>NC_133563.1:21480000-22105000 GCF_048773025.1 Camelus bactrianus | reverse complement strand
GTTCTTGCTCTGGGAGCCAGAGGCTCCTTGTAGGCTTTCTGAAGAAGAGGTCTGATCTAACAGGTGGGCTGAGTAGTTCACTTCCCCAAGAAGGAGGTGGATTCAGGTGGAGTAGAACCTCTTTCTAGGATGGACCAACCTGAGCAAAGGTGAGGAAGTGGAAGAGTCTGATGGGTGGAGAGGTGATGGTGGAGGACAGCAGGGGCCGTGAATTTCAAGGCCGGAAGCAGCCGGGGATCATGCTGGAGCAAGATCAAAATTATACATTTTTCTTTTCCTCAGTGTCTAAATCCATCCCATTCCAATCCCCCATCTCCCTACACAAGCACTGCTTTTTAGAATAATCACAATTGCATATTTCATTGGAGATTCATTGTAAATAGGCTCATCTTTGGAGATAGGGAGCTGATGTTAGCAGTAGTTAGCAGTCTCACGCTCTCAGAGGTGGTGGTCTTTTTCTACCACTGCCAGAGTGGGGCTTGTGGCTGGCTCTCCAGCATCTGTTCTGCCCCTGCCTTGTTGAATAGCAGCGATGTGGTTTGGGGACTTGACCTTAGCAGGAGGTCAGCTGATTTAAGGGTCATCCCCTCTCCACTGACAGGATTTTAGTTCACCAATGGTTGTGTGTGATTCACTTTAGGCTATGGAGAAAAGATGACAGTTTGGAGGAGGATTGGGGGAAAAGAACCGTGCTTAAATGAGCTGTCTTGTTGCTAGATGAGAACCAGAAGCTTATCACCCTAGTGCCATGAGGGACCCAGGTTTAGGATAAAGGTGTTGTTATGGAGAACAGAATGGAGAGATGAAAAAAAGAAAAAAGGGTCTTTGATGGCACCGTTAAGCTGACTCTTTTTTTTTTTTTTAAACGATTAGTGGGCTTCCTCTCCTGAAAGCTGATTTTCCTTACTGCTTAATCTGTATTGGGCTTGTCCACCTGAAACTTGAAATCATCTGCAGCCTAAGTGAATCGTGATCTTTGTGACCTTCAGCAGACACCCATATGACTTCTTATGACTATAACCCTTTGAGCCTCATTTCCCATATCTGTGAAATGAATGTATGTCTCAGAGTTTTCCAGGAAGATTATCTGAATTCCACCACAAAGCCTGAGAGAGGAGGCAGGAACTAATCCTTGTTGAGTGCCTCCTATGCACCATGAAATAGGCTGGTCCTTGCTTTAGGAAGCTTAAAGAGTAAGAGAAATTCAGATAATTTTTATGTCCAGTGGTATAAATAGTAAGGTCACATGCATATGAACCTTTGTACAGTGAGTTTTTTTAAGATCATTCGCACAACGTTTGTTTAATACTTACCCGTAGTTCCAGGCACATGATTTGCTGTGCGGTGAGGGCAGGGGTGGGTGGTGGGGAGAATGAGGAAGGGGATTGAGGGAAGGCATATCTGAGAAGTTGGTATTTAAACTGAAACCTGAAAGACGGGTAGGAATTAGGTGAAGAATGGGAAAGAAAATTTCAGAAAATGATATATCAAAGAAACATGATATACAAAATCCAGAAGGCATGAGAGAACTTGGAGTGTTCAAGGAGGTGAAAGGGAGGTGTGTGGTCAAAGTGGCGTAAATGAGGGATGATGCAGTGGGATTTGAAGTCAGAGGTAGAAAGGGGACAGATAATGCATGGCCTCATTGGCCATGTTAAAGATTTCTGAATGATCTAGGTATACAATGAAGCCATTAGAAAGTTCTAGAAAAAGTCTCATGAACCGACCTAAATATTTTTTAACAGGATCGCAGGGATCCAGTGCAGAAGAGCAGTGGGGCAAGTCAGTATTCTAGGGGAAAGATGTAGGTACCGTGGACCAAGGTGATAGTGGCGGAGATGGAGTGAAGTCAATGGATTTAAGCAGCATTTTGAACGTAGAGCTTGTTGGCTCTGGTGACAGATGGAAGGGACGTTGTGAATTAGTGAGAGACGATGTCAAGCATGACTCTTCAGTTTGTGTGTGAGTGTCTGGAGAAGGCTGGAAAAGGTGAAAATATTTTATTAGAACAACCAAGGTTTGGTATGAACATGTTAAGTTTGAGATCTGTGATACATCAAAATTGGGATGTTGAGTAAAGAGGCCTTCCTAGGCTGGGTTTAAAGTTTGTCACCAGCAGGTTGATTGTATCAGAAGTGGTGGGAATGGATGTGCCTGTTCTGGAGGGAAAACACCTTACCTCACTTCTTCTGGAAGCCTTCCCTCATCTCTCAGGTGTAAAACACTCTTTCAGAAGCCTGGTCAAGAGGAAAGGAAACCCTGCCCTCGAAGGGGTCTCAGTAAAGGAAAGAATTTTAGAATCACAGACGTTGGTCAAACGGGAAAAATGCTAAGAAAGGGGGAAACTGAAGATGTTGAGTGAAAGGAGGTTATCAATGAAGTGGGGTCTTGAGGGAGCTGGGATTGAAGATTCTGGCAGTAATCCTCTGAGGCCAAAGGGAAGGGGATAAGGATGGAAATTTAGCTACATCAGTAGGATTGGGGGTCACAGGGAGATGAGAGAATTCTCCACCAGAGACCTCGGAACACACATACCAGCTGCATGTGCATAAGCACGTGTGCACACATACACCTGGTGGTTCATGGAGGTCATCTAGGTAGAATCCATGTTTCCTACAACATTCACTGCTATTTCTTTGATAATGGGTATATGGGATGTTGAAAAACAAAATCTGAAGCCCATTCTGAGGATATTTAATTTGTGAGGGGTACCCCCATTAAAGGATGTAGAGGGTAAAATGAAAATAGGAAGCTACTAAACTTGGCTCCCTTAAACCCTCCCCTCTGATCTTTCCCCCTCTTCCATGTAGCTATAACTGTTTTAAAATTACTAGTTCTTTTGTCTCTTCTCTGCCTCTTCTGTTGGACTGTGAGTTCTTTGAAGCTAATGTCTGTTGTATGTAAATCCATGTTTCCAGGATCTGACACAGGAACAGCACATAGTAAGTGCTCAGTAAATGCTTGCTGATTGACTGCAAGAGGGTAGACTTAAGTGGATGATTGAAGAATAGAGATGACTCAGAAGCAGGAAGGAATGAGCACTTTCCCAAATGGAAGCAGAGATTATAAACTAAACTGCAGGGTTGAAATGACTGCATATGTGGGAGGCAGTAACCACGTTGCCTGACTTGGTATTCTGATCTGTAACATGGGGATTCTTCATTTGCTCAAAGTCAGTCAACTTGGAACTGATGGTTCCTGGGTTTGTACCTGAGTCTTCCTGACTTCAAAGCTCAGGCTTTCCCACCATACCATGCTCCCTTTTCACCAAATCATTTCTCGTAATTGTGACCCTCACCTCTCAACTTGGAGATGCCTTGTTTTGTCCTACTTGGGTCAGATGTCTTTCATGGATGCCTTATTTATAAGATGTGTTTTCTGAGTTATATTTTTTCCTCTTTCCTAGCTCTCCACTGCGGTTTGAATCCACGGGGCATTGATCATCCTGCCTGTGCTGAAGGTATCAAACTGCAGATTGAAGGTGAAGGTGTTGAATCCCAATCCATTAAAAACAAAAATTTCCAGAAGGTGCTTGACCAAAAGGGAACCCCCAAGCGACTGCAGGCAGAAACTGAGACGGCTAAGGTAGGTAATAATCCAGTCCGCTGAGGAGCTTCTGAAGCCGCAGCTTTGATATTTTGTGGTCCAGCCCCAGAAAAGAACTGACGGTGCTTTCGTCAGTTACTGTTGTATCTTCAGTTCAAGGAACACTGCTGCTTGATCGCGGGTAGTAACAAATGAAAATATTGACGACATCCCCTTCAGAGTGAAGCTGAGACACATTTGTAGTTAGTTTCATAGTGTGGGGCTCTGAGGGTGGTGTGGAAGGAGCTCCACAGAAGAGTGCCTTGGTCTTAAAGCTGGAAGATGTGTTTGCCAGTCTCAGATTTATCATTTTGATGTTGGGCAAGTGATGGGACTTTCTAAGCCTCAGATTTTTCATCTGTAGAATGGGTATCATGAAACCTACCTCCCCCATCAGGTTGAACAGATGAAATAAGACTGTGTATTGGGAAGTATTTTCCAAAAGGCCCAGTTGTCTGCATGAGTATGAGGAACTTTTGCTGATAATTAATAATAACTGACTTTTTATTAACTATATACCTACATTCCAGGTACTGCCTGAAAGACTCTGGATACACTGACTCATTGTGTCCCTGTAACAGTTCTATGAGGTAGACAGTAGTAAACAGGGCCCTAATTAATACAAGATATAATTGCTTGATTTTGTTGTAGGATACTTTGTTCTTTTAGTCTTTAGCCTAGATGTAGGTTATAAAGCATTCACTGATAAACTAAGAGGATAGATGATCCTTCAGTAAGGGCAACCTCTTCCAAAGGTTTCCCACAACGGAACTGGCACTACCTGGGGTTTTGTCTGGAATCGGTGTAGGTGCTCATGTTGCAGGGGCTCGGTATCGAAGATGCTCATATTACTTTGCCCCTTGGAAACTGAGCAAACTGATTTTCATGTGGTATTTGGTTTCTCTCTCATGCGTTTCTTGCAAAGGAATTCCCTTTCAAACGTTTGTTAACTGAATAGATACATACGTGCCTTAGAAAGCAAACCTGTATCATCACCCAAGAAAAGCCTTAAGTAGAAAGGTCACTTGGCTGTCATACAATAACCACCTCCCACTCCTGAAAAAAAAAAATGCCTTCCAAAATCAAATGTGAATTTTTCTGCTTTATCTCCAGTTTTGAATAATTACCATGGTTGTTTCCCTTCTTTACTGTGGGTAATTAAAAACTGATGACATTAAGACAGTGTGTGTGTGCTTGGGCGTGCGTGCACATGCGCACATGTGCACTGTAGGGAATGGGGAATGATCAGCAGAGAAACTATTACAGGTATCTTGTGCTAGACATTTTAGCTGAGAGTAATTGCACTTCCTAGGAAATTGGTTGATCACTGGCGTTCGGTTTGTGAGAGGAGTTGGAAATAAGTGGTCCCTATGATGATACCTAAATCCCATCAGCTCGTTGTGCCACACAGGCATCTTGAAAGAGTGAGGAAAAGAATGCCTTAAGGGTCTTCTTTAACTGGGAAGATAAATGGCTTGTCTGGGTAGAATCTTTTCGAGAGATGCTTAAAGATACAAAACTAGAGTGGAGAAACAGAAAACAATTAACATCTGCCTGATTTTAATTCAACTTTAAATATGTCCAGATTCTCTTATTTGCAAAACAGATTGGTAATATAAGAAGTTTGATTCAAATCTGATATGATTTGATGACTGCTGAGTTACTTGGACTGTGTGACATTGTAGTAAATCCTGAATTTTCACATCAGTAGCACTTGCGTTTGCCTCTAGATCACTTCATATTTGCTTTGCCGAGAACCTGCTTCACTGGGAATGTAGTGGTCCAGAAGGAACCTTTCCTCGGGAATAGATGGCAGTTGGAAACCAGATTCATCTGAGTTTATCCAGATCATCTACCTTGAAACCCGCCAACAAATGGAGCTGGGAGGGGATTCTGAGTGTTTTCACATTGACATCATGTTGAGGAGTGGAGAGACTTGAAACTTTAGTTACACTCAAAGTACTTGTTTTTTCATGGATGACAGTGGTGGTTACTGGGGGGACAAAGTAAAAATAAGTACCACAGAGTGATGACTGCAGACTTGCAGTATCACATGCCCCACAGAGTGTGCATCACAGACATTGTGAACGTGTTCTGTGTGTGTACAAACACCTTCAGACGTGCTCTTCTGCTGCACTTAGAGGGTTATCGGAGTTGTGAGTCATCACTTTCCTTGGGTAAATAATTAAATCTCCGGTAACTTGACTTTCTCTAAACTTGACTTTCTCTAAACTTAGCTTTTAAAAAAAAAAAAACAAAAAAAAAAAACTCTGGCTAGAAACACATGCGTTTAGAGCCACTCAGTAGTATAAATTGGTACAGATTTTCTAGAGGACAGTCTGATAGTAGTTAGCAAAATTCTAAATGTGTATAATTTTTGAGCCAGTAATTCCCTCTCTAGGAACCAGTCCTCAGGAAATAATCCTCCAGATGTGCAAAGATGGCTGCAGGAGAATGGTCACTCCAGCGATGTTCGTAATATGAAACAGTGTCCGTTCACAGGACACTGGCTAAAGAAACTGTATTCATGCAACGGAATAGAATTCTCCCTTTACAAGGGTGAAGGAGACTGAGACCAGTGTGTATTTGTCTTAGTCTGTTAGGGCTGCTAAAACAAGATACCAGAAACTAGGTGGTTTATAAACAATAGAAATTTATTTCTCACGGTTCTGGAGGCTGGGAAGTTCCAGATCAAGGTGCCACCAGGATGAGTGTCTGAGCACCTGCTTCCTGGTTCATAGATGGTCATCATCTCACTGTCCTCCCCTGGTGGAAAGGGACCAGGGAGCTCCCTGGAGTCTCTTTCACAAGGGCACGAATCCCACTCATGAGGGCTCCACCCTCATCGCCTTGAGACTCCAAAGTCTAGGAATTAGACACTAATTTAGGGGCACACAGACATTCAGTCTATAGTAGTCCTTATGTGGGAAAAGGAGTGTGATGCTGTTTTAGAGGAGGGAGGATGAGGAGAAGGGCAGGTTCCTGCACAGTGTGTATAGCATGTTCCCATTTTCATAAAAAATGTCTTTTCTCTATAAAAAGGACATTATCGAGTCTGGAAGAGGTCATTCCACCCTCCGAGCAGCAGTTTATACATGGAGTTGAGACTATGGGGAAAACTTTCTCTTTCTCCACTTCTGTCTTGTTTGAGGTTTTTTGGGTTTTTTTAAGCGTATTTATTTTAAAGCCCTTTTCAGATTGCCCCATTAACTTTAGCAACTCAGCCATGACGTTTCCTGTTTGTTGAGTCAGTACTCTGCCTTTGAGGGTGCTGTCCTTCCTCCCGAGGCTTCTTACTCTTGCTGGTTATTTGCCAAAGGAGAGAGTTATCTTGGGGACTGTGTGTGCGCTGGGTTGTGGAGGCTGTCTGATGAGGTGCTTTTTCAGTCTGTGTGCTGCTGAATCGAGCACTGATGAGGTGCTTTTGTGTTGGTCTCTTCCTGAACTTTTGGGGCTGTAACGGCTTTGACCAGGTGTTAAATTATGTTTTAATTTGATGTTCCCTTCGCTACTGATTGACTGTGCAAATCATACCCGCCCATGAGCACCTGGCTGTCTGCAGGCTTCACACAGGAACGTGGTTCCAGTTCGCTGTCACACCTGTGGGCTCTGCTGCTTTGGGGTCTGGCCATGTTGGGCTTGGAAACCAATCCCTGTTGCAGATCCCCAGCAGGCGCGGTGAGCTTCATGCCTCCTCACTGCTGTGGGTTTCTGGCACCTAGACATTTCTCTTCCTTGATTTCAAGGTAGGCCTTATATAAATCTAAAAATATATCTTTAAGTTTCTAGTGTCTTTAAGTTACTAGAGCCTGAGAGATGATTGTATAGCATAAGCTTAATCTACCATCTTGACCCTGACATTTATATTGCTTTCATGATTAAGACCTATCTCTATCTCTACATATTCTAGGGGAAAGAGAATCGTCCTTTTAGCTTCTTTATCTTAAATGTGAGTTGGGCACCCTTGGCACCATTACTCAAAAGACTAGGGCCCTAATTCCAGAAGAGGTTATCTGTGCCAAAGTTGCCTTCAGCTCTTTTAGATCAAAGAGACATCAATAGAGAATGAAGCTCACTTTTAAGCCTTATTAGGTACCATAGAGTCTAGTTGAAAAAAAAAAAAAAGATACAGTTGAACTGTGGATCCGCAGAAGATGTTTACCACCATGAGTCCTCAATGCCAGTGAGGACTTGGGAATCCAGAGAGCGTGCATGCCACAGCACAGCTGCAGTTACAAGTTCAGAAGGCGAAAACCATGTTGACTTAGCTTTACGGGTGGATGTTAGGCAAGAGAGCTAGTAGGTGTAGCGTTTCATCTCATCATGAGGTCCGGAAGTTAGGAAGGTACACAGCTTCTTTTGCTCCCTCCGCCACACAGGGGCACATACCGCTGCCGCAGGTGAGAGCCAAGGTGGGGATGAGTCTCCTTGACACAGAGAAGGCACAGCCTCTTTGCCTCACCACTCTTTTCACCATTCTAGACATGTGGGCCCAAGGCCAACTCACAGGTCCTGCCTCAAGGAAGCAGCCCTGTGAGCGACTGAGGTCCTTCGCAGACAGACCTGAGGTTAATGAATACTTTCTTCCCGGGACAGAAGGATGGGCTGCCAGAGAGGCTGTGGTGCGCTAGTAGAGGAAGACATTCCCCTGTGTTGTGAGATATGGGTAACATTCAAATACTCAGCAGTGAGAATGGAAGGTGCCCTCAGCAATGACGTCTTGGCTGTCTTGGCAAGGTGTAGCAGCAGACATCCTCAGGTGCCCTCAGCAACAGTCTCTTTGAGTCAGAGTTTGCATGGTAGAAACAGGTTGAAACAGCAGGTTGGGGCCAAGTCCTGTGGGACTTGAATGCTAGAAGTATGGATTTATTTTCTGTTTGTGCCATCCAATATGGTAGCCACTAGTCATATGTGGTGATTTAAATCTATTAAAAATGAATAAAATGAAAAAAAATCATTTCCTTGGTCATATTGGCTTAATTTCAGGTGGTCTGCTTGTGTCCAGGGACTACTGTTTTGGATAGCACAGACATAGAACATCACAAAAAGTTCTGTTGGGCGGTGCTGCTCTGATCTGTGGAAGCCATTGAAGTTCTCTGGGTATAGGAGTAAGATGAAAAAAATGGAATTGTGTGAACGTTCTCTCTGACCTTTGTCCCTGGGCCTGGGGGGGACATGTGCTTCAATCATAAGAAAAATGTAGAAAGAGGAGTCGGTTTTGAAAGTGATAATCCTGAATGCTCTGATGGTTGGAATTTGAGTTTCCATGGCAACTCGGGCTGTGGACTGAGAGCAGCCCATCCACAGGCAGTATCCTGGCTGCTCCGCATCTTGGAATTCTGGAATGTGTCCTCACAAGTGGCCTGAACACAGCTTTGGGAAGTTGGAAACTTGTTCTAGACTTGATTTTTCTAGGTGCTACAAGGAAACTAACCCTGTATTTTCATGCCTATAAAATCAGGATTTCGTAAGGTTAATATCTATTTTTCTTTCCTGCCAACAGTGCTAATTCACCAGAGCCTGTAAAGTGGTGAATCAGAGTAACAATCAAGAGTCTTGGTGGCTTCTTCTCGTGTATCCCTCGTATATGCATGACTGCCCACCCCCCATCTTTTTTATTTATAAAATCCTCTGTTTTGCAGCTGAGAAAACGAAGAATCTGAATGACTTGCCAAAACCTAGTTTCTGGCTCACAGTTGGAGGAAGATGAAATTCAAATCTAAGTGTAATGACTCTAAAACCAGGATTTTTTTTATTCCCTTAAGTGCACGAATGATTTATTTATTTGAAAAGAAAATATAATCTGGTATACTGAGAACCTGGCCAGCCAGGCAAAAGAAGAGGCTAAAACGCTGCACGTAGTTTTTAGTCCTTGGATAGAAGCACGGCAGATCTTGACTGCTGTATTATATAAAGGGGAAGCAGTGCCAGCATCTGAAACAGTGGGTAATTGCCTACATTTGGCTTTGGGATGCGTTATGTGAGTCTTTGGCAGCAGATAGCCTTTTCTCATTAGGCTAATATTAGATTTAGTTTGTCTTTCTCTGGCAGAGTTAAAGGAGCTGGCCTGGAATTTGGTGCTGGAGGCAGGAGGAGGAGAAATCCTGATGCTTTGGATAAGCCGCAGGTGGATAAATGAGAGTTGACTTAGAGGGCGTGTGGTGGACATTCGTTAACAGTGAGCAGGAAGCAGTAATCTGGGATTGAAACAGAAAGCTCAGAGAATGTTGACTTGGGTTAAGGATGAAGGGTGGATTGTTCTTAACCTTGATCAAATTTCGTTGCTCAGCTGCCTCTGAGAAGGTCTGTAGCAATTTGGGAAGAGAATGATCTAATTCTTGGCTATCTTTATTTCTTGGCTCGGGGAGCAAGAGTGTCTCCAAAAGAAGCTGCCAGCCTGATATAATGTCACCAGTGATACGAAAGGACATAATGCATGGGAAACATAATGAGCACGTGCTTACTTAAGCATTGTCAGGAGTCAGACCAAGAGAAACAAGCCAGAATGACTGTGTTATGTGAGTTCCAGGGCGCCACCACATATACACTGGGCACTTGGCAAGGGCTCAGGAGAAGCTACAGTTAGCCCATATTTGAAAGGGTAAGCTTTTATTACTAAAGCGTTGAGCTCTGCAAAGTGTGACAATAGAATGTGTATTTGAGTCATAGTTCTGTAGTATAGTCAGCAAAAAAGGAACCTTAAGGAGCACCTGACCACCTAATTTATAGGTCAGGATGAGATTCAATGGCAGCCCCAAAAGTCTTGAGGCTGGTAATGGCATGGTCAATCCTGAAACCCAGTCATTCTGACGCATGGCCAGTATTTTCCATTCTGTTGTGCTGACAAATCTATACAGAACAACAAGTGCTTGCAGCCATTTGGTTAATGTTACTTTTCTTGTGTCCAGGACAGTAGTGTTTGCCATTTGAGGATTCAGAATGGGCAGTTGGCATTCAGGGGAGCTGGAGCTCCTACCAGTGGGTGGATCAGAGCCCAGTTATAGTTCATGGACAGTTTTCATGCAGCAAAGACAGGCCTCTGCGAGAAAAGGGCATTTGAGTTGTAGGGATGGCTTGTCTGGTAGCATGCTGCCCAAATGCTTTTCTTCTCCAGCCTGAAACTCTGGAGATCAATATGTAAGCCTATTGACTGTGGCGGCAGTGAAAGGGTCATAACAGTCAGAATTGATTGAGCTATTGCAGAATTCTATGCATCTATATAAGGGCAAATGCATAATTCGTACCTGAGTGAGAGACAGAGGTGGCACACATGACAACAGTGACCGTGTTCTGTAGTTGGGTTGAGAAGACACCCAGTTTTTGATTAGTGACGTTGGAAAAGCCTAGAGGCATCTAAGAGCCCTGATCAACTCAACCGAGTGAAGCACTCAAGAAGCAGATAAAGTAGGACTTCGAGAGAGAAGCTTGAGGCCCAGTAAGGTGCACAGCAGAAGGTGGTGGAAGGAAGCAGGGCTTGGCCTCTGCCTGCACCCATAGCTAGAGGCCTGAAGCTCATGCCTGGTGAGGGCCACGGTGGTTCAACAGACACACATCATCTCTAAGCAGATACAGTGTTACCCTCTTTCCCACTGCCTACACACATAGATGCTGAGACATCTTTACAAAATGCACATTATTTAATAAGACTTTCAAGTATATCTTGGCTTTCCCTGATATTCTATATCATAGTTGCTATTGGACTACTTGGACTCAGGTGGTGGTTTAGAACAGGGGTTTACAGACTTCTCCTGTAAAGGGCCAGATGGCCAATGGCTCTACATGGTGGGTTTTGCTGTCTCACATGACTTTGAGGAATTCCAGGTGTTTCATTGAGATGGTTACTTGGTACATCTGTGATTTAGATGTATGTCTTCACAGCTCCACATCGTCTCGGTGTGCCCAAGGCAATGGGAGGCGCTGGACAGCTCAGCTTTAGATACTGCACACCCGGGATTACAGAGAGCTGTTGGGAGAGGGTGGGAGGTGGAATGGGTACTTTTAATCATTTTTTAAAAACATCCTGTGTTTTCTTCTTTCTTCTCTATAAATACACAAATGGCGGCAGCTTATGTTCTATTTGGATAGAAGCTGCCAGAAGTAAATAGTTGTGAAGGGAAAAAACATTGTAATAAGTAATAAATCATTTAAAACTGCCCTGATACCACTCATACATTGTGAAAGAGATTTTGTAATAATGATTAACTTGAAAAAATAGAGTATCCCGTTATATTAAAAAAAAAAAAGCAAATGGCACAGGCAGTTCTGTTGTTCAGAGATGGATTAGTCGTCAGCACATCATGTTGGCTCATTCTGTCCCTCTGACCGGCGCTGAAGTCCATGCATGTGCCACCTGCACTGCCACCACATGCATCTTCCTCACCGTCTCTTAACTGGCCTCCACTTCACCCCTGTCCTCCTGTGGCCTGTGCTCCACACAGCAGTCTTGAATCAGGGGACACCACACACCTGCGTAGCTTCCTTGATGGCTTCTCCGAGCACTTAAAGTAAAAATCCAGACTCATTCCCATGGTAAGAACCTAAGACATTTGGGCTGTGCGTGGCCTCTCCAGTCTTACCTCCTATCAGGCTTTCCTCTGGTTGTCTGGGCTCCAGACGTCCTTGTCTTTCTGTTTCTTGAATACTTCAAGGTCACTCCTGAGAGCGTTGGTACTTGCCATCCTGTCTGCCTATGATGTTTGCCCCCTTGATCGTTGTACCACTGGTTCCTTGTCACTTAGGTCTCAGCTCAAATGTCCCTTTGCAGAGAGGCCTGCCCACTCTAACTGAATTAGCCCCTCAGTCACTCTCTCTGACATCACTGTGTCCTTCACAGAGCTTCTTCCTAACTGAAATCGTCCTGTTTATTTCCTGTCTCTCCAGTAAAACTTAAACTCCTCGAGAGCAGGGATCTTGTCTGTCTCATTCAGTGCCATGACATCAATGCCTGCTGGCTGCAGTCAGTGTCCAGTGCATCATAAAGAATACTTTTGGTAAATGAAATAAATTTGAGTTGATGTAACCTGGAATCCCCTTGCCCCTGGGTCTTCCTGTCTTTTGCATCATAGTTACCTCATTTTCTTTAGCCTCTCTACCAGTGAGCAGGGGGATAAATCTTTCTGGATCCTGCAACAGTTGTCAGCGTCAGGGAGTGCTTTTCTGGATGGTGGGTGCACGTAGACATTGTCCACAGGATGAGCAAGGGATACTTCCATAGCTGCTCTGTTGCCCTTCATCCTCAAAGTCTAGGTCTTCCCTAAGCCTAGGCAAGTACCTGTCTGCAGTCTGGGGTAGGCATTCAGAACTTCACCTAGTTCAAGGGTCTTCAGCCTCCAGATCAGGACTAGTTATCTCTCTGCTACCTCCAGGGTTGGCCAAGATTTCAGACAGCGAGGTGCCTTCACCCCCGCCCACAGCTCTCTTCAGGGTCCTCAGTGTAGGCATCAGCCAGCTCCCCTCATTTCTACCCCATTTCCTTGAAGTCAAGACTTAAGGGAAATAGAAAGCAGAAGCTTCTCCTTAAATGATTAGGAACTCCTGACTTGAGTTCAAAACCAGACCACCAGGTACCAAGTAACACCTAAAACGTCATGGCCAGGGGCTTATGAATTAGAAATAGTTTTCCAATGTTGCTTTTACATGTGACCTTACACGTCTACTGGTATGATCTGCTTGGGCTGTTAACAACAAAATACCGTAGACCAGGGAACCTCAGTGATAGACACGTGTTTCTCACAGTCCTGGAGGCTGCCGTCCGAGATCAAGGTGCCAGCCAGTCTGGTTCCTGGTGAGGGTCCTCTTCCTGACTTGCCGATGGAAGCCTTCTGGCTGTGTCCTCACATGTGGGAGAAAAAGTGAGCTCTGGATCTCTTCCCCTTCTTAAAAGGACACTGATCCCATCCTGGGGCCCTACCCTCACGACCTCATCTAAACCTAATTTCTTCCCAAAGGCCCTATTTCCAAATACCATCACATTGGTGGGGGTGGGGGGGGAGGGCTGGGGTTAGTGCTTCAGCCTATGACTTCGGGAGGGGCCACAAACGTTCAGTCTAGAATACATACCAAATACGCATTTTGGCCAAATGGCTGAGTGTTAAATTACTACTTGGCTGAAGTTGAATATCATCATTGTGGAATGAGTGTCTGGCATACAAGAATAAACCTGAAATATTACTAAGAATACCTATTTATTACAACTTAATTAAAATTATACCAAGGAGATTTTTTTTTTTTTACAATTGGCATTTATAGTGCAGTGGTACAGTAATTTCTGAGCTGTCAGCTCCTGTGGTTTATATATTGCACGTTTATGATACTGAAAATACACTCTTTCAACTGAGGCCAGTGGAGGAGTAACACACGTTTTTGACAAGCCCCCCCCCCCCCCACTGCAGGGCCGTGCTGATGGTGATACTCCCGAGTCATTAAGCTTTCATCCTCTCCAGTGATAACTGACCGAAATAAAGACGTCAGTTCGTAGGCTCACCATCTTGGTTGAAACTCCTGAGGCAATTTTGTTGAAATAATCCCATAAACTCAAGCTTTGGGCTATATATAAAGAAGATGCTCTTTAAAAATTCTCCAGATCAAGCTTAATTTTGTTGCTGTCCATGTGGTTTTCTTTCTGTAAAGATGTTTTCCCAATATTCATTGTAAAACGTGATTTTTCAATTCAGCCGCCAGAATGATCTTGCTAACGTGTGAGTCAGATCATATTGTTTCTCTGCTCAAACTCCTCTGATCACTCCCCATTGTCCTCAAGTTAAAAGCCAGAGTCCTCTCGGGGCCCAACCACGATCTGCTCTTTGGCAAGTCACTCATGTCATCTGCTCTCTTCCACACTCAGGCTGCTCCTGGTTTAAACCAGCTACCTTCCCACCTCAGAGCCCTTGTACCAGCTGTTCCCCCTGCCTGCAATTTCTTTTCCTCAGGATGCACAGGATTCACTCCTTCATCTCCTTCAAATCTTTGCTCCAGCATAACCTCCTCAGTGAGGCATACTGGGCTGTTCTATTTAAGTAACGGCCCCTTTCCGTCTGCCTCTGATGCCCTGGCTCTTTTCCGTGATTCCCACCCCCCCCCACCCAAGGTACTCATCACTTTCTGAAACAGTCTATCATCTCCTTATTTATTATGTGTATTATTTTATGTCACCTACCAGAGTGTAAGTTCTGTGAGGGCAGGGGCCTGTTTTGTTTTGTGATACATTCCTGGACTCGTATCCATGCATGGGATGTCATAGGGGCACACTTACTTGTCATTTAAATGAATTCTTGTAATCAGCGTGCATTTAATTTTCACCTGGCTGATAAACTTTTCATATAAAAATAAACCAGGAGAACATCATTTTCGAAGTTAGAAGTAAAATGCCTACTTTTATTGAAAGGGAATTTTCACACAGCAATAGAAAATCCAAAGAGCATCTCCATTTGTTACCAACAGTGCAGCGATGATCAGATAGGTAAGTAACCTACAGGATCAAACGATCACTGATTGCTCACAAGGTCAAGATTGCCAAAAATAGAGTGGAAATGGCCCTCAGCTGCTCGGCCTGCCAACAAACCAAGGCTGAAGCCAAATCCTAACAGAATTTTGACCAAACACCACAACCAGAGCTGAACTTCACTGCCTACCTGTTGTTTATATAATTAAGCAGTTTAGCTCCTAAGTGTTCTCATGTCTAACGCACGTTGTGTAAATCTGTTTTTGGTTTTTTTTTTGGAAGAAATCTGATACCAACCTTTTCTCATATTGTACTAAGTAGAGCAAGAAGGGTTAACCCTATGCATGCCTGGGATAGTAGTAACTTCTTAGAGGTGGCCAGAACTGTAACAAACAGAAGAGAGAAAGGCACAAAGCTTGAATTTGTCATCGGGCAGAACGTTTTGATAGAAGATGTGTGATCTCACTATTTTGATGGCTTTGACATGGTGTAGTGAAGAGCCCAGGCTCTGGGACCTGGGGTCGAATCCCTCTCCTACCCTTCTTCTTACTGTCTGCATCACCTGGGGCTGGTTTCTTGTCCTCTCTCTGCCTCCATGCCTGTATCTGTCCAGTAAGGATACTCATAGTACCTGCTTCACTGAATGGTTGTTGGTATCATTGGAATCAAGTGCTTAAAACTGCTCCTGGCTTAAAGTCAGCACAGTGTTAAGTTTCCCTTTATTGTTGTTCTTAATATCATCATTATCCTCAGAAAATATTTTGGCAAGATAGAGAAAACACCTTTTTTTTTTTCCAGCAGAGGTTTCAAATTGGCTGTCTGAAGCCATATTGGGTCTACCAACAAGTTTTGTTTGCCCACACGAAGTTAAAGTCGAAATTAATCTTCAGCGGTGGAAAAACCCTGAAGTTCTTTATTTAAATGCTCCAGATTTCCCACTTCTCTTGAAAAATGGAAAAAAAAAATCTGGAAATGATAAGCCTCAATTTATACCAGCTGGAGTTACCAGCAGCCGCCCCGTTTAGTCGAGCTGTCTCTCCACTCTGGTCCTGTCTGGGCCCGGCCCTCTTCACTCACGGTGTCTCCTGCTGGGAGTTGAGTTGGTGACCCTCAGTGTACAGGACACTGACCTAGTATGAAATGTATAGTTAACCCTCTCTTGTTTAGTGAGGATGACATTTTATCTCCTTAAAATGCACATAGTCTACATTCAAAGTATCTGTTAGACCCCTTCTCTGGTGACACTAAATTGAAAAAGACACAAGTGGGAACTGGATCTCAAAGTACGAGGATGCATATTCTCATACATGTTTGGAAGGAAACCAACTGAGGTCTGAGAAACTGAGATGGAAGATAAAGACACGGGGTAGGTGGAGGGAAGGGAAACGGGAGGAAGGGTGTTTTCTGAAATGAAAACTGAAATGTTAGGAGCAGCCTTGCCAAAAGATGGCACCAAGAACACTTGCTGGACCTGGGTCGGCATGTACAAGGACGCCGAAGTGGGGAAGAGCGTCTGGTGCTGAGGAGGAGAAACAGACCAGTGTGGCAGGTGCTCAAGTGCCTCAGGAAGATGTTGGAGAGATCCTGTGGGTTTTGCCTGAACTTTACACCCAGTGCAACGGAGAAACCAATGAAGAGCTTGAGATGCGGAGAGGCTGACAAAGAAGACGCTAGCTGCTCCTCCGAGGGTTGGTTAGAAGCTAGCAAGAGGAGAAAGAAGCAGACTAGGCAGTGGCTACTGGAGTTGTAGTTGAGAGATGGGGTCTTGGACCAGGGTGATGCCAACAGAAATGGAGAGAAGTGGGCCAACTTGAAGTTGATTTTGAAGTTAGTAGTGGTAAGGTGTGACCAGGTGTAACCTATGAAGCAAAAGGAAGAATCAGGGATGACTCCTAAGTTTCCGGTTTGAGCGGCTAACTGGACATTGATGTTATTTAGTAAGACGGGAGAAGATGGCAAGGCAGGGATGTTAATAGGAGAAGCTTTGGGGTGAAATCAGAAGTTTCATTAGGACCATATTTTATGGTTTCTGGGTTACATCCAAGAGGAAGTGTCAAGTAAGCCATTAAACTTGCAAATCCAGGTTTCAAAGGGAGGTTTCAGCTACAGCTATAGACGAGGGAATCCCATCTGACACACTGCGTATATGTCTGTTTTGGGAGGTGGGGACAAAGTATGTAGAAACCAAGAGATTTTTCAATGGTCCTTACCTCCAGGAGTTGAAATCTCTTTGGTTCTCCTGCCTCTGCTGCTGCTCTGTTATCTTTGCCTTGTTATCACTGAGCTTCAGGCGGAAAGGCTAGACTGTTCAGTTTGAAGGGTGATGGCAGAGCATGAAAGCACTAGAAATAGCTCATCCTAACATTTTTCTTTTCCGCTTAATTTTTTGTACCTCCCCCACCCACAATCATGCTTACCTCCTGTTTCCTGTTTCACACATCGGGTGCAAAGAGACCAGTGCTGCATGGCCAGTTGGAAGAGGGGAGGAGCAGGGTTGTTGGGGATAAGCAGCGGATGGTTTTTAACCTTTTAAGGCTGATTAACTTTCCGTAGGGATGTGAGAGTGGGTCTGCTTTTTATTAGTACTGCCTGTGTTCACCAACATCCACTTCTCCTGGTACTTCCCAGTCTCCCTGAGGACCATCTTCTAGACAATGGCCGGTGAGGGAAAGAGACAGCTTCCCTAACGGGCTAGGGCAGCAAACACCCTGGTACAGACTTGCAACTCCCTCTTCCCTTTTGGGGAGTGTGGTGCAGCATGTTCAGATGGCAGAGCACACAGCCAAAGGAACTGTGATCACCAAGTCACCATGTAGGGGACAACTGCCCAGGAGCTGACTTGGAGCTGACTTTGTATAAGCAAGAGATAAACTTTCACTGTGTCCCCAGAGTTTCAGGAATGTCACTGCAGCCAGCATAAGCTTAGCCTAACCAGTTTAACCCAGGTGACATCTGGAAACGATGCAGTAATGTTCGCTCGAAACCTAAGCTTTTCATGGGCAGGCATCTTGTTAAACTTCAAGCCAAGTGCATCCCTTGACACAGGCAGGGGTGCCTTGTTAATACTCTAAAGTCAGGATCATCATGACTTTCCTCTTAACAGAAGACTCTCAGCGCCCCTTTCATTCTGAGCTAAAATTAAACTGCTGTTGGAAGACGTTAAAGCTTTTCCTTGGGTCTCAGGGATTGTTACCAGTATCAGGACATATGGGGCACGTCTCCCCAGTGCCCTGGTGTGTGTTTGTAAATAACTGACAGCAGTTAGCCACTGTTTTCATCTCATCTCGGTGCTGTGATTTCCTTTCTATCATGCTTTCCTAGAAAGTATCACTAAATGCTCAGCACTTGCTACCGGTCTGAATTGTTGGGCTTAACTTAGAGATGAATGTTTTTTTTCAGTGCAGTGTGTGTGGTTTAATCCCCTTAAACAATTATTCTGTTTCGGAGACGCCAACCTCTTTTTCCCTCCAGAATGCAAATATGGGCTCTGTCTCTTACCATTTACACATGACCCTGAGACACAAGTGCTTCTCCTTGAATGACCCCTTCCCCTCTTGGGCTCACTTGGCTAATATCTACCGGCAACACCTGGGGTTTAGGGCCATGAAGTTATTTACAGCAGTGCTTATTATTGCTCTTCTGTGAGTCATGGCAGTTTCTAGCCAGCTCTGCCACTTTTTGGAGGATGGTCCCCAGTGGAACCCTAAGATTTGCAGCTTCTTCTCAGGAAGCAGAAGGTGTGTGTGCCCTGATGGAAAATCCAGACAATATAGGGGGAAGGAGTGGTTATAATCAGCATGGGCGTGAGGAATCCTCTCGTCCAGCCTTCTCGTTTTAATGGTGAGAAAATTGATGGGCAAAGATAAAGGGGTGACTTGGCAGAAGCCTGCAAGAAGTTAGTTACAGAGATGCAAGTAGGAGTTGGATTTTTTGCACTCGGTTTATCACTCCATCATGGCTTTTCTTTCCTGGGACTTTATTCAGTACTTAATCCAACTGTTTATGGGGAAGAAGCTTTCTCTGTTCACAGAGCATTTCTTAGATTTTTGCTCAGGGAAGAAAAGTGTGAGAAAATTCAGGTTGTATTGTGGTTGGTTACTTTCAGCATTTTAAGGGTTTCTCCACCTTCTTTGTGGAGAAGATCAACTCCTAGGAGATGTTAGGCGGAGCAGGGCAGGAAATTGCCTTCAGCTTTATACTCTGGGCATGAATGGTGATGGCTACTGATGAGAATGGAATGAAAATTTTCAACAACATGGATGTACTTGGAGGGTCTTATACTGAGTGAAATAAGTCAGACAGAGAAAGATAAATACAGTATGTTATCACTTACTTATACATGGAATCTAAAAAATAAAATAGTGACTGTAACAAAAAAGCAGACTCACAGACACAGAGAACAAACTAGTGGTTACCAGTGGGGAGGGGCACAATAGGAGTAGGGGATTAAGAGATAAAAACTAACATGTATAAATCAAGTAAGCTACAAAGGATAGACTGTACAGCACAGAGAATATAGCCAATATTTCATAATGACCACAAATGAAATATAATCTTGAAAAAATTATGAATCATGCTGTATACCTGAAACTTATATAGTATTGTAAATCAACTAGACCCCCAAAAATTTTTTAATAAAATATTTTTTAAAAAAGGAATAGCAGCTCTTGTTGCTATTAAAGTGATTCCCAGACTCCTGCATGTATTTCCACTCTTTTTAAAAAATGATATTTGATAAATATACAGTAACATATAAAATATGTATGTATGACTAATAGTAAAATTTAACCCTGGCGAATCCACCACCAAACTTAGGAAAGTCTGCTCAGTTTTAAACTCATCCTCTCTTGAGTTCTCTGGATATGGCTGGCTCCTTCGCTATTATCTTTTTTTTTTTTTTTTTGGCGAGGGGTGGATTTTGTCTTTCTATTAAATGTTACTGACTAAACACATGTACCAGTATCTTCTATATTTAAAAAACAGCCACAATTGAAACAGTCTTTCTTAATTTTTACTTTTTAACTTTATTCCTCAAATATAGTGATTTCCAAAACTGTCATCAGCCCTTTTCTGGTCTTTCTTATCATGTCCCCCTCGGCAGTGTCTGCAGATGACAGTCAGACCCTGATCTCAGGCCTGACTCCTCTCCTGAGGCAGCTTCCTTCATTTTCGGCTGCCTGCTGGACAGTTCCCCGGGGACCTACCGCAATTACATCAAAAGGAACGTGGAGGGAAGGCTGCATCCCTTCTTTTGCAGCTTATAAGCCTTTGACATAAAAATCAAGGAGGAAAAAAAAATCTCATGTCTTTTATATTAGACAGCAGTCAAACCCATTTCTCATCCATCTTGTAATTTCATGTCTTTTATATTAGATGGCAATGCGTTTCTCATCCTTCTTGTAATTTTTAAGAAAGGTACTTCTTTTTAGGAATGCTGTACATCCACATGATTTGATTAACATTACTTTTCTAAATCGCCTTTTCTACTCGATTACTGAGTATCAATTTCTATATTTGAAGACTGAGTAAGAATTCTTACATTTTATTCAGAAAGCTATAAAATATTATTAATCTGATAGTCCCATGAACCATAAACTTTAATACACTAATTTCTTTTCCTTCAAGTCAGGTTGAGGGTTGTAATTTAACGTTTGGCTTCTTTTATTGAAGAAGGCAGTTTTAAGACAATGATTGTAACCCAAGTTACAATATGAGATATTTATAAATGGTTTTAATTTCTATTTTAAATTAACCCTACAGAGGAACAATGCCAATATAACTTAAAATGTAGAAATTTGCTTTTCTTAAAAATTTGTTCTTAACTAGTGAATAAAGAAAATAATTTATTTGCTATGCATTATCAAAAGTTTAAATTGTCTTAATATTGGGCCTCAAACCTCATCGTTTCATCTAATGTGTTCTTAAAATTTCACTTTTACTCTGGTTGCTTCTGCTTTTGTGTTTGTCTCTAAGGTAGATTTTATGGGGTCTGATGCTTTGATAGTTTTGGAACTTTTGCTACAAAATTTCAAACACAAATTAATACAGTATGATTATCATTTTAGAATAATCACAAAAACTACAAACCTGAAGGGGCTGACAACACAAACATCACAAAACCCAGAAAAATAAGATTTTAGTGACTGATTATATTTTACTTACTTCCCTTTTATATTTTGACTGCTTGTTCATTGACTGCCTCTCCCTAAAACATTGACTTTATAATATTTTCCACAACAAAAATAGAAAGATAATTCAATCTTGCCTTTAGTATGTTTGACCAAAATTTCTTGGTGTTTTTGACACTGGAGTTGTTATCATGTGACCCCTCATACAAACATACTTACTGGTTGTAACACTATAGGTTTGAGCCCTAAGATGGGAATCATGATAAATTAAGATTCCTATGAAAAGGAAAAGAAATAAGCTCTGTTTATGATCGCTCATACTTTCAAGTCTGTTACATAGGTCTCTTTTGACTTGGTGTCTATGAGAACTGTGTTCTCAGCTTTCAAATTTCCATGTCTAAATACTGGAAGAATTTTCCAAAGACTAGCGCCCCTGCTTCATTACACTTCAAAGCTGGCTTCTTCCACCCCACAGGAACTGCTGGTGCTAAATGACTGAGTCCACGCAGGTGAGAGGGTCATGGAAGTATTCCTGGAAGTCGGTCCACACTGAGGCAGCTAGTAATAACTCTACACGGAAGCAAGTTGACTGTATAAGACAATAAGACTATGTACATGCCTCTTACTAAACCCAAACTGAAATTGGTTCTACCTCAGCTTCTCCTTAGCTGGGTCCCCAAAATGTCTGTGGACTTTCTAACACTGCCCAACATGAGGAAGGTGTGACAGAGGGGGTGAGAGTAGAAAGAAGCATTATCTTAAGTGACTGGCTGAAATACTTGACCTTAGCACATTTCACAAATTTTAACAGAAAGTATGATCAAGTGATGCCACAGGTGAGACACTGAGCAAATTAAGGGATGCTTTCCCAGCTAAAGTTATAGTATGTTTACCCCTATCTTGCCTTAAATATATAGGATGATTCTTCAAAATCGCTAGCTTCCTGAATAGCATCTACCTTAATTCACAGTTGATGGTGTGGTATTTCCTTCTGTTACCACTTTGAGATTTTATTCAACTTGTATTTTAAAGTAAAGTGTATTGTTTCTTGGAGTTCCTCTCAAAAAAGAGCACATAATCAATTTAGAGTGAAAATTAAAAAACCCACTAGATTTCCTTTACAGAAATTTACTCCATGTTGAAAGCCATAGTTTTGTGTAATCCTTCCGTGAGGACGACACACTAGACTTGGCTATGTGTGTTACGTAACTTGGAGGCAAAGAAAGTGAGAGGAGAGAATGTTTTGAATTACAGCAAACACTTGGCTAGCAGTCCTCATTTGCCACGTGCTGCTTCAAGTGCATTTCACGTGTCACCACTGCGAGTTCTGGCAGAATTGCACAGTAGATAAACTGAGAGCCCTCCCACTACACATACCAAGAAATGCTGGATGAAATATGACAAATCCCAGTAAATGCCTGGCGGAGCTTATAGGGAAGGTAAAGGAAATCACCAGGTGCTAGAAACAAGCAGGGGGCTAAAAGCCAGGAAGTGAGGGTGTGGAAGGGCACTGTGATGCCCATGGGAGAAGGTGGACACTTGGCTTTTAAAACTCAAGTGGAGTTAGGGAGTGGGACCCCTGCCTAAAAGGACCTCTGAAGAGGCTGTATTCTCTGAGCAGCAATGATCTAAAGAGCCCCCCGACTGGTACAGGAAAGCAAAAGGAAATACACGTGGCTTCACCTGGGTGCTGGGTGGGAGAAGAAAGGTCCTCCGAGAACAACCTGAGTGTATGTACTCGACTTCCTGTGAGTCTGGAATTTGCATTTGTAATTCCCATGTGTTCCAGGAGCCGGAAGCTGAGAAATGAATTCCCAGATTAGTTTTGTGCCAGTAATAACCTTGGGATAAGTCCCAGAACCAAAATGCACTCTGAAGGGAGTCTTTTTGAGGTATTAGGGAATCAATAACTCTCCTTCTCCTGATTTGGGCTCCAACGAAATCAGAGTCAGGCAGATGACAATGGGAGTGTCACCTCTGTCCCTGACACGTCTGGTTGGACAACGTGCAGTATGAGCCTGTAGCACTTCACTCTCAAACCTGATCAGCTTCTTCACGGAGTCTTAGCTCCACTTTGCGAAAGCCGATCACCTGCGTGGGGCAGGCCATCTGCAGCCATCCCCGAAAGACGGTCTGGGGTCTAGCAGCCATCCTGTCACTACATAATGATAGAAGCAACAATTCATTGGTAATACAGAACAATTCTAAAGTAGCATGTACCTAATAAAACAGCCTCACAAAATATAAATAAATTGAATGGAGAAATCAACAAACTCACAATCACAAAAGAAAGTTTTAACTTCCTTTTCTTAGTACTTGAGACCCTAGGTGGACCAGTATTAGAAAGGGTGTAGAAAATATAAACAACACAATGAAGATTCTTGATGTAGTAGACAAAATTAGAACCTTGGACTAACAAAAAAGACACATTCAATCTGTACGTAGACGCCAGGAAGCTACAGGTGACAAAATTAAAGGTGCACATAACGTAATGCTGTACCTAGAGATTGCTTCTTACAGCCTGGCATAGCGACTCTGATTTGTGAAGGAAGACATTTACATAAATGTTAATTATAGGGTTGTTTATAATACAAAAAATAAGAACCTAAATATCCAGAAGTAGAAGATGAAATAAATGAACTGTGTTGTGTTCATACAAGGAATACTGAATGTTAGTTAAAATGATTGGACTAGAGTCATCTGACTCAAAATGGTTAGGTCTCAAAGGTGAGTGACAATCAAAGTGTACAGTAATTCATGCAGCATGATGACATTAATGTTAAGTTCAAAAATGTAAAAAATATATTATTATGGGTACATGAATCATTGCCAACTGGTAAATGACAGGTATATATACTGGAGGGAGCAAAGGAGGAAAACAGGTTTTACAAAGGTGCTTTTGACTTTGGAATTTTTTGTTTGTTGTTAAAAGGATTTCTGGAAGACTGCTTGGGTGCATGCGAATGACATTTTCAACTCTAGAATGTAAAGGTATGAATGTTGGATCTTTAAGACTAAAAAATTATACTCTAAATGGGATTGTTTTCCATTTAAATCTTTTAACATTTCCCTATAAGATGAGAGAGGCAGATTTCTGTTCCCTCCATTTTAAAGATAAGGACACCCACCGATGAGGCACAGGAATGAGGACTCCAAGTGTAAGTTCTTTGCCTTCGGCTCAGCGCTCTGTCCAGGACTATTTTACTCTCAGAATTCTCCAGTTCCCCATTCTCAGAGTGTGATTTCTTCGTTTGTTTTTCTAAGCCAGATTAGTAAACATAACTAATAACAAGGTACTCACTGGAAATCACCAAGTATCAAGAATTAGTCATTGTGCCCCCAAAATCATTTAAAAACCACTTGACTGAGTAGTGGTTGACACAGTGCTCAAGGATCCGGTCATGAGCGATTGCCCAGTTCCTTGCGGTGGTCAGAGAGGGGCTGCATTGGTCGTGGTCGAGCTAATTACAGTAGCGTGAACATTTTCTTGTAGTTTATTTCTCTGTTCTGGAGATGTAATGGGAAACACGTAACAGAGCTGGTCTGTGCTTCATTGGCACAATATGTTATTTAATCGGACTGGGGAGATGCATAATGTGCTGAAGAGATCTTATTTACATTTCATGGTGTTAATGTTTCTGAACATTGGTTGTCAGTATGGGCTATAGAATTATTGTTTGATTCATTAAGAAAAGGCTTTATGTTTAGTGGAGGAATACAAGTTTGTTGTATGTCAATAATACAAGTGATGCATTAAAAGAAATTGGGCTGGGGTGGGGGGAATGAAGAGGAGGAATACTGTTTTAGGGAAATGTTTTAGTGAATTGATTATATTTTTTTCTGGCACCCATTCAAAGAAAGAAAAGTACTGTAAACAAACTGTGAAACTTGGGTAAGAATGTCTTTGTTTTATTAGTGGTTTAAACAGAGCTAAGAATGGAAATCAAGTGTAAAGATAAACAACATCAGGAAAGGAATTCTTCAGTATGTGCCCTGAGAAAGTTGCAGTTGAAACTAATTTATACTTGATTTGTGTATTTAATGTGTTGCTTAGTTTGCTTTATTCTCACATTTGCTGTGTTAGCAAACAACAGATGAATGTCAACTCTTTTGTAGTTGTTGAATTAGTGATTCCCCCCAAAATCCCTAATGAGTCATCTTTAGGTCTGACTCTCCCACTTGCAAATGCACCAACATGGAAGAACATGATGCATCAGAGTTGTCTGCAGAGAACCAGTAGATTATATAGGTATAGATCTATCCATATATAGATCTGTCTACCTACCTACATACTTAGGCACCTGCCTGCCTACCTACCTACACATCTAGAAACTGATTAGTTAAGGAAATGACTCATGACTGTGGGGTCTGGCAAGTTCAGAATCCACAGGGCAGGTGTCAGGCTGGAAACTGGCAGAGTTTGTATATTGCAGTTTTGAGGCAGAATTTACTCTTCCTCAGGAAACCTCCGTCTTTGCTTTTGGGGCCTTCAACTGATTCGGTGTGGCCCACCTATATTAAGGGGAGTGTATTAGGGTTCTACAGAGAAACAGAACCAATAGGTTGTGTGTGTGTGTATGATTAACATAAGGAATTGGCTCACCTAATTATGGAGGCTGAGAAGTCTCCAAATACCTGTAGTTGGCACACTGGAGACCCAGGAGAGCTGACGGTATAGTTCCAGTGCAGAAACTGGCAAGCTCAGCACCCAAGAAAAGCCAGTGTTTCTGTCTGAGTCTGAAGGCAGGAAAAGACTGATGTCCCAGCTCAAAGAAGTCAAGTGGAAAGGATCCCTCTTACTGCTGGGAGGGCCAGCTTTGTTCTACGTAGGCCTCTAACTGACTGGTTAATGCAACTGATTGCTTACAGTAGGGAGGACAACCTGCTATTCAGAGTCTACTGATTCGAATGTTAATCTCATCCAGAACACCCTCACAGAAACACCTGGAATAACGTTTGAGCAAATATCTGGGCACCCACGGCTCAGTCAAATAGACATAAAAAAATTAACCACCACTTTAACAATTTTTCATTGTTAAAGTGCTGGGACTGCATCATAAGGTATTAGGATTCTAGGAAGAAGAAAAAAAATACTTATCCATTATCCCATCAGAACCCATTTTCTTCTCAGTCTTTAAAGGGTATATTTTTAAGTATCTTGAAAATATTTGCAAAAATGTTTTGGATGTTGGAAAGTTGTTGTCTCTTTCTCATATTTGTCCCAGTCATAGAGCAAAGAGGCGAAGCATTCTGGGGCCCTGGTTGTTTGTTCAGTCTCTGCCACTCACTCACTTCATCAGATGAGGAAAACAGAGAACCCCCCTGAGCCTCAGGTTCCTTATCTGTTTATGCATTGTTTGGGCTTGGCATTCTCTAATGACCTTTTCAGTTTGAGTCTTTTATTAATCCAGGATTTCTTAAGGGGGATGGGCACATGCACCATTCTGTTACTGCCTGCTGGAGGGTTGGAGGTGGTATACAGATGAACGGTGTTTAGTTTAATAATTCAGCATTTTATTGTGTGTTTGAACAATACGGGCTTTGCACAATCATGGTTTCCTGATTATTGTTGCTTAGGACAAGGTGAAAACTCACAAAGGGGAATCATTTTAGTGACAAATATTTTTAAAAATACATGTTTCAGACTTAGATGGGGCATTAGAGATGCCCCAAGCTTGGGCCACATAAAGTATGCTGTCTTACTCTGTGAACCTGACTTGATGTGCTCTCATGATGCTTTTCCTGAGACCCATAAAGACCACAGTCCTCTTAGCAGAGAGCAGTGTGCAGAATTGTTCAATGTTTTGCTCCATTTGAAAGAGGACAACCTGCCAAGTCCTGTGACAGGTGCAACAATCCTTGGGTGAATGGATGTGGCTTTGGCCCTTGGTAGCTTATATTCTGGTGAGACGCCAGGAGTGTAAATGAGTAATTGTAAGCCAGTGTCATATCTGCAATAGTGAAAGTATGTACTCGAGACCAGGTTTGGGATAATGCAGAGGAAGGAGACCACCTCTGTCATGGGAACAGAAGGGAGAGCCTCACTGCAGACATTCCTGACCTGCTTGCAGATGAGGGGTGGACGTTCGAGGTACAGGGAGTAGGATATCCAGAGGCTTCCAGCAGATTCTTGGGTGTTTTCTGATACATTTTTCCGTATAGGAAGTGACAGGAGAGGATGCTGGTTTCCAGCTCTCTCCACAGTTCCAGGAGGCAAGCCCGAGCTAATCTTGCAGTACTCGTGGATTCGATTCTGGAATATTTGCCACGTCTGTGCCTTCCCGTTACCTGGCTCAGGGCTTCTTCTTCTTTTTATCTTCTGAACGAGTCTGAAGTAAAAAAATTCAATAGGGCTTTTTCCGTTTTAAAAAGAGCAAAGAGAAGAAAAATGATTTTCAATGATCTCGGATGAGGGAAATTTTTTTATCCCTAATTAAATGCCTGAGTTTGATTTTGTGTTTGCTGGGGGCCTACAGTAAAGCAAACTGAGGAGGCCTTCTGTTGTGTTCCTGGTGCCAAGAGCCCGCTGGGCAGGGTCCCCACTGAGCCTGTGTGATGCATTCCTTCTGGCCCACCCCACATCGCAGAGCTGCGGAGGCTGACGTCATAGCCCTGGATGATGAAGCCAGTCCCAATGTGTTACAAGTTAAGCTGCCTGAACGGAGGGATGGGGGCAGGGGCACAGAGGGACCTGCCACTTAATCCAACATTGTCATTCCATTTGCCTTCCTTTAAAAAAAAAAGTTCTCTATAGAAATAAGAGAAATGACGCATTTAAGTTGGAAATCTTTTATAGGGCTGATTTATTGCTCCATTGCCGCCTTCCCATCAGCAGATCTGTTCATCTGTTCCCTTGACAGCCTGCAGATTTAAGTTTGCTTTCCCTCCCAGCGGGCCTCTTCTGGACACCTTGGGAGCCAGTGGGAATCATCTGGACAAAGTAGATGTGGGCTGCCAGGAAGAATTGTTTGATAACGGTGTTATCCTGGTTGAGAAATTTTCCTGTCCAGGCTGGGGTTGATAGAAGCCTCCCCCCATGCCATCCCTGGCTTTAATAGTGCAACCTACTCATCACTGTTAATGTCTCACCTTAAATATTACTTGCCCAGGAGCTGCCCCGACCATCTAAGGCATGAGCAGGTCCCCTTGCTATTGTCTCGGACAGCAACCTGTGCTCCCTGTCTCATCACACTTGGTAGCAGCCACTTCTCAGTTCCCCCACCGCACTCAAGCTACAGGGAGGCAGGGGTGATGGCGTTTGTCAAGAGCTGGCCTCGTGCTGACCTCTGTTCTAGGTGCTTTCCCTGTGATCCCTGGGGAGGTGCACGGTGAAGGTTAAGATCCAGTCCTGGAGCTAGACTGCTCGTGTAAACTCTTTTGGGTTCAAAGAAGGCAGTACGTGGGCTGAGGAGGGACACGGCATAGTGAAGGGCCTGGCTTTGGAGTTAGGAGTGATCTTAGCTCCATCCCTTACTAGCTGTGCCACTCAGGGAACTTAATCTTGGTTGCCAGGCATATGACCACAGATGAACCCTGACCATGGTGGATGCTTGACCCACATTAACCTTAGTTCATCAATTCTAAGATGCACACTTTTTAAACCTTCTAACATTTTTGACATTGAGAAGCGTCTTACAGTTGCTTGCATATGACGTTTTCATTGGCAGTGGCACATGAAGAACTGTGCGTCAAGATTCATAGGACAGAGAGCCTGGGATCTAGAGGACAGAGCAGATGCCTGTGTGTTATTTAGAATTGCCTGGGCTGCTTACTTTAAAATGTGCACGTGTGTATCTCTGTGCATGTGTGCATATCTGTGTGTGTGTGTGTATTTGTGTGGTTTGGAGCGTCATCCCAGTCTAGTGATTTATATCTATATATCCAGAGCTTGGGCATCTGCATTTTATCAGCTGCCCTAGGCAGTTCTGTTGTGGCTAGTATCAAACGATTTGAGAACCAAGACCCTCATTCACCTACTTACTGTTGGCTTGCATCCTACTTCTGGTCACTGCTCTGCCTTTTTCTGCTTTCTTTCTTTCCCCATCCTTTCTCCTTAATATTTCCAAAAGGGGCGGGTGACTGGAAAATGAGGGGGTTGGCATCGCGGGACGTGTTGAGGAAGCAGTGGAGCCGTGAGGGGGAAATGGCTGGCTGACCCTGGTCTGTGTTGTTGGCCAGGGATGAGGAGTGGGGAGGAGGGAGGGAGGCAGGTAGCCCTGCTGTGTGTTTTTGCTGTCTGTCTGTCACACTGTTCTCATCTCCCTGGTACTCGGTAGTAGACATCAACTACTTTAGTTTCAGTGTGATTGCTCATGGCATGTGGCCTGGGGTGAAATCTCCAGAGTAACTACCCTCTTTGACTGACTTTTAGTCCTGACCAATCAAACCATCATATGCTTGGAAAACCCAAAGCAGAGGAAGCCCTTGTAACTTGCCTGTTCTCGGGCATAAGTAAGTGTGACTCTTACCCAGAAACCCTGCAGACAGACAAGTCTGGTGTGCTCCCCTCCACGCCCAGGCTACTGCTGCTTTTGGCCCTACAGTGCATCCTTCACCACCCTTTCCTGAAGGTTTTTGTGAAGGACTGCCTTCCATAACCAACGTCGCAAAGAGAGGAAAGGATTCCTCTTTATTTTTGGCTTCCCTTAGGTCTCCTCACCCTTAAAACTAATCCACCTCTGGTCAAACATACCTTTAAACTTTGTATAGCTAACAGCTTCCACCTAAAATACTGTCTAGTGATGAAAGTGAAGTGTGCCCTTTCTTTGTGCCCCAACATGTCGAGCACGTAACTGATGACAAATGTGAATACAGGCCTGGGGCAAGGGAGGGAGGAACATTGCCGTTTGGAGGATAACTAGTGGATTAGCTTGGGTCGTGGAGGGTTTCTGTCTTGGGGAGGTGGGAATGTTGGTGAAAGATCTAAGACACCAGACCCAAGAGCCTAGACTGTTCTGTGTGTAGAGGGGAACTCAAAAGATTCTTCTGAGTAGGAGACTGATGGAATGAAATGGTATTTTGAGAAGATTCATTTGGCCCCAGTGGTTTGAAATGGAAAGATGCTGGAGGTGAAGTGATGAAAGAGGAGTATGAAGGCTATCCTAGAAATTGACTAAGATTTTGAATGTTGTCAGAAGGGATGGAAAATCAGGAGTGGATGCAAAAATATCTTATGAACGAAGAGTATTGTTGAGGGACATGGAGTCAAGACCCCTGAGGTTGCCACCATGAGCTAAAAGAGGGGCATGGCTAACGGAGAAGATGAGTTGTTGTTTGCTCTCATTAGGATTTGACATGAAAGTTGCTCTTCTAAAGGGAGATGTTCAGCTGACAATTAGAGACTCAGCATGAGAGACCAGGAGATGGATGGGTGACAGAAATGAGAGATTTGGAAGTCGTACATGTAGAGGTGTAGTTGGTGTCATGAGTGTGGAAAGGTGGTGGGCTTAGGACTAAATGCATAGACACTGGGAATGCCCAAAGCAGGGATGCACTTTTGTGTGTGTGTGTCCTAGGCCTACAAAGATAGCCTTTTTTCCTTTATTCTTAGGCTGTTTGTTTTTTTTTAATTGAGGTAACAATGATTTATAACACTATTTAGGTTTCATTTGTGTAACATTGTATTTCTACTTTTTTATGTGCTACAGCATTCTCACCACCAAAATAAGCCCATTTTATGATTTAATTCTCCATTGTTCTCCTCTTTTTCCTTTCAAGTTCCTTCCCTCTTTTAAAGAAAATATTTCATATAATAAATTGTGTATGTTTAAGGTGTACAGTGTGATACATTGTCAAATCATTACTATGCTAAGATTAGTTAACACATCGATCACCTGGCATAGTTACCTTTCTTTTTTTGGATGTGTGGTGGGAACATTTAAGATCTATTCAAAATCTTTTAGGTATGTCATATAGTATCTTTGCGTAGACTTATTGAGATGTAATTGGCATGTAACATTGTGTAAGTTTAAGGTGTACAATGTATTCATTTGATACATTGATCTATTGTAAAATGATTATCACCTTAGGGTTAGCTAACACCCTTGGTTACAGCCCATAATTACCATTTCTTTTCTGTGTTGAGAACATTAAAAAGCTACTCTCATAGCAGCTTTCAAGTATATAGTATATAATACAGTATTGTTCACTGTAATCACCATGCCATGCGATAGATTCCCCAGAACTTACTCATCTTCTGACTATAGGCACCATGCTGTATATTACATCATCTTCCCTCTTTTCTTTCCTTTCTCTTTTTATGTATCCCCCCACCCCCACAAACACATCTTCCATTCCTTTTTTCTCTTACTTTGTCTTCCTCTTCCCTAATCTTGCGTTTAGATGGCTGGGTGTTTAGACATAGGCTAGGGACAATCTTAGACGCAAGAGAGGAATATAGGCAGAAAGGAAAATATAGACAATCTTGAAGTCCACAGTTCTGTTTTATATATTACACACAAGACTACTTCAAGGGCAAATTATTCCTCACAATAGAAATAAAATGTTTGGTTAAATAGCAATAAAATATGTTTGGTTAAATGGAAGTCCAGGCAACCTACATACCTAAATGTGTATAGGCTTGGAAATTAACTTTCACTTGGATCTAGTTATAAGTAACCTCTTAAAAGTGATTTTCTTAAAATTGCCTTTCCTTGTTCTCTGGTTTCCTAATTGTGGAAGACTAGGGGCCACTCCCTTGTATTTCTGTATAGTGATGTTGGAAGTTGAAATCAGAGTGCTGCCTTTCTCCTAATGCCCTCAGAACCATACTCCCCTAGAAACCAGACTTTAAACGATATATCTAAGATTGTACTTTTTTTTTAGTACAATATTCTAAGTACTAATTCATATTAGTAGCAAATACTATCATCTCAGGGATATTTTAATTTATATTTAAAACATTTAATTGTTCATAAAGCAATTTAATTTTAAAACAAATGGTGTTTGGAAAATTAATGGAAATAAATACCTGTTTTCCTACTGATGATTAGATTATTTCATTTTCTTTACAGATCTCAAAGAGAGTATCTTTTCGGCATAGTATTTTCTTGCTGTTATCTGGAGGTCCCTAACACTTAATATCCATGGAACCAGAGTAGCCTGTGTCTCACTAGCTTAATGGTTCTTTCATCCTTACGAGGAGTAAGATGGACTGCTCCTTTTCGAAGGACACATACCCACCCTCTGGCATCGCCTGCTCACCTTAACTTACTTAGTTTATTGCAAATGAGACATTTGGCACACTCATCTTCAACTTAATCAACTGGTACATTTGTATTCTTTGTATGTTTTTGGTAGTTTCAGTTACTGAAATGTGTGTGCGTGTTTAGTCACGGGGAAATTAAAAAACAAAATGTTTAACGGATGGAATTTGTCTATGAGCAATTGATAGTCTAGTTGCTTGGTGAGTTAGAGCTTAAAACAGCAAACTGTTTACCTGCAAGCCAAATCCTGCCTTCTCCCACTGCCTGCTTTGTAAGTAACGTTTTATTGGAACACAGCCACACCTGTTCATTTGCATATTGTCTATGATTACTTTCACACTACACTAGCAGATCTGAGTAGTTTTGACAGATAGTGTGGCCTACAAAATCTAAAATACTTACTATCAGGTCCTATACAGATGGGTTTGCGTGACCTCAAGCTAAAATACACTTAAGTATAAGTCAGTGATGCCCCAAAATTTGCCCAAACAGGGTGTCAATGGAGAGGCGTTTTCGGATTGGCTACAAACTCATATAAATCATTATATACACCTATATGGAAGAGGGCAAACCAGAAAGACATAAACTGAGATGACTTTGGACAATTACTTAGAGTCCTAGTTTGTTCATCAGCAAAGTGGGCTTAACTTTCCTGGGTCATAGGATTTAATGAAATCACACACATACACACAGCACTTCACATGCCACTATGTGGAAGTTTCTCTGGGTTGGTTTCCTTCTCTGGGAAAGACGGGTCCTCATAACTCCAGGCTTACAGGATTCTGTTAGTTGAGATTTAAGAAGACCTCTGTTCTATCATTTCAACCTCTCCAGTCACATGCCCACCTCTGGACCAACCCCTGTCCTACCAGGATGCTATGGCTTGAGGGAGAAGCATTTCCCACGAGAAAGGGATGCAAGCAAAAAGTAACGTGTTAGCACGTTGTTTGCCCTCGTTCTTTGGCTTTACCGAAGCTTTGCATGTATCCTGGCTTGAGATAAATATTTTCAATAGCTAAGGCCCAGAGCCCACGTGGACACCTACTGTATCACCAAGTTGTGGTGGTGCAGGCTCGAGGATCAGAAAGGTTCCTTCTGCAGCAGCAGCAGCAGTGACCACAGCGGCTTATAGAGAACCTGTGATACATTTGGAATTCTGTGAATGACACGGTCCCTGGGGTTCTTAACTTTCCATCTACCTTGACAAACAGTAGGGATGATTTTCGCATAACTAACATACCTCTGTGCGCACACCCAGGGCTATGCACAACTCCCTGCATGCTGGCTTTATCAAATTTCTCTTCCACTAAGAAAGCATATGGGAAGGCACATGGAGCTGGCATTATTACAGATGACCTTGAATCTGCTCAGGGGGCAGGGCCGATCATAAAGCACTAGCCAACTTTAGCACTTCATTATAATTTTAAAATTGGTAACGACACACCTCATTACTGATCACAGTACACTAGGGACCTGTGTCCCTAGTACGTGGCACTGTCCTGGAAGAACTTGGAGTCACCTCAGGGTGATGGAGGAGGCTTATAAAATCAGTCATGATACAAGGTAGAGCGTTTGAGTGCCCAATAAATGGAACTGGCATCTGGAACAGTTGAGAGTATTGAACATCCCACAGATAGAGGATGCTTGTGTTCATGGGCCTGTATTAGTTATAAGGTCTCTGGTTACAAGAAACAGAAATCCCTACCAGTCAGTGTAAGTAAAAAAAAAAAAAAAAAACCGTTTGTGTCAATGAAGTATATCTTCTAGTCCACAGTCATCCAAAATGACAGCTGGCACCTATGAGGTGCCCTGTCAATATTTGTTGAATGAACGATCCCAGCCAGAAAATCATTAGAAACCCAGGCAGCCTTCTATCTCGTCTCTGCTTCTCTGTACGTAACTCCATTCGCCATTTTTCCCCCTGCAGCTGGTTTCTCTGGTAAACCAGCTGTGATGCAGCCTTGGTGGCCATCAGCTTCTTCCCTAGGCTCCTGTGGCTCTGGGTTGGGCAGTATGGGGAGTGTTCCCAGACATAAAGGGATTTATTATAAACTGAGAAGTCGGTCCGGGGTGTCTACTATTGGCCCAGCTAGATAGATGAGATGAAATGCGCTCAAGCTGACTCTCCACGTCGCCTACAGCAGGACAGGGTTCGCTGCGGACGGGTGGTTATAGCTAGAGTCAGAACAGTGTTAGCCTCCCTGGTGTTCAGTAGAATGCCAACCCCACTCTTCTTCTATGTTGACTCCCACTTGGGTTCCATGCCAGCCAACAGAACAGAGAGTTGTCTTCTGAGAAAGTATCAACTTGAGCCACCCTCGTTTTCGTGATAGCAGCTAGCTTGGTGCTGAATAATAATAGAATTCTATTCCTGGACTTCGTGATCCCGTCTCTGAGCAGATGCAAAGCAGATCTTGGCAGGTATATCTATATATGATCAGCAGTGCCAAGGCATGTCTTGCTGTGAAAGCAGCCAGCAGATGTGAGTGACATTTTTAGGCTGTTGGTACTGAGTGTAATAATGTTTTCATGTGGGTTGTATCATGCTTTACTCTTGGGAGATGGTTTGATAGAAAGGCTCAAGTAGGTTTGCATCCCAGTTAGGCCACGAGCTACCTCCGAAATATCAGGCAAGTCTCTTAACCTCTGTGAGTTGGTTTGGTCATTTGCAAAATGGAGACAATGACATCTCAGGAGAAAGAAAGGAAGCAGAAATAGATACCTTCCCTTATAGTATACACAGAAATAAATTCCAGATGGGTTAAAGAGCTAATACGCTAAAGCTTTAAAACCTTCAGAAGACAGTAGAGAAGAAAGGCTTTCATAAGCATCATAAAATTAAATATTTCCAAATTAAAAAGTCACTACATATACAAGCAAACATAGGTGACAGTGTAGGGAAGAGATGTGTAACACATATAGCAGACATTGAATTAATACACATAACATGTTCAGCAAAACAAGAATCCACAGCAAACCAGTAAAACAAGTCAAATAAATAGGCTAAAGGAACAAATAGGCAATTCTGAGAAGAATTTTTATGTCACAGTAAACTTACAGGAAGACTCAACTTCGTTAATCAAAACGCTTTTTTTTATAAATGAGATTTCTTTGCATTGGATTAGCAAACACTAAAAAAGCAAGCGATGTGGAAGAGTGACCACTTTCCTACACTGTCAGTGGAAGTATTTTTAGTGAAGCCTCTGGTTATTTTGACATTAATTCCAAGATGTAAAATGTGTGTGCCCTTTGACTCAGCAATTCTACTTCTAGGAATTCATCAAGAATTCAGTTGTGCATCATAGAGCTGGGTACAAGGCATTCTTCAGAATGTTTTGCTGTACAGAAAAAATTAAAAACCTTTATAGTTAAATTATAAAGAAAAATTAGAAAGGAACTAATGCCCATCAGTAAGGGAGGAGCCAGATCGAGCATGGTACATTCAGTAATCTTATGGAATCTCAGACAGAGATTTAAAAGAATAAGGTAGATCCACAAATATTATGGAAATGCTTCTCTAAGACCTATTGTTAAATGAAAAAAAATTAATCATCGAATCACAAATTCAGTATGGTCAGTTTATTTAAAAGGTACTTATATTTGTGAACATATATGGAAATATATGGAAAAGGGACAGAAAAGACCACACCAAACTTGACAGTAGGGGCCTTTGTGGAATGTTTAGATTTACAAATGATGGATGATAGTCACTTTCATTTATTACTGTATTTCTTAAGTATTTTAGATGAAGCATTTCCAATTTTTAGCTCTGATGGATCTACCGTAATTTAACTACTCCTCTACTGATAAAGGTTGATTTTTTTCCCCTTACAATAAAATATTCTAAAATAAGAATCCTTATATTGTGCACAGTCAAATTCATGATGGGCTCCTGGAAGTGGAATGGCTGGTTTAAAGGGCACACACATTTTATATCTTGGAACTAATGCCAAAATACCTTAAACAGAAGCTGTACTAAAGAATAGTTCTATTAACAGTGTATGAAGGGCTCATTGTTTGACACCACTTGCTCAGCACAGAATAGGTTCTTGATACATTCTTACTGTTTTTTTTTCTTTCAACCCTATGCTAGAATGGATAAGTATTGTATGAATTAAGAAACATTCAATGACGAGTTCAGATTCAGGGCTACAGTTGCTGGCAATCTTAGGAGAGATTTACAACAGCCATTGGATTGGTTTAGCCACTCCAGTAATGCTTATGCCTAGACTCCATACCATGTACCATTTCTTAAATCAGAGCATCCTTTTCCCATTGTCCTATTGGAGCTTGATGCAGACTAATATTCTTTATCATCTGTCCTACTTCAGTGATTCTATTTCATACCTTAACCAGGGGTTTCTGGTTCAGTTAGTCCTTTGTCTCCCCACTCTCTTTTATGAGTCGGTTCTTGTATTTTTACTCCTATTTTAAAGTTTTATTATACCTGTGCCTTCTGTTTAAGTTGCCTTGATTTTTTTTTTTAGAATACAGGCATACAATAAATAAATGTATATTACCTATGCTTGCCTACAAATGTCTGTCTTTACTGCATCACTTCATGTTGGGTATGTTACAATTAAATTGTTGGGTGTTTTTTTTATTGAAGTATAGTCAGTTTACAGTGTGTCAATTTCTGGTGTACAGCATAATAATTCAGTTTTATATATATATATGTGTGTGTATATATATATATATATATATATACACACACATACATATATGCCTTTTCATATTCTTTTTCATTATAGGTTACTACAAGATATTGAATATATTTCCCTGTGCTATACAGAAGAAATTTGTTTTTTATCTATTTTGTATATAGTAGTTAGTATCTGCAAATCTCAAACTCCCAATTTATTCCTTCACACCCCCTTCCCCCTGGTAACCATAAGTATGTTTTCTATGTCTGTGAGTCTGTTTCTGTTTTATAAATAAGTTCATTTACCTTTTTTTTTAGATTCACATATAAGTGATATCATATGGTATTTTTCTTTCTCTTTGTGGTTTATTTCACTTACAATTAAGTTAATTTTCTTTAGCTAGCTACATCATCTGATCATTTTTTGTCCCTGCCCTCCCCAAGCAGAACACATCTACCCTTTCATCCATGTCCTTTCTTGCATTCTGCATATCTGCTTTAGGAATCTTATTTACCTATGTCTTCATGATTAGATTTTGGCGTTCCAAAGGGATCCAAAGCAATGATGTCTGTTCGTGCACAGGCTAGACACCATGCCAAGTACAGGGCTATGAAATAAATGGTTGATTACAGCATAGCATGAGCATTCACACGTTGGAGACATACAGCTGTGTGGGAGCCTTTAGGAAGAACCATGGAACTGAGGATAATGCAGACAGACGTGTGGGAGGGACTGGCGGTGAGTAGGTAGAAAGAGTAAGAAAGTAGCGCCACTGTAGTGAGGAAGACAGTGCATAGCAGGCCGGATGTTGAAAGCCCAGAGTGAAGTGAATGGAAGGCTGAGAGAGATGGCGTCGGAGGACAGGAGCCAAGTTAGAACGACTTTGTAAACTGTACTGCGGGATTTGCATTAGTCCCTGTCAGCTCAGTTTAATCTGTGGAATCAAAAATCCCCCAGATGTCAGTGACAAAAATACAGCGAGCATTTCTTTTTCGTATCACATGTCATCCATGTGTCATCGGAGGTCTCTGCATCAGGGACTTGGGCTGGCTGAAGCAACTCCGTCTGGAAACTCAGTAGTCACTGCAGCAGGAGGGGGAGATGAGTAATTGGGCCCTGACCCTTAAATGTTTTCACCCAGAAGTGATGCACATCATTTTTTTTCATATTCACTGGACAGAACCAGCCACGTGGGCACAAGTAACTTCAGAGGTTGAAGGAAGTGTAATCCTTTCAGTGCCAGAGATGGAACTATATGTTGGCAACTGGTGGAAATGCCGACCACATTTGGGAATGACACCTGTCAGCCTGGCCACTGCTGGTCCACAGGTCCACGTGCCTCTGACCTCTTACCAGATTGCTCTTTAAAGGGCCTCAGCAGCTGGACCTGAGCCTCGGGGGGTGAAGAGATCCATGAAGGGGCAAAGGAAAGTAACCTAATGGGGGCCCAGATCCCAGACAGGAAAGACAGGCAGAAATAGGCAGCAACTCCTGCAGGAGTCGGCAAAATACACTCATGGACCAAATCCGGCCCAAACACTGGTTTTCGTGTGGCCCATAAGCAGAGAATGATCTCAGTTTTCAGTGGCTGAAAAAAATTGAAAGAAAAATAACACATCAATTGCTTTAGAGTGAGTCATACATTTTTCTAAGTCTTTGCTTTTATCAGCTCAGTTAATCTTTATGACAACCCTGTAGAGGAGGGACTAGTAGGTATTTTGTAGAAGAGGCCACTGAACCTTCTAGACGGGCTAAGTAGATGGGCAGAGCTCATGAGTCATTAGGCTGGAATTCAAACCCAGCAAGTTGTCCCCTGCAGCCTAGGCTCTTCATCCGCTTCCCTAAGTGAAGAGTTCTCAGCAGTGTTAGTGCGATATTCCAGTGACAGAGGGAAGCGGCAGGCAGCCTATTGTGGTGAGAGTCCCAGGAAAGAAGGTCCCTGTGTTTCAGGGAAGCAAAGAGGCTCCCCAGGAGTGGGAGGCCCTGCTTCTACTGTGATAATAGGAGGTGCTAACTTTGAACCCCCATTAAGCAAAATGTTACCCACGCCCCTCAAATAATTCTGTTTAGACTTTAGACCTGTGTGACAAAAATTATACTATTATATTTTGAATTTAGCCAAATAATGAAGAATTGATGGAAGCTGACTTACTCTTTTGTTCCAAATGTACCTACACAGTGTCCTCATTTTTCCTCTCGGCCCACAAAGCCTGAGGCCCTTCACAGGGAAAGTTTGCTGACCCCTGAGCGGGTCCTATGGAAGCTGATGACAAGAATGCCAGTGACATTAATGAAAACAGTGATACAAACGTTTAGGAGGTTCGGTAATAGCATAAAAGCCTTTGTGTAAATAAAACACACATTATTTGCTTTTTAAATATGAAATTCTCAAACATACTCAAAATAGTAAAAGAATGGTAAAATGGATCCCAGGTACCCAACACCTAGTTTCAACAAAGACCTAGTTTTATATATTGCTCCAGCTGTTCCATCCCCAGACATTGGGGTATTATAAGCAAAGACATCCTATCATTTTACTGGAAAATATTCTAGGGTGGTTCTGTAATAAATGAGGACATCTGTTTTTGTTTTTTTTTTAAAGACATAGCCACAATATCATTATTATGACTAATAAAATTAGTAAAAATGCCTTCAGGTTATATAACAACAAGTCCATGTTCAACTTTTTCTAATTGTGTCAAGAAAAGCAGAACTTACAAATGAAGTGGGGTGCATGGAGGGGAGGCAAGAAGTGGTAACTTGATCAAACCAAGAAAAACGGGGGGGAAAAAAGGAAACAAAGTAAAATGGAAAACAATGAAGATACAAAGAATAAAATTAAGTATATCAGTTGCTTATGATGAACATGAAAACTTCCCTTGTTTTATACAGATTCAGTTAATAAAATCCAGCAACATGAGGCACTTTTAAATTAGAGCTGAAAAATGGTTTAAATTACAGGAATGTGCAAAAAGATACCAAGAAAAATAGAGGTTATAATTTAATATCAAACTTATAGGAATTTAAGGTTAAAAGCACTGAACAGGACAAATAAGGACATTACTTAATTATAGGCACAATATAAAAGAAGATACATTAGTCATAAGCATAAATGCATCAAATGAGACTGAAAAATTAAAAGAATTTATTAAAATGCAAAAGGAACTTGATCTTAGTAATTTTAGTGTATAATCTTGCTGTGTATCTTTCAGCATTACCCAGACAAGGCAAACTCTGTGTTATAATAAATAAAAGTGAATATATTAAGTTTGAATTCTATGAAGGGGAAAAGTTACTGTATATTTGTATATCTGTGGAATACTTTCAAGAATTGTTTATGTCCTTAGCCTGAATTGTTCATAGGCCATGTTCTCTAATCATAATAATTAAAAACAATTTTTTAAAAATACAAAAATGATGACAAAAACTATCTTAATTATGTTAATAAAATTCTAAATTGTCCTTGGATCGAAATAGAAGTCCAAACTTGGATTGCAAACTGGCTGAAAAGCAGTTAAAAGGAGAAAAATTTTATACCAAAATCATATGGGACATTGGAAAAACTGAGTTCAGGGAACTATATTGCCTTAAACATCAATATTTACCAAGTAAAATAAAGGAACTTCAAATGTAGCTTAAGGATTTAGAAAAAGAACATAAAAATAAAACATGTTGTGGGGGCAGGTATAGCTCTGTGGAAGAGTGTGTGGCTAGCAAGCACGAGGTCCTGGGTTCAATCCCCAGTGCCTCCATTAAAAATAATAGATACAACCCAATTTTCTCCCAGTGCCTCCATTTAAAAAAATAAATACAACCTAATCTTCTCCCCTCCTCCAAAAAGTGTACAGCACTGTAAGTCAGTTATATCTCCATTTAAAAAAAAAAAACTGGAAGGAAAAATAAAACACCGAGAGAAAGAATTATTAAAGATAAGGGCTGAAATTGTTGCAGCAGAAAATAATAGCTTGTAGAAAAGTCAAATGAGTCCAAAATCTGGTTCTTTGAATGTCTTTGAATAAAATTCATAACTTCTTCTTGATTGTGGTCGAGAAAAAGATGGCCAAAATGTGTATAATTAGGGACAAGAAAGGAGACAAAACCACAGAGAGAATAAATGAGAAGACCTGTGAGAGGATTCCGTGTAAAACCCTTGTGACAATAAATTTGAAAGTGCAAAGGAAGTGTTTAGGATGCAAGTGTAGGTCGTTTCTGGTGCTGGCCAAGTCAGAAGCCCCACCAAGCTTATTTCTCCCAGTGGTTACAGCTACAAGTTCTGGACAGGATACCAGAAGCAACTAACTGCCAGAGGTCTCTGAAAAGTAAGCGGTACAGACAGACGGGGAGGGGTGAGAACTTGAGCTGCTTTGCTGCTACAGTGGTAAGAGTCTGGTTTTCCCTCTTTCACCTCCGGCTGGAACCTGAACCGTGCAGAGAATGTCCATGGCCACAAGTTAAGAGAGAAACCTCCGCTTCCTGGCCACAGGACCAGGTAAAGGGACCCCCTGCAAACAGCAGAGTGTGGGAGAAATCTCCCTGTTTCCTTGTTTTTCCTTTTCTCTCTCAGCCCCATCCTCACCCCAAGGGTGGCCTTATCGTGGCACCAAGTGGTGGCCTTAGCAGAGGCACAGGCACTTAAAACCTTGAGAAGCTGGTCTCTGCTCAGAAGAATCAGCAAAACGGAACCTAATGGTTCAAAGAATGATGGGGGAGGTAACCTCGTTACTAGTTCTCTCTGGTCTCTCGCCACTTTGGCAAGGGCAGCCCCAGTTACATGGACGTGTGCACGGTGGGATGTCTAAGACTCAGCCCCACCTTTCTGTCCAGAGGAAACAAGAAGACAGACCCCTGTCATGGTGAGTACATGATGCTGTGCGTTCTTCAAAACGCAGGAAGGAATTTTACTGGATAGAAATTAAAAGTCAAGTAAATTTAAACCAGAAAAATTATATATTCATTCATTTGGGAAGAAGAAAGTTTGCATAACGTAAGTATCCTAGAAGATACTAGAGATGTGACTGAAAGGTCTCCTATTTAAAAGGCACAAGAATCAAGCCATTGTCCAGCTGAGTTCTCGCCACATCAGAAAGCAGTTGATCGTGACGTTACTTCACTATTCCAGGCTATAAGGAAAGACAGCCTAACACTAATAATATAGCATGATAAGAAATAGTATAGGAACAAAAACAGCAGACCAGTATCAGGTGATTTCAAATATCAAATAATCTAGCATCGTGTCATTGAATAATATGCTGTGACTAAGTAGGCTTTTTCCCAGAACAGAAAGATACTGTGTCAGGAATCTGTCAGTGTAATACATTTCTGTAACAAACTAAAGAAATTATCAAAATGCTTCTGAAGGCAGGTCCTAAACTTCAGATATTCCTAATTAAATGAACTTAAGTTTAAGTCGTAATATGTGGAAATTTCATTAAAGTAATACAGGCTGTTTACAAAAAAATCAGTGCTAATATTGTCTTAAATGACAAAAAACTCAAGTCATTTCAGTTAAAATCAGGAACTAGACCAGGATGGCTATTGTCACCATTAGGATTTGGCACTGTTTTGGAGATTCTAATACGGTAAGGAATGAAAATGTAAAAATTGGCATAAATAGTAGAAAAAAATACAATTATATCATTTCTTTTTGCTTATTATAAAATTGTATGCCTTAGAAAATCCACGATAGACAGATAAGGTACTGGAACTAACAAAGGCTTGGCCCACAATAAATTTACAAAAATCAATAGTTTTTCCTCCCAATTAACAAAAATGAGCAAGAAATAGGAAATCAGGAAACAGTGTGTTCATAGTTGGAGTCTGACATTTACTTTTTTTGTATTTTTTTTTTTGAAGTGCAGTGAATTACAATGTGTCAGTTTCTGGTGTACAGCACAATGTCCCAGTCTTGCATATACATATGTATATTCATTTTCATATTTTGCTGTTTACCTGTATGCTCCTGTTGGATTTGAAGCCTGGGAGATATAGGATCAGGTTTGCATTCTGAAAAGAAGGCTTCAGCAGCTTTGAAGGGACTAGTTTGAAGCAGGGAGACCAATTATGAGGCCCCTGCAATGATCCAGGCAGAGACAACATGGCCTCAAGCAGTGGCAGTGACGGTGGGAAAGAAAAGGGAGCCATCTGCGATCTCAGGGAATAAAGAAGCATTCGCTGTCAGCTGATTGGAAGGGAAAGGGAAGGGTGACAGATGAATCCCTAGGTTCTGGCCAGGAGCCTGGGGGCAGGGGCTGCCGTTTCTGGAGCAGGGACACAGGAGGATGTGCCGGTTCCATGCTCAGCGTGGGGGCAGTGGCAGTGGCAAGTGGTCAGAAACTTAGTATGTTTTGAAAATTGAGCCACGTGTTTTGATGATGGATTGCACCTGAGCGTATGTACGAGCAATAAGGAGCACTTCAGATTTTTTGAGCTGAGCAATTAGAAAGGTCACAGTTAACTGAATCAGACCTGCAGGAGGAATAGGGATATCAGGTGAGAATGGAAATCAGGAATTCTCCTCTCGACTTGTTTAGTTGGAGAGGGTGAGCAGGCAGCTTAGACGGGTGAGTCTGAAGTTCAGGGCAGAAGTCCAGGCTGCAGGTATAAATGTAGGGGTCATTACTGTGTAAATGGCATTTGAAGCCTTGAGGCTGGGTGAGCGTTCTTAGGAAGAGAGAAAAGAGCTGCAGGGACTGGACGCTGGGGCATCCAGTATTTAGAAACCAGGAGACTAGAAGGAAATGGTAAGGAGTCAGAAGGAGCAAGCAGTGAAATAGGAAGGAGAGGAGGTGAGTCATGGCTGGGATGTGAAAACAAAGTGCTTCTAGAAGGAGGGACGGTGGACTCAGATGTTCCTGATATGTTGAGTATGATGACTGAGAATTGACTGTAGCATTTGGCAGCGTGGAGTCAGTCACTGGTGACCCAGAAGAGATGTCTCAGTGAGGCGGGGGGGGGGGGTAAAAAGCCCGATGGGAGTGGGCTCAGGAGAGAATGGGCCCTGAGGGTTTGGAGAACAAGGGAACAGACAAGTTTGAGGCATTTCACTCTGAAGGAGGGAAAGAGAAATGGAGTGGGAGCAGGGGATGAATATGGGGACTTAGGGTAGAGAAATCAAAAGATTCTTACATGCTGATGGGAATGATCTAGTGGTGGGTGGGGATGGGGAACTGAAGTGGGAAAAGAGTAGCCAAGGGGTGGATATGTTGAAGTAGGCACAACAGTGCAGGGCCTAGTATTTAAAAAGAAGGCTTGCCTTCAAATAGGCGCTCCCAGAGTTACAGGAGAGAAGGCAAGGCAAATGGACCCAGAGAGAAGACAGGTAGGTGGAAGGGTGATGGGGAAGGATTTGGGAGCTCTGTTCTGCTGGCTGCTCTGTTCTCACAAATAAGAATTAGCTGTGTCCAACAGTGAGGATGGACAGCGAATGTTGGAAGGGAGTGAATGGGTGATGGGATTAGGGACACGTGATGCAGGTGCCCAGGTACTCACAGGTCCTCTTAAGTGACTGGCCTTGGATTTCGAGGGAGACTAGTCACCAGGGTCATGTTTTATTCTCCAGCCTTATTCAACTGAGCAGCTGAAAGTATTGCATAGAGTTGAATTTATCTAAGGTTGGGGTTTTGCCAGGCAGATAAAGCAACCAAATGAGAGAGGGGCAAAATATGCCACATAGTAAGTTTAGCTTTATTCCCTGAGCACTGGGGGTGGTCTCTGATTACACTTGTGTTTTATGAGGATAAATCTGATGGCCATGAACAGAGGGAAACCTGCACACTGTTACAGTGCATGATGAAAGCTGATCTTAATCACTGCCATTTCAGCCACCCTGACCTTGACGTTTGCTTTCAGTTTGATGGACTGTTCGAAGTCTGGACCTATCAGTAAACTTGTATCTTTTGTCCACAGGCAAATAATAACTTCCATTTCCACAGGAGGGTGAGGGAGCACTCCCCCTCCCCCCCCCCAAGTCTTCAATAAACCATGCGCCGAGTCAGCAGTCTCTGAAAGGGTTGTGGTTCCCAAAGCTAATTTTAAAACTTCAGTGCAGCACAGAGCACACATGTTGTGCCACTCTTTTGGTTCAACTGGCCCAACTATTTTAAGGTACAAAATATATTTTATGAGTTAGATATCTATCTAAAGAGTACATTTTGTTAAGCCAGATAAAATTGCATTTTCAGCTAGAGAAATATCAAATATCAGAGTGACCTCTAAGGACCAAAACATCCAGGAACACTGTGTATTTTATTAAGTAGAGAGAGCTAGGCAAAATCCATTGTGTGGGTATGTATAAAATGTGTTTACACCTAAATCTGCCTTGGGATGGCTTTCTCATATAAATACACACACACACACCCTCAAGATGAACTCACTGTTTTTTTTTTTTAATTCATGTAAAGAAAAATCTTTACATGAATAAAGAAACTTTAAAAATCATTTATTCCATTAAGCTGTGTCGATTTTGTTCAGATTCATTTCCTATCTAATGATACATTTGTTTCTTAATGTAACAAATCGAGAAAGGCTTACAGTTAAGCCGGATATGAAATTCCTTAATCTGTGGTTGCCACAAATGGATTAAAAGTTCTCAACAATTTTGTGGAAAAATGTCTCTTGAAATGATTCCTTTCTGTTCCTCTTCGATGGAAACCATTAAAGCTCAGGTTTGCTGACGGAAGATGATTATTTAGTGCTGAACTTCGTATCAGTCTTTTGGTGTGGGCAATCGTTTGTAATTTAGCTTGGTGAGTGAGTTTTTAAGTTACTGTAAAGTTAACATTGATACGCCCAAGTCTCCCCTAAGACTACTGGAAAACTCCCTCTGCCTGTCAAGCTGTTAGGAGTGGCCTTTATAGTGGCAATTATTTGGGTGGTGTGCCTGGGTCATCTCTAGTTCTTCCAAACTACCCCTTTCTCTCTGTCTCTTCCTCCCCCCCCCACACTCCCTCCCCACCTTCCTGCCTCTTTCACTCAGAAGATCAATAACTGTTTACACTGTGCTGGACACTGTAAATATGGCAGACTTAGGGGAAGAGAAAATTCTCACCCCTGAGAGTCACAATTCGGGGAATACTGGGCCAGTTGTGCTATGTTGGTTACCTTATAGGTTATAAAGCTTGTAAGTTAACCAGTACTTCCTTGGGACAATGCATTTTCTGTTGACAAGTACGTAATGTAGGTCACTACAAGATTCCCTACTGAGTAATCCAAAGTGAGTTTGAAAAACTCAGCAAAAACACTCCCTTCCCCCTGCCCCAAGGCACACAGTGAAGTGGGAAGCTTCTCTTCATTTGCTCCGTAGCTTCTGAGTCTGGCTGAATGCCAACAAAATGAGGCGGCCACAAGGATATGAATTTAATTACCTGGGAAGAAAGAAGGCTAATAAATTCTTGGCTTTATCACTTAGCATTATTGGTACCCTTAAGGAAAGTAAGGACCCTGGATAGAGATCATCGGTGCAGCCCGGTCTTGGATGAAGCTGGATGTATATATTAAACCTAAAAAGTGCTGAAGGTCACGTATCAGTCACTCCAGACACACGTGTGCATATCTGGTCATATAACACTATCAGCAATCACGTTGTCAAATATGCAGGCGGCTGGAGGATAAATACGGAAGTAGTGTGAAAGGTAAAAGCGGGAATGGAAGAGTAAATGACAGTGAACACTTATCTCTCAATAAGAGAAACGATTTCAAATGTGCCCTGCTTCAGGCCGGCTTTGACAGGTCTCTAATATGAATCTTTCACCTAACGTCACCGGCATCTGAGAATGAGGGACCCGTGCTCAGCCCCCTCTGCTCAGCACTGGGATGAAGGAAAGAGACATGGCAGCCAGTGTGAAAGGAGCTTAGCTCAAAGGAAGGATCAGGGGAAATGTGACAGGCAGTGAGGGCTGCGTAGAGATAAGAGCTGCATGATGGATGTTTAGAAACGTGTGAAAAATTGGACAATGCAAACAAACAAAACGGAGAAGGGGGAAACACTACAATTTTTAGATCAGCGTGTACAGCGACACTGGTCCACACTAAAAGGGGAAGAATCAGGCAAGCATTCTCGTAGGCACGGACTAGAGGACATAAAGGAAGAGAAATTTATACATCTACACTCAATATACATTTTAATTACACACATACATGGAGTCCAACAAATCTTTAGTGCCTGAGCAAATACAGATTGACGAGACCAATGGTGAATCTGTGCCACCTAATAGGTTTACCCTTGTCCTAATGATTTTTTATGGATCACTACCCAGAATGGATATAAAAAAGAATGGCTTTAACCTTTCTCTCGGGCTGATTGGAGTTTTACTATCTTTTTGTTCTTCTCCTTTCTAAATCAATGAAAAAAAGTTTGTCTAAGAAACAGCAAATTGAGCCACTCTGACCTTTTGATATTTGGATAAAGCAAAAATGTAAGTGATTTGTCTTTAGACATCTTATTGACGAGTCTTCCAGAAGAGAGACATAAGCCACCTGGCTTCCTGCTTGCTTTTCCTTGGTATCTAGTCCTTTCTCTCTTAACATTTTACCATTGAGAGCCTGTATCTTCACAAATAGGTTATATGCTTTCAGAAACAGCTAATTCATATAAGTTCCCTGGACTAAGTGTGTCAGTATATAGATTCCACTGAGCGTTTATATTTTGAAATGATCTTTTTTTTTTTTTTTTTGCCACCTCTATTCTCATCCTAATAGTATGCAGAAAAGTTGGCTTGCGTCGTGTTACGGTGCATTCTCTTTCCCTGACAGTAGTAACAGCCATGTTTTGAAGTATCTCACACCTGTGCAATGGGATCTCTCACCACGCCTGCCTGTTCAGATATGTCAGATGTAAAAATGTTCAGGTAGGCGTCCAAATGATTTAAATTGACTGCGTTTTCTGAGAAGTCAGGAGCCTGAACACGAAAAGGTTATTCTTTTTATGTGTACTTTTTCTTTGCTGAAAACTGGTATTGTTTCAGCATCTCGTTGTCATATGAAGTGATTAAATCATTAGATTCTGGCAGTGCGTTTATTTCAGAGAATAAACCAAGCAAATCATGCTAAGAATACTCACCCTCCCCTTCCTCAGCTCCCCTCTCAGCTCTCTAACGTCTTCTCTAGAAGAATATCTAGTGTGGACCCAGAAAGACTTTTCCATATTGCTGACAACTACCTGAAATTATCAGTAATCATACAAGAGGCAATTATAACTCACAGAAGTACCAACATAATCATTGCACCTTTTTTTGGTGCTGTGAACTCAAATATACTGATAACTGGATCACAAACGGTTCAGATTATCCTGAATACACAGCTTACGAGTTAAGTCACTTTATTGGTTGTGACTAGAGAAAGCAAGTCTTAACTTTAAAAGTACATAGCTTTAGACAGTCTGTGGACCTGTTTCTCTTTTTTGTAACTGCAGCATGTTCATTAAGGCCATACGGTAAAGCAGATCATCTTTAGGGAGAACCGTATTATGGTAAGGTTGTGTACCCTACCCAAATCGCATCAGCCTCTCTCAAGTCACATACCATCGTCAAACAGTGTATGACTCTTGAAAGCAAAGGTACAGACACTGAATGTCTATAAAGCATCAAAAAGAATAAAACTGTGCTCCATGTACTTTAGGATGGACCTAAGTATGTTGTACTACACTGATAGGAAAACAACCCAGAGGGCTTTAGATTTTTATACAGGAGAAAGAATGTAAGAATGTCAACCAGATTTGAATTAAAATCCTGATATCACTTAGGCTCACCCTTAAGCTATTTAGGCTCTTCTTTATTAATGACCAGTATCACTAAGGTCGTCAAGTGCTTGGCAAAATGCCTGGTACACAGTAGGTGCTCAGTAAGGGGTGGCTCGTGTTATGTGCAGAGTGTTGCTGGAGGAGTTCCCTGAGGTTTGGTGTAGGGGTGAGGAGATTAACTTAGGGGTGTGCAGAGCACCACAGATCGCCTGATGCTCAGACCTGAAGAGGTATTTCATCTACTGGAGTCTGATCGAGGAGGAGATGGAGCAGTGCCTTCCTGTACTTGGGTTTTTCACTCCCATGGGATGGGCTTGCTTGTCTGTTGGTACCAAGAGGCTGGAACTCAGTCCCAACAACTGTTGGCTTTCATCCCTTTCTGCTGGTAGTTGTCTGCATTCCCAGCTCTCCTGCCTCTGAAGTCTCGCTCTGTTGTATGGGGCCACCGTTTTAAGCCCTTGATTTCTGTGTTTCCCTTCAGGAGCTCATACTTTACTTTCACAAACCATTATTGAACACATGCTGTGTACCAGGCCCTTGTGCCTGACACTGGGGATACTGAGCTAAAAAGAGAACGCTGTGCATTCTGGGAGCACACAGCGCAGCTCGGAAGCCTGATGAAGACCTGGGGGTACTTAACGATGCTCGGAACACGCTGCCTGAAGCCTTTCTTCAAGAGGTCAGAGGCGCTCAGCATGATGGCGGTGCCATGTGGGATATGAGAAAACTTCATTCTAAGGAATGTTCTATATGTGTTACATAGTAAAGGCTGAGAAGGGTGACTGAGGCTCCTGTGTCACTGATTTCCCTTATCCCCAGTTTAGCACAACAAAAGATTATTTATAACAGGAAGTGTCAAGCAAGCACTGTGTTAAATGCTCGCAATACAGTGCTGAATGAGTTTGGTCATTATATAACCTGTTAGGCACAGGGGACATGTTGGAGAAAGGGGTGGGGTAGAAGGGGCTATTTTGAACCTTATCAAGATCCAAGTATTAACCCCTAGCTAACAAGACTTTCCCATGGAAAAGGATTTCTCTTGGCATATCTGTCTGTAGTAACACATGCCCTTAATCCTGTAGGGCACCCATCCCTGTGTTTTGGTGGAGCTGCTGTCCCCTACCCATGACGGTAGTTCCTCATCTCTTTGGCCACAGTGATTAGTTCAGAAAAGGCATGTGACCCAAACTAGGTCAATCAGAAGTCCATATGAGACCTTTCTGCCAAAGCTATTGGAGACAGCTGCCTCTTTTTCTTTGGGGTCTTAAGCTGGCAGGGAGTGAGACTGGGGCTACTCTTCACCACCATCTTTGCCTGGGGGAAGAAGGGAAACAAACCTAAATGGCATTGTCCAAGGCCCGAGGTTCAATCATAAATGAAGGTATTTCCCAGTCCTGTGTGTGAGTTAATCTCCTCCCTCCTGGGACCTGTTCTGAGGATGAGTGGGTGGACATAAGCTAATTTACAGTTGATTGAGTTGCAGCTAAAATAATTCTTACAGACTCATCCATTCAGAAGCTAAGGAGTTACCAATAAATACTGGTCGGTTTTGCAACAGTCTACACATGTCTGAGCCGTATTCCCTTTGGAAACCACCTAACGTGTGTGTGACGGATTCTGATGCTTCCTATGACACATATCGTAGGAAGGCATATCCTCCCGATGGGCAGGCACCGGCAGACACGATGGCCCCTGGTGGTTTAATAATCTTGCGCTCGTAAGCACCTGGATGATACATCATCTGGCATTCCTATTGGATGCACTCATGGGTGTGATATACCTCCCTTCCATGTTGTTTTAAACATTTTTCAGTAACTTACAATGGACCAGAAACTATTGTTAGACATTATCGTAACCTTTAATCCACTCGTTAGCCCTAAGGGGATGGTACTGTTATTATCCCCATTTTATAAGTGAGGAAATTGAGATGTAGAGCAGTTAAGTAATTTTCCCAGTTAAGCAGGTAAGTAACTGCTAGAGCTGTGACTGACCCTTGAACCTGACTTGAGCACTGATAAAGCCACTGTGTGATGGCATCTGTCTGTGCACCGGAAGTGGTTTTGGTTGATACCTGTTTGGACTCACATCAGACAATCTTGCCTTTTTCTTCCCAGCTCCTTTGTTCCCCTGGGTGACTGCTGTGTCTAGTCCCCCAAGCTGGGAGCTGTTCAGAAGTGAGAATGGTTCCTTCCCCACTGATTATTTATGGGGAGGAATATTCACCCATATAAAGAAAATAAAAGTCAGCCTTAGAAGGAGGTTCTAGATTTTCTTGGAACTGTCTTAGAATATGGAATTTGTAGAAATACAGCCTGTCCACAAATCCTGATAAAATAGTGATAGCTTGTAGGAAATGAAGAGAAATGTCAATGATAGTAAAAAGCCATGGATTAAATTTAAGGAAAAATGAGTCAACATGAAAATATAATTGGAACCAGAACATTTATAGTCCAGTGAAGGAGAAATGGAAACTTTGGGGAACTTAAGAACTAAGCTGTCCGTCTGTACCAAGGATAGCTCTCCATACTCCCAGAACTCTTAGGATTCCCTGCACTGAGCAACTACACGTGTTTCATGTGAGCAGCATGTTATAAACAACATAAAGCTTTTGTCCAAAACATTTGTACAGAATTGAAATGTCATAACCACAGCCCAAACCAATATAAATGAAACAACCCAAAAGCAATTGTAAAGTGGTGTTTAAACCAATAAATAATACTAGGATAAAGTGTCTAAGTAATACCCATCAGACAGAGGGCAAGAACCAATAACTATGTGATGAGGATAAGGAAAAGCTGGAAAAGTCAGTGGCAAAATATACATAAAGTGGAATAGTATTCAGCCTTAAAAAGGAGGAAATCCTGCCATATGAATGAACCTGGACAACATGATGTTAAGTGAAATAAATCACCACAGAAAGAGGAATATCACACAATCTCACTTACATATGGACTTCTTTTTTAAAAAAAGTCAAGCTCATAGTAATGGAGTGGTGGTTAGCAGAGGTTCTCATAACCCACAATTGCCTATTTATTATCTTACATTGAATAAGTCAGCATTTCAGGTGCAAAAAGAAGACAGTGGTTCAGATGCTCAGCCTGAACAACTTGTGATCCGCTTTAAATATGTTATAGATGGAAAGAGTATGAAGACATCTTTGATGACTTGTGAGCCTTCCTTGTCCTGAAGTCTTGAAGAGAGAGATGGTTGTGAGAATGCCTGGCTCACAGGTGGTGCTCAATAAATCCTGTCTGTGAATGGATGTCAGTGAAGGACTCGTGGGACTCCCTTCTGCCTTCTCCAGAGCCTCCTGTAAAGAAAACGGGCATCACAAGGCCTCTCTCCACACGTGCTCTGAGGAGGAATTGAAAAAATGCACACAAAATGCTTTTGTGCACGTGGCAAACATACAGCACAGCACGCGTTTTAGGGCTCTGCGTGGTCAAAAGTTAGAAAGTGACATGGGGCTTAAAAACTGGCTTTAAATGCAGTGTGACTGATGACAGCCAGCAGCCTCAGTCACTTTATAAAAGATGGAGTCTACAAACTTCGAAGTTTGGCAACTCCCAGCTGTCTGTACCGGAACCATTTGCCCAGGAGCACTTTCTTTTCTTTCTGGAGTAGTCGATTTCTGTCTTTATAGTTGGTTCTGCTGAGTATGACCTGGTCTTTATCCTAAAATATATATAGGAATATGTATGTGTGTGTATATATATACACATATACATTGTGTGTGTGTGGTGGGGGAGCTGTTGGGGGAAGTATCCTCTTTAACAGGGAAGATAACATTTTATAGCTTAACATGTACTCTGTGAGCTCCGTGGGCCACTTACAATCCCCACTGCCTTTCCTTCATCTTCTGACTTGTAATATTTCTTAATAGATGGACTCCAAGTCCTTTAAGATTTTTCAATTCTATCCATCCTTACCAGATTATTTTTATACTTTACTTGTAAAATGTTACTTAAATTTTCTTCTCCTTGGGCTAGCTGCATTTGGGATTGGCAGATTTTAAAACTGTGTGGGCTCTAGTTTTGCGAGAGAAAAATCGAATGACTAGTGCATGTCTGAACCACGTGAGTGCTATTTACTTAGTAGTTATTATGACAAGACAGTTGACAAGGCAGAGAAATTAAGCTGGTTCCTGCCTTCAAGGTGTTTACAGTCTAGTGAAGGAGATATACATATACAATGTAATTGCAAGAAAAAAGTGATACAGATGCTCAATCCCATTAAAAATAACTGACTTTATATAACTCCCAAAAGTGCACCAAATGTTTTTCACATATATTACTTGATATAAGCAAGAGCTTTGTAGAGAAAAGAATAATTGTAGCTATGTGGAAGACTTGGGAGAAGCTTCATGGAGGAGGTGACACTTGAACTTGGCTGTGAAGGATAGTCTGTACCTGAACAAATGGGGAAGAGGTTACAGGGGGATATTCCCAGCCAAGAAAATGACATAAGCAATATCGAAGGGGCACGAAAGGGTAAGATATGTTTGGATACAGTTAGTAGATCAGTATAGATAGATCTTAGGAAGGAAGGAACAGTGTTCTGGGCTATTTCTTTGGAAAAAGTATCTAGATTGGGTCATAAGGAACTCAATGCCAGGCTAAGTATTTCAACACTGAAATGAAAAATTCAGTGTTTTTGCCAGCACTCTGGTGGTTTTATCTCCCTTTATTGTAGTCTCATAAAAATATTATCGAGTATCTGATATGGTCCTGTATCAATGCAACCTGATAGATGTTTGAATTCTCTTGGATTTGTTTATGCAATTATTTAATAAAATAATGGGGTAAATATTCATGGGCTCACAACACTGAAAAGCTGATTATAGCTAGGGCATGGTGGGTCCAGGGCTTATACTGTCATGAATCCCGTCTCTTAGGTCTATTTTGTCTTGTTTGGCTCCACAGCAAGATCTCTGTATGCAGCAATCCCCAGGTCAAGTCCAATAGACAAATGTCTCTTTCCTGGAAGTTCTTGCCAATGTCTTCAAAGTTAAGGAAACATTCTGATTGTATTCACTTGTCCGGTTGAGATGTGGACCTGGGGGTGTTAAAGAGGTGCCTCCAAGGAAAATAAAGATCTTCTTTCCAGATGAAGGGAATAGATGCAGAGTTGGAAGGCGAAAATGTCCTCTGCAATGCTCTATTCTTTTCTTAGGTTCAACTACTGATTTATTTATTCACTTGTTATTAGGATCGGAGGCTGAGGTATCATTGATAAAACAGAAAGGGCACGTTTGACTTATGTGTCTGTCTGTCCTAAAAGTAGCAACAAGTGTTTGCAAAAAGGACAAAGCTTTGTTCAGTACAGATGTAGATTTGTCCCTGTTGTGTGCTTTTATAAAATAAATGGTTACTTCTAAAGTCATCACAATGGCAAATGACTTAACTACAACCAAACTCTGTTTAATTTCCTACTGACTGATCTTCATGACACTGTAAAGGCCAGTGCAAACCTTCATTCTGTTGTGGATTTTGTGTTGCCTTGTGTTGAGAAATATTTTAAGTTGTCTTTTATTCCCTTTACTTCAGAGCTTGCTATTGAAGCTTGAATGTAGGGCTTTAAGAAAGAAAGTGCCTCTTCAACCAGAACCATTGAGCTGCTAGGGCCCCGCCATGATGATTGACAGAGCAGAGGTTCAGCAAACATTGCTCTGAAGTTTGCATTATCAAATCTACCCAGATTTTCCAATCCACAAAGCGCCTATTCAGGCACTTTTTTTTTTTAACCATTGAGAGATTGCTATATTTGTCAATTGACCTGCTAGACACTGCATATTATATTGCTTAAAATAACACCGTAAACTTTGGAGGTGGGGGGCAGTGGAACTGTCAAATCACCTACAGTTTTTAATGGTTTTCTCTTTCATACGAACATTTCAATTTCAATTGCTGTCAGTTCCTCTAAATAAGAATCGATCTTTTTCCCCCTTCCTATTTCCATCATTCTGAGTGCTTTCCAGGGAAGCAACCAAATTAAATTAATCTCTGTAGCTTTGAGTTTTTGTGTTTATTTATTTATTCTTTCCTAATTTGGTCAATCTGTTGCACTAAGACATCCCTTTTGTTAACAGTTCAGTTTCCTTCTGCCATTCTACATGAGTTGTCACTGATAATGTTTGAATTCCAGTAGGTCCTTTGTGAAGAAAAACATCCCAGACTGTCACAGTCAGCTTTATTTTTTAAATGACAGCAGTGCTGTTAATACCTTTTAACTTGAATTTCAAGAGGAACTTCAACCTTTGATAGTTTTACAATCAGAAAGTAATCACATTCACATTTTTTTTGCATGGAGGAAATGTGTTCTACCTACTGAATATTTTGACTCATTAGCATTTTTAACTGTTGACCCAAGCATTTGATAGGAACTTTGTGAAGAATTGTTAAATGAAGAAATAGTGTTCCCTGGCCCCAACTGCTGTTTTTTGTTTGTTTTTGGGTGAGTGGTTAGAGAGATTTGGGGCTTTGAGTGCCTCCTAAAGCTAGGCTGTAATATCTAAACTTGACCAGTAGGTGCCACTCTCCAACATATATGTCCCCTTATCCACTAACTATGGCCAAGCAAGGTGTATACTGCATAATGGAGAGAATGGATGCTTTCCCTTTATTTAATCATACAGATGACTCTTACTGCAATTTTCTTGTGTAACCTTTTCTTCAAAGTGCAAGACTGAATTACATGCTTCATAGGCAGTAGTGGAATATTATAAAAGAAAGGTCCAGAAATATGTATATAGTTCCCCTTCTCATTTAAAAAAAATGATTGTGATACTAAACAATTGAGTGACCTACTTTCTTACTAGAGAGTGATCTGCACCAGAATCACATGGCATTCTTGTTAGCAAAGGTTCCTGGGCCCCACCCTAAACCTACGTGAGCAGAATTTTTTTGGTGGGAAGAGTGCTGATGGCCAAGCCTCCCAGGAGATCCTTACATAGAGTAAAAATTGAGAACCACTGTTATAAAAATTAGTGACTGTAAAGTTCTGGCCCAACACATGTATGAGAGAGTAGCTTTCCCACTAAAATAAGCAGGGTATGAAAAGGAAAGAATCTTACACAGTTGACCCTTGAACAACTCAGGGGTTAATCTGTCTATAACTTATAGTTGGTCATCCACAGCCATGGATTCAACCAACCATATAGTACTATAGTATTTACTGTTGAAAAATATTCACACACAAGTAGACCCGCATCATTCAGACCCATGTTGTTCAAGGGTATATTTGTGTGTGCATGTGCGTGTGTATAACTACTTTTGTTTGCACAGGTAACTTTCTCCCTTAATTTTATCTTTAGCTATCAATATTATTCACCACTATTGAAGTAATTTGTTACACATTAATTACATATGATATTACTTTAAGGTACAATAATGCATTACTATACCAGCATCACTTTTCCATCAAGATTTGCAATCTAAGATACACAGTAGTCACTGTTGGGTACTTAGGACATATGGTAAGGAAGGAAATCAGAGAAATTAAATATTTAAATTACATATAAATTAATGTAAAGCTATTCATGATGTTACGTTTTAAAATAATAAGCATAATCTAGACTTTATTGATATAAAAAGTATCAGAAGGGATGTGTGTGTGTGTGTGTGTGTGTGTGTGTGTAAAATATGCAGTTTTGTGTTTGGGGGCAGTTACGTTTAGGATTTTTGCCAAATCATACATTTCTACATTTCAGAAATAGAACCTTTTCAAAAACAGACCATGTATTCATTCTTGGCCTCCAAGAGTCAAAGCTAGTTTCATGAGGACACAATACGGTTTCTGTTCCTTGGGGAAGTGGTTTCTGAAACCCTCAAGCTATTTTTCTCAAGTTCAGGTGCCAGTTAATCAGGCCCACTCCCACCTGTTGCCTCAGCCACTACCTGGTCTAGTCTGTGGGTTTAATCACAATAGACAAGGCGAGTCTTTTGGCTATGAGTCAGTCCCTGAGGGTTCAACATTATTAAGCTTTGGATAGTTGGCCAAATCCATTCACATGAGAACTTTTAAAGTTATAAGTAACTATTTGGCCTTCGTAAAATACAAACACACACAGGTGCACATTTCACTAGATTTGTGATCTCTTCCCACCTTCAGTGGAGATCAGTTCAGAATTGCCCAAGAAAGTAAGGCTTTTCTCTTACCAGACAATTATTGAACCTTAAAGGAAGAAGGCTAATATTCTTGGTATTGTTTTTTATCATCCAGTTGCTTCCCAAGTGGCAACTCACTGTCAACATTTAGACCAAAGCATTATTAAGAATAGGAAATGTTATTACAGAGCAGATTTCCTGAGAAATTTGATCTGTCACCACAGTATGATACCAAACTTTCAATCACGTGGTACCGTTAAAGTTCCATTTTGAATGTTGCCTGAGCCTGGAACTGTGTTCAAAGTTGAAAATGAGTTTGGAGAAAATGCATTTATCTCTTTCGTGTCTCCACGTCTGTCATGCTCTGCCCTACCTTTTTGATTTAGAAACTGGGTTTGAAAATGATACGTGTGGATTGGGCACTTGCTGTGTGCCCCAAAGTGCCCCATATTTAACAATAGTGAGAAGAAGTAGTTTCTGCCTAAAAAAAGAAAAGAAAATACAAAAAAGTGGTGACGATACAAGCGATGTTGAAGCAAGAATTTATGATGACATGAAGATATCTTCTATGCTTTCTCTTTTTAGGTGTGTGGAAAAATTAGATAAATTGAAATGTCATTAACAAGTCAAAGTTTATTATTGTGAAGATGAGGACTTTATAGATGGCAAAAAAAAAAAAAAAACCCAAACCAAAACAAACAACCCTCACCTTTGGGAAAAGCCTGTGTTAGTCATTAATTCTTAAAAGAGGAAGATTATATATAATCTGGTTGTTAGTTTAACCAAGTAGGCTTCCAGTTACTTTTGAGAGGAAAGAAGATCTGGCCTTAGAGAGAACTTCTCTCAGAAATTAGAAGTTTAGATGGTTTTCCACTCTGGGGGGTCTAGGTCTCTATGTCAACAGCTAATATATAATTACCTCTTACTATTGGTGTTGTAGTCCAAACTCTGATTAGCTCTGGGACTTTGAGCAAATCACTTAGCCTTTCTAAGCCTTGGTTTTTTCATCTACAAAGTAGCAATACTAGGGAGTAAATGAGATGATGCTTGTGCCACGCTTGGCATCACGCTTGGTGCAGTGTAGGAATACATGCTCTTCAGCAGATGTGGTCAGTGTTTTACATGCACCTGTAAGGAGTTTTCAGTAGTTAAGATGGGAGATGTATTCGTGTGGTTATAATTTAACACAAGGCAGAGTTCAGAAGCGGGAGAGATCATCTGCAACCCAGAAGACAGAGGAGAATGTGTCACTTGACCTGAGCCTTGGGTAAAAGGGGTGACATTTGAATAGGTGGGAAAGCCTTCCTAGTGGGAGGAGTTCCACAAGCAGACCTGGGGAGGTGGGAAAGTACAAGGTACCAATGAGGTATTCATTGTGACTGCATCGCAGAATTTGTGAAAGGCAGCCAGTGCAAGTGAAGACGGGGAAAATGAGGTAGGTTGTAGCTGGACTGACAATATAGGACCAGGAATGCTTTGTGTTCCACAGTTTGGTGTCTGAGTCGCAGAAAATGGATTCTTATTCTAAACATTTGGAGGAGTGCGCGGCCAGCCCATTTGTAAGCACCACACCTGCCCCCATACAGCTTCATGGAGGGCAGAGGATGTATGGCTACAGTCCAGTGGCTGAAGCACCCTGAACCGCTCTGGATTTCTGTATTACCCAGCTGGTCACACCTTCCACCATACCTGTGTGCTCACTGACTAACAGAAGCCTTCTTTTGAGATTGGTTAACTTAAAGCTAACATTTTCTAAATTGACTGTGACTGATTTTCTTGTAAATAGCTTCCTGGGCAGACACAAGAGGAATGTGACCCTAGTGCTTTCCAGCCAACACTGTTGACAGTGTCAAGTACCCATGACTTCATGCACCAAGTCGCTACCAACTACTTTCTTCATCCATGTATGGTTGGAAGAAATCTAGATGAAGAGAGTGTGTTGCTTTTTCTAGCTCTTGTAAACATCGTTGACATAGTGGCAGGGTTGGTCTACCCCAGTTTCCTTTTTCCCCATGGAAAATTGGGCAGTGACACTGACATGGGGAAGACCCACAATGGCAGGCAAGCCAGAGACTGTCAGGGGGGAGTCGCCCTCTCCAGCAAGGTCTGTCGTCTTACCTGAATTGAGGTTCAGGAGATGCTCTACTGGCTAGAGACCAAAGCTAAAGTCGGAATTCAAAGCTCTCAAGTACTCAGGGCCATAGAAAAATGGTTAAGTTAGGAAGTTTCATGAGTAATCGAGATACAAAAACAGTGAAGATAACAAAGAAAAGCCATTGATTAGTGAGTAGATGTGGTCAGGCGTAGATGAAGAGGCAGAAGTTCGGGGAGTCTCTAGGAAAGACAGATAACAGCCTTCAAAGCTCGAGCTTTGTCTCCTCATGTTGCTGTCTCCTCCGATCCCCTCTGCTAGTATGTAGGGACCAGTGTTCTGCTCGACAGTGCTCTGTACCGAGACTTCAGGTGTGACCAAGGGTATAGTACTAGTTCTGTTAGTGACTGGAGCAGTAAGGAGAGAGCTAACTTTTACTGAAAAGTTCTTTTCAGGGATTATAATGAGATTGGGATGCTAATGGATGATATTACAGCCAAACCACCAAGGAATGCTCCTATCCTGTCCAGAGGCCCCAGGAAGATAGCCCACTAGTTGCAAAATGGAAGGTGCAGTAATGCCTCATGTTTGGCTGTGGTTTCACCTCAAATCTTGATGTAGAGAGCTTTAGTCATTGGGTGAGTTCCAAAACAACGTTGTCTTTCTAAGCTGGTGGACATAGTAGGATCTGAGTGTAAGTTACAGAAAACTCAGTTAAACGGTGACTCAAATATGTGGTTGACTTTTCTCATATGATATGAAGTTCAGAGTATGCAGTGCATGACTGACATACAGATGGACAATATTTTCAATGTCACAGGCACCTTCTGTCTTTCTCTTCTGCCTTTCTGAACTTAAGGAGTTTCCGTTTCCATAGTTTTTATTCTTCTTGACATATTTTCATGCCAGTAAGAAGAAGGGTAAGACCCAAGGGCCAGACGGGAGTGCCAGAAGAACCTCCCTGCCCCTTTAAAAATCTTTTCCTGAAGATCAACCTATGTATCTCTCTCAAAATAGAGCTCAGTCACATGGCTAGGTGCAAAGAATCCTGGGAAGTGTAGTTGCCACATTGATGCCTTGAAAAAATTAGTTCTGTTCATAAGAGTAGAGTAGAGATTGAATGACCAATATTCTGAATAACTTCAGAATAAAATGGGCCCTGAGACTTACCCAGCCTCTGTTACTGCTCAGCAAAACCCAAGCTCTCTGCCAGCATATCCTACTAGTGCTGGGTAGGGCAGGAGTTGGACCTGGAAATAGTCATTCACAAAGAGGAAGCTCATGTGTACCTTCTGTATTAGTGTCCTGTGCCTACTGGAACAAATTGCCACAATTTGGGGGAGCTTAAAAGAACAAATTAATTTACTCACATTTCTGGAGACCAGAAGTCCTAAATCTGAGAGGAACTGGCAGAAGGCTGCACTTCCTCTGTAGTCTTTAGGGAGGAATCTGTTCCTCCTTCTTCTGGCACCTGCTAGCATTCCTTGACGTGTGGCCGTGTGTCTCTCTGCTCCCTGGTCACGTTGCCTTCTCTTCTCTGTGTCTGTGTCTTCTTGTTTCTGTCTGTCTCATGTCTCCCTGTGTTTTCCTCCTGTAAGGGAACCTAACACTGGATTTAGAACTCACCTGAATGATCCAGGATGCTCTCCTCATCTCAAGATCCTTAACTTAATTAGACCTCCAAGAAAGGTCACATTCACAGGTTCTAGGGATTGGGACATGGGCGTAGCTTTGGGGGTGGAGGAAGCACTGTTCAAACCACTACACCCTTTGATAGATGCTGAGTTTTCCCAGGCCAGTCCAAACTTTATAAATAGCAAGTCAAAGGCACACCCACCATGTGGTGTCAGCAGCTGTGTATGTTTGGAGAGATTAGAGAGAATGGTTGACAGGTCACCTTTCACTTATGGGTGGACCTTATAGTGTTTCGAGGATTAGATGGACCTGGCACTCAGTATGTATTCAGTAAAGAGAATCTATCCATTATTGCCGTGTTGCCCTTGTCTGGGTTTCTTTATAATGCTTGGTCTAGGAAAGGCAGATCACAGACAGGACTGTATTGTTTTGTTGCAGGTTACAGAGGCTGGTGCAGAACTGTATTGTAGGTAGTGACCTTTCCTTCCCACTCACCCGTGGCCTCAGAATGTAGGTGAAGGCATGGTAAATATGAACTCCAAAATATGCCAGCACAGAAAAGGACAGGAGAATGATTCAGCAGTGGCAGAGGATGGAGGTAAGCCAAGGAAATCATGTGGCAAAGCCTATTTCTAGGGGATGGGTAATCTATGAAACTGTTTTTGAGGACCTAGGCTTTGAGGCACCTTCAAAATACAGTTAAATTAAGGAGGTTTGAGGTGTGACCTCCACTCAGTATGGCCAACTTGCAAACTGAGTGTCAGACTCTACAAAATCACCTCAGTCAACCATTTTGTGATTATATTTCATCTTGTAGTCCTGCTCTGGGCAATTACTTTAATTTGATTTTACCTGGGGCAGAAAAAGAGGTGGTTATAGAGGTGGAATTGACTTTGAATGAGAGATGGAGGGAGATGGTGGCAGTGTTGTAATTCCCACGACCACCACCAGGTGGCGCTTGATATCTCACCGAATGTTTTCACCTTAGGACATTGTCTTCCTCAACTTTCTCAAATGGTGAAAAGCAACATCGTCTTGAAACAAATAGCCAACTCTCTGTGGACTCTACACCCTGAGGATTTTTCTAGAGGGTCATAAGGAGGTCTTGGCAGGATGTGCCCTCAGCACAGCTCTCCTCTTCATAAATGTTTGTTAAGTAAATAGATAACTCTAATAACTCTAAACTCTTTCCTTGAAAAAACCTTCCTCACTGAAGACCCAGTGTTGGCCACAGAAATAATCACTTAAGTTTCTTAATTTCCTTTCATAAAGCACTACTGGAAGGAAAGCTTATTTTCCAGCATTTAACCAAACTACAGCACACGACAGCTTTCCTTTTACTTGGGAGAAATCCCCACAGACAGCATTAATGGATTTATTTTAAATTGTTGTTTGTAAGATGAAAGCAAATTCCAAATAATTATATAAAATTGTTTTTTAATGTTTGCATAATTTTTTCATCATTAAAAGCCACCAAACTCTTTAATATTGAGGCAAAATCATCCACTGTACACAAAAAACTTCACCTTGATGCTTTTAATATCTTTGCTTCACACACAGGCTTTCTCTGCTCTTCATGGTTGTTTATAGTGCTTGTCACGTTCGTGGTTTATTCTGACAAATGTGTTGTTTTGGCTTAAACTTCATTGAGTGGGGGTGGGGGGGGATCCTTATCGTGAAACTTCCCGGAAACCAAACCTATGTACTGGGCCTGCCATAGGGAACTGGACAAAGATGCTGCTCTCACTTTATCATCGGAGAGACTTTTACACGACACTATTCCTAGCCCTTCCCCTGTTTTCAAAATCTTCCTCCGCATAGGCCATAACGCAATGCTGGAAAAGCCTGCAGAATCCACTTGCTGGGATCAAGGTGTGGCTTTTAAGATGTCTCCCTCAAAATTGCAGAGGTGGCTCAGGAGTTCAAAGGATAATTGCTTTAGTTTAGGTTTTACATATATTTTTTTACTTACTGAAAACTGTAATGAAAATATGCCCTTCAGTGGATTCCAGATTTGAATGCACTGAAGGCCACTGGTGCTTTACCTTGCCCTGACTTTTAGGCAGATATTGGAGAGAAAAGATTTTCCTGTCATCTGTTTCACTGACATCTCACCTAAGATGGTAAGTCACGCTACTAAATAGTTGTAAATTATTATTATGATTATTATGATCTCTGAATCAAGGTGTTCATCAGGAAGCGTGCAAAAGTAAACTAAGTGTGAATGTTAATATGCACTTACATAACCCGTGAGTTCAAATTTTGCATTCATCAAAACAGTCTCACTAGCCTTTGGAATTGACTGGCATGATAATGAGGGATGTTATACGTTTGAACTTACATATTCAAGCTAATAAAAGACTGCTTTTGTCCGTTACACGAGTCGCTGGCAGATACTGTTTTAAAGTGACCTCCCAAGACGCAAACTAACAAAATAGTTCAAAGTGTGGTCTGTACACCCGCACCTGGAGGCTGGTTAGAAACGCATAAGCTTGGACCCCACTGCAGACCTGCTGAATCAGAATCTGCATTTTAACGGAATCCCCAGGTGACTAATACGCATGTTAGTCTGGACTCCACAGCATACGTTTCTGCTAACAAACTTGCAGTCTACAGGAGTAACCCATCATCAACCATGAATACGTACTGTAAAGGCACTTTGCAGATGTCACGCAGAGGGCCAGTGTCCAGGCTGGACAGCTTCCCAGGTCCCATCCATGCAGTGATGCTTTAATAGGTCCTGTGGGGATGGGGAATCTGTATATTTTAGAAAGCTTCCCAGGCAGTTGTGATGAACAGCTGGTTTTGTAAAACTTCAGACATCGGAGAATGTTGTAGAAAACTGACAGTGTTTAAAGTTTGGATGAAGAGAAGATGGGAAAAGGGGCAGTTCACATCAAGAAAAAATGCTCATGCAAGATTGGCTGGAAGGTACCAAATTCTAATCAGTCAGGGACCACGTGAGAAGAACAGGAGAAAATGGAAATGACAGGAAAAGTGGTTAGAGAGGTGTTCCACCCCACGTCTGTTTTACACAGGTCACCATTGCTAGACAGCGAGGGGCACCGAGGTAAGTAATCAGACTCTCTCTGCCCTCTAGCACTGCCTAATAGAGTGGGGCAAACAGCAGTATCAGTAACTCTAATCCAAATAAGAACAAAATAAATATGAAAACAAGGTAAAATAATTGTATCTGCACCATAAAGGACAGAGTGACTGATCTTCGCTGAAAGACTCAGGAATGACTTCCCCAAAAGGAGCCCAGCCCTGGGTTCTAGGCATTGTTCTCATCACAGGTGAGAGAGATTGATACGGAAGGAAAACCTGGAGGAAGGAGTTGGAGGACAGAGCAGAATTCAGAGGCATGAGTGGTGTCCTAGGGCCCAGATCGGCATCTGCTCTGTGGGTGGAGGAGGAGGCATATGGTGAGACAGCATAAAAGGGTCCTTGGTGGTGCCATCATGGAGGACCATGAAGCCACGTTAAGGGCAGTCTTCTCTAGACATTGGCTACAGCCTTGTTGTTTGCTTTAAGGAGACTCAGAGGTCAAGGAGGTCAGCATCCTTTTGTTTGTTTGTTTATTACCCCATAGGAAAAGTTACTAAAGCTATTGGAGTCTATGGCCAAAATTCATAAGTAGTTTATACTTTTATCCACACTGGTCTTTTGGCAGTCTCCAGCTTTCCCTAGAACTGGCCGACCATGTCCTCCTTGGACACGTGAAGCTCACATTCAACACTATTTTACGTCTCTAGAGCATCTGTAGGCTTTCAGAGCTGTTTTTATATCCCCTTGCTTCACTGAAGCTGTAGGTCTACCGTCCAAGGTAGGCAAGAGAGAGATTATTGCCATCTAACTTCAGCTTAGGGAAGTTAAGTGACGTTGTGGGCATGTGGCTAATAAACCTTGGGGCTGGGAATGGATCAAGTTAATTGTCCACTCCATTTCCACACTCCCTCTCATTCCTCATGGTAAACCACTGTGGTAACCAGTAGTTCTAGTTAACAATATTTGATCTTCCTCTTTTTTCTGGGCATGGGGAAGAGTGAACTCTAGCTTCCCCCCGGTTCAGTGGTTCTGGCCCAGGAGATACAAGTGATAAGTGTCACTTTGAGGCTGGAGCATTTAATGACGAGTTTTAGACCAAGTGGTCCCTTCCTCTGTGTGGTCATCCTGGAAACCATGTCAGGATGAGGCCTCTGTCAGCTTGGGTTCGTGAGCCACTGTGATGAGCTTAGCTGCTGTATTTGACTTGCATGGTGTGGTCAGGAAATAAACTTTCATTGTCAAGTCACTCAGATTTGGGAGTCATTGCAGTATAGCCGAACCTCTCTTGGTGGGTACAGCCTCCATCAAATCCTTCTGTATACAAGCCAGCACATACTCACTGGAGAGTGAAGGGGTGTAAAACGAGCTTGGCAGGGTGACAGAGCACGTGCCTAAAACACTTCATAGCTCAGGGCTGTTCTCTCAGAGGTAGGGTGCTGTGTCTACCACTTTCCTAGTTTTATTGGCCATGTCTGCCTTACACCTCACACCCCTTTGGTGCTCTGTCTATGTCTGTTGAATGAATGAGTAAACATACTTCTATTTTCAAGTAGAGCCCTTTGGGTATGTCCTTTCTATCAAGCTACATTTTGGAAATATTTCTATCTGTTATACACCGTTAAGTCATGGGAATCCTAGGTGTTCACACTGACCTTTCCCCAGGAATTCAGTTTGGATGGGGTATCTGTATTACCACTAAACAGCTAGCATTATAGGTTTTCGAGGAGGAAAGAAAGGGATGAAGTTGTGATGTTACTAGAAATTCAGAGCGGGGCTCCCCCAGTTTGAGCTGGTGATGCCCCTGCAGGTATTAACGTGCCTCTAGCAGAGTTGTGAGGTAACATGATGCAGGAATAACATGCCTGCCCAGCAGATGTTGAATAAAATAGGTTAGTTATTCGGTTTTTTCCTATTTCATTGAGGACGCTGTCTTCTCCACCTTTGATGTACCGTGCTAATGAGCCCGTATTCCAGGGACTAGCATGGAGCTGTGTAAACGGGGTCCTTAAGCAGAGATGGTTTCTTTGACCGGCTGCTCCTTGGAACACTGCGTGCCTGCAGAGCCTTCATCTCGGCTCGAGTCAGGAGCTGCCGGGCCGGAGGCCAGGGTCCGTGTTCCCTGCACTGGCCTCCGCCACACCGCACGCCCCGCCTTCATGCAGCTCATTAATTATTTGCTGCCACTTCTTCCATCTAATTAGTCCCGTGTTTCACTCTTCCTGCTTCCTGACTTCCTTCCTTTCTTTCATCGTCTCCATCTGTTTCTGTCTTTGAAAATTCCATTTTGGTCTTTTCAGCATAATTGATGTCTCCTCTAACATTTCGTAGTTCATTAGCATTTCTTGCCAGATTTCTTACATTCGTTCAGCCATTTTCACACATCTGAGAACTTTTAAACTCTCAAGTATAGTGAGCCTCGAAAAGTCACCTTTTATTTTTGAGGAAATAAATATTCCCGAATGCTTGTGATGCGTATAAACATGTTTCTAGTCTCTTAAGTTTCCAGTCAATGGCCTGCAGGATACCCTTGATCTCACACCTCGTATTATCTCAAAACATAATAATTAATAATGATAACAGTTAATGTTTAATGAGCGCCTAATGTGGCAGGCATTTTCCTGAGTATTCATTGCCTCGCTTAATCTTGACTAAAACCCTGAGAGGCTGGTGCTGATTGTGAGCCCCGTTTTACACAGGAGGAACTTGATGCAGAATTTTAAGTATAAGTATAAGTATAAGTATAAGTATAAGTATAAGTATAAGTATAAAAGTATAAGTATAAGTATAAGTATAAGTATAAGTATAAGTATAAGTATAAGTATAAGTATAAGTAACCGTGGAGTTCAACCAGGCAGCCGCGCCAGGTTCCCGTCTCTTAAACATTGTAAAGAGAAAGGGACTAGGTAAATAACTGGCCAGAAATGCCTGCTGGTCTTTGAAGATTACTCATTTTCGATCAGTGTCAGAAATTATTAACCATTTTTCCACTGGTCATCATGGACATACTTGTTTCTTAACTGAAGTGTCATGTGAAAAATCACACGCAGCTGAAGTTGGAAGAAAAGATGCATTTCACAGAGTCTGTTTATTTGGGACCACTTTTCAGACCAGGAGAGAACAGGAAGGTCACACTGTGACACTGCCCCTGGAGCTTCGGAATCTGGGGTCCTGAGACTCCTGTGCTGCACAGCTTTGCTTGATGCCCGAGAGCCAGTCTGGTCCAGTATCTGCAGGGGCACGTATAACCCTTGACAATCTGTTGACACGTTTGGTTCTTTTCCTGTTTGGTAGCTTATTGCCTAAGTTCACCCCGCATCCTTTCATGTCTTCTGCTAGTGACCAGAGTGATGACAACCAACACTGGCTGTCAGGCACTTGGGCCAGGTACGTTCTGGACATTTTCTCATGTGATTCATACAGCAACTCCATAGCATACGTACTGTCATATCCCCGACCTAGAGACAGGGGAACAGTCCGGCGAAGTTTCTGTAACTTGCTTATGATGACACAGATGGGAGGTCGCAGAACTGGGTAACCCCAGTTCTCACCATAGGTGATTTGGGGTGTATGCAGGGCATTCATTCATCAGACATCTGTTGCACCTGCTTTGTGTGAGATGTGCACCTGCTGAGCACTCAAAGGAAGGAGATGGTTTTCGCCCTCATGGACTTGTAGTCAGTGGGCACACAAATAGGAACTTGGCTGCTTCCAGGAACTTGGCTTTGGCCTTGGAGGATATTTGAGGATGCTGGCCATGCCCTCGAGTCAGATCCTGAGGACATTCAGGAGAAAAGCTTATGTGGCAGTCCTGAGAGGCAAACCTCCAGACTTTTATGAGTGGAAAAGGGAGAGAGGGAAGAGAAAGAGGAAAGCAGCTTTGGAATTTTTATATTAATGCTAAGTGAACCTAATCCTAACACAGTCAGATTTACATTTTTAAAAGATCATCCTGGCTTCATTGGGATTCCTGGACACAAAGTTTCATCTACTTTCCTTTGATATTTTGCTTTCTCTTTTGTTTCCCTGCCCCTGGGGAGTTAGATGATGAAAATGAAGCAATCCTTTATCAACGCAAATAACATTTTGTGGTTTTTACTTTCAGTTTCTGCAAGTGGCTGGTTTAAGGTAGAGGAAAATGATGGACATGAACTATATAAACTAATTACCAAGAACACGGAAACCAAATCTCAATAAATGGGTTCCCCCCCCCGACTCCAGTTCATATTGAACAGAGGTGATTAGCATCTTAAATAGGAAAGTTACATGACTCTCCTATCTGAGTAGCTGCAAAATGTTATCAAATGATAGTCATTTACTACATCAACAATATCAGACCCCTTATTTTTAAAATGCCCACATAGTAAGGACTTAAAATATTTTACTCAAAAAAAAAAAAAACTAACCTTTTTATATCTGTAAGAAAGAAACATAGACAGAGTCTGTGCATAATGGTGGTAGTCAAAAGGACTTTTCTTCCCCTATATTAATCTGATTTCTCTAGGATGTTTCTGGAGAATAGAGCTGCCTCCTTTCCCTCCCATCTCCCTACCCCAGTGTTCACCAGGACCTCAGTATCCTAATAATAACTAACAATTTGTGTGTTGTTTTGAACAATTAAATCATGTTACTTCCTTTCAATGTGTCAAACAAAAGAAGAAGCTAATATTAAAAAAAACACAATAAAACAAAAGCCATTGCAACTGTACTTAGAGCAGAAGGACATTATGAACTAAAAATGTTTTAAATTAGTTTTTAATGTGAAAATTAAAGTCATTATAAATCCATCACATGAACAGGATTGTAATTTCCAGTCAGTATAAAGAAAAGAACATCCTGGTAGGAAGGGTTTTAAAGCACCGGAACAGACTGCTGAAGAAGATTTGTCAAGGTGGTTTCTCTGGAGAAAACCAGAGAAAAGGGAAGCAGTTCATCTGTCTTGACTGGCTTAGAGGAAACTTGGTAGGAGGCAAGCGGCTGAAATTGCTGGCATTTAAGGGTCTGTCTCTTTCTACTAGAGTATTTAAAAATTCTGTGCAAAGGGAATGTCTTCATAATCCTGGAGTGGAAGATTTCTGAAACAAGACACAAAAAGCACTAACCCTAAGGAAAAAAAAAAACAATAAAGTGGATGATATTAAAATTAAGAAGTGATCATCAGAAGACATAGTGAGTAGAGTGAAAAGGTAAGCCACAGATTTGGTGAAGATGTTTGCAATACATAAATCAAAAGAGGATTTTTATCCCAAGTTTATAAAACAGTTCTATAAATTAGAAAACAAAAAGATATACCCCAGTTTAAAATGGTCAAAAGTTTTGAACAGGCACTTCACAAAAGGGGATGTTGAAATTGTGTTAAACACGTGAGAAAGCTCAGCATCATTATTAATCAGAGAAATGCATATTAAAAACAAAATGATGTGGTAGCTCACAGCGAAAAAAAAATGTGACAATTAATATATGGCTGCTCATGTATAACTGAAAAATTTTGCTCTACACTGGAATTTGACACAGCATTGTAAAATGACTATAACTCAATAAAAAAAGTTTAAAAAAAATGGGATGTTATGACATCCTCACTAGAAGTGACTTAAATTAGCATAATGCCCTCAAGATCCATCATTGTCACAAATGGCAGGATTTCCTCCTTTTTTGTGGTTGAGTAATATTCGATGTCTGTGTATACCATATTTTCTTTATCCAGTCATCTGTTGATGGGCACTTAGGTTGTTTCCATTTCTTGGCTGTTGTAAATGATGCTGCTGTGAAAATGGAAGTGCAGACATCTCTTCTATGTAATGTTCTCATTTCCTTTGGGTATGTTCCCAGTAGTGGACTTGCTGGGTCATATGGTAGTTCCATTTTTAATTTTTGAGGAACTTCCATACTCTTTTACAAAGTGGCTGTACTACTTTACAATCCCACCAACAGTGCAAAAGGGTTCTCTTTTCTTCACATCCTCACCAGCATTTGTTATCTCTTGTTGTATTGATAATAGACATCCTAACAGGTATGAGGTGATATCTCATTGTAGTTCTGATTTGCTTTCTCTAAAGATTAGTGATGTTGAGCATCTTTTCAAGTACCTTTTGGCTATTAATATATCTTCTTTGGGAAAAAATGTCTGTTTGGTTCCTTGCCCATTTTTTAGTCTGATGATGATCATTTTGATATTATGTTGTATGAGTTCTTCATATATTTTGGATATTAACCCCTTATCAGATACATAATTTTCAGATCTTTTTCCCACTTGGTAGGTTGTCTTTTCATTTTGTTTGCTGTACAGAAGCTTTTTAGTTTGATGCAGTTTCACGTGTTTGTCTTTTATTTTGTTGCTTGTGCTTTAGGTGTCATATCCAAAAAGTAATTTCCAAGACCCATGTCAAGAAGCATTTTTCTTATGTTTTTTTTTTCGAGGAGTTTCATGGTTTTTTGTCTTGTGTTTAAGTATTTAATTCATTTTAAATTTTTATTAGTGGTGTAAGATAAGGATCTAGTTACATTTTTTTACCTATGAATATCCAGTTTTCCCAGCACCATTTATGGAAGGGACCATCTTTTCTCCACTGAGGATTTTTGGCTCACTTATCAAATATTAGTTGACTATACATACATGCATTTATTTCTGGTCTATAGATTCTATTCATTGTTCTATGTGTCTGTTTTTTATGTTAGTAGCATACTGTTTTGTTTACTATAGCTTTATAATAAAGCTTGAAATCAGGAAATGTGATGCCTCCCTCTTTGTTCTGCTTTCTCAGTATTGCTTTTACTATTTGGGGGTCTTCTGTGGTTCCATATAAATTTTAGAATTATTTTTTCTATTTCTTTTAAAAATATCATTGGAATCTTGATAGAGATTGCATTGTATCTATAGATTGCTTTGTGTAGTATGGACACCTTAACAATATTAATTCTTCCTATCCATGAGCATTGGATACTTTTTCATTTATTTGTGTTGTCTTCAATTTCTTTCATTAATATCTTATAGTTTTCAGTATAGAGGTCTTTCACCTCCTTGATTAAATTTGTTTCTAAGTGTTTACTATTTTTAATTTTAAGCATTTTAAATCATGTATTTTGTCACTTAAAAATGATAGTAAAGTGAATGAATGGAGTATGTACACAATACATCCCTTATTAACTGTGTCCTCTGGAACAAAATGTGCTTGGATAAGGATCATCTTTACTGATAGTACTTGTGAGCCCACATTAGTCTTCTTGATATTTATTTCTGTACTGACCTGATGCCTTTGATACCACAAACCCCTTTTTACTATGGTTACTTACAAGAGTAAACATACTTGGATTTTAATTCACCAGCTGCATTGTTGCACTTCATAGTCAACATGAGTTGGAGCAATGCTGGACCATGTTATAATGGACAGAAAAATGGACTTAGAAAAGAATGGAATAGGAAAGATTGGTGTCAGAACCCAGTTCTATCACACACTACCTCTGACCAAGTTATTTTTCACTTTTGAGTTTCATTTTCCTCTTGTCTAAAAGGGGACCAATAATACCTACTTCAAAAGGTCATTTGGGAAAGTAGAATGAAATAATATTTGTGAAAATTCTTTGCTTAATACATATTAAAGTACAGTAAAGCTTTATTTCTTCCTTTCCATTCTCCGAGAAACCACATGAAGCATCTAGACTTGGAGTCCTTCCTTTTACTAAACCACCACATTGCTGGCCACTCCCAGCCTGCATAGCAGAAGCCCAACTGCTTTAAACCACATGCACCTAAGTGAACTCTGAAATAGATGAAGGTATCCTTGATGCATGCTGGGACATGGCCTGGATTGTTTCCAGCCCTGTCTAGACCTTTCTCTCGGCTTATTCATTAAACCTAGTGTACCTTTCCCTAAACTCCCTTTAACAAAACTTGTAGTCTTCTGAGTTGGATATATTTCCCAGAGGATATTAGCACTCAAGTCTCATATTTTGTGCTGCAGCACAGTTGTATAAAATAGCTAGAAAACAACAACAACAAAAATCCAGAGCCAGGAATACCCCAGAGTGGTGGAATGGGTTGCCTAGGTGGGAAAGCCTACCACGTGTTAGGTCCTTTAGGCACATTCGTGCTGCGTATTCCTTTTGCCCTTTTAGATCCACTCTCACCCATCTTTGCCAACTCAGACCCCGGTAAGACCACATCCCCCAGGCTCCCTTGACCTCTGACTTCCTATTGGGAAACAGCAGCAGGAGAGCAGAGGGTGAGGAGTTGTGCAATGGGGAAGTGAGACTGACATGTTTACTCCTCCCCTCTCCCCATACTGGGCTGCGATTTGACAGTGGCTCCATTCTGCTACCTGAGGCCACGGCTCCTGTTGGGAGCAGCTCTCCTTTGGCTACAGCTCTCTTCAGGCTCCAGCAGCAGCTCTCTCCCCCTTCAGGCCTGGAGGTGGTATCTGCCTCCCACCATTGCTGGCACAGGGAGGGGCTTCACCTCTCCTGTGGGTTCCATGAAACCCTCCCATACCTTTGTCAATACTGCTTTACTGTGTTAATTTTCTGTTGCTTCCATAACAAATGACCACAGATTCTGTGTCTTAAAACAATGTACATGTGTGTTAGAAGTCTGTCTCAGGAATCACCAGGCTAACATCAAGGTGTTGGCAGAGCTTCATTCCTTTCTGGGGGCTCTAGGAAAGAAGGTTTCCTTGTCTTCTCTGGCTTCTAGAGACTACCTGCATTCCTTGGCTTGTGGCCCCTTCCTCCATCTTCAAAGCTAGCAACAGCAGGTTGAATCCTCCTGTCACATCTGTCTGACCCCCTCTTCTGCCATTGTTTCCACTTGTAAGATTGGGCCCACTCATTGATTTAGGATAATTTCTTCCTCTCAAGGCCCTTAACATTAATCAAACCAGCAAAGCCCCTTTTGCCTAGTAAGGTGACATATTCACAGGTTCCAGAGTACCAGTGTTAGAATGGTAGCATCTTTGCTGGTCTTTATTCTGCCTGCTGAAACTACCTTAAATTCTCTTCATTTATCCTTTTGTGTCATCTGCTTGCTGGCAGGACACTTACTGATACATGATCAGTTAATTCCATCCTCTAATGACTGTAATATAGGTATTATTTCATAGATAAGGAGATTGAGGACAGAAACAGTCAACTAAGTTTGATTTTTCCATACCAGTACTAGTTCATTTTAATGATATTGACTAGTTTAAAAAAAATAGAAAACCCAAAGTTATTTATGCCTGCTGGAACTGCCCATAAAATGCCATAAACATTGGCTAGCTCAAGGCAAAATTATTTGGTTTGTAATATGTATATATCAAGTATATATGCACATATGTGTACTGCCTACTGACTTCTACAGCACAAAGATTGTAACCCAGAATAAAGTTTAAAAAATGAAAAGGATTAGAAGGAAAGGAAGAGAATCTATATCAAGAACTTTTAACTTAAGAAAACTATGGAATAAGGTAGGTTAAGCTTTATTCTGTTCCTTGTCCTCTCTGTTCTTCATCCAATCAGTCACGTTAGTTTTTTTTCTTCCTTCTCCACCCTAACCCTCCCTCTCCCTCTGTATATCTAATAAGTCATTGCAGCTTTGGTGTATTAGTATAATGTATTTTTCTCTCCCAGGAGTATTGATGCAGTGAGAGAGGAGGTGTTTGCAAACCAGGCCATCTCATTTACTTAATATTAGTAGATATCTTGGGCGCATGGGTCATTCAGTCCTACCTGATAGGAGGCCACTGCTTCCATCTCCTTCCTGCTGATCCTGTATGCTAGGTTAACCAGCGTTACAGAGAAATCATGCTGGTGCAGGAGCTCTTGGCGGAGGAACAGTCCAAATGAGAAGCCAGGGCTTGGGTCTACAGATTGTGCTGATGCAACTGCAGACAAACCAGGAGCAGATTCCAAGCAGGGAGGCAGGGCCACTGTAAAATCACGGAGTAGATCCATTAGCATGAAAATCCTATGGGATCGTTGTCTGGTTTCTTTGGTCTCCATATTCCCAGTGCCCAGAGCAAACGGTCTATAGATATTTGTGAGGTGAAGGACTCGAGGGGAAGGAGAGAAAGAAGTGACATTTCAGGGTATGTAACCACCTCTCGGAAGACAAAGGCTGACTGCTTTTCTCTGGCCATCTCTTGTCCCTCTGAGAGTAGAGCACTCAAGGGTTGACAGACGTGTCTTGACAGCCAGAAAGAGGCAGAGCTCCCCAGGAGAGATTAGCTGTTGATTTTCTGAGGGAGTCTCAACTACTGTCTCAACTAATGTGTTTCCCTTTTTAAGGGGGCAGGGGTATTTGAATGATAAAGCTATACCAGTAATACACGTGTAGTTTACTTGTAATAAAATATGTTAGATCAGTATGTAAATGTGTCAAATCAACACATTGCACATCTTAAACTTAGAGAATATTATATGTCAATTTTATCATGATAACAAAAAGAAATATAGGTCAGTTGGGAAGTCAACTTGGCTAACATACCTAAACATTCTTTTGGTGTTCGCATGACCACTTCATCCTCATGACTTACGTCACTAAGGATTCTGCACGCGTTTCTTTCTAGAGTTGGTGTCCCCACCCCCCTAGCGCCCTCTTCCCTTACATTCATAGCACGTGCTGTGGTGTTATGTTACGTGGGAACTGTTGATCCCCACCAGAGTGAACTTCCAGGCAGCTAGGCACTCGCTCTCCTTCACTTCCTGTTGTGTCCACAGTACTGAGAATAATCTTTGACACAGAGTTGGCACTCAGCATACATTTGCTGGATGGATGAATCTGGCTTTGAATCTATCTGGTGACCTCCTGCAGGTCTATGTCTTTGAGCCTCGGCTTTCTCATCTATGAAATGGGGGTAAGAATTACAACATGGAGTTGTTTTAAAAATTAGGCAGAAGATCCTGGCAGAGCATGTGGGCCTTCAAAGTCTCTCAAAAATACGAGTTTCTTTAATGTTGACTATTTTAGTTGTGTGTGTTCTTCAGGAGTGTAAGTAATTTTTCTTTGTTAAGGATAGATTTTATTATGAAGTATTTAGGAAACGTGTTAATGTTAATGACCTAGATACGAGTTGCAGTAGTCAAATCTCATCATTAAGACAGAAAATCAGAGTTGACCACTGACCATTAAATAAAATATAATGAAATTCACTAGATGGCAATCTTGATCTCAATATGGCAAGAGTGGAGTGATTGACAGAAGTTCTTATTTGTTAAAGCAAATTGTAAATGAACACATTAGATGACATAAGCAGAGCAATAAGTGTAGAAAGTGATTTAAGACGAGGTTCTTATAACGTCAGTCTTTTTTGATTTACAAATCTAAGTGGTATGTTTCTCCATAAAAAGTACATGTTAATGCAAAATAGTGTCTCCTTAAAATGTCAAGTACAGTGAATTACTAAGATGTTGCTGATGGTTTGTGTTTTAACCTCAGACACTCCCAGTTATTGTCTCGATTGTTACAAATAGCAGATGTGCCTTCTGGCATGATTATTACTTTATTAAATAATTTTGTTTAATACCCTTATATCTCTTCCATGTCTCTGTAATAATTTATTCATGAGGCTCATAATATTCTGCATAAAGCCAGCATGATTATATTTGCACCTGAAATTTTTTTTTAGATTGAGATGGATGGCAAAGATCAGATATTTTAAAATTACTTTGCCGCACTGCCCTCTAATTGGCACTTTTACCGAATGTAAAATGTATTTACTTTCTCTTCATTGTGGCTTCTCTGGGACTAATACGCAAAAAGCCAATGAAAACCCTGTTCACTACAAAGCAGGCTTTCGGGTGGGTCCTGCCTAGACCCTTTCTAGGAGCGTTTTGTTGCAAAAGTATCAGAATGCTTTTATTAGAGGATAAGGTGACCTCGGTGGGTGTCCTGAATTACTGCTTGGCCGGCTTTAAAGCAAGCGATTAAAAAGCATGCCTGTTTTCCTTATCTTTCATTGGGTAGCCATTCAGGAAAAGTGACAGTCGAATGTGTATGAAGTGAAGTGAGTTGTGACAAGTTAAAACAACCTTTGCCTCAGGAAGTCTTCATTATTCCAGGGAGAGGAGTGAAGTGACTGGCAGTGCTCGTTGGTGGAGGATGGGTATCATTTTGTATCAAGGGTCTGACTTGTTGCATGAAGTGCTCATTTCATGTCTTTGAAGCCATGGGGTCCTGCACCTACCGAGTTAAGAGGACACTCTGCTCACGATCGCTTTGGGGAACAAAAACAATGGGTGGTCATTTAACACATGTCATTGGGCATCCTTCTTAGAAGGGGCACAACTGCCTGGGCGGACATCCCTGCCCTTGCAGTAATTAGCTCTGTGGTCTTGCCTCATTTGTAGTGGAGACAATAACTGTAATCCACCTCATGGGGTCTTCGGAGGAATTAAATGAGTTCATGTATGTGACTCTTGGAACGTTGCCTGGCTCCATGTAAGCGCACCTCCAAGTGTCTTCCAGGGCGCACTGCAGATCCTGCTTTGTCGATGGAGCCTTCTCGGATCTCTCTCCTTTCAACTGCCTATTTGATTTATTGTCTGAGCTGTATATTGCGGAGCTTTATTTATGTTTGGTGTAACCCTACAACTGTTTCCCCCCATTATGTAAGGTAGTCTCATCCACACGTGCGTAAGATCATGAGGGGCAGAGATTATAATCAACTGCTTTTTACATTGAGGTATAGTGGATTTACAATATAATATTTGATTCAGATGTACAACATAGTGATTCAAAATGTTTATAGATTTTATTCCATTTAAGGTTATTGTAAAATAATGGCTATATTCCTTGTGCTGTACAATGTGTCCCTGTAGCTTATTTTATACATAGTAGTTTGTACCTCTAATCCCCTTTGTATCAACTTTTATAAATCCTTCCTGTGCCCCCTAGAGCACAGGGCTAGCTAAGTTTTTGACGTCAGCTCTTTAGTAAAAAGAGATCAAGTTAACCCTTCTCTGCAAGACTTGTTAGGGTTTTAATTGTCCTCCTAAGGAGAATGTCAGTTTTGTTGTTTTTTTTTTTTTCCTGAGCATTCCTTTATCCCCTAAAACTAATTTGTTTCCTCCTTCCCCTCTTTCCTCCATCCACCCTTTCCTTCTTTCCTTCCTTCTAGTCAAGTCAACCACCTAGCCAGTTCTTCAACAGTTTTTTTGTTTTTTAACTTCTTGCTTTGTGCCAAAAACAGTGCTAGGTGTTAAGTATTGAAGCAGTCAACCTAGAGATAGCCCATGTTTTCATGGAGCTTACAGTGTGTTGTCAGCAGATAATTTAATACTTAATTACAGATTACTTGAAGGCTTGAAAGAGCAGAGTGCTCTGAAGGAATAGCAATCGGAACCCACTCTAAGTTGTATAGTTGAGGCTGCTCTGAGGAAGCGATGTTCAAACTGGAACTTGAAAGATGAGAAGAAACCATTGTGCCAAGATGGGTAGGGGAGGAAGAAGGTGAGGGAAGGACAGGTAGAGGGAGCTGTACGCAGGGAGGCGTCGAGGCCTGCATGGCACTGAGCCCTGGGAGCTGGGAGGAGAGCACTGAGAGTGGAACCGAAGTGGTACCTAGGGGGGTTGCAGGCCAGGTCAGGGGTCTAGATCTGAAGTGTAATGGAAGGCCGTGAGATGGCTGAGGGTTACATTTTTTATTTTCATTTTTAAATTACCGACTGCTTCTGTGGGTACTGCTTTAGAGGAGGCCCAAGCCAGTGTGAGGGAACCTGAGGGCTACTGCAGCGGTCCACACCTCTGTTATTGTTAACCCATTGAGTTATTTAATGATTGATTGCCTTGGCTATTGGCTGGCATCCCTGAGTCCTAACATACTGCCTGATGTGCAGGAAGATGTGTCAGAGAGTGCCAGGGGACTGGATGCCGGAATTAAAATCCACCCTGACTTCACTCTGGGGGACTTGTTTCTCTTGTCTGTGACCTTCTTATTTGCTCGCGATGAAGATTGCCTGCCACTGCCCCCTACTGAGGACACGTGGCTGCCTGCTGCCCGGCCCCACAGCACCAGTAGTCAAGCTCAGTGTCCCCTCCTGCTGAAGTGGGCCTGAAGGAGAAAGCTTGCTTCTCCTTGCCTAGAGAATCATTAAATTTCCTGATGCTGAAGTTTCCAAAAGTGTACACTGAATTTTTTCTTTTTAAGAATTGTATGTTTGTGAGTAGCTTTTAATCCTGCAATTCTACTTCAAGGAGTCTATTTGACACAAACAATCTTCAATATGGTCAAGGAAAGACAACCACTGCATTACTACAACAGTGAAAAAAAACTAAATCTCTAAGTCAGGGATGTATTACAGTATATCCACCCAAAAGACTATTAGCAACCATTAGAGTTACATAAAACATCTGTGCTTTTAATAACTATGGAAGGAAAAAGCAGAATGTGGTATAATCACTTATTAGAAGAAGAAATACCCCCCATTCCAAATTTACAGTGGTTATTACTGGGTGGCAAGATTACACGTTTTTTTCCCCAATTTAATTTTATATACTGAATGTTTTCTAAACTAGTTTAATAATGAAAATAAAAATTTTATGTAATAAAAAAAAGAATTGTGTGTTTGCTATTATTTATGTTCTTCAGGGACTTTGCTGTTGAATCCAAACAGGATTCTGATATGGGGTTTATACTTTTCTCTCTTCTGCCTTCCTTCTCTTTTATACTGTTTTCAGGAGATGCTTTGCACAACCACAGAGTAAGAGATGCTGTGATCCTGTGTAGGGATGCAGCAGTGAACAGAAATGATAAAAATATCTTCCTTTGCAAGAACTTAATCTCTGGGAACAACTGTATAAGAAGATGATGAGTATCATAGGATCAGAAAAGAGTGAAGGAAGGATTTCTGGTGGGTGAGGTCATGGTCAGAGAAGGCGTCACTGAGAGGGCAACATTTGAGCAACTACTTGAAGAGTGAGCTCTGAGGATACTGGGGCAGAGCGGCTAGTGCAAACTCTGGGGCACTGTGTGCCTGGCAAGTAAGAGGAAGGGCAGGGAGTAACCAGTGAGGACAGTCTATGGTCCACTGTGCGGACTTGGCTTTTACTGGAGGGAAATAGGGAGCCAGTGCACGGTGTTGACCACAGGAATTACAGGTGTATCGACTCTGTTTTCCCACTGTCACTTAATGAGAATTTCAATCTACCAAATCCATCTGTCTTGAAACTTGTGTCCCAGGTGTAGCATGGGAAATGACTGACGCTGGCCTTGAGTAACTATGACATATTGTCATTGCTTGGCTAGCTCGATATCAAATAATGGAGTGTCAGCTCTTCCCTAATGAGGTCCTGGAGACAGGATCATAAAAAGTAGATCTGTGTAGTAGGGACCGAGGATGACAGAAACCATCCCAAGCCACTGGTTGTTAAGAAGACATTCACTCATGACTACCATGGAGAGGCAGCCCACCATGATGGTCAACAGCAGAAATTCGTGGGCCACACGCCCTGGGTTGGAATCTAGTTCTGCCATTTGTGAGCTGCACGTGGTGTTAGTTAACTTCACTGTGCCTCGGTTGCCACAACCATGAAGTGGGATAATTGTGGTACCAGTTAGAGTTGGAGGAGGATGTAACTACTTGTAAAGTGCTTTATAAATGTTTTAAACCAAGTCCACGTGTACTCCCTGCCTTCTGGGGTTTCCGCACCAGATTCGTTACTTTGTGGCTCAAGGAAATGAGGGTGCTCTCCACAGAACCCCGTTGGCTCTTTCCTGGGTCCATGTGCTTTCCTCTCTGTCTTTGGTTGGTTGATGGCTCTGCAGGTAAGCCTGACAGTTCAGGGCTCTCCTCCAGTCCTGACTGAAAATGGAACAGCAGCCTTCCTTTACTGGGAACACCCTGTTAGGAGAAAGTATGTTGGCCATCGTGCTAATTATCTCAGGCTCAAAGGAATTAATTACCTGGTAGTCATTGATCTTACTGTCTTTTAAAAAAATAATAGTTTATTAAATTAATGTGCTAGAAAAGGATTTATATTTAATTGGATGATGACTAGAATAAAAATGAAGGCATACTAAGAACTAGAGGTACAGGGTCAGGCAGGCAATATTATTGAACATAATATATTAATTCTTCACAGGTTCTTAGGTTTTTGAGGAATTGGCATCTGTGTAATGCTATGCTTACAACAGTGTCTTTTTCTTATTTTTTTTTTTTTTTTACTCTTGAATTGGATAATTATTGAGAAGAGAGTTCAACCAAGTGCTGAGTACTATCCTATAGCAGGTGCTTGATAAAAACTGTCTCCGTTAATCCTCACTCGGTATGGTGTACAGTTTCATCTCTAACTCATGATTTGAGGAAACTGAAGCTAAGAGGCCACACAGCTACAAGTGGTGCAGCCAATGTTCTGAACTTTCTGCTTCCCAAGACTCCATTTTTTCCACTTTCTCATCTCCTTTGGGAGGTCACTGCTGGGCATTATGAGTCAAAGAACTTGACCTCTTCTATCCTAGTAGCTAATATTAATGCTTCCCCGTCAGAATTTTGGATCCCTAGAACGAGTATGGTAGGGATGGCCTGGGAACAAATCCCTGTGTTTATCCTGTTCCCAGTGTTCATTGGGACTTAACAGAATTTCAGCTGTTATTCAAACCAAAAGATCATCTTATTCGTGTAAAATGGAAAGAATAGAAAAATGAGAGACATTAGCTCAAAATAGGGAAATGAGGAAAGTAAGCAATTTGAGTTACATATCTCTGGGCTGGGTTACAGCAAAGGCTCTTGCATCAGCTGCAAACTGTGTGGCTGTCTCAGAGGAGAAGCAGGTGTTGCTGCTTGAGGTTTATGAAGCAGCCATCATGAATTGGGCATCAAACGGACCACCGCTTCCGACGGTGTTCCACCTCGGGGCTGCAACTCATCCAAATGGTGAGAGGGCTGCTGAGGTGTGCAGGTACAGGAGGTGATGTGTCTGGGTGGGAACCAATGATGGCAGGTTCCCTGGAAGACTTGTGTTCCCTCGAGGACTCTTGCCAGCAGTTGGGAAGAAGCTTCGAGCATCACTCAAGAGCTGGCGGAGAACTGCTGAGCCAGAGGCACAAATGGCACTTTCTGAGCACTAAGTTTTCTCAGCAGAAATCTGTGATATTTGGAGCTGCCAGGATGCAAATAAAGGCATGAAATGATTTTAGTATTTATTTTGAGAAATTTTAAGAACATGCCTAGTATTCTCTCGTTCCTAGAGCCACTTGTTCGGTTTTGTTGAATTGGGATGGGAGCAATGCCAGGCATCTTCAGTCGCCTTCCCTACCGTTGAAGGTCCTCCACTTGATTCCCATCTGTCTCTTACATACTCACATGATGCTCAGATCAGCCATCTAGAGGACTGAACTGCAGTCTGGGGGCTTTCAAACTGTTGGAGGGTTTGGTAGAATTCAAGATGCCTTGACTTTCTGGGCTAGACTCTACGTGGATTCTTTATCACCATAAGATGAAAATTTCAGACAACAAAGGACAGAAAACGTCCCAAACCTATGTATTCTCCCTTTATTCCCTAGAAAAGTAGAGTGCCCAGCAATTTCCCACACTGCTCCTGCCCTCTGCGTCAAGGCGAGATTCTTCCCTTATTTGCCTGGTCCAGGGCAGATAGCAGAGGGCACACCTGAGACATGCAGCTGAGACTCTGCCTTCCCCGGTGGTGGTCATTCCCCTTGGTGGGAATGTGTTTTGACTCTTCTTTTCATTCTCCCTCCGGTCAAGAATGGTGGACCGCTGGTGATAAGTCAGTTTTCATAGTGGCACCAGGCACAGCCTTGGTACCATTTGGGGTCCTGAGTGGCAGATGTTTTATACTTAAAGGAATGATTTCTACAAAAGGGAAGGACTTTTCACAGGAAATTTCAGGCATTACACTGACTCTACTCACCTTGTTACAGATCAAGTCAGCCTTCTGGGAAAGTACTGCTAGGAAGGGAAGATCCTAGTAGTCCTTTGCTGGAGAACACTGAATAACTTGTTAATTTACAGTCCCATCTGCTTCTCGGGAGAAGGGAGAAAAATCCACCTGCTGGTGTTAGTGGATCTCAGGCCTCAAATGGGATTTTCCCAAAAGTCTTATCTAACCAGGCTTAGCCCTGTCTTCCTCATATCCAGTTTGACATCTAGTAAGCCCACTAGCATTTATTAAATAATCCAACAAACCTTCATTAAGTGCTCCTGAGAGGTAGTAGAGGATGGAGATTAAGAGTAGAGACTTAAGACATAGGCTGCCTCGATCTCGACCCTGACTCTACAACTTACTAGTCAGTCATACGGTGTGGTCTGTTTATGTAATCATCCTATGCCTCAGCCACCACATTTGTAAAATGGGGGTGAAATTAGCATCTGTGTCATCGGGTTGATGGAAACAGTAAAGGAACTGATATCTTGGAAGCACAAAGAGCAGTGTGTGACACATAATAAGCACTGTTTAGGAGCCTGTTGGCCAATGGTGATGATGACAATGATGATGACAGCAATGTTGGTGATGACAATGATTTTGTTGTTAGGCTGACAATAAAAAAATATAGTTCCACTATCAAGTGGCTAGTAATCTTGGATGGGGATACAGCCAAGGCAGTCAACAGTTTCACCAGACTGTGATGTGTTTGGACAGAAGTGTGCAGCAGGGTGTGCATATAGTGGAGTCCTGGTGGGGGGTGGGGGAAAAACTCCAGAGAGTGTGATATGCCAGCTGAGACTCAAGCAATGAGCCGGGGTTTGCTAGGAAGAGAGGTGGGAGCAATGCCTTCTGGGTAGCAGAACCAGTGTGAATGAACACCTGTGTGTGTGAAGGGGTGGGAGCAGTTTGAGTATCACAGTTAGTTTGGCAAGGTGAGTAACATGGAGGGTGCAGGTGAGGAAGGGATGAGGGGTTAAGCTGGAGAAAGAAGTGGGAGCCGTATCATGAGGGGCTTCCTATGCCTTAATCAGAAACAGGGGTTTTATCTGGAAGGTCTGAAGTAAGAGAATGATGGAGCCAGGGAGGCAGCAAATCAAAGGCTTGAAAACATCAGTAACTCTTAAAGCATTTTGAGTTTCCTCATCTATAAAATCAGGGCCTCTTGGTCTTTAGGATATTAAGATTTCTGCTGTGCTTGTAAGTACAGAACAAATGGACAGAACATTCTCTTCTTGGATTTTCTATCAATAAGGCAGGAAACAGATGGCATACTCGATTTTTGAAAATAAATGTTCAGAGACTCTTCAGAGGTATGGGCAGGGCTTAGGAAACCAGCAGTGCACAGTGATGGACCCTGGGCTTAGCACAGAAGGGACTGAGGGACCATGTGGAGGAAACTGACAGAGCCTAGTTTAGAGCCAAAGACAAGGGACAAACCATGGACAAGGGGCCATCTGAGAGAGGACAAGCCCCTGCTGGGGCTGCTCAGATGCAGGGAGCAGGAGACCCTGTCCTGTGTCCCCAGGCTCTCATCTTCTGCCAGCACCTCCCACCACTGACCCTGACTGGAAGCAAGAGATCAATGTGTGGAGGTCAGCCTCCTTGGAGCCCAGACTAAGCATAGTCAGATGGAAAATGGGAAATAACCACTCCTCTTGGGACCAATTATTCTGAGCCTATTTTAAGATTTTTTTTTCTTTTTTCACACCTGTCAAAATCCACAGTAAGGTAATAGCTACAGCTAAGATTGGAATTTGTGAAACTTTTCAAATCACCTTCCTATTCTGAGTCAGAAAGGTATACAAGACTGTTTTACTACAATCAGCTACTTTCTTTTGTCCGGGCATTCTAATGGAAAACCACAGAATAAGTACAATAATTTCCCCCTCCTCTTCCTGTTTATGAAACTCACCTGTGTGACAGGCTCTTGAGACTTATCACCAATCCTTACAACAATCTGAAAAATGTTTTATATTATTTGCAATTTATGCACAAGGAAATTGAGGCAATGGTTTTCCAATGACCCTACAGCTGTAATGACACTAGGGTTTTGGGTTTGACACTAGGGCTCAAAATCAGTTTTGGGTTTTGGTCTATACCCTGCAGTTTTAGGCAATAAAGGGCCTTTAGGTAGGTCTTCCACTCTAGTTTGGGAAAGATACTGGGTACCTGGATCTCCACTGCCATCACCACAACCATTGTCTCTACCACTGCCACCGCCATCACCTCCACCACCATTGTCTCTACCACTGTCACCATCACCACCATCACCACCACCATTGTCCCTGCCAACATCACCACCATCACCACCACCACCATCACCACCACCATTGTCCCTACCACTGTCACCGCCATTACCTCCACCACCATTGTCTCTACCACCATCACTGCCATCACCACCACCACCAACAACAAAAGCAACAAGATACATAGGACCAGAGGCACATTATATGGACACTAAGCCTAAACATCTTTAAGGAAGTCTTATTTTTGTTGAACCTTTGGTTTTATTTTTTAATGACAAGTTTCAGTTTTGGCATTGTAAAGGGATTTTTTATCAGGTTTCTTCTTGCAGGTGCTTTCAGTGTTAACATATTGGTTATAATTTGGTGCCGTGAAACATTTTAATGGAAGCATCAGCTCAGCCACTACTTTAATGCTATTTGGATGGAACTAAAATTTTTGCAACATAGTGCAAGATGAAATTGCCCAGGACTGTCCCTCTGCTCCCACCCAAAATGGTGACTGCTTAAAGTCCTTACAACTGCAGACTAGGTAATTGAATAATTTGTATACTGAATTAAGGTCCAAATGGTGCTTTTAATAGCATAATTACTCATAATAAGAAAAGGTCAGCATTCACTAGTAATTATCTATTCTCTATAATTTTTAAAACATGAAAAAAAAATGCTGTGGCCAGCACATCCAAAGGGGAAAAGGCACCGCAACACATCACTGGTATGCGAGAACCGTGCTTTATTATTAAATTAGTAATTTCGTTTGAGAGACACAATGTACAATTGATCAGCTAATTTGCCCAAAGCCTTTCATATCAATACCGTATTTCACGTTTTCTTTCACATTTTCACATTTCCAGAAGCAGGCATCTTTGTGTGACATAGTTCATTTAGCTTCTTTCTGTTTCTGTCTTAGTGGTACCCAGAATAAATGGATGTCTTAAAATCAGTGGCACCTTAGATCAGTTGAAATAGGGATTCAGACCTTTTTGTTTATTTTTTCTCAATGAGTTATCCCTGAAAGACTAAAAGAACTCTTCAAAGGGAACTAATGGAGGAGATTAAATTCACATATTCTAACAGTCATTCATTTTTCTAATTTATATTATGTGCCTTATCTGTGTGAGACACTGTAAGTACTTTATGGGAGTAATAATCACAATGACAGATAGTATTTTCTGCATCGGGGTAGTGTTTTATAGTCTTAAAGGGGCTATTACACACGTCACCTTATTTGTTCTCAGAGTTACCTTGAAAGATAGCCATCAGTTTCCTACTTTCTGGCCAAGGAGTCAGATACAAATCTTCTAAAGGTTGGGTGACTCTGCTGAGATTATCAGGTCAGTGCTGACAGAGCCAGAGGCAGGACCCGGGTCTCCCACCTCCAGGTCCACTCTCAGGAGCTTCTCATGTCTAAGTCCAACTCCCGCTTAGCAATCCAACACCTGGGAAACCTTTTTTTTTCTTATCTTCTAACATCTAGGCAACCTCTTCTCCCATGTTAGTTTTTTAATTGCATAAGTAATACATGAACATAAACCCACTATTTTAAGGGGGAAAAAGAGTAAAATATGGAGTAAAAAGTGATACATCTCCACGCCCTGTTTCTCTTCCAGTATTTACGTATGCGTAAATAGCTCTTCAGCAGAAATGAAATCATGCTATAGATAGTGTTCTGTGATTTGCTCCTCTCACTTCTAGTATACCTTAGAGGTGTTCTCTTTCATTTAACAAATATTTACTGTTCTCAGCACTGAGAAAATCCTCATGTCAGTATATGTAGTTCTATCTCTCTTAACCAATGAATAGTCCATTCTATGCCTTTACCATAATTTATTAAAACACTTCCCTGCCACTAGACATTGGGCTTGTTTCCAAATGTAATGTCAGTTACAGCTCATGCTATAACAAAAATATAAAAATCGTAGCACATGCCTGTCGGTGCAGGTGTACACACTTGTGGGCTGGTTCCCTACGTGGAGGGTTAAGGATGGGAACACTTAAATTTTTAGTTGTTTTTGTCTGACTGTCTACAAAGGAAGCCAAACTAGCAGTGTGGCTGTGAACAAACCGAATCTCCACCAACTTTTTTTTTTTTTCAATCATAAAAGGGAGGAAGTAACAAACCTCATAGGGTTCTACTGCCAGTCCTGCGGAGTAGGAGGTAGAGCAAAGTAATGGTAGCCCCCCTGTGGGACTGCACCCTCTCTCATGGATCAGATAGAGCCACAAAAACGTACACATCAAGGCAGTAAATTCTAAGGGCGTCTGGATGACACGGGTAGTTTTAAAAGGTCAGAAGAAGACGAGGACTTCTGGCTGCTGAGGGGTGGGTGGGAGGGCAGAAGAGCGAGTCTGGCTGCCCAGGGGTTGGGCAGAAACCCATTAGGCTGTGACATTCCAGACAGAAGAGTGTGGACAGAGGCAGAGAGGAGACGAGTGTGATGGGAAACTCTTGAAATCCAGCAGGATCCTATATGGTACGATGGAGGTGCAGCCTCTCACTGGATGAAAATTTTCACTTTGCGTCTCATTAGTCGTGCAGCAAGATAAGCCTCTTTGCTTTATCTCAGCTTGCCCATTGCTTTTTTTAAAAAATTTTATTGAATATAGTCAGTTTACAATGTTAATTTCTGGTGTACAGCATAGTGATTGTTACACATATATATATATTCCTTTTAATATTTTTATTATATGTTATTACAATGTGCTGACTATAGTTCCCTGTGCTATACATTAGGACCTTGTTATTTATTGATTTTATATATAGTAGTTAGTATCTGCAAATCCCAAACTCCCAGTTTATCCCTCCCCCCCTCCCCCTGCCCATTGCTTTTTGTACCTCACTTCTCTGCATAGTGACAAGAATTAAACACTCAGGGATAGGCTACCAAGAGTCTTGCACATCCCTCTAGCGAGGGAAGAGTGCCCATGAAACGTTCAGTGACAGCTGGAAGTGAAGTAAAAACATCTAGTCTGTTGCTGCAGTGAAGCTACATCTCGGTTCAACTCACCTGCCCTGCTCTTTTCTACGCCCTGCTCTGTCTACGCCCAGCGTTCTGCCAGGCACTTCGGAGGTGAGGAGAGGAGAGTGAAGGTTATAAAACCAACTCTGGACTCACTGAAAGCTTTCAGATTAGAAATAGACTATTGTTTCACATCCGCAAAGCCCCGTGAAGCCCCACGTGCCGCATAGGATCTCCCTTTGCAGTGAGCTATTTTCCAAAGGCATTTCTGAGCCAATGGAAATAATAGCTGGGTCGTTAAAAGACATTCTAGTGCTTTTAAAGAGGCTGCTGCCTCCAAGAGGGGTGGGCTTTTTGTGAGCAGGTGAGGACAGGTTGGTTTTCAGAGACCCTTGGCAAAGACCCAGCCCTCTTTGCTGGTTCCTGTTACCGCCCGGTGAATCTGCCAAAGCTCATGGTGATACGTGTTTTGGTCTGATTGCTGCAGCTCTTTGCCCACCGTCCACAACTACTTCACGTTGTCCGGAGTCTGGCCTGGGCGGGTGTGTGTCTGTGTCTATGTATACACGCTTCCTGCAGGAGGGTCTCTGCTGTTTGTTGTTCACCAGTTTCCACATCTGTACTGTTGACACACTGCCATACCACGTGCCACAAAGTCAGCGTTGTGGTGGCTTACAGGAGTGGGATGGTTAGGGAAAGAGATAGTGGCTTGAAGCAAGTCTCATTCTCCCCCTCACCAGATACGCTGGTCTGCAGTGTGGTGCCATACCGGCCTGCATCCTTGTGCACCAGCTGGGGCTAGAAAGCCGCAAGTCTGGTCATCTCCCCGTGGCCTTTCGGGCTTTTGATGTAGAAGAGCTTCTGGGTGATCTGAATGTGTAATCTAATTAGCAACCGGGAGTCGTAAACAGATTGATCCTGGGTCATAAACAGAGAACCATCTACTCAGCATTTTCGCCTCAGACCATAATTGATGGTGCTGCATTCAAGCAAGATCCTCACCAAGTAGCTTACTTGGCCTGGGCCAAGCTGCAAACTGGTTTGCAGCCACCAGGAGCTGCTGGGCCCAAGGCCCTCCTAGACTGGGTGTCCACCAAGCCTGTAAGGTAAGGGGCTCCAGTCTAGATGTCTTGATATTGCCTAATTTTTCCTACTTTTTACCGAGTTGAGGTTGCAACAAAGGTCATGGCCACATGTCCTGCTGCGGGGGGGGGGGGGGGGGGGGCAGGCAAGATGGCTTTGCCACTTTTCTAACTAAGCCTGGATCAGAGATGCTAACTTTAGAGATAGTACAGCTTTGGAGGGATAAAATAGCAGCAAAAGTGGTGAAGAAGGGTTGGCTTTCAGACACCCTTGGCAAAAATAATAATAAACCTTCATATCAATGTTTCCATGTAGTAGACATTACTCCAAGGACTCTAAATGGATTATACCACTTAATCCTCCAAGAACCCTGTGAGGTGGATACAGTGACTCCCACTTTACGGACAAGGGGACAGAGGCATGCTTGGATGACAGCACGGGCCATATGGCTGTTGAGTGCTGATTTGAGCTGGGCAGTCCGACTTTAGGATTCCCCAGGCTATCATTGGCTACCAAGGTCCAGAGGGGCCCAGAAGTAGCCAAAGGGACGAGGAACTGCAGACAGGGGTCCGGAGTGTTTGATGACTGGCCCATTGTCTCTGAACAACACATAACTCAAGAAAATGCTGCCCTGTCATTTTCTCTTCCCAACAGCCTGGTATCTTTTGTGATTCCTACTAGGAACCATTGATTACTGAAAATGGTTTGTGAAGCAATCCAATTACGTGAGCCAAGAATTACATGTCAAGTGTTACCATCTTTATTTGCTTATGTCAAGTGGAGTCAGAGACCTTCTGTGATCAGCAAAGCAAGTGAAAAGTGGCTGATTAATTTCCTTTAAGTTTTGTCAAAAATTGTGGGCAGGGAACCTAATTTTCAGTTTAATTTTCCTTCCCGACACAGACACTCCGTTTTTTTTCTTTCTCTCTCTCCCCCTATTACTGTTCGCCAGAATACATCATCTGTAGTTAAACTTTACTTGAGTGTTGGGTTAATAATATTAATCTGAACCTTCTTCCTTCTTATCTTTATTTTAAGTAATTTATAAAGGATGGTCAGTTACAGACCCGCTTAAGTAGATGTCAGCCATTTTGCAGAATACTTGGAAAAGGAAAAGATTTTTATTGTCTTTTAAAAATACTTCTCACACTGAAATTTGTGTGTGTGTGGTTAATATTTTGGTAGGATTTATTGTGTGCCTACTACAGGCTGGGTATGGAAGAAACACAAGGATGAATAAAACTCATGCCTGCAGCTTCAGTTTTCTCACATTTAAAATGAAGATGGTAGTTGAATTTTTTTCAGAGAGTTGTGATTAAATTATATAATCTTTGTAAATGTCTTAGTCTGAGTACTCAACAAATGTTGGTGTGGTCACATGGCTCAAGGTTGTCTTGGCTTCCGATTCTATGACACAGAACCAGTTGGCTGCCCTGGTCTGAGACCTCCTCATGCTCTCTGAACTCCCAGACCTGTGTTAAGACTCCTGTTTATGACTGTTTTCAGTCATGTATCCAGGTTTCATCTGTAGACACACTGTGCTAGGTGTTAACTCCAGGCTGTGCAATGTAGTGTTTGCTGGTTTCTCATTGTTGGTGTGAAGCATTGAGATGTGAGATTGAGAGCATCTGTAATTCCTCCTCAAATCTTCTTGTTGCCCTTTAGTTACCACTCAGTGTCAGTGACACCTCTTTTGCAAAGTAGATCCATCTAAGAAAACTAGGGGTGTGCATGGATACCATCTCATCCCGGATTTAACATTGAAAGTCTTAAGTTCTGAGGACCCCCCAAGAGTTTTCCCAAGACTGTCTCAGTTTTATAACTGAAAAGCTCAGCTTTTAGGAACCTCCCTGGTCCCAGACAAACAGGGATATTGGTCATGGTAGATTCAGGAGACCAAGGCAGTCAGGAATGCATATCTCACATCTTGCTTGTATGTGATTATTTTGCCATAATAAAAAAATTATTCCCTTTGAAATACAGTAACTGCCTTTGAAGTTCTTTACACTGACAAGGCTATTACATAGCTCTCCTGAGGGCAGCACCTGGCAGTCCTCGGTGATCCAGGTCCTCTCTATTTTGTATGTATCTGAAGCTATGTTCCTTTCTAGTTAAACAGATTCTGGAGGCTCTGTTGGACTTTTCAGACTAACAAGATAATTGGCAGATAAGTCCCTTTTACTGATTGAAAGTAACTGTAATTGGACGATGCCTTGGGTCAGCTGATTACCTTATTTTAGCCCCTATAAAGAGAGTCAACATAGAACATCAGATAACCATAAGAAGTTTGCTTGTTAATCATGGTGCTAAAAGCAAAGAAGGTTGAGATGAGTTCACTTGCCCACCTGAAAGTATATAGTTGACCATTGAACAACATGGGAGTTAGGGATGCAACCCTCTGCACAGTCAGAAATCAGGAGAAACTTTACAGTGGATCCACATCTGTGGATTCAACCAGCTGCTGATCATGTAGTATGTACTGAAAAATACCTGTAAGTGGATCCACACAGTTCAAACCCGTGTTGTTCAAGGGTCAACTGTATATCAACTCTCAGCTCTGGCTGTGAAGTGTAATCGTTGCTTCCTATGTCTGCCCCACAGAGGTTCCAATTAAGTTTGATTGGGGTGGATTTCAGACACTGTTCTTTTAAAAATAAATAAATAAAACTCTCCAAGTTATTCTAATTTTCATCCAGGTTGCAGCTAAGGATGTTGAGCATCCTCTCCGCAGGGTGGTAAGCAGACACACTGAAACCATGCACTTGGGTTCAGCTCCATAAAGACTAAACCATTCTGTTAAGATAACACAGCAAAGCATAACATGCATTACTTCCTGTTTGTAATTTCTCCAGGAAACTCCAGGTTATCTTAACAGGACTTGGGGAGTGTTTCCAAACTATTTTTTATGGTGGGATAAATCTTTGAGTGTCTAATATCCTCCATTTATTTTGCTTGCTAATTTTATTTTTTATTGAAATATAGTTGACTTACACTGTTGTGTTAGTTTCAGGTGTACAGTAAAGTGATTCAGGTATATGTCTATTTTTTCAGATTATTTTCGATTACAGGTTATTACAAGATATTGAATGTAGTTCCCTGTGTTTTACAGTAAATCCTTGTTGCTTATCTATTTTTTATATATAGTAGTGTATATCTGTATATCTGTTAATCCCATACTCCTAATCTACCCCTCCACCTTTCCCCTTTCCCCTTTGGTAACCGTAAGTTTGTTTCTATGTCTGAGTCTGTCTCTGTTTTGTAAATAGATTCGTTTGTATTTTGCATTCAGATTTTACATATAAATGATACATTTGCTCTGTCTGTCTAACTTCACTTAGTGTGACACTCTCTAGGTCCATCCGGATTGCTGCAACCTCCATTTGCAGTTGATTCGAATTAGCTCCACTTTTAGATAATGCCATTTGCAGATCTTGCCCCCAAAGCTTAGAAGGGCAGCCCACTGGGAGCCTTTAACAGGCACTGTATTAGCTCAAAATACAGAAACCAGATAATACCAAATAGAATTGTTTCTTGTATCCTTTACTCCACTTTCAAGGCTTTCTTTGTTCCTTCTTGACTTGCCTTTGGAAACTTAAGGGAGAAGATTTTATTCTTAGCTTAATAGTCAACATTCCACTGGTTAGACTCCAAATTAATACCACTTTACCAAATATGAACAGCTTTCTTTGCTAAATCTGATTATTTCCCTGGCTCTGACTGTTGTCAGCCTTTGATACCCTTTTCTTCCAGAGCCATCTTTTCTCTGAAGTGTTCTCTGTAGTGGTTCTGATTCAGCTGTCACGGGCCAATGAAAATACAAAGCCCCTTTGTCCCTGCTGTTTCTTATTTGCAGGTTTCTTCGAGGTAAACAGCTCATATTAAACTGTTTTACAACACAACCAATTTAGGTCAGCAAAGGTAACTTCTTTATGGTAAACATAATGCAAATGCATTCCTCTGCAGTGGTTATTCGGATTTGGGTAATGGACTCCTCCCAGCCCTCCTTTATTTTTTTTTTTGCAGGGCCAGAGGGTAAAGGGCAGTTGTATGATCAGCTGAAATCCTAATCATTTCAGTAACACTGCTCCTCTTTAAAGCTTCTCTTGTAAGCTGCCTCTGAAATATTATTTTCCTTTTTTTTAGATGTGGAAACTCAGACCTAGTCTCACAGAGAGATTAAACGTCCTCCCCAAGGACATTTATTGCTAGTCAGAGGTTGATCCAGTAATCTAATTAAAGCCTTATAATTCCAGCAATGTAGCCAAAACCACATTTTTCCCTCCTCCTCCCACCAAACCCAGTAAATGAGTGCGATGATTCGCCTGGCCCCTTGCCCTGGAAGCCCTCTGATGCCAACAGCTGAAGCCATTTGACCACACTTAAGGGCTCTACCCCCGGCCAAGGGCGTGGGATGATGAGTGATCCTTAATCAGGGGGGAATTTAAGGAATCCTCCTCAGCAGTCAGGTGGTGCTGGCCCTGGGGCTCCTCCGGGCCTGACCTCTATGGCTGTGACACTGCCCCAGAGTGTAACCTGGCACTGATAATAAATAGGATCATGATTCTCTTCTCCTGGGTCGGATTCTCCCATTTGTCCTTCGGTTCTTGCAAGACGAGGGGGCCCAGTCTTGGTGCCTGGCCTTCCCTCCCAGAGTCCTAGTCCTGTCCCACCACCTGCGAAGTTCCAGCCTCGTGGTCTGGGCAGGAGCCGTCCATCCCCTATACCAGCCGAAGATTCTGTTTGGACTCAGCGCTGTCCTCCACTCTTCATTCATTTCTTATAGGCCTTAGCCTTTTATCCTGCCACGTGGGGGTAGCCAGCAGTCGCCTTTTGTACTTCCACATGGTGTTTGGCCTCTCTGCTTTTGTTTTCAGTTCTCACTGTCCTCATTTCCAGCCATGGAGTCAAGTTTGGTGTTTTTGTTTTCTCTTTCCTTCTTTCTTATTTGATTTTCGTGGAGGATTCTGTTTCTTAGGTCTTTCACTGCATCATTCCAGCCAGCAGAGGGATGAATGGAAGAAAAGGACAGGCAGGCAGACCAAAAAATACAGACTGCTTCCTAGTGATCCATCATTCCCAGAGTTAGAGTATCTGGTGTGTGTGGAACTGGGTGGTGTCTCTTTGTGTTTTTTTATCGCTGTCCCCAGCACAACACCTTAAATGTAGTTAACATTCAACACATGCCTTTTATCAGTAATAAGGCAAAAACTATTACGTTGTCAAATTCAGGTTTGGTGTCAGAATGAAGAAGAGACAAGTTTACCAGAATAACCAGATCCTTCACTTTGTGTAAGAAAAGCAGCAAGACAAGGCTATTAAAAGCTCTGGAAATAAATGATGTCTTCAAAGAAGTCCCATTGTCAGATGCCCACAGAGTCCTGACCAGCAGTATTTGAGAATATTAGAAATGAGAGAAATTTGAAATAAAGCAGCCCGAGAAAGGGACAGACACGAGACCAGAGTTAGATTCATTTAATGCCACGTACCCCAGACTGACAAAACAAAGTGCAGGTGTTCCACAAGTTATGAAACCCTTGTGGGCACTTAAGATGCTTCCAAGTTTTCACTATTACAAATGCCAGCAACGCATATGCCTACTTACGTGTGTTCTTCTGTACATATGTATCTCTGCTTCTTCAAGATAGAGACCTTGAAGTGGAATTGCACCTTGTAAACTTTTAGGAACACACTCCTTTGCACTTGAAAAAGACAAAACTAGTCTGAGAGGGAGAGCACACTTCCTCACTGGAGATGATTAGTCTTCTCAATACTTGGATATTTCTGGGATGAGAACTCAATTGTGGTTTTCCTTTATGTGTCTCTGTTTACTAGTTGAAAATAATGATGTGAGTCTATATATTTTAGAGTGGAAAATAACTTCTAAGATTTATTGCTTAGTAAAAGCAAGTGAAAAGCAATGCATATGGTACTGTCCTATCTGCAGGGTGAGCAGGGCTCGCAGAAAACTGTATATTCCTATTTTGCATGTATACAGGTGTAAAATACCATACAAAGCTATCCCTCAGAGTGATGGTAGTTGCTAACTCTGCCTAGAAGAATGGAATTGAGAAAACAGTATGAAAAGAATGTGTGGCTCTATACTTCTGTATTGTTTGAATTGTTACAGTGAAGATGCATTCAAGAATTAACATGTATGATTTTTAAAAATTAATTGCAACATCTGTAGTTTGATGTCACCTGTCTCAGGTATCTGAGCCTTTGTTAAATGGCCACTGGAATAACAAATTATATAAAAGCAAACATTTATATAATCAGCATCCACTCTATGGCAGACCTTGTGTTGGAGCTCTGAAGGGTAGAAATGATGCACAGAACCGTCAGTACCCTTGAAATGCTCATGATTGCATGTGGAATCAGACATAAAGGCAGAAAATTAAACCCTGTTGGAAAAGGGACTCTAATGGGAGAATGTTACCAATGACTGCAGGAACAAGGCAGGTGGGGAGTTGGGGAAATCCTCCAAGTGAGATTTCATTTGATCTGGGATTTTGAAAATGGTGCAGGGATTTTTCAGGTGAAGAAAGTGGAAGTGATATCTTAGCAAGGTAAAACATCATGTGCAAGGGTGCCAAAGCAGAAAAGGGGCAGGGGCGTATGTGGCTAGAGCAATAGTTCTGGGGAAGTGGTGGGTGATGACCCTGGGACATTATGTTGGGTACCAGTCATGTCAGATTTGCCAGATGGGACCATGGAGATGGGTCTCATTCACTCTGGCTTCACCAGCACCCAGCACCCAGCACCATTTGAGAGAACACATGAGTGTGTGCACACAGGCCTCCCTACTATATGTGGGAACCACCCTGCATCACTGTTTGTGGCTTCATCGTTCCTGGTCAGCCCCCGTTCTTCTCCCATCCTCCCGTGCACTTCTTCATCATTAGTGTTCCTTTCCCAAAATCTTCCAGCTTTCTCCATCTTCTGGTTTCTTTTCATCACGTTGATATCCCCACGTGCCTCTGTCCTAAAAATACCCTGTGCTGACCCTTCCTCCTCTCTGACTCCATGTCACCTTCATTCACAGATGTGGCAGGCTGTGTGTGTACCTGTGTGGGTGCCCATGTCATCCGCTGTGCTTGTCCCTCCTTGTACATCTGCTGAATACTACTCTCACCCAAGTATGCATCTTTCTCATTTGAAACCCTTGGCTTCCCGCCCTTAGTCTTCATCTTTGTGTCCCCAGAAGATAGCACAGTGCCTGGCATATAGTAAGTGCTTAATAAATGTTGAATAAGGGAATCTTCCCTCCCCTTGATTGTTAGTTTCTGTTTGTATACCTGGCCCACCAAACAGTACATTGTCATGTTTGCCTACTAGACAGTGTAATTATGTGGTTATAGGACACTATAAATCATCATAATTCATGGGGATGGAGCATTTGTGCAGATCAATATCGTATGAGAATTCAGAGCAGATTGGAAGCCATGTTAATGAGTAGAAAACGCGTTTCTATTGGAAAGTAAAAGCTTTTCAGTAAAATCAGTGCTGTGACACCATTCTTAATTTTCGTGTTCTCGTGCTGAGGTTTATATGTGTTAACTTTTTTTTTCAAATACCTCCAACCTGTGTCAGTTTTTACTTTAGCGACTACTCGTGATAGGAAATAAGCCTGCCCCGGCCTCCCGTCTGAAACAGACATCTCTCGGTGATCTGCCCTGATCCCACACCCTCCCCTCACCCAGCTCGATTGTCCTTCTGGCGCTCATCACTGTTTCACTGCTGGCTTGTTGAGCGTGTCTTTTGTGCTAGAACATAAACCTTGAAGGGGCAGGGGTCTTTTCGGTCTTTCTCACCAGCGCATCCCAAAGGGCCTTGCATGTAGTGGATACTTGATTAAATAGTCCTTGAATGAATGAATCTTCTAAGTGTTCTATAGAAAAGCTACCTAGCCATTTGCCTTCTGCCTGACATTAAAAATTCATCATGTTGAAGTTTTCTTCTTTTATGCCTTCGAGGGTTACCAGGGGCCACTTAGCAGCAGATTTAAAAACCTTTGTATGCATCTGACACAAAATAGTCATCCAAAGTTATTAATAATCATTTGCTTGTTTTAAGTGGCTTTTAAATAATTTGAACTGTACCATGCAGAGGCATTTCCCCTGCTTTCATTGCTGCCCTTCTGTTCAGTCCTCTGTCATCTGGATGCACAGTTGACTCGTTTAAAGTAGAAGGTAAAGAAAAGTGTAGAAGTGCGACTGAATATGTTAACCATGGAAATCAGAACTCTTTGCAAATAGGAACTGCAAAGCCAATGTGATAGATTATAAATTATTATTTGACACCTTTCCTGTGTGGCACATTTTTTAAAAGCAATATATTAATAATGTAAAAACCTGGAGCCATGAACTGAACACACACACACACACAGCTGAAAACTTAACTACTGTTTGCTTTGAACAATGGGGCAAACAGAGCATGAAATTAAGTGTCTGGCACATTAAATCTACAGATTTTAAACTTTTCTATGGTCACTTTTCAATGAGTAATAGTAACTTGAAAACTAGTTTGACTCTAAAAAGAATTACGGAGTAAGATACATCTGATGAGTAGAAATAATATGATTGAAAGGGCAGCAGAGAGAGAGGCCGGAATCACACGGCTTGCAGTATGAAGGATTTTTGCTGCTTCATAATCAATAATCCCAAATGACTCTGAAGGGCTCCACTGATGTATAAAAGGTACAGAAAAATAATGTAATGGAGGAACAGAGAATCAGTGGAAAATTAGTTTGGAATCCTTTTCTGGCTTTTCTTTAAAGGATCAGAAAAAATGTGCTGCACTCAATTCTCTCTGGTCTGTATATCAAACGTGTAGCCCAGATATTTTTATTATTAAGGTAATGTGCTTTCAAATCAAAGAGGTCAAGAAATGCAGATGATACCTTTGAACTGCCAGCCTCTTTTTGCACCTGCTCAGAATGCCAACTGGCTAAAAGATCAGAATTAGGCCCCAAAAAAGAAATGGAAAATGATGAGCATACAAAGGCAGAGAATGAAAGTTTTTTTTTTTTAATTTAATAACCTGTATAAATTCAAGGGAAAAAAGGAAATGGAGTAAAAAATGAAAAGGGGAGCTTATTAAAAGGGAATAAACAGGCAATAGAAAAAGTGAAAATGTGAATGAGGAGTTTTGATGATTTGTGGGGACATGCAATTTTAGTTAAGAATGGAAACTGCATTTTTGGTGTATTTTGTAGCATCATTACTCCTACAGGCTCTGGGTGATGCTTGTCGAGTGGGAGGGTTTTTCTTGTTTTGGATTTGTTAAGCTCTCCCATCGGATCCCAGATTTCATTTCCACAAATAACATTCTCGTGCTAAGTGAGCTTTGCTCAGTGAGAGTCCAGATTTCTATTTATGGCCACAAGTGATCCTCCCTAAAGAAGGTCTGTCAACCACATGGACCAAAAAGACAAGACATATTGGAAGAAAGACTTAGCGAATGAAAATGCTTCTCTCAGCCACGGTGTGTGTGTACTGATTGGGAGCTTGGAGTCATGTTTAACTGGGTATTTGCGGCCAATCAGAGAGAAGGCTAAGGTTTCTCTTGTGGATGATCAGTGCCAGCTTCATGCCTGGACCTAAGAAATCAACAGAATATAATGCCATGTTTCTTATCTTTTCATGCTGTTTTCTGGACGAGAGTTATGAAGTGGCAACCATCAAATCATTTGCATTTTTGCCTTCCTGTGGATCTGGCTAAATTATGCCGCTGGCAAACAACAAACCTGGCTTAGTATGCAGCTGTTAATAAATGTTTCTAAAACCATGCTTTAAACCTGATTTCAACCTGACCCACACTTCAGTAATGATCAGTAGTAGCAATAGTGAGGGTTGCAGCTACAGCAGCAGTAGAAGTAATAAGAAAGTAACAATAATGGTGAGGCTGCCATTTATTAATTGTTACTAGTTATCAGAAGTACCAAAGAATAAATGACAAGCTTCGAGTTTATTTTCTATTCAAATCATCATCATTCTCACCAGTGGGATAAACATATTATCCTCCTTTCTTTTATGGTGAGAAACTGTCACCTGCTAAGTAAATGGAGAGAGGTTCCATGTTCACGGAGGGAAACTCAATATTGGTAAGACACCAGTTCTTTCCAGTTTGATATGTAGGTTCGGTGTATTTCCAGTCAAAATCCCAGCCTGTTACTTAGTGGATATTGACGAACAGAATCTAAAGTTTATAGAGAGGGGCAGAAGATTCAGAATAGCCAATGCAGTGTTGAAGGAGGAGAACAAAGTTGGAGGATTGACCCTACCCCATTTTAAGACTTACTGTAAAGCTACAGTAATCGAGACAGAATGGTATTGGTGAAAGAACAGACGTGTCTATCAGTGGGACAGAATAGTGAGCCCAGAAATAAACACACGTAAATATGGTGAACTGATTATTGACAAAAGAAGCAAAGGCAATACAGTGGAGCTGAAAGAGGTTTTTCAATAAATGGTGCTGGAACAACTGGCTATCCGCATGCAAAAAAAATGAACTCATAGACTCAGACTTAACACTGTTCACAAAAATTAACTCAAAATGAGTCACAGACTTGAACGTAAGTGCAAAAGTGTGACACTCCCGGAAGATACAATAGAAAATCTAGATGGTCTTGGGTTTGCCAGTGACTTCTGAGATACTACACCAAAGGTACGATCCACATAAAAAATACTCCATAGGCCAGTTTCATTAAAATTAAACATTTCTCCTCTGTTAAAGATACTATTGGTAGAATGAAAAGATAAGCTACCATCTGGGAGAAAATATTTGTGGAAGACGTCTAATTAAGGACTGCTACTCAAAATATACAAAGACCCTGAAGACTCAACAGTAGGAAAACACAGCCCAATTAAACAATGGGCCAAGGACTTTTATAGGACAGCTCAGTAAAGGAGATAAACGTACGGCAAATAAGCACATGGAAAGGTGCTCTGTATCATATGTTATCAGAGGAATTAAAATGAAAGCAACAACGAGATTAAACTGTATACCTGTTAGAATGGCCAGAATCCTGAGCACTGACACCAAATTCTGACAAGGATGTGAAGCAGCAGGGTCTATCATTCATTGCTGGTGGAGATGCCAAATAGTACAGCCACTTTGGAAGATCGTCTGGTGGTTTCTTACGAAACTAAAGATACTTCTACCATATGATCCAGCAATTGCTATCCTTGGTATTTTTTGAAAGGAATTGAAAACACGTCCATACAAAAAACCTGCACACAAGTGTTTATAGCAGCAGTAATTGCCAAAACATGGAAGCCAAAAACTTGGAAGGAACCAAGGTGTCCTTCAGTAGGCAAATAGATTCTAAAACAAACAAACAAACAAAAATTGTGGTATATACAAGCAATGGAATAACATTCAAGGAATGGAATAGCATTCAGCTCTAAAAAGAAATGAATTATCAAGCAATGAAAAGCCATAGAGGACACTTAAATGCATGTTACTTAGTGAAAGAAGCTAATTTAAAAGGCTACATACTGTATTATTTCACCTATATGACATTATGGAAAAGCCAACATTCAGGAAATAATATAAAAGATCAGTGATTGCCAGGGGTTAGGGAAGAGGCAGGGATGAACAGGCTAAAAGCACAGAGGATTTTTAAGGCAGTGAAACTACACTTTATGGTACTATAATGGTGAATTCCTTTCATTGCACATTCTATGGGTTTGGACAGATGTATAACACCTAGAGTGAACCCTAAGTAGACTATGGACTTTGGGTGATATTAATGTATCAGTATAGGTTCATAAAATGTAACAAATGTTCCTCTCTAGTGGAGAATATTGATAATGGGGGAGACTGTGCACATGTGGGTGGAAGTATATTAGAAATCTGTACACCTTCCACTCAGTTTTGCTGTGACCTTAAAACTGTACTAAAAGATAGTCTATTTTCTAAAAGCTATGGGAAGACACGGGAGATAAAGCATAATTCTGTAATCTCACCTCTAGAATTTATTCATCATCATATTATCAAGAATCAGTCCGGATGCTGGGAATAGCTCTGTAGTTACTGTTTGGTTCATTCATCTGAAGAATATTTGCTTTGTGCCTAGGTGCTAAGTACAGGGAATATAGTAGTAAACAGGTAAATGGGAAACTATCAGATGGCAAGAAGGGCTCTAATGCATTGAAGATGTCTTGGGGATTAGTTATGATCTGCTGGCCAAGGAAGACAGCCCCAAGGAAGTGACATTGAAACAGATCTGGAATGACAAGCCAACGCCCGTCATGAGAACAGTGGAGAGAAGAGATAGCATTAGTCCCTGCCCTAAAACAGGGATGGGCTCCATGTGCTGGAGGAACAGAAAGGAGGTGAGAATGTCTTGGTCTCGAGGCATCAAGACCAAGGCAAAGAAGAACAGGAGATGCACTGGGAAAGGGCCTTGCAGGCTGGAGGACAGAGTTTGGATTTTATGATAAGTGGAAAGAGAAGGCAGTGAAGGGCTCAATCAGATTTACACAGTTAAGGGTTTATCCTGTTCGAGCTGTGGGGAATAGATTATAGATGGCAAGTGTGGAAGCTGGGGAGATGGGACATTATTCTGAGTGTCTAGGTGAGAAATGGGTTTTGAATTGGGTTGGAGTGAGTAAAAAGAGAAGTGAGTGTATGAATCCTAAGCATATTCTCCATGCAGTTTCAACAGTCCTGGATCCTATTTATTTGTGTATTAGCTTTCCCTTACCTTATCCCTAAGGAACGAAATGGCGATTACTGGGCTTTAGGTCAGTATCTCCCAAGTTGTAGAAACAACTTGTAGGAGAACAGATTTGAGGGGAATCATGAATTGTATTTTGGACATGTTAAGTTTGAAAGTCCTATTGGACATCCAAATGAGATACCAAGTGGAAAGTTTGTCTAAAGTTACAGAGATGGAAGAAGTATAAAGCTTCAGCATTGCTGACTTATTGACAATATTTAAAGCCAATTGGAATTGAAATAACCACAGGTGAGAATCAAGAGTAGAAGGGGTTCCAGGATCAAGTCCCATTTGGGGGTGGATCAGAGGGGAAACAGCTAGCAAAAGGAGAAGTCTAGAAAAGTAGGGGGGAAAACCATCAGAGTGAGATGTGTAGAAACCAGGAGAAGTGTTTTAAGGTCAAAGAGTGTCATCTCATTGTGTCAGATGCTACCAAGAAGCCACGTGCAGGGAAGTGTGATATTGGAAGAAGTGGTACTGGAATTAGCCTCCTGATTGCCTCAGTGGCCATGACAAGAGCTGTGACTAGAATGACAGCATGTGGTGCTGAAACAGATTGTTACCTCAGACAGTTTTCAAGATGTGTTTCTGTGAAGACGAAAAAAATGGGGCAGTAGCTGGAGGTAGAAGTGGGGAGGAAGAGGTTGGGTTTTCAAAATACATTGTGGCAAAAAATCAATAAAAATTGTCTATTAATGGAGAAATTGTGAGATTATTAGCTTTTCAGTGGAATACAATGATGTGTGTGTGTGTGTGTCTGTGTGGACATATGTTCTGTTGTATGCATAAAAAATTATCATGGTAACAGTTTTTTAAAATATGTGAATGTGGCGATCATACATGCAGGATGGCAGACTGAGTCCAGATGTCTGCGTCCTTTTCCACTGAATACCATTTAAAGGCAATAGTAAGGGAATATAAACATTAGATGGCAGTAACAGTGAGAATGGAAGGGAGGAGAGACACCTATGAGTTTCACTGTAAAATCCCAGAGAGGTTCTAGACTTGGGAACAGGAACAAGAAACAGGACAGAAAATGGGGAGTAAGTGAAGAAATGTTCATCAGTCATTTCCTTACCCATTTCTGCTTGCAGAAAGAAAGCCCAATGGCCAGATGTTTATGCTTCAATAAAAAAAAAATAGTTTGTCTCTTAAGAATTAATTTTTAAGTGTCTAGGATGAATTGGAGCATATTGTGTGGGTATTAGCAATCCAGAGTGATGTCATCTTTATTTTGACATTTGGGAAGCATTCTGAGTAATAGGCCACTCAGGCATCCAGCCCAGTACAAATGCACAAAAAAATCCCTGTCTGGTCTCTATTGCCTCATTTTTTCTTTTAAATTAAGAGAGAAATATATAAACCAGGTATTTGCAGGAAAGCTATGATAAAGTCAAATATGCACAAAAAGAACTTTTGAATAATAAAAATTCTCCTTTTAAAAATTCTTTTAGTGTCTTCAAAGATACTCAAAAAACATATTGCATCCATATAAAAGTGCATTTATTAAAAAAAAAATCCTTGACGCTTTGAAAAAAGAACACATCAGAGAATAAGGCAGCCCATGGAAACTAAAATGCAATTTTTAAAATAAATTTTAAAATTTAATAGATGATTTGGCAGATGAAATTGAGAAAAACCTCTCACCACGTAAAATGGGTTGGAAAACTTTTGCTATAAAGAACCAGATAGTAAATATTTTCAGCTTTGCAAGCCATTTGGTCTCTGTCAAAATCATTCACTCTAGTTTTGTAGCACAAAGGCAGATGGGCTTGGCCACATTCCAGTAAAACTTTATGAACACTGAAGTGTGAGTTAGTTGCACATGATTTTTACCCATCATAAAATGTTATTTTTCTTTTGATTTTTAAACCATTTAAATATAAAAACCATGATTAATTAGATTATGAATCATACAGAAATAGGTAGTGAGCTGTATTTGGTCCACGGGGCCATAGTTTATTGACCCCTAATGTTGAATATAGATGTTACGTAGGAACAGCAAACTAAATTGTGGCATGAATTTAAACAACTGCTGGTGTGTAAGAAAAAGTCTATTTGGTTTTCATGTTGGGAAACTTCTTTTGAGAGTCTCAGCAGATATGACATTGGACTGTTGAGAATACAATACAAAAAAAAATACTCCAAACCAGACGAATCAGCTCAACATTTGAACAGTACTTACATAGCCATAATAAGGTAAATGATGCTTATTGACTTTTTTTAACTTTGAATCAGTCCGCAGTCGTAACAGCAGATCAGATAGAGGGTGTCAGGCAAAATATACGGTATTAACCTTGACAATATAAAAATAATACTGTAGATGACAGAAACTGGGACTTGGAAGGAGATAAGTATCAAAAACAAAAGAAGGGAAATTGACAACCACAGAAAAAATTAAAAGGCGTTTATTTGGAAAATCATGTATATTTAAATATAGTAAGGCTACAAATACAGCCAGTTAAGAGCTAAAAGTAATAATACCAAGAGCAAACCAAGGAGAAAGAGGAAGTGAGCATCATGTGTGCTAATTCTTCTGCATTCTCATCAGGGGATCCACAGATAATTCTCTAAGTTCGATAAATTAAAGAGACTGAAAAGAGAAACCATTAAGAGGTTGCCCTTGGAAATTGCAACTGGGTTGGAGAAGGGAGATTTTTGAGTTAGACTGTGTGTGTTCAGCTTCGAAGAAACAAATTTTCCAGTGAGAAGAAATGGAGCTTGTGTTTTTCACTGTAAGCTCTTTTGTGTGACTTTTTAAAAAACCACATGCATGCTTTCTTTGATAGCTAGAAGATTAAAAATAGACAGGATAACTATAGAAGCATAAAAATTACCTAAATTATTAAGCAACTAAAGGTGCATAATTCTTGTTCAAAGGGAAATGTGGCCTTAAAAACATGTGCATGGACATGGATTCTGGAAAAATAGTTTGTAAAAATACAGGCAGTTGTGTTAATGAGTTAAATCCTGGGAAAATCTTTCTTTAATTGTATGAAAGTATTTTAAAAGTAAATACAAATATATAAGAAAAATGTGTTTTTGCTTTTGTCATATAACTCATGTCCCGTCCATTTTATTCTCTTTCCTATTATTTGTATTTAGTAAAATTTCCCAACCTCTGTCAATCTTAGATTGTGAGGCTCTTTTGTCCAACTGGCCAGTTTATCTGAACTAGAGTTTGCCTCTATATTAGTCAGCTTGGGCTTCCGTAACAAAACACCATCCAACTGAGTAGCTTAAACAACAGAAATTTATTTTCTCACAGTTCTGGAGGCAAGAAGTCCAAGATCCAGGTACCAGCATGTGGATTCTGGTGAGAGCTGTCTTTCTGGCTTGGAGACAGCAGCCTTCTTGCTATGTCCACACGCTGGAGAGAGAGACAGAGACAGAGACAGTTCTCTGGTATCTCTTCTTAAATAAGGACAGTAATCCTAGGGGGTAAAGAACTCCACCTTAGGACTTCATTTAATCTTAATCATTTCCATAAATTCCCTTTCTCCGAATACAGTCACAGAGAGCGTTATGGCTTCAACATAGGTTTTTTGAGGGACTTGAACTCTTAATCCATAAGAGCCTCCATTGAATTAAGCTGTCGATATGGTTCAGTTGAGCATGTGGACAAATTTTTTTGCCCCCAAAACTCATGGAATTGGAAAATGGCTAACCTTTATGTAGGCTTGACTTTTTTTTTCTTTTCTTTTCTTTTCTTTTTTTTTCAGAATTTATGCCATTTTATTTTAATCTATAAGTTACTGGACATGATGAAAATCTGCTGATGGGATTAAAGACAGAACTCAGAATCTGTGGTCTTTGCTTAGGAGATTTTGGGATACAAGCTTAATTTTGTGGCTTACAGATCAACTACTCTTCATATTTGTAAATTTATAAATACTATTAATAACCCAATAACACTAGCATTAGAAGCTTTACATAGAGTGACTCCTACCCTAACAGATTCTAGAGATTTTAGGCTCTCCAAACCCAAGTCTCCATCCTGCCCCTGCTAAATACAACTGCAGCAACATTTTCTTGGTGCTTTTCTTTTCTCCTTGATGCCAACAGCATGATGGCCCCAACTTGCCTAAGACCCATCTGCCATCTCTTTTTCTTTAAATCATCCAAAGTGAACATTCAGCCTTTTGTTTATTTCATTTGATCTTAACTTCATAATATGGGCAGAGAAGGCGTTTTTATTCACATTTTACTGGTGATGTAATTGAGAGACAGAGATCAGCATTGCCCTACTGCACACTGCAAAAAAAAAAAAAAAAATGTGCCTCCTTCCATAATAAGGAGAGCAGAAGGACTAGGGATCAGATGACTGGTGCCAAGCTCAGCCCTAAGCTTGGCATACCCAGGTTAGGACAAAGGCGGGTTTGGTTTTGATCAGATTTATCTTAATTGATTCAATTAAGGAAGCAGTCTAGCACTGGGAACCTCGGTAAGATAAGTCACATCTTTTTCCCCCTCTATGTCCACCAGGCCAGAGTGACATCATAGAGTCAGCATGGCATTTGAATTCATTAGCAGTGTGACTTGGATGACTTACTTCATGTCCTCTAAGCCTGTTTCTCTGTAAACTGAAAATAATAACAACTTTGTAGATCGTTGGGAAGACTGTAGATTGTTGGCAAGACTAAAGATGATTTATCTGAAGAACTTAAAACAAGTCTTCCCATATGCTGTTACAAAACTGTAACTAATATTATGTCTGTCATGGAATTAATAAGCTCTTCTGCCACATTCCCAAGCCCAGCGTGGTCCAGCATAACCAGGCGTTTGTTCGATAGCAAATTCAGAGGAGCAAGAAAGAATGCACAAGCATGAAAGGCCCCTGGACCTGACCCATCGTCACCTTTACCTTGTTCTGTTGATCAAAGTAAGCCACAGGGCTTCCCTCCCCTCCCCCCCCCCCCACACTCAGACTCAAGAGACGGAGAAGTAGGTGCCACCTTGTGACCTAAGGACCTCAGGTCATCATGCAAAGGGTCATTTTTTTTTAAACACTGAGGCCAATTTTGTTATCAGTCCACCGTATCATTATTCCATAGGAACTTTTTTATAAATATGAAATGATGATGATCAGTAACTGTTTTTTTATGGTCCATATTCTTTTTTTCAGTTTCTGCTTTTGTTCATCCAACATTCGCACAGGGGTTTGCCCATAAGGTACATGCTGAGTGTACGAGTGCCTTTGCACCTTGCAGGCACAGCATCCCCCTCGTGGGATGCGCTCATCTGGGCAGATGAGCGATGGCTTTTCCTGCTAAGATGGAGCAGACACCAAGTACAGCATGATCCTCTCCCTTCATATTCCTCTTGACAGGCGCAACAATCTGGGCTGGTAGGAAGAGCAGGCCTTGATAACCAGAGCCATCTGGGATGCCTGAGACATCTTGTTTCCTGTTGACTGCCTGCACGTGTCTGTTTATCCCCTCTATGAGGTTTTATCGTTAGAAACCCTGATAGGAGCAGTGCACATTTGGGACGCAGCAGATCTTAACCAGCATTGCATGCAAGCGTCCGCTTTACAGCTGGTGAGATGTAGAGTCTACCCATCTGGATGGGGTGCCTTTATAAGGCTTCACCAGATGCTGGGGGAATCAGGGCTGTATCTTTGCCATGGGATTAGGACACTTTGTTACTGAGTGTCCCTGGAGAAAGGAAGAGCTGACTCTGAGTCTCAGGGAAGCCAGCAGCACAACCTGTCATTGGAAGACATGAGGTGCTGTTTGTGTACTTGGAGCTAAGCCAGCCTAAGGAGGACCATCCCCTTGCCTCTCCTAATTTGGTTATCTTTGTTTTGCCATCTTTCTTCTCTTTTTCTGCATATTCTTCTTGTTCCTACACCTCCCTTTTCCCTTAGTGCCTTTGCACCCTCCTCCTTTCCCATCAGCTGTGGTCCCTCGGGTCTCAGCTCACTACACTGAACACAGTCTCACAATGCCTGCAACTCAGCTCAAGTCAGCAGGACTCCGAGGACTGTCTGTGTCCCCTGCACTGTTGCTTCCCCAAATCAGGCTTGGAAGTCCAGCAGGAGAAAGTAGTAATGCCATTCAAGTGATGTAAATATAGACCTTCCTGAACACATTGTTTGTGGCACACACTAAGTGTTTAGATAAACCATTTCTAATCCTTCCACCAAAGACAAAATCGGAGTTATTTCCACCATATGCAGGAGCACGTTTAGAAAGTTTCAGTGACCCGCCCAAGGTGACAGTGCTAGTGAATGCCAGAGCTGGCCTTCAGTCCGGGTCTGCATAATTCCAAGTGCCAAGTTCTTTCATTACATCACTCTTTGAGTCATTTGAAAAGAAAAAAATTGGGGATCAGAAATGTGAGCTCTCTTGCTAAGAATTACAGTGCTGGAATGCCTCTGCATTTGGGGCTCAACAGGAGAGAAATGTAATCGGAGCAAAGCCTGTTTTAGTCCCAACCTGGGAACGTCAAGAGCACAGCTGGGACTTGAACCAGTTTTCTGACTCGCAAGGAGACAGGAGCTGTGATATATGGTAGACCAGACAGTTCTTTCATTCCTTCAACAAATTACTACTGCCATGTGCCAGGCCCTGTTCTAACGTTTGGGATTCTTCATGAAATAAAAAAAGATCCCTGCCCTTGTGGAGACCGCAAGGCAGTGAAGACAATAATAAAACAACAGACAAAATAAGTTAACTATGTAGTATATTACGGAAAAGGAGACAATGGAACAAAGGCAATGAGTATTGGAAGCCAGAAGGGAAGAGAGTTACCTTTTTAATTAGGGAGATTAAAATAGGAATTATTTTGAAAAGGGTAGTATTTGAGCAAAGGCTTGAAGGAAGTGAGGGAATTAGCTTGAAGGAAGTGAGGGATACCATGTAGGTATCTGGGAGAAGACCATTCAAGGTCAAAGAAGGAGTGGGCATCTTAAAATTTCTACCCTCAGGATACGAGAGCCCTAGTTTGAAAGAAACTCACTTGAAGAAGACACAGAGTTTCAGAGCTTTCCTCTAAGAGCCAGTGATGTCCCTCAGTAATGGTGAAGGTTTCAGCTTCAAGAACATGTTTCATTTGTGTTGTCATTACTGAAGACACTACCTTTTGAAGAAAATGTTAGCAAGCTACAGTGCCCTGTGGAGGAGTCTGGAAAGTAGAAGATCTCAAACAGATGCCACAGGAAGAACAGCTGGAGGAACTAATCAAAGCCACACTGTGTGTTGGAAAAATTCCTGAGCTTGCGTAGCCGCTGCTGCCTCTTAGAGGTGCTATGCTGCTCAGAAGAGGTGAGTGTCACAAATCAGGAAGCATCAAGTGACCCAGGTGACACTAAAACGTGAATGAAGTGGAAATGAAACACATCTTTCATTCATTCAAGAGGAGTGGTGTCCAGCTTTTACCTGGAAGCTTTCTGGCAGTGAAACGTCTTCTCTTGGGGAGGCCTGAAGTTTAAGAGCTTCATTCGTCATAAAATGTTCCGTTTTGAACCCAAGAATGACCAAGTGGATCTCAAACTACACAGGGAACAGACTACAATAGAAGAGATACGTTTTAAACTTTGTCCGGCCACGTTTTCCCATGAAAGAGTGAAGGTGGCAGAAGGAGGGCATTACTGGTACCGAAGGTCTGATTCAGGTGCCAAGTATTCTGTGAACGAGCCCATCCTTCCTGATACTTAGAGGCTCTTTTTTGGTAAATGAGCATAAAAACTGCTGAACTAGACTGGCTGGTTGTGTATGTCTTCCTCCCTCTTCCCCTTCCTTTCGCCAATCTTGACTAATAAGATTACACGATGGACGATTACACAAAGAGAAGACCAAGAACTTTAAAAAAAAAAAAAAATTGCAAGATGGTAAGAGAAGAAGCAGTTTTAGAGCTTGCGAATACTTGCTTCTAACGAGATGCTGTAAGTGTGTTTACCACTTTCCGATACTTGGCCTAAAGCTTGCTTTGTCCTGCCAGTGGAAGTAAACAATTTATGTTTTCTCTACTTTTTCGCAATCAAACCGTTGGGCTTCATATAAGCTCAGCTCGTTAAGAGCTTGTGCAGACATGAGGGGCCTAAAACTTCAGCATTCTCTTGTAAATCAAACCCCAGTAAATTAAAAGAATTTGTATTGCAAAACAGATAAGCCAAGGGATAATTGAATTACAAGATAAAATTTAACTTTAAAAGCATCTTGTAATATGTTCTTTCAGTATTAAACTAACTTAAAGTATTGATTTTATTGCTGGGCAGAAATGCTTCAAGTTTACCTTAAACAACTTAAAACTTAAGAATTCTTTCCAATGAAAGACAAATCAGAAATTACTATAAAACATAGCTGAAGCAATTGTATGAGGGTAAATTAAAATAGGGATTATTTGTCAACAACTTTTCTCCCCAGAAAGTGTCTTTTGCAGTAAGCGAGGTCTCTGTAAAGCAGAAAGTGAAGGCATCTGAAATGCACTTTCCGATGGTCTACGGAAGGGCCAGGACTGATTCAGAAAGAAAATGCCTCGAGTTCTGCTTGGCGTCATGCTGCACAGGGGTTAAGATAACACACTGCCTCTGGCCTCTTTCAGGGCAGCAGAACAAACCAAAACTGTCTCCAGGGTTGGAAATCCAGAGTCTGATGTAGCAGACCTGAGCCTGGAGAAAGAAACGGGGCAAATGGTTTGGTTTTTTATGTTTGCCTTGCGCAAGATGGGTTTTTTTTTAATTAGTTTATTGTTTCTCATAAATATGAAATATTCTTTGTTTTATGAACTGTTATTTTGGTTTAGGCTCCTACTGTGGGTGGAGGGAGCACCGCATATTAGAGAAAATTATCTAAAGTTGGGTGAAAAGAGAGGCCTGCGTGTTGGGTGGCCGAAGAAGGGAGGGCGGTAGAAGGAACACTCAACAGCTGTTACGATTGGACAGCTCTGCACCTCCCAGTGGGACAGTGTGATAAGTAGACTGATGTCTGTTTAACACAGGCTGGTTGTTCCAAATTATTTTAAGCTCTTGGAAGATATCAGGTTATGGCATTCACTCCGCAAACTCATTTGTTGTCGGGGACAGGGGCGTGATGAGAGATGGAGGATTAACAGAAGTCGACCTGGGCTGCTACACAAAGAGAAGGTGAGGCAGAACCTGTGAAAGTCTGCTGTGAGAACGGCTGCAGACTGGGGCAACGGGAGTCACCACCGACAGCCCTTCACAAGTGTCACAAACTAACAACAGTTTCTTAATGAAGCCAAGGCTAAGAACCAGCTGATAAATGGGGCCAGTACTTGTATCGCTATCTGATTAAGAAGAAACAAACAGTGCTTATTAATGGCAGGACTGTTTATCCCTCCCTGTTTTATTTGTTATGCCTTTTTCCATGGAGACATATCCCCATAGGTTCATATGGTCTTAAAAAATCTATGCCTGAAGCTTTGAGTTTATTGCTATCCAGACAAGTAACACCAAATTTCTGCTGAGTAAGAGTAGATTGTGAAGGAAAAGCAAAGCAGCTCCTGGAGTGTTAGCCTCAGAACACCCGGATTTATTAGAGAAGGAAATGCGCAACACAGGCGTACGTGGTGGGCGGGTGCAGATGTATTCTGAGTTGACTTGATGTGTTCGGATTAATCACCACCTGAATCCCCAGTTGATGGGACTTGTCTTGGGGCTGAGGGTGCCCTCTTTCCTAGGAAATGAGCAAGTGGAAGAATGACCTCCCAGAAGCTGTGTGTATTGATGTATAAGCGACTTCATCCTCTCGCCTTTCCCTTCCTAATTTACAGCCTTCCGTGACTGGTTTGTAGGATTTTTCAAAAGATGTGATTAGCTTTACTTGCAAGAAACTTGCAAGGGGTTTCCGGGCAATGATGTGTCAGCTATGAACTCATTCAGCTAATCTGAAGGAGAATTTTTAGAGCAGGAAGGAGCTGGATTCAGAGGTGCTGACTTGTGAAACATGGTGGTAAGTGCATTTCTAGCTAAAGGAGCCAAAACTCTGTTTTCCTAATCATGCAGAGGAAAAGAGGTGACAACGGGAGAAAAGGATAAAACTAAACAATAACAAAACATGCCCCGATTTGCCCCATCCATGCCCGGGGCCCTTCTCGCTCATCGAAATTAGGAAAGCAATTGATAGGGTTGCACGCAGTGGTTAGAGGGAACATGGCTGGGGGCCTGGGACTAGAGGATGTAGCGCTGAAGGAAGAGGCAGACAGGTTTGAATAGGAGTCACATGAGCACAACACACAGTGGGCATAGAAAAGCAAAGGCTAGATTTAAAATTCCCTGCTGATTAAATCGCAGAGCAGGCATGTGAGCACAGGCTCAGCAAGATTGGTTTCACGTCATTAGTTCATTTCCTTACTCACTGTGGCTGTAGAGAACATGTGTCGAGTGCGAGGCACTCAGGGGAGCGTAGTTATAACTGTTCTGTCCTCACTGAGTGTTCCAGTCACTGGGGTTGCGAGACAGATGACCCCAGCACTTAGTGGCAGAAGACAGCTGTTGATGATGCTGTGGATTATGTGGATGAGGACTTCACTCAGGGCACAGCAGGGCTGGTTTGTCTTTGCATCATGGTATCCGGGGGTCTCAGCTGAAAGAATTGAAGCCTGGTGGCTGGAGGCATCTGCAGCTTGTTTGTCTGATGGTTGATAGGGTTGGTGGTGGCTGTCAGCTGAGGGATTGGCCAAAATTCCTATACCTGGTCTCTTCATGGGAACTGGGCTTCCTCACAATATGATGGCTGGGTTCCCAGGGTGAGTGCTGGAGGGGATGAGCGAGGCAGAAGCTGTATCTGTCTTATGACATAACCTCAGAAGTCACATGGATAGCATCTATGCCTCTGTACTCCGTTGGCCAGGACCACCATGGATCCTGCCAAAACTCAAGGGGAGGGAATATCAACCCCAAATAGCAGTGGAGGAATGACAACCACAGTGAATGAAAGGCAGATATATACCTGCATGTGTGTGTCTATGTATATTTGCATATATAAAATCATCTTAAAATAATCATCTTTGGGAAATGCAGTCTGCCACACTTAAGAAATATATATATATATATATATATATATATATATACATTCAAAAAAAAAAAGAGTAAAAGAGAATTACCACAGCACAAAGTAAAAAGTGTTGTGGATGGTTTGTGATTATTTTATAAGTGATGGCCCCAAAAATCGTACCACTGGAAATATACTAATAAAAAATAACACCTGAGCACTATTTCCTAAATTTGAATCACCTGCATATCACATCCACTGTTTACTATTGTTAACATCTGCATTACTGTTTCCTTAATTTTTTCTTAAAGTTGACTTTTTTATTGAAGTATAGTTGGTGTACAATATCATATAAGTTACAGGTATGCAATATAATGATTCACAATTTTTGAAGGTTATACTCCATTTATAGTTATTATAAAGTGTTGGCTGTAATCCCTGTGTTGTATAATATATCCTTTTAGCTTATTTTATACCTAATAGTTTATACTCTTATTCTCCCACCCCTAGGTTGACCCTCCCAGATTCCCCCATCCGCCTGGCAACCGCTAGTTGTCTGTATCTATGAGTCGGCTTTTTTTTTTTAATATTCCCTAGTTGTATTTTTTAGATTCCACATTATAAGTGATATCATATAGTATTTGTCTTTCTCTGACTTATTTCACTTAGCATAATGCCCTCCAAGTCCACCAATGTTGCTACAAATGGCAAAATTTCATCCTTGTTATGGCTGGAGTATTCCATTATATATACATATACACCGCATCGTCTTTCTCCATTCATCTGTTGATGGACACTTAGGTTGCTTCCATATCTGGGCAATTGTAAATAATGACCCAGTTTTTTTTTTTAACTCAAGTTTTAAAAAGCAAACTACATATTACTGCAGAAAATAAAATATATTTTTGGTCATAATTTATTTGTCACAAAGGTAACCTTAAATACAAAAAAAGTAAAAACAAAATAGTTATATACTAGACGAAGGTTCCACTTTCTGATGACAATTCTGAGGCTGAAGCAAGCCCTCTTTTTGTCAGAAATCATGTTAGCACGTGTTAGAAAGATGTTAAATCTCACTCATACGAATTGAGACTCTCCCTTTGCATAATCTGAAACATTGAAAGAGAAGTGAAAGAGAATGACCCTGGGGAGATCAGTGATGCTCAAGGCCAGATCTGTGTACCACCCAGCACCCTTTAGAGACCTAGCTGTATGAAAATCCTGACCCAGAATGTAAAAATGGATCCAGAATGATAAAAATTCTAGCTAGTTAGGCTTTCCTCTAGCTTCATCCAAGCTCCTGGGGTCTATGAGGAAGACCAGCATGTAGCACAATTGGTGCGTGTTAGTTCAGGAATGTATCTGTAACCTGCCATTGGCCAAAGGCTGAGTCTTTTGCACCTTGGATTTATTTCATCCACCTCCCTGAAAGGTCCAGTGGGCAGTAAAAGACCTGGGCTAGCTGGCTTCTCCATGAAGTCTACCCACCCTCATTACGTTATTACCATTCCCCACATGCTGGTGGAATTGACTTTTTCCTTTCCTCCTGTGCGTAGCTAATTCCTAGACTTTACAGGACGGCCCTAAATCCAGAGCTCCCAGGCCAACGTGTGGTTTTCAGCATGCAGGTGTCAAAACCCTGTAACATTCATTTCTAAAGTAATTGTTAGCACCTGCTGAAGCCAGTTATACTAGGTACTAGGGATATCAGGGGATAATGAAAAATAGACACTTTCTTGGGATACAGAGAAAGGCCACTTGGGGGCAGCTATTCATCCCTAAAATCTAATCAGTTTCTTAGCAACCCCATTGCCTCGTGGTTAGAATATTCATCAGAAAACACTTCTTCCTAGGGACTTTTTTCAGTAGAGACAACTCGAGAATAAATGTGATTGTCAGGCCCTTCTCCACCTGGACCCTTTCTTTCTGGTTTTCAGGGGTATGGAGGTCTGCTGAAGTTCGGAGGACAAGAGCCAGATATTTATCTCCAGGGAATCCAGCCTGTAGCCTTTCCCGCATCACAGGACTTCCACCAGTGGTGCCTTTCTAGGAATGGGGCTGCTGTTAACAGACCTTCTTTTCCTTCTGTGTTTATAGTCGGCCGCGGTGAAGCTGTCAAAACCAGTGGCTCTGTGGACTCAGCAGGATGTCTGCAAGTGGCTGAAGAAACATTGTCCGAATCAGTATCAGATCTACAGCGAGTCATTCAAACAGCATGACATAACTGGTAAAGTATGCAGTATCCAGAACACTTTGCTCCCTCTGCCTCTCCCCGTCTCAGTGGCCTTTCCCATACCCTTAACACAAAGAGGCATCTTCCTGCTAAAATTTTCCGGCATGGGCTTGCTTTGAAAGGGGTGATAAATTCCGGATCCATGCAAGCCATGCTGCTTAACAAGCATGGGTGATTGTTTCAGAGAACCAACGAGTGTCCAGCATGAACGTGTGTGGTATTCAGGGGAAGGCGTTGGAGGGGGGTGGTTCTAGAGAAACTAAGAGCTCGGCAGTCCTAGAGAAAAGAAAGGGAGTCTTTCAAACTGACTTGCTTACAGGATTCATACGTAGATGTTCTAAGCAGAGAAGACTTGTACATATGAATCCTTGGGGGTACTAGAGGCTACCGGAGGGACAAGGGGTGTGCTTTGGGTTGAGATGGGTGTGTCCGTTTTACATACTCAAATTGTACAGAAAACTCAATTTGGAAAAAAGGTTTCTAATATCAAATAACATTTAAAAAAACGCTGAGGTAGAGAATCAGAGCGACCAAGTTAGTCATATTTAAATATGTGAGAAACACACAGGTGTAGCTCAAACTGAGTTAACAGAGAGTGAAATCCTCCTAATTTAAGCATAGAAATGGTCCTTAATGCACTTCTTTCCTCCTCCCAACTAGAGGTAATGGCCCATTTGAATGAAATCCTGAAGCCAGTGTCGCAACTTCTCTTAGATTCCAAATGTCTAGATTTTTTTTCTTAGTCCCTTAAGTCAAAAGCAAAATCCTATACAGGGTAAGTTATTCCACCTCTAAAAGTTATCAACCAGTTACCAACCATTTGGCTGATTGTGGTAACCTTCATCAGATTATTTCTGCCTAATGTTTCTGAATGTCTGTGTGAGAGTAATGGCAAAACCTTTTTCATGATCTTATTTGAAAGCAGCGTTTATCTCTTATTAGGGGTGGGAATTCTGCGATACTCTTGAGAGCAGGGTAAGAATTTATAATGGTTTGGAGAGGATGAGCTGTACGCCCCTCAGAAACGAAGGTCTCGTGCTTCAGTGCTTCTGTAGTAAATGGCACCACTTCCTAAGGCTTTCTGCTAAATGACATGTTTCAGACGGCTGTCATGTTGCTTCTGATGGCACCTTGGTCTCCATGAAACTCCTTGCTGTTGGTGAATCACCACCTTTTTAGGATCTTGGGTAAGCTGCTTAACCTAGGCAAGTTATTGAACCTCACTTCCTCATCTCCAAAATAGAGATAATAATAATAATAATAATACCTGTCTCAGGAAGGCATTATGAGGATTAAATGAAATAATGTCAGTAAACCACCAAGTCAACCATTTATTGACGCCTTCTGCATGCCGACATTGTGCTGTGCTTCATGCCAGAACTCACCTGGAGGGTGTCTAATATCTGACTCCATTCTGAGGGCAGCCTGTTTTCAGTCTAGAAAAGAAAGCACGGGATTCTTTGGGGGCTTAAAGAACAGAGAGAGTGATTTCAGATTAAGATTTGGCCCCCATCTTTCTGACATTCATCTGTTTGAGGACTCAGAAGACCACCCTGGTCCCCTGTTCTCTGGCCTCTGCCTCTCCAAGGGTCAGTGTAAACTACCCAAGTGGTCACAGATGCCAGATAGCCAGCAAACAGCTTTCAGGACTTCAGCCAGCCCACCACTACCAGCCCTGGGATGCCGGCCCCTGCGGGAATCCTAGTACCCCTGTAGGCTCTGATAAACTGGGCAAAGAGGATTGTGGAAAATCGTGTCACGTGGTGGCAGAGCCAACCTCGACAGCTGATGGGGACAGTAGCGTGACTCAGGGTGCGGGCGGGGCGGTGTTTACAAGCGCCGGGTCAAAGCCCAGGCCTGGAGCTCAGCTGTGGGATTCTGGGACTTGGTGCACTTGAGCATTCTCCACCTGTAAATAGGAGATGATAATAGCAGCCGCCTCACTGTGCGGCTGGGGTTCACGGTCTTAGTAAGCGTGCGTGAGTGTTAGCTGCTGCTCTTTTCCTAAGTGCTGCTCTTCTTTCTGCGAAAACAAGCCACACACGTAAACAGTATTGAATTCATCCACCTTTATTATCCTAACAATTGAGACCTAAGCACCTAAGGGTTGTGGGGGAGGGGCGGAAGTCTGGGCTAGTAAGTAGCCTGTGCTTTCTGCAAGGCTGCAGTAAAGATGTTCCTGGTTCGCTTATGTATGCTTAGGTTCTCTGTAGTACGGCTCTCATTTATTTGTCTTAAAGCAAGCATCTCCAGTGTCATGCTCATCGAGGAAGCATATTATCTCTGTAACAGATAAACAGTCCCTTAATTTAGAAGCACATGGTACTGTGATGATAAATAAAAAAGATGTATATTGAATGGAAAGAAGGATAAGGGAAAAAAAGATTGGCTACACTTCAATAAAAAATAAGAATTAATTTTTTTTAAATGAGCTTTCTGATCATAAACCTGAGGTAAATCCTCCCCCATCCCTGTCCTCCACCCCCAGCCTCTGACAGGTAATAACTGTGCAACATCGCATCAGCTGGTTTCAAGTTAGCGATACCAGGATAATATTTATCTTAAAGGGTTTTGGGGAAGATTAAAGGGGATGATGCATGTGAAGGGTTTAGCTTAATGCCTGACACATAGTGGACGTTTATCCCTTTAGCAAGTATTTATGGAGAGTCTACCCTGCACCAGGTTTGGGGAATACAGCAATAAATAAAATGGTCAGTGCCCTGTGTGGGGAAAAAATTGTGCTTCTGGAGAAAACTGTGCATCCTCAATAGCACATACTTTTGGGTTATCTAATTCTGATTCTACGAAGCTGTCGTACAACCCTGTAAGTTGTAGGTAACTGATAGCAGTATAAAATAATTCCTGTTGTCGATGTGTAAATTCTGTCCCACAGAGATGCAGTCGAGTTCCCTAGCCACTGTGGAAAAGGTGCGCTTTGCCTCCCATTTACGTTTTCCTTTCACCCTTCCTGGTCTAAAAATGTGTCTGCTGTTTGGATTCTCCTTTGAGTTGGTTGTAACTAACCTTACTGGTTTTCACAAAATCTTAAATAGGTGTTTGTTTTTGTATTCGATAAGAGTCATGATTTTTAAATTTTTTGAAAATGTCCCTGTGACCTCGGTAGTTGTTCGATTTTTCTAAAATTTGCTCTAGGCAGCGATTCCACTATATTAATATTTTTCTGCTGCTTTTGTTTGAAAGACATTAAATTCTAAACAAACTGCCCCCCACCACCCCAGTTTCCCCAAAGTCTAAGAAAACTTAAGGCACCAGCATTCAAAGGCACCTTCTGCAGATTTCCTATTCGAATTCCCGAGAATTTCATTGTGTCCGGAAGGCACCTGCTATTTTTGTGGCAGATGTGTTTAATCAGAAGAGAAGCTACTAGTGGTAACTCCCTACAGACACGCTCTTAGCAGGCGGAAGATGGCTTGAGCACCTGAGAGGCATTAGGATAGACAGATTTAAATCATCAGATTAGGCTTGAAGGAAAGAAATGTGTCTATTTTCCTGTGCTTGCAGGAGTCTTTCCCTAGCTTTCTGAGGCCAGACTTGGCATGCTGATGAAGTAGCTCTGCCGGGGCCAGGTGTAAGCTCACAGGCAACTCTCCGAGTCTCTTTTATGCACAGTTAAGAATCCTTTCAGGTTGGAGGCGTTAGCAGCCCCTGGCTGTGCCTGGGATTCTTCCTGTGGTGGTTGCTAAAGTCAACTCATTTCCTTCAGCATCCTGCCCTCCGTCTGCAAAAGGTTCTTTTCCCGGCCAACTTTAAAGACTTATTTTCATGGGTGAAGCACTCAGAGCTCCCCAGAATACAAAGTGGATTTTTAAAAGCTATTTTTAATGTGTAAAAGGGCTCCACGTGGCCTGCATCGTGGAACAGCAGTGGGGCTCTTTTAGGTGTCTGTAGGAGTAAGCAGTTATCGTGTGAGTGTCCCTGCACGTGGTTAGTACTGATTGTCAGTGGTCTACAGAGTAGCTGAATACTTCTGGTTCTTTCTCTTTCTTTTCCTTTCTTTCTTTCTTTTCTTTTTTTTTTAACGAAGATACTGTGGATTGATCCAAGGACCTTGTGCGTGCTAAGCACATGCTCTACCACTGAGCTATTCTGAGCTATTCCCCCCACCCCACGTCTGGTTCCTTTTGTGCATCAACCACTGCCCATTTGTACCCCTTTCCCCTTTTCAAAATGTTCTGTTTAGATGTAGCACCCTGAAATTTGGCAGTTCTTCTTATGCTACTGAGTAAAGGGGGAACCTCTTTACCTTTTCCAAACCTCTGGATTGTAGGTTCTGTGCATTTGCTAACATGTATCCTTCTGCTTTTGTCTTCCTAGTCTTTTTATTGTGGTTGGAGTTACCCATTGAGACCAATGGGGCATGTGGTTCACAAGTGTCAAAAGAAGTGGCGTGGTTGTTTTATGGGCTGCACCTGTGGGAACACTGCTTTGTGGGGTCCAGTGCAGCCCAGTAACTGTGTGCTTACTGAACTACCACGGTGCCTCGTCCATGCATTTGCTGGTCTTCACTGGTTTTCCCTCTGAACAGTGTGTTCTTCTTTTGTATCCCTTTGTATTTTGTTATGTTTCTCTTCCTCAAGAACTGCTCTATGGCTTTAATTGAATCTCAAGCATTTTATATCTACATAGTAAAGTTCTGACATCATTTGGGCCCAAGTTGTTTCTCATAAGTTAATTTTCCAATAGCAGCGTTTATTCTTCATTTTTAACCCCGTTTGATAGAAAGCTTACTAACATCACTTTTGTGCTCCTCGGCGTTCTTAAACCAAGGTGGCTGGCTTTGGCTGTCTTAATGATTCATGGTAATAGACTTCTGAACGTTGCAAGGGACTTCAGGAGTCATCCCAGGCTTTGTGGGGTCAGTTTAAAAACATACCTTTCAGTGAGAAGTATGAGTGCAGATCACAACACCAGCTTCATTCCTGATAAAGCTCTTCTGGAGATTGTCATTTAGGTCTTCAGACGAATTGGTTTGCTGAGAATATTCTCCTTCTAAACTAGGCTTTCTGGTCGCTGACACAGCTGGGAGCTGCCCCTCTAACCTCATGAAAGAAAGCAGACTGCCTCAGGCACACAGGTCACAAGGCAGGACAGAACAGGAGTCTGGGCTGAGCAAACCCACTTCCTGCTTCCAAGGGCACCGTATAGAGGGGAGGAGAGAGGCCAGGAGCACTGGTCAGGGAAGTTCTTCCAGGAGGAAAGAGCGTGGGGGGTGAGTGCCCCACTGCCAGTTCCTCAGATGTCTCCCCGTGTGTCCTTTCTGAAGCCTCTGCTAGGTGCCCAGCCAGCCTTTGCTCAGACACCCCCAGGGATGAGCATTCATAATTTTAAAAGCAAACTGCTTTTTGGGGGGTCTGTTTTGGACGACAGTTGTGGTTTTTCTTACTCCCTCCTGCCCTTAGCTACTGTGCTCTCAAACACCATGCCCTTTCCTACAGTCCTCAGACCCACCCGTTTACCTGGTTAATCCCAACTTCCTTTCAGGCTTTAGTTCAGATACCACCTCCTGCAAAAGCCTTTCTTACTCCTCCTCACCTGGAGTGAGTATCCCAGCCTGTAGCTCCCAGGATAAAGCCCTACGGTACGGCCTGTCACATTAAGTCGACAGTTGAAAGAATTATTAGAAAGTTCTGCTGAGGTTTAGCTGAACCCCCCACCCAGATCTTGTTTAGGTTCCTGGGTTAGAAGCCTTTACTGAAGGAAACCCTCGATGACTGTCCCCAAGTCCAGATTCTGGTGCCAGGCCTCAGGGAGACAGGGTGCATCCTCCATCCTTTCCTTCATGCCAGTGGCCTGATGAGCTGATGTCCCAAATGCCTCCTCCCAAGTCCTTCCTTCCTCTCTGGTTTCTGCTACACTGAGACGTTACAGCCTGTCCGATGGGACTTCCCTCCAGTTGTTTACCATCCGTCACAGCTGCCTTCTCCTTCTTCTTGTTTCAGAAAGCATGCCCGCATTTCCTTCTGCAGACAGCCTTTTCCGCCTCTGCTTTAACCAGACAACCCGTATATCTTCTGGATATTGGCTTCCTCGGTTACAGCCGTCCTCTCATCTTCAGTCTCGCTGCACCGACTCCCTCCTTTCTCTCTAAATACAGTTGACCCTTGAACAAAGTGGATTTGAACTGCACAGGTCCACTTAGATGCAGGTATTTAACAGTAGTAAACACAACAGTGCTACACAGTCCATTGAATCTGCAGATTCAGAGGAACCATGGATGTAGAAGGCTAATTATGTACTATATGCCAATTAACCTCCCCCAGCCCCCCGTCGGATTGTTCAGGGGTCAACCGTAGTTTCATTCTAGCCTCTAACTGCTCCCTTTCTATTTATATTATTTATTTGTTAAATCAGTTAATTCATTTATTTTTTTAAAATGTATGTAGTCACTACCATATGCCAGGCAGAAAACTACACCCAAGAAGTTCAGAATATGCACACTTTCCAATTCAGGAGGATTATTCACCATGATGTACTATACGCCAGGGCACAAGTCAACCTCTGTAAATTTCAAAAAACTGAAGTAGCCCAGGGTGCATCCTCTGACCAAAACAGAATTAAATTAGAAGTCATTAAAAAAAAAAATGATCTATGAATAACCGAAAAAAGTCATTACTAAGATAACAAGAAAATCCCAAATATTTAGAAACTTAACACACATTCATGTTAACCACATGCTTAAAAGGGGAAAATCTCAAGAGAAATTAGAAAATATTTTGAACTGGATGATAATAGAAACATTAATATTTCAGACATTTGTGCAGTACAGCTACAGTAGAACTTAGAGGAAAATTATAGCATTAAAGGCCAGTATTAGAGAAGAAAGAAGAAAGACTTGAAATCAATGGATTAAATTTTTACCTTAAGAAGTAGAAAAGGAAGAATACTAATCTCAAAGAGCTGGAATCAATGAGACAGGAAACATACAATAAAGAAAATCAACAAAGGTAAAGTTAATTCTTTGAAAAGATCAACAAAGCTGATAAACATCTAGCCAGACTGAACAAGAGAAAAAAAGACAAGTTCAAGTGAGAAATTGGGTACATCACTAAGTTTTCTACATGCATTGAAAGGTAAGAAAATATTATGAGAAGGTGTATGCCCATATACTTAGATGAAATGGACTAATTCCTTAAAAACCGTAACAAAACTCATTTAAGAAAGCTGGAAAACCTAAATAACCACGTGTCTCTTAATAAATTAAACTTTTGATCAGAACTTCCCATGAAGAAAACTTCACCAAAGACTTTTTCCAGTGAACTAAAGCAGTCGAGAATTAGTAATCAAACTTACGCAAATATTTTCAGAGAATAGAGAAAGGGGAGAGTACTTCCAAACGCATTTTATGAGACCAGAGTAACCCTGGTATCAAAACCTGACAAAGGTATTACAAGAATGATACAGTATAGATCAATATCCTTCATGAACATACACCTAAAAAAGTTTGAGAAAGTACAAGCAGGTTGACTCTAGCAGGAGACAAAAGGGTGTTGCATCATAGAAATGCAAGGTTGTTTCCATTTTCAAAATCAGTCAATGTGGTCGATCCCTTTAACAGAGTAAATGAAGACCGTCACATCATCTCACTAGATGCAGAAGGCTTCTGATTTCAGCTCTGATATGTAAAGAGCATGGATGTCATCACTCTGATTCTCACAAGAAAAAGCTGGACAAACTGAAAATCAGAGTTGTGGGGTTTTGTTTTGTTTTGTTTTGGACCCATCAGAGAACTGATGTCACAATGCAAGTCACCACCCTGAAACCTGGAGAGTAGGGCACGTTCAGGAGATACAGCCCTGAAGACCTGCTTAGCCGGAGCAGGGACCAACCCAATAATAATGGACACAAGATTTGGACACGTCACAAAGAAGACAGAAGAATGGCCAATAAGCACATGAAATCATGCTCAGCAATATTACATCATCAGGAAAGTGCAAATAAAACCCCAGTGAGTTTATACACAGTAGAATGGCTAAAATTCAAAGGATTGGCAATACACCAAGTACTGTTAACGGTAGAGCAACTGGGTCTCTTTTACATCGTTCTTGTAAATACAGTGCCACCTGATTCAAAAACTACATTTCTTACACAGTTAATCACACTCTTGTTAGACGATCCTGCAGTTCCACTCTGAGGTATTTACCCAAGAGAATTGGAAACATATGTTCATAAAAATTCCCGTCCGCTAATACCTCAAAGAGCTTTACTCAGACAAAAATTCTGAACAACCTTTAGGCCCATCAAGAGTAGAATGGATAAACAAACTGTGCTATATTCACACTGAAAACAATACAGGACAGTGGAAAGGAACCAACTACCGATGCATGTGACGACACGAATGAACCTCACGTTGCACTCAGTGAAAGAAGTACAAAAGAATACACACGGTGTGATCCCAATCATATGAAATTCTAAAACACAATTAACCGACAGTGACTGCAGTGATCGCAGTCAGATCAGTGGTTGCTTGGAGTTGGGAGTGGGTAGGAGGGAGATTGATTATAAACAGGAGCAAAGGAACTTTCCGTGGTGATGAAAATGCTTTGTATCTTTGTCAAAGTTATCTACTTGGCACCTCATATGTGTGAAATTTATAGTAAGTAAATTATATCTCAATAAAGTTGGTTTTTAAAAGCTTGTGTGCTTCCCAGGTTTTCTAAAATGGGGATAATATTTTTTAAAGGGAAAAAATGAAACTGTCATCCCACGTCTTTCCATAATGGCTATAGGATCATTTAGATTAAAGATGATAGATGGATAAATAGATAGATATGGTTTCATATGAATTTATCTATAGTGTATGGTTATATATAAAGAGATTGGGTTTGAATATCCACTTTATGCATTCTTTGCTGTAAGAATAATCTGAAGTTATCAGAACATTCTTATAACGAAAGGTGTAGTTTTGTCAGTTGCTGGAAGATTTACTGCTGATGAAAGGAGAGCAGTTCTGTTGTCTTATTGAGATTCTGCGTGTCTGCGCCTTACCTGTGCAATCCAAGACTTGGATTGCACAGGTAAGTTAAATTTCAGGAAATAATTATTGCAGTAGCATGTAGCTGCCACTTCTGTATTTCACTCACTAATAGTTTTTTTTAAATTAAAAACTACCCTCACCACCACTTTATAAACCAAAGGAATTTTAACCAAAAAAAAAAAAAAAAACAACAGAAAAAACTCATGATTTAAAAATGGAATATGCTTTACTTTAAGAAAAACATACATTGTTTGTATTTCTCCCATTTTCATCACAGAGCAATGCCGCTTTGTAAGCTAGCATAAGGAAAGCACTGCTCATAGGGAACATATAGTGATATTCTAAATACATCATTTATTTAATATTAGAGATGGTATTTGGCAGGATAAGAGCAGAAGTTGTCACCAAGTGAACTATTCGTTGTTGCAGAGATCAGAACTAGAACAGAAGGAATATTCCCTTTTTTTAACTAGTAGGATAGACTTAAATATACCACCCCCCACCATTCTTCTATCACCCACTGACTGCCCACTGCAGAATTATTACAGTCGACTCCTCTCACAGGTGGGAGGATTATTATGGTGACCTGATTCTGTTGTCTCTTGAATGGTCTGCCCCTCCCCTCAGCTCACCACTTTTATAGGTTTGTTTTTTGTTTGGTTGGTTTGGTTTAATGGAGGCACTGGGGATTGAACCCAGGACCTCATGCCTGCTAAGCATGCGCTCTACCACTGAGCTATTACCCTCCCCACTATAGGTTTCATAGTTTGGGAAGCTGAGACTGAAGGGAAAGGTGTGTCTAGGTCCCAAGGCCAGGAAATGGAGAGCTGGAGTCAGGAGCTAGCTTCCTAAACCCATATCCCAGTGCATCTCTCACACGCAAGGTACCCTTTTCCCGGCCAGCACCAGGTAGCCAGACCCACACCAAAGGCTTCTGGAACCTGAGAAATGGCAGTGCCCCGCCAGAAGGAACATTCTTACCAAAGTTGTAACCCTGGAGCAGTCCTGCTTTTAGAAAACCTCTGAAATCTTGCATAACGCCTATCATTTCTTGGAGGCCTTCTCTGTGCCAGAAGCTCTGCTGAGATCTGTTCCCCGTCAAGTCCCTGGAACTGTGTCTGGAGCCGTTCAGTGCTAACGGGTTAGTAGCCCTCGGTAATCTTGCAAGCTGCTCCAGGGGAGGAAGCCCAGAGCTGAGTGGGTGACTCAGCTGCTTAACAGCAGCAGGACCTACCCCCCAGGCTTGCTGGGAGGTGGGAGGAGGTGGAGCACACTTAGAACAGTGCTGGCACTTTGTAGGGGCTCAATACTGTCATGTGTCATCCTCACCATTTGTCTGTGTTTAGTGAGCTAGAAGCATGTAATGAGCACCACCACGGGCCATGCACTGTGCTAACCACAGTGAGAGGGAGAGGCTGGGACCATTGGTTCCGTGACATGTCAGACTGGGAGGGACCTCCTCCCGCCTCCTGTTGTTCACGTGAGTACACAGAGGCCCAGAGCTGAACTGAGTTGTGTGAGGGCACACAGCTTCTTGGATTACCAGGAAATGTTCAAAGCTGGGTCACATTGATATGGCAGAACAGGAGACTGATTCTTAGGAAAAGTCCAGCAGGGTGTCTCACTTAGAAGTAATCAGAGTGGATACCTGAAACGGGCTCCCTTTCAGTGAGCGTGTTTTTCCACTCCAACTCCAGGAACAGGGAACGTTTTACAGCCACCAACGCGATCTCAGTCTCAGTCTCATACTTCCTTACTTTCAGCCAGACCCAGCTTTTCCTTCCCTTCCCCCTCTTTATTCCACCTTCCCAGTTCCCTATGAGAAGGTCACATTATGCTAAATCAAATATGATCGAAGGTCTAACTTTCTTTGCTCCTTTAGTTTGAACACTGAGCTTTTTACTCTTTCAGAGAAATTAAATCAATGAAGCACGTTCTGTCTTGAAAAGTCCCCGTTTGCTCTTCAGCTTCTGTATCCATTTGATTCCTTTTCGGCTGATGGCTTTGTTAATAACTCTGTCAGTTTGTCTTTGTTTTGCTTTTTGCGTTTAGGGGATGTGCAAAAGTCAGATTACAGAGTTGGAGATCCCCTCTCCTTCGTTTTGCTCCCAATCCCTGTTTGAAAATTAACATACTGTGTACTCTCTCCCTGCCAAGGTAGGTTTGCTATCCTCACCAAGCCCAGGCTGTACGGGCAGGACCTCATCGCTGTGCTCTGCTAGGGGCTTAGAATCTACGCCTTTGTAGACGCCATCTGCTTAGTGGACCGATGACTCTCTTCCTTCAGATGGCACTATTCATGGTGATGAGCGTGATGCCATAGGTCATTTATGGGGGGAACCGAAGCCCACACTCGGCTTTGATTTTATTTAAGAACTTCTAGCACCGTTGGATGAAATGCCACTGTCCTCAAGAGGTCTTGGCCAACATCATTGCAAGCCACCTGTGTTTGGACTCTCATGTTCCTCATTCAGAGTCTCATTAGATACATTTTTCGATTCCCATATTAACTTTAGGGTAATGTGGCCGCTAAGTGCTCCTGACAAACTGTATGCCTTGGATAGTTATGAAAGATTAGAGAAAGCATGGACTGTGGAGACATGTGATGGGGTCCCCTCCACTGATGATTCACTGTGGGTGACCTTGGCCAAGTCTGTTTAACTTCTCTAAGCCTCAGTTTCCCTTTCCCTAAAATATAATTACAGTGATATGTAGCTTACAAACTTGGTGTTAGTTGTTATTATAAAAGTGTATATATATATGTGTGTGTGTGTGTGTGTGTGTGTATCGATATATATACAAATGTGTATTTTTTGTAATTTTTGTTTCATTGTTTGTAAAAGTATCTTAGTTCTGTAATTAGGGCCCTAAAAACTTACCAACTTCAGTTTCCCCAGCCCACTAAAATTTTGCTTTGCCCCATGCATTTGTGAGTAGTGCTAATTGTTGTAAATAAACATCAACTTTTCTCCCAAACACTTAGCATCAAATACTCCCAAGACATTTCTCTAGTAACTCAGAGTATAAAGAATTCAGAAGATTTGATTCTTGCAATTAAGAAAATTATCATCATGTGGGGAAAACTATATATTATTAAAATTTTTTATTGAGTGTTTGCATGCCAGGCACTCCAGTAAATATTTTGCATATATTAATTTTACTTCACAATAACCCCATAAGGTAGTATTATTATTTCCATTTTACAAATGAGGAAAATAAGGCTCAGAAAACTTAGATACTTTGTCTTATGTCATTCAAGCCTAAAAGAGACAAAGTCAAGGTTTTAACTCATAGTCATCTGAATCCAAAGCTCATGTTTTGACCTCTCTGCTGTGAAAGATAGCATCCTACAAGTGAGTGATACAGAAAATAAATATGAGGGTTAGTACCAAGGAGAACTTGAGGAGGAACTCGTATCTGTGAGTCTGGTTTATTAGGAAGTCTGCTTGGAGGAGGCTAAATTTATTTCATGTAAAATTTTAGAAGGGATGTTACCTGAAATATCAAGTTGTATTTATCTATTTTGTTTGCCCCTGCGAGAATTTTAGAAGAAAATATAATGGCTTTTGAGCCACAGACCTCACCACTCCCTATTGCCTCAGACCCTGCCTCTTCTTATGTTCATGTTAACACCCACCTAAGCCTGAAAGCATTCGGGTTTCTGAATCCTGAGGAGGGAACAGTAATGGAGGTGGAGATAGAAGAGTAGATTGAGAGCTACATGAGAGAAGGCATGAGTCTCAGGCTAAGGAAATCAGAGTTTCCACTCTTGAGTGTCATTCAACAGCCATTAATGGTAGAGCATCTTTAATGATGAGTGAAGTGACCAGCTCAAAGCACTTTTGGAAAAAAATCGAATGTGCAGATGAGAGATATCACCAATGCGTGAGCTGTTGGCCCAGGTGGATCCTAAAGCTATTGGATAATTCCTTCACCAGTCTCCAGCTTTTCCCCTTTCCTGGTCCCCACAGGTGGTTCCACACCTAGCTCCCTTTCCACAAAGCCCCCATCCCTCTTGTTACTCTAAAAGTAGAGATTAGCAGTGATCAATTTCTTTAACATCCCTACCTGCAATATTATCTGTGTTTTTACCGCTCCTTAGCTGTTTCCTTTGTCTCTGAGGAGAAAATCTCTTTCCCAGGACCAGTACCCTAACCCTGGCCCTTCTTCCTGCTCACATGTCCTCCTCCCCCCAGAGTTTGGTTCGTCTGTTCTCCCCTCTCTTCTGGGTCTTCTGGAGACTTTCTGTCTCCACTTTTGCATTTCAGTTTGAAAACATGCTGTATCCTGTCTGCATTCCCTCCTCGTGAGTCTTACTGTCATCTCTGTGGTCTAGGTTTCCAGTCTTTCTCCTGAGCAATCTCCTGTGATATCCTCCTTTATGGTTTTCTAGGAAACCTTTTTTTTTTTTTTTTTTTTGTCATTTTAAACCACATTTGACCAGGTCACTTTCTGCATTTAAAATAAAATTGTGTGTATATATATATATATATGTGTGTGTACATATGTATAAATAAAATTCACTGGCTAAAGTCCAAATTCTTAAGCTTGGCATAAACATTCCTCATCTTCATTTTAGCCATTCTTTGTGTCCATCATATCCCAAGACTGCAGCAGACCACTCTCACTCTTGTCCCAATAGTCACCTGGTGGACATTTAGTCATTTTCAAGGCTTGACTCAAATTATTCCTCTTTCCTACCTTCCCTGGGGCTTTCCAAGCTGCATTAATTTTTCCATTCTGTATTTTCTTTACATTTTTTACAGCAAATTAGTGACAGGTGCTATCATCAATATTCTAACACGTACTGTTTGGTTACATGTTTATCTCCCGTCCACCAGCCCAGAAACTCCTCTTGGGTAGCAAAAGCATCCGATGTATTGCACCATCTCTAGCTGTGTTAACCCAGTGCCTGGCATAAAAGAGACATTTAATAAGTGGTGATTGGATTAAATTGAGTTTGTTCTTCCTTCAATAGGCTTAGTCTTGAACTTAAACCTTTCTTTATTTCTGTTGATAAGAATACTCTTATTAGTCCTTCAGTCTCTTGATTTGCCTCCTCTTCATGAGGCTCATCCTGTCCTCTCCTGTCTGCAACTTCTTATAATTACGTTCCATTGATAATCAAGTCTCTCTTCCCGTCTCATTCTTGGAGAAGCCCCGTTTTACTTTTTTGAAGCATTCTGATTTTGAATCTGTACCAAGCCCACAGAATGTCATCTTTAAGTATACTTGAATGACAGACTTGAAATTTTGCAGGGTCTGGAGTCCCATATTTTGTTCAGGTGGGTTTTGGCAGGCTATGTCCGGACCTCTGCTCAGGGCCAAGAGGGATTGTCACCGTGTTGTGGCAGCTTGGTGGGCCCACTGAAATTCAAGAGGCAGGTGTTATTTTGGAGGGTGGGAAAGAATATCCTTTATCTGAAAAGCTTCTGTTCAGGACGGCAGGGCAGGAATACAGAATCTGTCACCCCATAGCTACACTTAATGCTCACTAGCCTGTGTCTCACAAGTAACAGATTGTAATACAAATACAGCCATATGGTTTCAGTCATCTAAATGTCTAGACTTGGGTGCAACCGATGCTAGATTTCAGGTTCCAGCCCTTCATGGCAAGTTGGCTAACCGAAAGTTACCTTAATGACAGTCTCAGAGATTATAATTTATGCAGAAGAAATGAGAATAGTGAGTGGCTAAAGTTCAGAGCTGCTAATATTGAGCAATTCTGACCAACAAAAATGGCAGTTGCATTAGGTTTCACATCCTAGTGGACTGGTGGACTGGTGTATCTTCTGTAAAGAAAGTAGATAATAGGGTAATGTTTTTGAGAGTTCCCTAATGTGCAGGGAACAGTGTTTAAACAATTCTTATATGTTAACAACTGTAAGGGGAGTTATCTTTCTCTTCATATATGTGGAAAGTGAGACAGGGAAGTCTGACTTCCTCAGCTCACACAGCTCATAAGCTGTAATGGGTAATCCAATATCAAGGGAAGGGTTCTTCTGACCTAGGGGTTGGCAAACTTGTTTTGTAAAGGGCCATATAGGGTCATTTGGTTTTTCAGGCCATATGGTCTTTGTCACAAGTATTGAACTCTGCCTGTGTATATATATGTAAATGAAAAAAATGAGATGGCTGTGTTCTGATAAAATTTTACTTACATTTCTCTGATAATAACAATATTGAGCATATATTCATATGCCTATTGGCTATTCCTCACACTAGTCAGAATGGTCATCATTAAAAAGTCCACAAACAATCATTGCTGGAGAGGGTGTGGAGAAAAGGGAACCCTTCTGTACTGCTGATGAGAATGTAGTTTGGTGCAGCCATTATGGAAGACAATATGGAGATTCCTCAAAAAACTAAAAATAGACTTACCATATGAGCCTACTATCCCACTCCTGGGCATATATCTGGAGGGAACTCTAATTTGAAAAGATACATGTGCCTCAATGTTCATAACAGCACTATTTACAATAGCCAAGGCATGGAAACAACCTAAATGTCCATCAACAGATGACTGGTTAAAGAAGCTGTGGTGTATTTCTACAATGGAATACTATTCGGCCATGAAAAAGAATAAAGTAATGCCATTTGCAGCAACATGGATGGGCCTGGAGACTGTCATTCTAAATGGAGTGAGCCAGAAAAAGAATGAAAAATACCATATGATATCACTCATTTGTAGAACCTAAAAAAAGAAAAAAGAAGACACTAATGAACTTATCTACAAAACAGAAACAGAGTCACAGACATAGTAAACAAACTTATGGTTACCAGGGGGAAAGGGAGTAGGAAGGGATAAGTTGGGAGTTTGAGATTTGCAGATATTAACTAGTATATATAAAAATAGATAAACAAGTTTCTACTATATATCACAGGGAACTATATTCAATATCTTGTAGTAACCTATAATGAAAAAGAATGTGAAAACAAACACATGTATATATATATATGTACAACTGAAACATTATGTTGTAAACCAGAAGTGGACACATTGTAAACTGACTATTACTACAATAATTTTTTTTAAATAAAATAAAACTTTATTTACAAAAACAAGCAGCAGGCAGGATTTGGCCCACAGGCTGTAGCCTGCAGACCCCTCTTCCCCCCTTTGCCCAATTATATTTTCTCAGTAATGGTTATAAAAGAAATTTAGAAGTCATGGTTTTAAAAAAAATAACTATTACTCTTTTCCTTTTTGTAATACAATACAGAAAATTTAGAGAATACACACAAACACAGAAAGGAAAAATATGTAAAATCTCCCTCTAATTCCAACATCCAGAAATCATCACTGGTCCAAACATTTTGATGTGCATCCTTTTGGGCTGTTGTCTCTGCACACACGTGTGTAAGAAATGGCATTATACCTCAGAGAGTGGAAGAGCCTTCTCTTTTCCACTTAAAAATACATGGCAAATGTATTTCTGTGTCAGTTGTTGAATGCAAAATATTTTCTTTGGCTGTTAGTAGTTACTCTCTGGATGTTGTATATGTTTCTACTTTCTGGATAATTTGTATATCTGGTCCCATATGTTTCTCCTTCAACACCCCATCTTCCCTTCCCTGACTATGTCTGTCCTATTTTCTTAGTGGTATTCTGAATTCTACCTTGCACTCTTATACACACACACACAGGCACGTGCCAAACATAGCACTCTCAAACCCCTTCATCTCCATCTCCACAGCCCTCAGTTGTACAGTCATGAGAGTTAGAATTTTCTTTCTGTAGCATTGGTACCTCAGATATTGATCAGATTCCTTCATCTTTCTCCCAGTTGTGGCCAGCACAGTAGTGAAACCTGTCCTGGAGGGAAGTGGGCACCAGAAAAACAGTCCATCTCCAAATCCTTGCCATTGTCCTCTGTAGATGCCGCCCTTGGGGGAACAGCATAATTTCTTCGAATGTTTTCTTTCTTTCGGCTTCTCCCTTCCTGAGGGCTCCTCCAAGAGGGAAACTTGCACAGCTCTTCTTAAATTCATTAATTTTTTAGTGCCTTTCCCCAGTGGTTCATATGCAGCAGGTAACACAAGACAGAAGGACATTAGAATTCCTTCCAGGGAGAGGACATACCATGAGCAGTTTCAAAAGGTCACATGTTGCCACAGTGTCCTCCTTTATAAATCTTTCAGGGGATGCTGAGGTGTTTCTAGAAGAGGAAATGTTGGGACAGCATTTTGTAGATTCTGGAAGGATCTTAACTCCAAACCTGTCATTGGATGGTAAATTCACAGTGATGTTCAGGTGAGCACATAGAAAAGGAGGGATAAGATATAATTACTTCTGTTTTTGCAAAATACACTTCTGCTAACTTCAGGTCAAAGTTTAGCCTCTCTCCCAACAAAGGGAAAAGGCTGCAGAGTAAAGGATGCAGTTGTAGCTGGGTACAGACGGAAAGCACCCTTGTAGACTATAAAAGGTCACTGCGTTTGTCTAATTTCCTAGATGTGCACAGTTAACTATTCTGAGGATGTCCCCAGAATCTTACAGATTTTGTTACTCATAAGAAATTTCCCACTGATACTCACATCACACTTGAAACTTATAAAGTGATATTTGACACACATAATCTAACCCTGGGACACTGTTGATATATTAGTGTGAATCTCTCTTCAGATGAGGAATCTAAAACTCAGAAAAGAAAATTGACGCAGACCACACAGCCAGTAGATGGCAATACTTGGCTCCTCTGACACCTACAACTAATTATTTGGCTCCGGTCTGGGGCACTTCCGCCATCCTTACTCTCCTCATTTTACCCTTGTTAATTAAAAGCTGAGCATAGTCATATTTGGTGGCTATAGAACATTCTATGCTATTCTGCACCATAGAACATGCCAACTATAGTGAAGGATTTTTGAAACCAAGAAGAAGACTGTCTTAGCCCATTGGAGCTCTAGAATGATCTGTATTTCCGAAGCATGACTGTTCAAGATCATTTAATACTGAAGGCATTATTCACCAGGAGATACTCTTACCTTTAACTAGAACTAGAAAAAAAAAGGAAAATTACACTGAAACTCTATTTTGAGATAATTAGCATAATGTCAGGGACAGATGGACTCAAATCTGTAGAGGAGTGTTTTGGCTAAGGTTTCTCTTTGATGTATACTGGATGCTATAGTGGCCGAGGCCTGTTTCCTGGTTGGAAAACTGTACTTATTATTTTTTCCTACTTTCTTTGTAAGAAACTGGCTGGCTTTCTTTTGGACGTTTCTGTAGTCTGTATCCTTTCCTCTTTATCACCTCTGTCTGTTCACATTTAAGTTGGATTCCCTTAGTACATTGAAAAAGAAAGGCTAGGAGATGAACTGAATCCACAAACAGGCCTCCTCTGCTGCTTGGAAGCAGTTATCAGTAGAAACGGTTGTGGCGTGAACCACTAAGGGTAAAAGCAGGTCAGCTTCAGAAGGTAATGGATAGCGTAGGGCCTGCCTTTGAAACCTCGTTGTTTAAAAAGATAACCGTTACAAGTGCACCCTCATTTATTTGAGACCCATCACCTCTTAATTCACAAGAACTGGTCTTGTGCCTGGAAATGACACATAGTAGGCATTGAAGAAATAGGGATTGAGGCAGGAGGATAGAGGAAAACGAAAAAAAGAACTGACTAGAAAGGAACCCAGCTATGCACTAGCCAACTAAACCTGGGTAGGTCATGCATCTGAAACGGGGCTTGAATTCCTCATCTGCAAAACAATGGAGTGTGAGTAGAAAACCCCTCAAGTGTGTTTTAACCATGAGATTATAAATTGGGCATTTAGCAGTTGAATATTAAAGAAATCTTTGTTAATAACATGTTATTATGCAAGATGGCGTAGTGAATTTCACTGCTCACTAATTTATCTAATTCTATTTCAGTCCCCATTTCTATCTTATAGTGTTTGAAAATAATAACATTTCTTTCCATCGCAAATATTCTGTAGTTTGAACCTTTAATTCTTAAGGGAATCTTCCTTTTTTATTCCTGGCAGTTTGTTTACTTACTGAATATTTTTTTGTTATCTCTATTGAAGTTTAATTATTTACTGATTAACTAAATAATTTGTAATTTATTATGAATTGCTAATTTACAAATCATTCATTACCTGCTAATTGTTTAAGTATCTTTAAATTAGTGCTCATTAATTTACTCAATAAACATTTGCTGAGCAATTACTAGATGGCTAGTGTTAGCAGAATGGAGACACAAGCCTGTGTGGGAAGGATGCTGGGCTCCTTTAAAAAGGAATTCACTGTCGGGAAACTGCATCTTCTTTAGTGCAAACGAGTAGTTCACATCTCTTTGTTAGCCTAATTCCATTTAGCTCCATTGAAAAAAATCTCCCAAAGAATGATATTTAGAAACTTATCTGCTGCAGTTTTTTCTAAGAGTAGTCCGAGGAAAACAGCTTTTGATAATCTGGGAAGACTTTGAAAAAGGAAAATGCATGAAGTTAATGGAATCATCAAAGTTAGATTTGTGTATTGTGTAATCCCAAGTAATTTGCATTTATTACTCTTCAAATAAATATATATGTTAAGTGTGTTTGAGGGATGAAAGAAGATTGCTGGACAGAGATACTGAGGGGAAAAACAAATGTGGAAAAGTTAATGGGGTTAAATGAAGTTTGAGGATTATCCTGTAATATCCATTGTGCTGATTTTCCCAGGTGGCCGGTAATCAGGTAGTCAAGCCCAAAAGAATGAAACTGTAAACCAGGCGATGGATCGATTTTTCACCTAGGACAATGCCTTCGATCTGGAATTTTGGCAGCTGCAACATTCAGTTCAAAAAGCTAAATGTTATTTTAGATGAAACCAAGTCTTTGTTACTTGATTCTGCCCAAGTTTAAAGATTTCCCTGATTCTAGCTGACTCCCAAGGGCATGTTAGAGACAGACTAAGTAAAAGTGTAGCATCATTGAGTATCCTTTGCCAAAATTTGAGTAGCATGCCCTGAATAAAATATGAATGCCTCTTGGCCCAAGTTCTTTCCCTGATCTGATTAATATAATTATGGTTAATGAGAACAGTTAATGCAGTTAGTAATAGTATAATTACAGAATCCATCACTTCATACAACATCTCTCTGTCTTTCCCTACATCCAGCATTTAATGCCATGCTACTGTGACTTAGATGGGCAGTGTGTATTGCTAACTGCCTCCCTGATTCCACGTTGGTAGGAACTATTAAACTGTTACTGGATCCAAGCTTCCCTGATCTGATAGAAAGAAAACCCTAGTCTCCTTTTATAAACAAACACTGAGGTTGATCTGGGTTTCATTGTACTGAGGGAGGTGTCTCCAAAAACTTTAAAGAAGGGAAAGCCGCACTAGATAAACAAGAATACTGGGCCCACATTAATGGAAGATGCCTTTGAGTCATCTGAGGCCTCAGGCACCCGCGAGGCGGATGAAGCCCTCTCTTCAGTTCCAGCACAAAACCAGCAGATCCTGACTTGTGAGTTGCCACTTCTGCATGTGGAATGTGCCCCGGAGGTTTGCTTATTTGACTTCTGTGGGCCGACTGGTTGACTGGTTAGCACGTTCTTAAAACTTGCTGGGAAAAGGAACCTTTGATCCTGGAGGAGAATGGTTACTGAAGCCCCTAGACCACAACGAAATCTCCTCGTTTTTCTGAGTTTTTTTCAAAACCTCAATAAGAGTCAGCTTCGTGGTATGCTCTTCTCAAACAAAAAGCAGAATCTCCAAATTCTCATCCAGCCAAGTAAAATGTTTTCCAGTTAATGACAACCTTTTGTCAAGAAGCCTTTTTTTCCCCTCATGTCATTCTCAGAACACAAAGCGAGTAATTATTGGTAACAATCTACACATAAAAAAGTAATATCTTAGAACAGGGCTCTCTTTTCTTATAGTGGTTTTTCTTCAAGTTTGTTGAAGGAGATGGATCTTGGCTGATGACAGGGCACCCACGGAGGCACAGTTGTTATATGTGTTTTATTTCACGTTAGAGATACCAGTTAAATAATAAAAATACCCTGGAATGGAGTCCCCTCACCTCCAAAAAAAAAAGCCTTTCGTAAAACAGTCTTTTTCAGAAAGGACTTTTTTTCTTTTTTTTTTTTTTAACATTTTTTATTTATTTATAATCATTTTACAATGTTGTGTCAAATTCCAGTGTTCAGCACAATTTTTCAGTTATTCATGGACATATACACACTCATTGTCACATTTTTTTCTCTGTGAGTTATCATAACATTTTGTGTATATTTCCCTGTGCTATACAGTGTAGTCTATTCTACAATTTTGAAATCCCAGGACTTTTTTTCTTTTGTCCTAAAGGAGTGCTTAGCCTTTTCTTCTGAAGGACGAAAGCTGGTGATGTAATTTTTCCATTGAACTTTGCAGTTGGCCACGTAATTTTTCAGTTAAATTGTGCAGTTGTTTGGAGCTCCTCAAGGGGGAGCTTTCACACAAGCTAATGTAGTAAACGCACCTCTGAGGCTCCACTTGGACTTTTGGTGGGTGCCTCCTTAGTCCTGGTAAGAGTCTCCCTTTGATGTGCAAGTTTTCCTATTTTAATTGACGTGAAGGGAGTGACAGCCAGTTGCAGTCTTTAAAAACATTCTGTTAAATTGTACTCGGTTATAGATTAATCAGCTTCACTGTTAGGTGTCCTTCTGTATGTAGAACATACATACATTACAGATGCCGTCAGCCTGGGCAGTGTCCCCCACCGGGTCAAGAAAGCAATGGCATTTGGCCCTTAGACGTGTACTTTTAATTAGAATGTTCTCTGTAGGGTTGCTCAGACCTACCATTTCATACTGCCATATAAGCGATGCCATTTTTTTTCACAGTTAATATGAAACGGATTACCCTCATCCTTTAACAGACCTCAGGAGATATTTCCTCACCCCACCTCCAAACCCTGTCCCTTTAGCACAAATCTGTTTCAGTGTGGAATACATATTTATCCTCATTTTTAATGTCTGATGTAAGGACTGATTAAATCCTACCTAGACTCCTATTTCAAAAATCAGAGGAAAGATAAATTTAATAACTGTGTTTTTAACCTCTACTTGGAGTTGAAATGGAAATAGATGGGGTATGTAGAATATTGATTTTTTTTAAATGGATGCAGAAAGGTTATTTCCTGTTGCTTTTTTTTTTTAAGAAAAAATTTGGATATGATATATTGTCACTAAGATGTGATTTTTGGCAGGTGATTATTTGCTCTAATTCAGCCTCCCCATTTTCTTCAGAGGTCATTTCTCTGGGGAGAAAGTTTAGACGAAGAGAAGGTGCAGAGTAACACTTTTCTTCATGATTCTTGGAAATAGAACACCCTTTCATGAGAAATACCGTCTTTCAGAGGGAAATGATTCTTCTGTTTTAACTCTAAATACAGTGGGAGGATTTATGCAGAATATAAATATTTGCAAACTCTTTATGTAAGCCTGCTTTAACCAAACACCTGGTAAATGTTGCACAGTTTATTAATGACATGCAAAACCTCCAAGTTGGGAAATACAGCTATGCCGTTATGATCAGTCATTTGGCAGATCGTCAAACCTGACAGCAATTGTTTAATGCCTTTTTACCCATAAAGACTCTGAATCACTGAAAACATTCAAGATTTCAGCAGATTTCCCTCCCACCCCCTGACCCTGCACCAAATTGCTCAATTATCTTCCATAAAGAGTTCTATTATTCTCTCAAATTTGAAGTAATAGGAAACGACTGTAAGCAACATCATAAAATGGGTATTATGCTGTCTCTACCTGTCTAAGACCCTTTCAGAAGCTCTGGTGTATTCTGTGCTTTCTCCCTGTAGTCATTTAACACCTATCATGTGCATGAAACCAGGCTGTGTGCTGGAAGGGCTGGCGAGAAGGGCGAGAAGTGGTATGACAGAAGATGCCACCCTTCAGAGATACTAAAATACTTTCGTGTTTCATTCTCCCTACCTGTAAGCTAAGTAGCATCTCAAAGCAATATACAGTTCATTGTTAAGAAGATAGTGCAAAAGGTGAATTCTATAGGAATCCAAAGATAGAGCTCTTGTGGGATGGAGTGATCCAAGTTGATTCTAGGGTTACAGAATTTAAGCCAGACTGTGAAGAGTAGTACCATTAGGAGAAGCAGAAAGAGGGAAAATTATAAAAAAAAAAAAAATTAGTTTGAATACGCCAAGCCTTTTAGGGACAGTGCACAAAACTGTGTGATTAGAAATGAAGTGGGTTTTATTAGGGAAGTGCCTTGAAATAAAAATCCTCATTTTACTGATTCTCTATTGCTACTAAAGGTTCATGACACACACAGATACCCTACAAATGAGTGGCTTAAGACAATATTTAGTTCACAAGTTCACAGCCTGGTGATTTAGGCTAGATTTGATGGGTGGTCCTTCCGGTCTTGGCTGAGCTTACCCACTTGTCTGTGAGCCAGTTGGCTGTTCATTTGTAGAACAGACTTGACCAGGGTGATGGGAAGGTCTGGGACTTCTGTCTGCTGCTATGTCTCTCACCTGCCCAGGAATATTATCTTATGTCAGTGACAGAGGTGCAAGAGAAGAGAACCCCAATCTTCCAAGTCCTGTCCGATCTTCTGCTTGTCACATTTGCTGACATTGCATTGACCAAAGCCAGTCAGTCACGTGGCTGGGTTCCCAGCACCACCCCACCCCACCATGGAATATTCCCTACATATACACAGTGAACTGTTCCGGTTTGTTTTAATGAACTAGTCCAAAATTTAGTCGCTTGGAACACTGACCATTTATTACACCACACAGGTTCTGTGGGTCAAGAACTCAGGAAGGGCTGACCTAGTCTTCTGATCCTCATGACATCAGTGCTACTCATCTGGTAGATAGACTGGTCTGGGTGGTCCAGGACAACTTCACTCACACGTCTGGTGTCTTGGCTGGAAGTCTGGGCTCAGCTGGACTTGTGGCTGTTTTCCACTCCAGCTTGCTGAGGTCTTAGGGATAATCAAAATTCCTACGAGGCATAGGCTTTTCCCAGAGTCAGCCTCCCGAAAGAACTAGGCAGAAACTGCATGGTCTTTTCTGATCTGCAGTAAGCTCTGCTGTACTGGATCGGTCAGAGCAGACACAAGCCCTCCCAGATTCCGGGAGTGAGGACACACACTCTATGGGAGGAGTATAGAAGAATTTGCAGACATGTTTTGAAACCACCATGGTCATTCCACAAACAACAAATTATTTCCCTTTTCCCATGTGTGAACTATACCCAACCCCCTCTTACGACCCCACCCCCACCCCACCCCGTCCAAAGTATTCCATTATGGTATTAAGCATGGGCGGGAGATCCAGCATCTTATCTAAATCAGGCGCAGGTGAAACTCCCACCTCAGGTGCCATTCCTTAAGTGTGGTTCCTTTCGAGCTAGATTATTAAACAAAAGAGATTCGTATGTGCCCTCTGACATAACATGGTGAAACAGGCCCAGGTTAACCTCAGTAGACACAAGTCAGTATCAGTTCTGAAATACAGCTTGGACCATCCTACCAATTCCATGATGAAGGGCCCATTATTGCTCCCTGGAAATGATTCTCCGTGTTTCTTGGCCTCATCCTGTAGGTAAAAGTCAGTAAACTTCTTTCTGTAAAGGGCCAGATAGTCAATATTCAGTCTTTGCTTGTCACACATAATCTCTGTTGAATTTTATTCTTTTTTTTTTTTCAACCAATCCTATTAAAAATGCAAAAACATTTTTAGCTCACTGGACATATAAAATCAGGCCACCACCGGAATTTGGCCCATAAGCCATAATTTGCTAACCCCTGCTGTGTACTTGTGATCTGCCCTTTGAGCATTTTTTCCCTTCCCATAGAAATAGCAGATGTTTAAAGCTGAGTAGTTATCTCAGTTTCCAGGTCGTAGAATTTGGGGGAGTGCAAAGCTCTCTTTTGACCTGAATGTTTTAGTCCAAGCTGGCAGTGCGTTCTGTCCATACAGTTCTCTTAAAAACTTTGTGGGTTTTCTAGAAATGTTATTGGAATTTACTCTGTTAGAACAAAGTCTCATGCATAAAGGTCTTTGAAATACATCCTTCACTATTCTGAGTACCCTGTGAGACCACTAAGCGACAGGGACCTTGGGACTTTTTCGAAGCCTAGTTGTTTCACAAGAGAGTCAGTAAGGCACATTCTTAAGATTCTTCGGACGCTGGGGATTTCTTTGTTGTTGCTTTTTTTTGCTCAGATGATCTATGATACTCCAGCTCAGATCTTCTGAGGTGTTAAATGGTTTTGCAGACATATCTTGGATTCATATTTACCATTGTGAGACATGTCTTCCTGACAACATCCTGAATTTGATCTTTGCCCTTATACCCATTCTTACTTAAATAACGTTCTGCTGAGAGACGCTGGAGTTGAGAAATTACTTTTTTTTTTAACACTCTTTTATCGAGTTATAGTCATTTTACAATGTTGTGTCAAATTCCAATGTAGAGCACAATTTTTGAGTTATACATGAACATACATACATTCATTGTCACATTTCTTTTTTACTGTGAGCCACCACAAGATCTTGTACACCTTTCCCTGTGCTGTACAGTATAACCTTGTTTCTCTGTTCTACATATGCCTGTCAGTGTCTACAAAGAGAAATTACTTTTGAACTAAGCAACTCCCGCCTCCTTCACGCTTTCTCTAAATTCTGCCCGAAACAGCACATTTCCTTTTTTCTCTCATATCCCTTTGTCTGTCACTTAAGAAATACAGTTCAGAGAAACCAACTGAAACTTGATATACTGCTGGAGATTTCCTTAGCCAGGTTCTTCAGTTCATTAGTATATTTTAGATTTTACCAAATACTGCAGGCCACAGTTTTTCTAAAATTTCCACGGCTCACCATGTAAAAAGGGTCTCCTTTCTTCCAGCTTCGAACAGTGTTTTCTTCACTTTTACCGTAACATTTTTTTCACTTGCCTCACTGAAAGCTTCCTCAAGGTCGGTGTCTTGTCCACCACCTAGTTTCAAAATCACTACCACCTGTTTAGATTTTTTTTGTTGTTATGTTAGCATCTCACTGCTGGTAGCCAGTTCTGTGACAGTTATCTATCACTGCATAAGAGCCCCAAATTTTATGGCCTTAAAGAAGAGCCAGTTTATCATATCTGATTTTATGTTTAAGGAATCTAGGCAAGACTCTGCTGGCTGATTCTCTGCACCTCTCAGCATCAGTTGAGGCCATTCTCTGTCTTCACCTGGTGGACAGACAGGTTTCAAAAGGTCCAAAATGGCATCATCTACATGGGTGGCCCAGAAGATTTGGCTCAGCCTGAATCATTCACTTCCATGTGGCCTCTGCACATGGCTGTCTTAGGGTAGTTGTACATCTTATATGACAGGTAGCTCTCTCCATAGAATAGGAGACAAGCCAGATGCCACAAGAAATGATGTGTGATTTTTCTTGACAACAAAGTCTATTGGTCAAAACAGATACAAGCCTACTTAGATCCAAGGGGACAGGACATGGTTCCTACCTGTCAATGAGAGGAGTATTGAAGTAGTCAAGTCCGTATTTTTAAACTACCGTATGGATCACTAATGCAAGTAATAGTCCCTCTGAGAAATTTTTCGTAGCTCTTGTGAAAATACTTAGACTGTCCGTACTTCTTTGTATTCAGATACAGCACAACACTCTCTTTTAACCTTCACTTCCCAATACTGACGTTCATGTATTTCCAATTTCCTGATCACATACCCCAATGTAAAATACTTTAGAACATGTATCCCAATACGTGTAAGTACCCTATATAGAGACTTTATAAATAATCTCATTTTACCACACATCCCAATGAGTAGACCACTTTTTTAACATGTATGCCCAATATGTGTAAATTCTCTTATATATACACTTTAAAAATAATCTCATGATTATGCTCATTACAAAATAGAAGATAAAATGGATCTGGTAAAGACAAATATAAACTCTTCTTAAATATCTTGCTGATTATGATGACTTCATATTATATTATCACTAGCTTACATTTCAAGGCAAAAAGATATACTTAAGATGACATTCATAGGTAACGATACTGACTACCAGTACATACTAGAATTAGTCATTCTTGATAGCTTTTAGTTCATTTTCTTATCACAATGGCATATTCCTGCTGCTTTTACCTCATAGTGCAGCTAATAAAGCAATTTTTATTGGAGTAAAAAGTCCAAGTTTCATCATGTCCTTGGATTTCAAGAACTGTTCTAACTTTCTTGTCTATTTTATATGTCTGTTTAGTTAAAACTCGATGTTATAAGCTACAAAGCCATATACGGACACATGTACATAGGATGTGTCCTAGATCAGGAACTGGTGAATGTAGGCAACACTCCTATCCCCCAAGCCTATGGAATTCTCATTTTTCTCTTGGGAATACTTGAAATACACCATAACCTTCCAAATAACGGAGTCCTATTTTTTTTTTTTAGGAATATGTAGCTTTTTTCTTATCACCCTCTAATGAGTCACCTGGCACACCCCCCTGGGATGCAAACACACCATAATGAAAGCAATTGATACAGAGGACATTTAATAAATATGTTGCATTAATGAAAGAACAAGTCTGTCACAAAGTAGTCACTTAGTTGAACGAAAATGCAATTGCTGTATCTGCAACAAAAAGTAAATTGCAGAAAGCTCTGTTGCTCTCAGCAACTCAGCTCCTCAATGATGTAGTCAAAACATTGTGGGAGATTAGAACTTATTTTCCTATGAAATGCATTCCCTCTGGAGGCTGATCTGAAAAATTAACTTTCTGTATCAGTGGAGATTAACAATTTTTCCTCTTTTCCACACCCTTCCCATTTATATCTTCTTGATGTCTTGGGTTTTACATTTCATGGCAGCCTCATAAATCATTTAATTCTCTTCAACAATTAGTAGGGTTGAGTTGATGGTATTAATATCTTTTTTGTTCCTTTAAATGAAAGAACTAAGGCATATTGAGTTGAAATTTCTTGCTTAAGGCCAGCTGGAGCATCAGTAACCATGCTGGGATTAAATTTTAAAAATTCTTACTCACAGACTTTACCTGTGTTCCTTTGAGCCACTATGGCCTTTTGATCTTTACTTGAAATAAAAGAATTCTTGATGATTAAATAAGTAGACTTTCTTTTAAATCAGCAAATAATGGAGCTTTCAAAACTAAAAGCAGTTAGCATAGAAAATTCAATAAGAATACTATTTTATGGAAAAGAGTTGCTACAAAACAGTCTATTAAGTTGGAAAAAAGACAGCAGATGACTGTGGTTCTTCTAGAATCCTTTTTAGGAAGATGGAAGGTGCAAATCTGACTCTCTGTCTATCTCCATCCTAAAGCAGAGTCTGTTGGTTGGTGTTAGACTACAAAATTGAAGTTCTCTTCTGCTGTCCCCCAGATTTCTCTGTGAAATAAAAATAAAAACAAAAACAAAAACAAAAACCCAACTTCTAACAGTGATGATAAGTAGTGGTTGGATAGGGAGGGTTAGGATACTGGAGAATGTGGAATCGCAGTGGAATAGATTCACAGAACTGTTGTGCCAGTGTGAGGTTCCAGGTGAGGATGGAGACCGTGACCTAGCTTGTAGTGGCAGGGGTCCACACTGGTGCAACTTCTCTCCAGTAATGTGTAGGCTGAGAAGGCAGATGGTTGGTATGGTCTTTAACTGATGTTTAGCTGGTCTTTTGCAGCAAAAGTACAAGGGATACTGAATTTGAGGATATTGTCAAGGGAGTCTATATGCAATTGAGTATAGAATTGGAGTAAGAGTGTGTTCTCATGGGAATTTATCAATGTGGGGAAAAGGGAAGTAGGAGGCACTTGAGTGTGCATAAGGTTGAAGAACAGAGTGGCCAGAGTGAGAGAACAGCTGGGCAGGGAGGAGGTCGGTGATGAAGCTTGAGCTTTAAGAGCATGACTAATTCACAATGATAAGAGAGTCCAGCGTGTAGCTATAAGGGTGGGTGGTTGAAGTAGGGTGATAGTGGGATAATAGATTCATTTATGTAGTGGAGGGTAGGAGTTGATGTAAAAATGGGTCTCAAATCCAGGTGCCATATTCCTCAAGGGATGTGGGTAATGGAGAAGGTGGATAATGACAAGAGGTAAAGATGAAAATGGAGGATGGTGTAAACATCAAAGGAAGTGATCTCGTTTATGAGAACAGAGTAATAATCTGGAAGCAGCAATAGGAAGCTGTTGCCAGCCATCACCCAGACTCACCTCACTGTCTGTCCCTCCAGTGACGTTTGTCAGGGAGGCCAGGAGGAAATTCCTCGTTGGTTATTTTAAACATAATAAAAATTTTTAAATAAAGTTGAGGTTTTTGTCCATGCGTTGTCCTTCCTCATTTAATGGATGCAAAAAATACAAGGCTGACCTCCCTCCTCTACCGTCAACATTTTCCCCTCTGAGTTTATTTTATCATTTTGTGATTTATTTTCCTTTAGGAATGCTTTATGTTTATTTTAGCCTAATTGCTTCATAAGAAATATTGGAGCCAGGCATTTCAGGGAAAGCCTTGTATATTTTTCTTCCTTAAGACTCTTTTCCGGTCGAAGGGAAATACTTAAATCTGGCTCAATCCAGCTTATATAACCTAGTTAAACCAACATTCCCCAGCCGGCTGAAGTCATTGAGCCTTGTATTTATCCATGGAAAATATTTTTCGTGACTGACCATAGAGACAAAAGCAAAATAAGTCAGTAAGACTTATCTCTTTGCACATATGACTTCCATCGATTGTTAATATTTATTAACGGGAACCCCATCTAGCTTTCTTTATAGTCGGGAACATGATGGCTGAGAAAGAACATAATAAAATCTGTGAAATCATTAATGGCAAGGACCAAAGGGCTTTCAGATTTGTTTTCCAGATTTTCAAATTCTAGGACAATGTAGTTTATCTTTTCCTTCTTCTTTCCCTTCCTCTCACTCTCCCCTCCCTTTCTTTCTTTCTGTTTTTCTGGTATAACTTAAATATAGCAAAGCACACAAATCTTAAATGTATGGCACAATAAGTTTTTACACTGTGCATATCCTCGTGTAAACCTCACTCCGCTCACAACATGCAATGTTTCTATCATTCCAGTAGAATCCCTTCTGCCTCCTCCCAGCTGACTATCTTCAGAGTGAACCATTGTTCTAACCTCTACCATCATAGATTAGATCTGTTAATTTTTTTTAATTATTTTGTGTCCATTTTTTTTACTTAATATTTTCTCTGTGAGATTCCTCCACATTGTTGAATATAACTGTAATCTATGGTTTTTCACTGTTTAATGATATCTACTTGTATGAATATCTTCGAATTTCTCTGTTCCATTGCTAAGGGATATTAGATAATTCCCAATTTGGGGCTGTTTTGTATAAAGCTACTGTGAACATTCTTGTACATGTCTTTTAATATAAGTAAGCACTCATTCCACACCAAAGAATGGAGTTCCTGGGTCACTTAACCTGAATGAATACTTCAGACGTTTCAAAAGTGATTATTCTCGTTCACACTTTGAATAGTAGTTTATGGTAATTCAAGTTTTTCCGTATCCTGTCCTTGTCTACACTTGGTATTGTCAGTGCTTTTAATTTTAGCCACTCTGGGAGAGATATAAGAAATGTTTATTCTTGAACTAACCCCAGACAATTTTGAGATGAATGAATGAAAGCGTAGGTTCAAGCAGAAGGCCATTAATCTTACAGAGTTTATCAGAGTGCCACAAGTAGAAAATAGTAGGGAATTTGTTGAACTGATGTTTCTCTTAATAAACCTCCAGATCACCTGCTTCAGCCTCATTCAGGTATGCTTGATAAGTGCATATACTCCTGGCTTCACCCCTGATCCACTGAGCCAGAATTCCTGTTTTCAAATTCTTTGTATATACCAAACTCCCTTAACTCTTAATGGACATTAAAGATTGTGTGTACACCACTACATATATATGAATAACAGAGATACCAAGTGTAGAAATTAGATTAAATCTGTGTTGACTATATTTTGAGGCCAACAATTGAAGGACTCTGAAATCAAGACAGCCTCAGAAAAATCTTAGTCACTCTTGATATTGGATGGCCTAGCATATGGGTAATTGGACTTCTAGAACGAGAAGAAAGAGGAGGCCAAGGAGATATATGAATTTTCTTCAAAAGGCTGAGAATTTTCCAAAGTTAATGCAGGCACCAAACCATAGATCGAGGAAGCTCAGAGAACACCAAACAGAACAGATACCAAAAATCAATCAACCAAACACAAAATACCATGCCAAGGCCTATCATATTGCTGAAGAACAAATGTAGTATGTTATCTGTATTCTAAAAGCATGAAAACATTTTTGTCATTGATCACCTTCTGAATTCAAGTTCTAGTTTCGTCTTGTGAGAGAATGACACTGTGGTTCACCTTCCTCCTCAGAGCCTCCGTTCCCTCTGATTCATTTCTTCACTCTCGTATATTATGTCATGATAGGCCTGTCAGTGCCGGTATTTGAAGTTGACCCATTAAGGTCATTTCCTTCAAGTATTTACAACTTATTTTTTTTTAACTATTTTGTTGTTGTTGTTTTTAATTTAATAACAGCAGCTCTTACTAGGCCCTACCTGTGTCTCAGGTACTAAGTGTATGTGATATCATTTCATCTAATCCTCATTTTCATGGCAACCTTATTAAATAAATACTATTATTATCCTTTTTTAAAAATACGTTTAGAAACTGAGGATAAAGGAACTTTAAAATATTGTTCAAATTGACCAGGCAAATAAGTGAAACAGCTAGGATTTAAGCCCAGGCAGTCTGACTCCAGAACTCCTTTTCTTTTCACCTTTTTTGAGGTATAATTGGCAAATAAAAGTTTTATGTATTTAAAATGTATGACTTGATGTCTTGATATATATGGGTATGTATTATGGGAGGGTTTGACTTCTACTTTTAACCATTCTGCTATACTGCAACTCAAATAAACAAACAAAAAAACACAGTACCACACACATACAGACACACAACAGATTATATATTATATATAACATAAAGGTATAGTAGACTTTATTCCCCGTTTCCACCAAGAGTTACAGCCCGATTGTCTTAACAGTTCAGGGTACACTTTATCTCTTAAACTTTGTTCTCATTAGTCCCGTTGTAACAGCGACCTAGTCGAAATGAACAAATCCTCTTGAATCCTTAGAGTTGTGTTAAAGCAACTGGCAGGCTGGCGTGAAGACGCAGCGTGCTTCGCAGCAGATGCTACGCACAGTGTTTGTGTGGAGAGATGCAATAAATCAGTTAAGAGGCTGTGTACCCCATTGACAGTGCATGCTGTGTGGGTGGACTCTCAACAGGGATTCTGATAAATTCTAGAGATTGCTCACCAGCTAGTTCTTTTTACCCCACTTCACTGTTTTCTGGCAGGCTTCTCCTTTTCAAATGGCTTGTAGCAACTAGGTACTAGTATCAGATTTTTTTTTTTAAACAGAGGAAAACAATAAAAGACAAACAAGACCAGGCTTTACAAAAGATTTGTCTTATCAAAGGTCATATGGTGAAATCTACAGATGCTTAAAATTTTTAGATAATTCTGCTCTGATTATCTGAGTAAATGGCAGCATCTGCTCCCTTCTGGCCTTACTTTATCAGCCCAGGGCCCGTACTTTCCTATCTCCTCTCTCCCCAGCACACGCACACGCGCACACACTAAGAAGAATGTTTACTACAAGCCATTGCTCTTTACTAGAAGGAAAACAGGGCAGATTTCTGAGGATTAGGTTACATTCCATAGATGAAAGGTTGGGATTTTACACACAATAATATCCTTCAGCCTTTGACCCCTCTGGCTTTTCTAGCTGTCACAGTTCCCTTATAAACCCCAATCTCTGGACGCTGTCAGCGTGGACATCATACAGGACTTGCATCTCTATCTAGAAAGCTTTCAAATAAAGTTTTATCTCTTTGATGTTCCTGTGTCGTTTCTCCATTTGCCTTTCCTCTGCATCTTACATATTTCTGTCTGATATTTTGATCTATGAGGACTTGCCTTTGATTAAGGGCTCTGCTCCTTAAATGTTCTTTTTCAGTTTCTCCACTTTATCAAAAGATTGGAGGTACCTCTGGTGACCCAACATCTCTGGCATATTAAATCTGGGTGTCAAATGCATGCTTTGATAGATGACCTGATAAGCCTCTCCCATGTCTAATTTCAGTGATTTTGTAAAACTGAATTATTTCCTCTCTTAGGCATATGATTTTCTCCTTCTCCCCAAACTTCCCTGTGTTGAGTAGGCTTTCCTAATTAAATGCAGTGGATTGTTTAGAATCTAATCTTGGACACATGTGCCTTTTTTCTTATGGAAAGACAAGGAAGTGGAGCTTCATAAATCAGACTATTGGGCTTAAAATGTAATTTATAAGGAACAAATACAGGAAATGTAAATCATGCTCAAGAAAGGCTTACTTTCATCTTACAAGTTGGATTGAAAATCATGTGGCTACATTTGTAAGTGATGAAAGGACATTCTGAAAATAAAATCTCAAGGTTAAATGTAGAAGCACATTTAATAGGTATTTGAGCAATCCCAGCATCTTCAAAAGTTTTGGGGTGGGGTTGTGTGTGATCTCAGCGATGCATCTCATGACTTCATTCATTTAAAAGGTGAATTCTCATAAGGTCTGCTTTCAGTGTCCTCATGAGTTTTTAACATTTCCATGTTTTAGAGAAAGCCTAGAGCTGTAATAACCCAATCCAGAAAATATACAGGACTCGAGGCAAAAAAGAAGCCTGGAAGACTGTTGTTCTTCTATCAAGGAAAATCTGAAGGAAAGGTTATAAATTCAAATTTTGAGCTCTGTCCAGTTTTCATAGCACTTTATAATTAAGGGATAAATCTAGGGACATTCGCTACAAACACGTGTGTTCTTTATAAGGTTAGAAGCAAGATACAGAAATGGTTCAGATGGCCGGGACTGGGAAGATGCAACTCGAACCAGTAGAAATTTGATGCTTGAGTAGAGATTTATGATTTTAGAACTGACAAGTCTGTAAAGTCATTTCTAGGAAGGCATCATCCAGTTCTTCAGTTTAGGCACATTTTGAAGCTATTCTTCACCGTAATAGTGAAGTTGTAACATTTGACATCTTTATGTAGAAGACTTAATTTAACCAATATAGTTTTTGTTGAATCCAAGCTGTTGGTGTTATGACAGCAATGCATTTATCAGTTATGTTTTTTTTTCCAATCTCAGTTCTGTTTTTAGTGGCTGATCAGTATTCATTGGAATCAGCTCTTCCTTTGACACAGGCTGTCTCCTGGCTTGTGAGGGTGTGTGTTCTCATGATCGCAACATGGTGGAGTGTGTGTGTTGATTTACAGATATTTGTAGCTGAAGGCTTGTATTCTGCTATGCTCCATTACTTTGCATACAAAGGAAACAATTTCGACTGCAAAAGCAAGCTGACTTGAATGGTTGAGAAGATGTAGCTTCTGCAAGGGGCAAAGGACAATGCTACATTTCCCTGTGGCTTTGTTGTTTGGGAATTTGATGTACTTGTGTATCCAGGTATCTCCTGATTTAAGGAAACCCAGTAAACAAAATCTAAATTTGCAAAATGAGGGCTCCATAAGACTCTGTTTGTTCTTACTATTCTCTTATTAAATTCACAGCTTTTTGTGAGAAATTTGCTCAAATTAATATAAAGGGCTTGAAGTCTGGTAGTGCCTGATTTGACCCAAAACATCAGCTCTTCTTACTGGGAAGTCTTTGTCAGGATCTTTAATCCCTCTGGGCTTAATTTTCTCATCTGAAGAATGAGAGAAGTAATTGTGCTTATATGTGAGAATCTGATGAGATAATTCATGTCAAGCATATAACAGTGAGATAGATTATACATAGATATTTGTGTGTGGATGAAAATATATGTATGTATGTACATATGTATTTATGATCTACATAGGGCTCAGATACAGTGTGCTATTATTACACAGTGCTCACAGTGCTTTATGGAGAATGAGACACCCTGATAAAATCAATAGATGATGTACACGTACAATTTTTAGCAGCAGATTTATCTTGCTAGTGATGTATCGTGGAGGCCACTATTAAACATTTTCATTCCCTGCACAAACACACTTACTAACCATAGAGGCAGGCAACCTAGAGGTGTGCCAGATGGTACAATGAAGTCACCTGGGCTGTTTTAAAATCACCACAGGCAACATGCCCCTGTTCACGACAGAGAATCGATTGGGAACCCCTTTGCCCAGTGAATCCCTGTCGAAGTTTGGGTTCCCCAGGAAGCAGGCTCCGAGAAAGAGATCTGGGTGTTGGGAGTTTGTTGGGTGGTGTCCTCATGGTCCATACCTGCTGGGAAAGTGAGAGAAGCCAGATGGGCTGTGATTCAGTCATGACGAGGCTCTGGAGCTGGGGTTGACCTGGGGAGTTGATCCAAACTGGGGCTGGGCTACCTGGAGCTGGGTTTTTATGCCTTCTCCCTCCCACCCATCCACCAGTCATTGGATATCGGCTGCTCTCAGGAAGAGGGGCAGGACTTTGGGCAAAGTGGCTCTTTTCACCCCACGGCATTGCCCAGAAGGGCTGACAGCTGAAAGTTGTCTCACTCACAGCAACTGGGGCGTTCTCTAGTCTTCAAGGGGGATCTAAGTGGCATGGCGCAGTCTACAATGGTTCAGTAGAATCAATTATTGTTGGAAATTGGTTTGGCCTAAGTTATCTGGTCTCTACTTTTCTCTAGTCTTTCTCCCTCTATTCTTTTCCTTCTCTCCCACCCTCTGTCAACCATTTATTGATGGCTCACTACATAGCAGGTGCTCTAATGAGGGCTAGAAATTAAAATACCTTTTTTAAAGAAAGATTCTTTTCCAAAGCTTCTGTTCAAATGCAGAGAGAAGCCAGGCAGAAAAACGGGCAGAGAAGATGGACTAGGGGTTGGAAAAATAGTAATTGACAATTCTGTTGTCCCTTACCATCTATGTGATCATAGTCCCTAAAATTCTCGAGCCCCATTTTCCTCCCTTTTAAAATAGGGTTACCAATTAAACCTACTGAGAGGACTGTCCCAAAGAATAAATTAAAGAGAAGTTTTCATTCATGCCTAGCTCATCGTAGTTGTCCAGTAAAATTGTTGACGATGTCTTTACTGTTGGTACTAATGATGTCAAAGTTTTAGGGATCCATTTCCATGTGACCCCTTTATGTATTAGGTCAATCAAAAGATAATTTAACCTAGGAGAAGAGCTCAGTGATGGGATGACCTGATGTGTTAGACTCTACCCTTCACACAGTCTGTGCCTCAAGGGCCTTCCACTGCAAGGTGTGCCCTAGTGACTACACCTTTCTGGGCTTCTCAGTGTTCCTCACAAATAGTCTCTTTCTTGAACCACACTCCTTCTGGCACCTCATTCTCCCAGATTTCTTTCCATGTCTCCAGCCATCAACTAGCAATGTGTCCCCTTTGGCCTGTCTCACTGATGTATCCATTCAATGCTACAGGTCCTCAGAGCATCAGCCCTAGGTCCTCTCCTCTGTTCATGTCTTTCTCTTTGACCATGGGTTTATATGTCAGCTCCGTGATGGTGGCTCCCAAGCTGGACTCCAAACCTGACTTCTGTTTGGAGCTCCAGCTTATATACCTCCTTGCCTACTTTCCAATTCTATTGAATATCTCACAGGCATACAGTTCAGGTTTATCCCATGTTCTAACCAGAAGTGTTGATCTTTTCCTTCAAACCTGCTCACTCAGTATTCTCCATGTCAGCAATGGCCATTTCTTTTCTTTCATTGCTCAAGCCAGAAACACACAGATCATCTTTGTCATCTGTTTCTCTCTTGCTTCAGATACCTAATTTACCACTAAATCCCTTTAATTCTACATTCAAAATATCTTCTCTCTTCACATCCTTCTATCACCACCTTGTAGTAGAAGCCACCATCATCCATGGGCTCAGCAAAAGCTCTGGTGTCCCCACTAATTTCTCTACTTTCAGATAAACCCTCAGCTGAGACATTTCTTCTTCTTACAGCCAGAGAGAGAGTGTTTAAATATAAATTGCAGCATGGCACCGCCCTGCTTGAAACTGTTTTGACTTCACAATCACACTTGGAGTAATGGGATCCTTGATCTTGCATCCAAGACCAAGAATGACCTTGCCCTTGTCTGCCCTTCCATCCTTATCTCAAGCCAATGGCCTCCACCCTCCCCACAAGCACCCCCTCCCTGGCCCCCTTGCCTTCACTGAAAAGTAATATTCCACACAGAACATTTGCACATCTTATTTTTCTTCGGCCTCAAACCTCCTTCCCTTTACCCTTCACCAGTCTTTCTCACCATTCAGATCTCAGCCGGAAGGATCTTTCAAATTTGCTCTCCCCGCACCTCCATCTAACCTGGGCTTCCCCTGTTTTTCTCATGAAGAGGCTTTTGTTCTTCTCCTTTCTTGAACTGGTTTATTTGGGGGTTGGAATCATTTATTTGGGTGTTTCCTTTTTGTGAGTACTTCCCTCACTACACTGCAGCTCTGTGAGTGCACAGACCACACGGCTGATACCCAGCACCGAGCCTAATGGCCGCATTAGAAGATCACTGCTGATTAGATGAAGGCTGAACCAAAGTGGCCAGATGCAGCGTGAATTAGAGTCAGGTGTCCTGGTCCTAGCCCCTGCTGTGTCCTAGCCATGTGACTTTAGGCAGGTCCCTCCACTTTCCTGGGCCTGTTTTCTTACCTTCAGAATGAGGACCATACCATCTCTTCTCCCTTTCTCGCAGGGCCACTCCTTCAGCAAAACTGCAATGAACAGCAATCCAGTGTTTGAGTTACCCAGTTAAATGAAATCCACGTTCTCTTTATAAAGAGGCCAGAATTTGGAAGGGAGGACAGGCATGTGAACAAATTCATGATTATACTCTAGTACAGTAAGTGTAATGATAGAAACAGGGCACACTGTTATGTAATCTCTATTTTAATCAGAAAGAAATGTATTGAGTTGGGTACCGTGCTAGGCACTTTCAAATGCACTGCCTAATTTAACTTTCACATAAGAAGTTCAAAGTGACTAAAATCAGGATTCCCATTTTGCAGATGAGAAAACTGTGACCCAGTGGCCTTAAGTAAGCTGCTTCAGCTTATAGTGCTAGTAAGTGGAAGCACCAAGCTTCTAGCCCAAGCTTTCTATTCCAAGTTCAGGTTGCTTTCCAAATATATGTATATAATTAAACTAAGCTGTTATTACATTATTACTAGAAGTATGAATTAACTGATGTTGAACTGAAGTATTTTATAGCCAAATCTAAGTCAGAAGAGAGCATCGTAGCAAAAATCTCACTTTTTCCTTCAACTTCCTCTTTTTTCCCCAGCTTTCCTGGGTCCATTTTTATTATCATTTATAATTGATTATAGAAAGAGTCTATTTTTGATTTTAATGTGTCTTTAATTGAACCCATAGTGAACAAAGTGTTTCCTACAACAGTGATTTGAAATGTTTTGTGGTTAGAGAACCCTTGTACGTCGCATTTTGGTCCCAAAACACTGGCCCTAGGGTGTGCTTGTTGGAGAAAACCCAAGTGGACGTTGCTCTGCTTTCTTTCCAAGTAATTCTTGAAATGTCTCATTGCAACTTAAAGTTCTTTAGAAAGATCTCAATGTGAGATCAGTTTAAATATATGAGATACCCATCCTGCCATGATGGAATTCTAAAAAACAGAAGGGCATCTAAGTGACCTGAGCCCTCAAGCTGTGGTTGAGAGTAACAGCGAGTGAAGGCGTGTAGGACATAGGAGTTGGTGGAGGTAATTACAACTTGGCTGCGCTGTGTAAAGCGGGTGTGGTACGTTTCACCTGTGGGAACAAAGGCACCACGTTGCTCATCAGAGACTCACCGGTTGTAAATCCTCAGTCTTAGGACTGGCATCATCATCATCCATTGCTAACTTCTATTGAAAACTTATTACATGCCAGGCACTGTGCTTTCTGTGTATTATCTCATTTAATCTTCATAAATATTCCTATGACAGAGATAATGTTATCACACCTATTAGTAAGGTGGGTAAATGAAGACTTAAAATCAGGTTGAGTAACTTGTTTAAGGCAGCATGACGTGTAATTGGTGGAGATATGTTTCGCACCCAAGCATCTGACTCCAAGGGCGTGCCCTCAACCATCATAAAGCTGTTCGTCCATGCCATCAGGGCCATCCAGTCCCCTCTTCCCCTGTGCCGCCAATCTTCAGGGGGGATCTAACTCATCACAGCATGAGCTCCCTCCCTTCTCTCATTCTGTTCTTCCCACCTTCCTCCTGCTCCAGCATTATAATCCCTGGGGTGAGGGAAGGAAAAGACTGAAGCTGTCATCCGTCCACGTCTCAAGTTCCACAGTCATTAGCACCATCGCTAGCTTGGACAACCAGGCGGCTGTTGCAAGCCTGCAAGTCTTTTTGCAAAGTCAAGGTATTGGCACTCCAGACATGATAAAGCTAGTCGGTTCACATGTACATGAAAATGCAATGCGGGGCTGTTACCCTTAGCGTCTGCCACATTCTCTAGCTTGCGTTTCCCTTGACAAAGTTCATTTGGTATATTAAGCAGTATTATGAGCATTGGCAGCATAAAAATGAAAAGATACACTCTTGCCGTAAGGACCTTTAATCTAAGTGAGGGATAGATGTCTTCACTGTAACACTTAGCACCTTATAGTTTACCAGGAGATTCCACAGAGAGTTGGGAGAAAGTAAGACCAGAGCCAACCCTGGAATCCCATCAGGTAAGCAGGGAGGGAAGACAGGCGAAGGCAGAACGCGTAGGGAGGCACGGGTAAAGAGTGCGCTAAGGAGAATCTATTCAGATTGCTGATCTTATTCCAACAGAAATTTTAGTGATGTAACCTATTGACATCAGATTTTGGACCTTAAGCTTGACAAGCTTATTTTTAACCCCCTCTTGGAGGACAGAAGGGAACATATTGCAGGTGTGGGTTTCTACTGTCTCTTCAGCATGGAAGCAATGCCAAATACCATCAATTTTTATGGTCTTGGTTTCCTCACATTTTTTGTCACTGATTAAACAGGGGAACCTTATTTCACTTTCATTCTCTTTTATTCATGAGGACCCTTAAGTAAAACCTCGGTTGAAGTGTTGTGGTTATGGGCTTTGAGGCATTTCAAGACCCAACGCATGGAAAGTTTTACTTGCAGAATTAAGATCCCTGTTCTTCTGCTTGTGTGCCTTGGTGTTTTAGCTCCATGAACAGCAGTTTCCTCATGCTTAAAATGGGGAGAAAAAATGCTTCCCAAGGTGATTTGTGGATTAAATGGGACAATGGATGGGAAAGGGCCTGGCACATAGTAGGTGCTTTTCCCAAAAGTATGTGTCATGTTGGGTTGCCCCCTCACCCACCTGAGTCCCATGAACTATCAGTGCTGAGGATGAGTTTGTCTCTTGGATCAGCATTCTGAGAATCAGTCGAAAGCAAACATCTACATCACCGGTTCTCAGCCAGGGGCAACTTTGCCCTCCAGTGGACATTTGGCAAAAATCCAAAGACATTTTTAACTGGCACAACTGGGAGTAGCTGCAACTGAAATCTAGTGGGGAGAGGCCAGGGATGCTGCAAAGCACCCTACAGTGCGCAGGACAGCCCCCCACGACAAGGAGATACCCAGCCCAAATGTCAGTAACACCCGAATGGACAAAGTCAAGCAGATAAGGTCCACTCTACTTGCATATCATGTTGATGAAATTTGGGCTATACTAAATCAAATTTTCTTTTCCTTTTTACCCCTGCCTCCTGAGACAGGATTCCCACTGTCCACATCGGGGCGCCGTCCTTTCAGGTGCCCCCATTGTCGTTTAGGAGTGAACTACCCCGCCCCCTGTAGGATCTTGGGTGGGCCCCTTACCTTTCCCTAGCTGTGTTTTCTAAAAATGGCCGTGACCCTTTCTGTTCTGCCTCCATCACTGAGTACTTAATCGGCACAACATGGGAGAGAGGGTCTCATTTCATCCCCAATTTACAAGTGAAGGTACTGAAGCCTGGAGGGGTGAATCATCACACCAGTAACCGTGGAGCAAACAGCTGCTTCATCCAGTCCTGATGTTCCACTCCAAACCCGAGACCTCTCCCTTTTTCCCCAAAGCTTTCCTAATAGATCTCATGGTCCTCCTGGTCATTGCTGCAGGTTTTATCACATAATTGCTTCTAGGCTGTTTAATGCCCGCGGATCTTAACATCTGTGGGTAATTTTTCAGCTCCCCGAAGGCAGGAACACAGTTTCCATCTCTTCCATTGAATGTTTCTGGACCTGGGACAGTACCCACTTGTTAATTTTTCTACCACAGAAACCCCTGGTATTAATAAAATTCAACACTTAAAAGTTCAAGAAGAAACCAGGTCACTGGGTATCAGGAAGAGAAAGTCAAAGTAGCTTTGAAACTTTTCTAAACATTACTTTGGCAGTGGGTCACTGGTTCAGATTAGCTCATGCACAGAGGCCAGCAAGCCCAGCGCCTGCCTCTTCAACATATGAGCAGTGTATGTGTTTGGCTGTTGCCATGAGTGGAATATCAAGGGGGAGGAGGAGGCCTCCAACAAACATCTCACGTGCTTCTTGGTAATTAATTTTAAAAGACGCCTGATGCACGGTGAGTTGCTTGCCTAGTGACACTCGATTAAGAGGAAATCCCAAAACAATGCATAGAAATGCTGACCAACAAAAGCACACAGACCAAGAGGACTGGTCTACCTATCAAAAACAGGAGAGACCTTGAAGGTTGTTTATGGTGTCATAAATCTTCAACCATAGTCTCCGTTATGTTGATACTACACTTATTTGCTTGAAAAATCTGCTCTGAGGTACAAGGGAAGTAATTACTGAGTCTTCCCAGGGACCAACACAGAATCCCCAAACAGAACGTTTTAAAGTTTCCTTAAATTAATTTTTGGAGGGATTTGGTAACTCTGTGTGCTGCCAGCAACGTACAAGGAATTTACCTTTAATGTACTGCTTGGAAGCTGTGTACTCCTTCTTGGAGGGCTGGAAAATGGCGCATGGCTACATTTCCCTCTGTTTGAAAGCACTGTAATATAATGTCTTTCTGACTTTATATTTCAGGTGGGAATTAGCATTATTCCAGTTTTTTCCTATTAACATCATTAGCACCTGAATATATCCAACCAAAAAACTAGATTGTCTAAAACAGTCTTTTTATGTAAGACTGGTGAAAAAAATTAATATACAGTTCCCATCGGTGTGGTAAATGACTTACAGTGACCGCATTGCAAATGTCCATTAACCCTTCCCTTTCTCAACACGGAGAGGGGGCTTTTAATTTACTGCTAATCATTCTGAATGTAGCCAAGCAAGTGACCAGGCTGGGCTGCGGGTAGAAATGTGAGGAGACTTATTGGTCTTGGAAGATTTTGTGCACATTCTTGCCAGAAAATGAGGCAATGGGTTGGCCAACCTCAGAGTGCTGTGAGCCCTGGTGTCAGTGATTTGCAGTCACCTTTAGGAAATCAGGCACCAAGTTGGGGGACTGGGTTGGGGTCACTTAAGACAATGGGTTTGCACTGCACGTTAGGTTGTAAAAACCAAAGGGCCATTTCCAACTAGTCATCACCCACCCTCGGTCCCATTAGCTGTTAATCCAGAACAGGCAGCACAGAATGGAATCTCAGAACTTGGAGTCCATCCATAAAGTCAGTTGAAATTCTGAAGGCAAGGCTGCCTAAATCCCTTCCCATGGCAAGGGGGAGGGTCGTAGGGGAGGAAAGGTTAAAAGTCAGGTGTTGAATGTAGCACCTTGTGAGACAAATATGACCTGCATCCATGCTTTGTTTGGCTCTCATAATCTGGGGGGAAATGAGCATGTTTTAAATTAGGAGATTTCATAAAACTTCTGGATTTTCAGTTGTTCTTAACTTAAAAATAGGAGATGGAGCAACAGTCAGCCTATATTCTCACATAGCAAAAATGGGTTGGAATTGTACATTTTAGGGGAAAAAAAAGCCAAACTATCCTGTCCACTGTCATCCACCTAATCTCATTTATCCCTTAGAGCGGTCCTCTTCACACAGTTACGTTATCCCGACAGCACTTGAGTTTGTAACCTCCGGTGTAATTGGATAAGGAGGTTGCCCCAGGTGCATCAAACACAGAAGTGTGCAGCTGGGTTTACGATGTATTCCAAATAATTTGTAAAGAATGGTAATTAAAACAGCAAAATTTGCCACTGGTTAACTTTTTGAAAATAAGTTACAATAGGTTCTTGTTACGCTTCCTCACCAGCACCGTGATGGGCTTTCTTGAAATGGCGATAAGCAGGACAGTACAGCAGCTCCGCTGAGAATCCCAGATCAGCTTGGGTCTGAAAGTCAAGATTCTCTTGGGTGCACGTGGTACCAATGAGCTCACCTGGCTCCCCGCCCCCTCGCCCTCAATATTGACTTACATAAATGAGAAGCCCAGGGGTATCTGGCTCAGGCAAGGCTGCATTCAGGAAATCAAATAATGTTATCTTATCTACCTCCCTGCCTCCCTCCCTCCCTCCCTGCCTCCCTGCCTCCCTGCCTCCCTGCCTCCCTGCCTCTTCCTGTCACTGCCCCCTGCCCTTCTCTTTCTCAGCTCTGCTCTCCCTGGTGGCTTAATTCTCTAGCAAATTCTCTCCATAAAGTGGCAAAGACAGCCACTAATGGCAAGTCTAAGCTGCTTGTGTCCCTTGGGACATGATCTAAGAAAGAAAGAGAACTTCCCTCTTAACAAGCCATAGCAAGTCAAGTAAATATGATTTGCCCTGCCTGGGTCACACACCCAGCGTTAATTTAAGAAATATTTATTCAGTGCCTCCATTGAGTCAGACTCTAGTTGGAAATAATCACTACATTATCGGAGATGGGAGGGAATCAGCAAATAAAAAGGAAAATAATCAAGAAAATTATATAGGACTTGAGAAATGAAAGTGCACAGGGGCGTTTTTACTGAGTCAAAGCCCACTAGGTGACAAGCAGCAGCCCCCCCAGCAACAAAAAAATAAAGACAAAAGAGAGATCCTTCTACCAGAGAAGGGCGGGGATGGAGTGCAGGCAAAAATGAGGTCTCTTACAAGTGCGAGTGTTTTATGACCATGAACATCATCTCTGCCTCATTTGTGCTGCTTCAGGTTGGGCAGAGGAAGGAAAAACAGACAAAAACTGGCTTCCCTGTGAGATAGGCCTCCGGAAATGGCACCTGAGACCCCTCCTGCCCTGCTCCGCCCCCGGCGATACCACGCTTCTTGGAGTGTACCATGTAATCGTAGCCGTCCTCTGCCTAAGCTGTTCCCTGTGCCTCCAACGCCCTTCCCCCTCCTATTCACCTTCCTGACTTCTGTCCCTTGTTCAAGGACCTGAGCTAAGTGAGGTGCCCCTCCTCCGGGCTCTGGAAGAATCTGCGCTTGTCCCATTGGCTGGGAAATTATCTTTTCTCCTCCTGGTTCTTTGCCATGAGAGGTGTTCGGTCCGTGGTACAGATGTGGACACTCTGTGATAAAGGAGGGGTGAATCTGTTTCACGGCTCCTCTCAGAGAGCCCTCAGTCCCCTGTCACCCCTCGCTGTGGGAAGACCGAAAGGTGAAGGCCATTACAGCCGGTCCATCGTGAAGTCATTCTCATGTCTGCGTTGCGTGCCTTTAGGTCCTCAGAGACCGTGACTTTTCCTGACCCTCGTGCTCCCTACCCGAGACCTGGCAGAAGCCTGGCTGGGGAGCACGTGGGGTCTGTGTGAAGAATTCCTGGGCGGCAATTTAGGGAGGTGGTGAAGAGCATGGCCTCTAGGTGTATTTGTCTCCTGGATCTGCTGCTTAGTGAGTACATGACCTTTAGCTATGTTTAGTAGCTCTCAATCGATTACAGATAATAATAGTATCTTCAGAGAATTGTTGAAAATGAGGTAATCCATGTAAAGCTCTTAGAACAGTGTTTAACACTTAGTAACGGCTCAATACATGTTTGCGATTATTATTGTGGTGATGATGAGGAACAGGAGGGGGAGAGGAGGGAGGAGGGGGAAGCATCCTCAGCCAGCCAGACGACTGTGGTACCCGAACTGCATCATCGTAGTGGTTCCAGTTTGCAAAGGGCGTGTATTTGTATGATGTCATTTGACCATCACAGTCACCCTGTGAAATAGTGTCATTTTTCTCCCAGCTGTAGAGGTGAGGAAAGTAAGACTCAGATGGACTTCCCTGGGCCTTTATACCCTTTAGCTGAAGAGCCCATGCTTTTGTGATTATGCTCCTCTGCTTGTATCTCTGTTCCAGAAATTCTAATTTTGGAGTAATGATGACATTGAAGAAACAGGGGTTTGGGCTGTGGCACCCTGGTTGTATGTCCAGCACCTGTCACTCTGTTCATGCTGTTGCTCTGGCCCAGCCGGGACTGGGGTAGAGCCAGGGACATCTCCCTGGTGTGTGACACAGGCCTTTACCTGGGAGCAGGTTTAGAGCTAACCCAGTACACTGGTGGCCATTTGTTTGGGGAACTGTTCAGCGACCTCTATTTCTAGAAGAAAAGAGGCCCTGCAATTCAGATTCTTTGGGAAAAGTGGCATTCCCCCAACCACTTACAGTGACACCGAGACTTTCCAGTAGGGTGGGAGCCGAGGCCACATCCTTTGCCCTCCTCCAGCTCTGTCTGAAATTTCCCGTTGGGCCCTATGGTGTGTGGTCACTTATCTTGGAAAGCTGTGACAGGGCTCCTGTTACCAGTCTCCAAGCAGAAGATGGGGGCCACCTGAAGTAGAGACCAAAGACCAGACTAGGCCTGAAGGTCAGAGACATGAGTCTAGACCCACATCTTCCCACCATTTCCTGTGTGGTTTTAGTCAAATACTTTCTCTGAGCGTCACCTCTCCACATGGAACATGAGCCCCGTGCCATACTCAGAAATCTGAAAGGTTTTCCTTCCAATTTATAGCAGACTGAATAATGGCCATTCAGAGATACCAGGTCCTCATCCCTGGAACCTATAAATGTTACCTTATAAGGAAAAAGGATCTTTGCAGATGTCCTTAATTAAGGATGTTCACAGGAGGAGATTTTCCAGGATTATTTAAATGGGCCCTAAATCAGATCTCATGTCCTTACAAGAGAGAGGCAGGATGAGATTACATGCACAGGAGAGGAGAAGGTGACGTGGAAACAGAGGCAGAGATGAGAGTTATGTGGCCACAAGCAAAGGATTGCTGGCAGCCAACAGAAGCTAGAAGTATCAAAGAACAAATTCTCCCCTACAGCCTCCAGAGTGGGTGTGGTCCTGCCCATAACTTGATTTCAGCCCAGTGACACTAATGTTGAACTCTGGCTTCCGGAACCATGAGGAATACCTTTCTGTTGTTTGGAGCCCCTATATTTGTAGTGTGCTAAAGGCAACTGCAGGAAACGAATCCACCACTCACTCTACTGTCAGTTACCCGTTCTTGCTGCCCAGCAAAGCTCGTAGTCTCACTCGGTGCTTGTTCGAAAGCAGAACGAGATGCTTGTCTTTCTTTAAGCCTGCTGGAGGGAGAGGTGGTCATTTAGTCTCAAGCTGTCTGTTGCTCTCCTCTTTGCAGGTGTTTCAGTGGTCACCACCACCAGCATGCTACCTCCTCCCTCTGCAACATTCAGTTTCTCAGTGTTGATGCTCTCTTACCTGAGAGTCAGTGTCCAGCCAAGTCTCTTGCACCAGAGAAGACAATAATTTAACAGCCTTGAGATTATCAGTATGCAAGAAGACAACATTTGTTTAGTGGCTCTTAAGTACATTCATTCAATAAATATTTCTTGAGCAGCAGCTGGGCAACCACAGGGCACATATGACAGAGAAGACACTTATTCCCATGGAGCCAGCATTGTATTAGGTCACACACAGTAAAGCTTGTACAGACGTGCGCAAGCGTCAATTGAGGCAAAATTCTAATTTTCCAAAATCGTTAGCAGAGCATGAGATCCTTATTTCTGTTGTGTGAACATCCCCTCGGAATATTCCCTGGCTTGAACTTCTACAAGGGGTCCTGGGAAGCAGTTTTAGCACCCAAGGCAACTGTTGGAGTGAGCGGCACAGACCTCGGGTCATGAGAGGGCCCCCTTGTTTCTCTAATTTCCACCAGGATGTGCCCGTGCTCAGCTTGCTCCGGTCAGCTCAGAGCTTTGGGATTTGAGGAGAGTATTGAATGAGTGAAAGCCTTCTGGGGAAGAAGACTATTTTAACTGTCCTCCTTTGTTTATTTCCTTAGTTCTCACTATCTCTCTGTACCCCAAGTGCTCTCAAAAGGGGGGAAGAATAGCACTAATGCTTCCATGATTTCGTCCCTCCAGTACATCTTCTCTTGGAGGCAGTGCCTGAAATGGTGGCTCAGGTTGAAAACCTGAGTTATCTCTGATGTCTGCCTTTCTCTCATTCCTCACTTCTAGGTGCCCTAACTGAAATTCAACTACATCTTTCTTTTTGCTGTCTTCCCCTGCACCCTGGTACAAGGCGCCCCCACTTCTGTTCTGACTGCCATGGCCACGTGCTGACTTCTCCCATTGCTCCTGCACATACTCCCCACCCCCAGTTCGTTCCCCACATAGTGACATGAGATGATGCCCAGTTCATCCCTTGCTTAAGCCTTCCATATTTGGAATAAAATCCAAAGTCCTCACCAAGGCCTAGGAGGCCCTGTGGTCTGGCCCCTGCCTTCCTTCAGACCTCCTTTGCTGCATTCACTTATCTTGCCTACTCTGTCCTAGTGACGCTGGCCTTCCTGCCACTCTAATTGCTTTGACGCTTCTAGGTGTTCTGGTGTCACCTCTTCAGAGAGGCCTCTTCTCACCACCCAAACTACACTAGCACCATCCTTCCAGTAGGAGTCCCTGTCTACCCCAATATATCCATTTATTTGTTATGTGATCTGCCTCTCACACTAATGGTAAGCTCCACAGAGGCAGAAGATACAGAAGATCTCAGTAGCTCCAGTACCCAGAATAGGGCCAGGCATAGAATGGTGCTCAGGAAATACAAAGTAAAGGAAAGAAGTAAAAGACTGGAGTATGATCAACATGAAGGACTTTTAGCTTCTTCCAACTTCAAAAATCTATGAGTATGTGAAGGGCCCAGTAGCCTGGGTCACTGAAATGCCATATAGAACCAATTTGGAGTATCAGGAAATTTAGTTAGTGCTTCTTTTTTTGAGATTGAGTTGACTTTTCTCTCCTTGATCCCTCCACGTGTAGGCAGCTGACTACAGAGCAAGGTGGTCAAGACACTGGTGGGAAAAGGCAGGAATATAAAAGCCATATAGATTAAGCAGGAAATAAACTCTTTGTAGTGGCTGATATTTTGGGGGTGCTTGTTACTGCAGCATGTAACCTAATTTATCCTGACCGATGCATTTAGCAAAGGTTCAAAGGAGGTAAAAGGGAGGTGTGAACAGTATGAGTTGCTCCTAACTGGTTCTCCCCATTCACCTGTCTCTACTCACGGGTCACATAGGTGTCCCTCTTCCTCAGAGGAAAATGCCCATTAACCCCACCTTCTGGCTGTTGGGTTTCTTTTTGGAGGAGGTAGAGAATTTAGTTTCTGAGGCATGTATAATTGTATACCCAAAGATCGTTGATCACACGGAGTGGACACTGTCTATTCTTCATCAGTGAAAATGAGAAAAGCCCTGCAAGTGTGATGCCTGGGGGTGCTGGGGGAGAGAGTACAGGGTGGTGCTCTGGGCATTTGACAACAAGCATTCTTTTCATTTCTGTGCTAAACTCTCACAGCAGAAGTATGCTTCTTTCAGGCCAAGCACAGAGTGGGATGAACTGGGGAACTGGATGGAAACCATAGTAGCAAGGGAAGCACACGGGACACCGCCCCCTACAAGGAAATAAAGGATTGAAAGGAAACTATGCGAGGCTGCCCAGAGCCCAGGGTGTCCTGTTCTGGGGGCACTCACCCTTGAGGCTCCTTGTTTTGCAGTCTTTAGATGCCCTCGCTCACCCTGCTCCTCTCACACTCAGCCCTGCTGGAACTCTTACCTTAGGCCAGTGATTGATATTAACACATCCCACCAGCTGGAGATGGAACTCCAACCAGGCACCAGGGATCCAGCAGGGAAGGTGGATGCCTACTGATTAAAACTGAAACTTTAAATGCATGTTTCACAGAAACATTATTGTAACCTGGGTTAAACATTGCCGGAGTTTCTCTGTAACCACAGTTAGAGCATCTAGGTTTTCAGCTGGTTTGTCAGTGACATGGACTTCTACGGGCGAGCCTCAGAACCCATCATCCAGCAAAGAGCATCGTTTCTATGGAAACCTGCAATCTGTGACCCAAATACCCAGGTTAAAATTTTGCTGTTTTATTTAACTCAATGTGTGGGTCAACTGGGAATTGCCAATATTATTAGATAAAATGGATGTTCTTTTTTTTTTCTTTTTCATCTTTTTTTTCTTTTTTTCTTTTTTTTTCTTTTTTTTAAATTTGTGGACTTTTTTCATCCTGCTTATCCATTCCTGTCAGCAGGCATAATGGAGGACCCTCTATTTTAAAGTGTCTGTGTTTAGACGGAAACTTCTGTTTTGGCAGGATCAGCCAAGAGGAAGATGGAAATCCTTTTCCAGCCATTGTTCATTTGCTTTTCCTTTTATTTCTTGAAACCCTACAGGGCGAGCCCTGCTGAGACTTACTGACAAAAAGCTTGAGCGAATGGGAATTGCCCAGGAGAACCTCCGGCAGCACATCCTACAACAGGTGCTCCAGCTGAAGGTGCGGGAAGAAGTCAGAAACCTACAGTTACTCACACAAGGTATCCTGCTGCTACCTAGTGGGTGGATGGAAGGGGAGACGGGAGAAGAGATACCCTTACCATCATGACAGATGGGAGCCAGGGAAGAATTGTTACTGGTTTGTTTATTTGCACAATTTTCTTCCTTAAAAAGAAGATGTAGAGATACAAAGGCCACTTCCCTCCTAAAACTTCTCTTTTGCATCACTCACTAGGGGGAAGGATGCACAGAGAAGTCATGGACAAGCAGACAGAATTATCTGAGCTAATTTCAAGGTCATTACATACAGCTTGTAGCTTGTGCATCGTACTGTCCCAGAGGGTACCAGTTACAGAGATCATTACATGGTTGTACCCTCTAGATTGTACAGTGTGCAGCCTGCACAACCATACAGTGCAGCCCAAGCTGTTTTAGTCTGACTACCAATTCAGAGAGGGCTTTGGAATTCGAATGATTCCATAGTTCATATGACCATGATATGAGCGGGATTTTTGTTGTGTTTTGCTTTACTTTGCTTTTCACTAACTAAAGGGAGAAAAACATTCTAGAGGTATGTGTCTGTCTGTGTCTCTCTCTGTGTCTATATACACGCACTCTCTTTCTCTCTCTCTCTAGAAACTGAGAACCCTATTTAGCATCTTGAAAACAAAATAGAATCATTTTTTAAAATAGACTATAGGGAATTTTAAACTGGAATATTCCAACCATATAGTTCTAAACAAGAATCATTAATAATTTCAATATGTTGAGAGCACTTGAAATCACTGTAATTGGAAGTGACAGAATAAAAGTGGAATTTGAGGAAAACCTTAAGTAATACTGTACGTAAGTTATAAGTCCAGGTAAGATTTGGTTGCTATCAAACTCCATTGGGTATAACCCTTCATTTGCTTAATTTTAATGCCCATTGCATACTGTTTTAAATGAAAGGATGATAAAATATCTATTTTTGAAAGCCTTGGGTATTTTTCAATCTGCAAAATATTGTAATTGCATGCATACTGATATTGGAGAAATCTGGGTCAGTCAAGTTTCATGTTACTGAGTTTAGATTAACCCAGTAATAGTCTATTTGCCTAGAGGAAGTAATGTACTGCCTGAAAGATGACTGCTCTACATGGATAAATATAGACTTCAAGCGATATGAAAATAGTTTTGTTTATTGGACATGCATTATTTGCATTGCTCCCCAGAGACTTCCAATGGGACATTTACAGGCACAGGTACACCGAGTGACTTAAATGTGAATCTGACCTACTGATAAAGTTTTATGTGTCTTTTAAGAAGTAAAAATAGTTTCAAAGATTTATCACCAAAAAAGTCCACTGCAGTGCTATTTATAAAACTAAAAAATTAGAAACAACCTAGAGGTTCAGCAATATGGAAAGAATCAGATAATTCTGTTTAAATTCAGAAGATACAATATAATGCAGTCATTGAAATTGTATCTTCAAGGAATATATGACAGTATTGGCAAGTACTCAGTAAATAATAGGAAGTAGGGAGAAGGCCATGTATGAAATTTTATTTATGAGCCCAATTTTGTAAAAAGAATATAGTTTTATATGTACATAGAAAAAGGGATGTAAATGAATTTTGCCAGTATTTTGATAATGATTCTCCTTGGGTGGTAAGATTGTGGGTGATTTTAATTGTTTTCTTTGTATTTTTCTAAATTTTCTAAATCCAGTATAAAGTCATATTACAGTCTTAATCAGAAAATACATGCACATTTTTTAAGCTTCAATCAAGCATCGTTCTGCCCAGTTCTGTTCAGCGTCTGGAGTTTCCTCTGCTCTTCTGTCTTCCTCCTGTGATGATATATAGAATGAGACCTGAACTCATCACGTGTGCCTTTGACTTTTTTTTTTCTTCCGCTACTGTCAGCCTGCAGTGTGTTTGCTTTGCAAAATCATTTTCTACAGCTTTCATTGCCCTAGATGCATAATATATAAGATTTTTCCTGAGATAGTACTCAAGTCTATTAAGCTAAATATATGTTTGTGTTCTGGGAAGGTAATGCTAAGTTCAGCCTTTTCAATTCAGTTGTTGTCATTTTCTTTAGCTTTGAAAAGCTGTGCCTTTTGAATTCTTTCATTCCATTCCCTTTAGAAGAGATCACGTTCTCTAGCTCTTAGATATTTTGTCTGCACTCATATTACCTTTTTTTATTGCTTGTCCTTTCCATGTTAATGTTCAAACTCATTTCATGTCAGGTAGGCTTTGAAAATCCATAGCCCTATTGAAGTGATGGTTTCTTTTTTTTCAAAAAGTGAAACAAAAATTGACAAGTCGGTTTTACGACTGGCAGTAGAAGTTCTAAAGACAGCTCAAGTCACCTTAAAATATTTTGAATCTAGGTTGGCTGTAATAAGAATTGTAACTCCATTCCACCCAAGTGTACTGAATGGCTTATCATATGTATTATATGGAAATGCGCATGGGGGGTGATATGTGATTCAGTATTGAATATTTGATTTCTCATCTCTGAAAATATTAATTAGTGGAAATAATATGCCAAATAAGCACAAACAAGTGTCTTAGAACATTACTTAGATTTGGAAATCCCTGAGCTTTCCTCTTAAAGAGCATAACTCACATCTCTGGTCTCTTAGAGATACAATATCTTTCCCAGCCCACATGAGACTGTGCCTCTGGTATAATGCAATTAATTTTTGTTTGTTTTTAAGAAATATTTTCCAACTAACACATTTCAGTGGGGGTTGTTGCCTTCAAAGTAGTAGCCAATTTTTGAGGAAAAGGATTTATTTCACAAATGATTAAATTTCTTATGTGTTTCCTTCTTGCTTTTGGAGGGAATTTCAAAATAGAAGCTTTAATTGTTTAAATAGCAAAAGTTCAGGAAGAACCTCAGTATCGATCTTTAAGAGATCAGCTAAATAAATGATAGTACATCCAGGCACTGGTGTATACTCTGAAGATATTATAAATGCAAGAGTGAGAAATAGTAATTATCTCCTGAGATGCCAGGTAAAGTGAAAAAAGCAAGGTGCAGAACAAGGGATAGAGTATGCTGCATTTGCAAATGAAAGAAAAATATTAAGGTATATCCGTATGTGCTTTGTTTATATAAGGAAATAGTGAATGATGCACCAGGAGCTAACACAAGCTGTACCTATGGGACAGGGAAGAAGGCGAATGGAGAGAGGATGTACACTTTTTATGTCACTTTGTGTCTTGAAATATGTATTAACCATTTAAAAGAATAAAAACTTTTTAGAAAAAACAAGGATAAAGAGTGAATTTTAGCATCAGGCTGGCCTGAATTTTAATTCTTGGCCCCAGCACTTACTGCTGTGCTGTTTCAGGGAAGTTACTTAATCTCTCTGTGTTCCAATTTCATAATCTCTGAAAAGTGAGATCAATAAATCTACTTACTTCATAGGGACATTATCAAAATTAAATAAGCTAAAATTTATAAATCACTCAGTGCAGTGTGACAGTAAGTACAGAACATAGTTGGTTATCAGTAACAGAAGCCACAAAATTAAATCAACCTCATTAATTTATAACAAAACCTTATTTTTATAAATTCACATGACATACACTTCACCCAATTAAAGTGTAAATTCAATGATAATTAGTATAGTTTCAGAGTTAGGCAACCATCACCACAATTCATTTTAAAACATTTTCATCACCCCAAAGAGAAATCTGGTGTCCATTGACAGTCATTCTCCATTTCCTCCCAATGCCCCCCTCCACCCCAGCCACCAGCCCTTGGAAACCACTTATCTACTTTCTGTCTTTTTGCCTGCTCTAGACAATTCCTGTGAGTGGAATCACTCAATATGTGGTCTTTTGTGGTTGACTACTTTCACTTAGAATAATGTTTCTAAGATTCACTCATGTTGTAAGCATGTATCAGTATTTCATTCATTTTTATTGCCAAGTAATATTTCATTGTATGAATGTACCACATTTTATTTATCCATTCATTAGTGGATGGCCATTTGGATTGTTTCTGAATCTTGATTACCATTAATAATGCTGATTTGGACATTCTTGTACAAGTTTTTGTGCAGACCTATTTTCATTTCTCTTGAGTGTATATATGGGCATGGCATTTCTGAGTCATATAGGGTAACTCCATGTGTAAGCTGCCAGACTGTTTTCCAAAGCAGCCGTACCATTTTACATTCCCACAAGCGGTGTATGAGGGTCTTAATTTCTCCACATCCTTGTCAACACTTATTATTGTCTATCTTTTTGATTATAACAATTCTGATACGTGTAAAGTGGTATGTCACTGTGATTTTGATTTGCATTTCCTCGATGGCTAATGGTGTTGAACACTATGTCAAGTGCTTCTTGGCCATTTGTGCATTTCCTCTGGGTAAATATTTATTCAGAGCCTTTACTCATTTTTTAATTGGGTTGTTTTTTTCCAAGCTTTATCTTGGACCCACTGTGTTTCACCATGCTTGATTACCCACTTTATTTACAAGATCTAAAGCTAAATATTGAGCTGCCATTTCCAAAGATGAACCTCATCCTCATCAAAGGATGAGGTCTTTTCCCCACTGGAGACATTCAACAAAACCTGCCACAAACTTGGAAATCAACTCCAAAATGAAACAAATGAAGGGACTCTGCAGATTTTTCTCTCAAGGAAATAACATTCTTTTGGATGTAGAAATTATACACACATCAGATCAGTGACATCAGTTTGTGATCAGACCTCCAAATTAGATCCATCCAGTGTTTGGCCCTGCTTTACTATTGTCCCCTCTGGTGCCTTTGTGGTAGTTTCTTCCTCCCTGCAGCCCTCTGGTCTTCTGTGTGATGTCTGTGGAATGGCGAGGATGTCGATCTGCGCTCTTGCTTGCTTGCATGTTCCTGCAAGAAACTCAGCCATGTCAGGGCACGTCCAGCTGTCTTTCGGGAAGTGCAGTGCACAGCTGGGAACACCATTATTATACTTTCCTTCTGCTTGGTTCATGAGAGGTGGGGGGAAAAGGAGCCTTATGTAACACACAGAAGCAGTACAACTTATTTTGGGATCCATCAAATTTATCCGTAATCAAGCATATGAAGGGCACCCTTAGCTTTTTAATAATGTATGATATTTCTAGGAAGAAAAACAACTCAGGGATACTGAAAACTGACTATTTTTTTGTATAGCTAATGAGTATTAAATGTTTACTATATGCAAAGCAATACACTAATTACCATATCAACTCCTGACATTTGCTTCACAATAATCATTACTGTGTTAGCCTCAATTTACATATGGGGAAACTGAGGATGAAGAATTTAAGTAACAGACCCAACATCAGACACCTAGTAAAAAGCACAGGACCTCTGATCTGTCAGTAGGGATAGTAATTCCCTCTTCAGGGCAGTGATGTGATTTCAGGAGATTTTACGTGGAAACTATGTAGGACAGTTCAAGGCATATTCTGTGAAAGTGGGCTGGCCAACTTAATCCATGAAGGGCTAAATAGTAAGTATTTTAATCTCTGCAGGCCACGTGGTGTCTGTTGTAACCACTCCATCATGGGAGAGCAACCACAGACAATCTTCATTGAATTGGGTGTAGCAGTGTAGCAATAAAACTTTATTTACAAATGCAATTTCTTGGCCATAGTTTGTAGACCTGTGGTTCACAAGGTCAAAAATGTAGACTTTTGACATCATCATCAAGATTATTGTTTTATTCTTAATATCTTCCTTTTTGAGCTGCAAATGCTTCCCTCAACCCAAGGGACTCTGTAGTATGGAGCTACTCCTGGGGTGTCCTTTTCAATGTCTGTCTTGGCTACAAATCCATGGATAATGTAAAAATGTAACAGCATCTATGAGGGTTGGGTAAATGCACGCAGTAGAAAGCAATGTTCCAACTGGAGGATGAGGCACATGAAGATAGTAAATGTCACCATCTTCAAAGCCTTTCTATTTAGTGCCTACAAAGTGAAAAAAGAAGAGTGTGATTGTTTACCAAGGCCAGTTATAGCTCATTAAACATTCGTGTTTCCCAAAGGACTTTTTCCACATTGTCCAAAGATAGGTGTTAAATTTTACTTGAGAATTGCATGACCAGATGGACTCTCCCAAAGCTCCATCTTTTGAAACAACACAAATTAGAAACACTACTTTCTAATCCAAGAAGTTTTCAGAACCATGTGTACAGACTGAATATTTTAGTCCTGTCACCCCCACAATGATACTTCAGCAGCTGAAGTAGGCCATCTGAATTGGAATAGGCCATCTGGTCCACCACCTTGCTTGGAGAAGGAAGTCTTTGTAGAACACAGCAATAGACTCGGTGAGCACACTTGCAATCTCATTTACAGATTTGGACACTAAGACCCAAAGAGGATCAGAGGACAGTCCATGGTTACGCAGTGAGTCAGTGGCATAACTAAAACTAGACCCCAGTTCTCTTAATTCCGAGGCTGGTATTCTCTTCCCTCATTGTTTTTATTAAGGTATAATTTATGTACAGTAAAATTCATCATTTTTAATGTACAACTGCAAAGTGTACCAAATGCAGACAGTTGTAGAACCACCCCCATAGTCAAACTATAATAAAGTTCCGTAACTTCAGAAAATATTCTCCCTGGTACCCCTTTGTTGTCAACCCCTCTCATTACCTCCAAGCCGCTGGAAGCTACTGATGTGTTTTCTGTCCCTTTAGTTTTGCCCTTTCCAGAATGTCACAGAGAGGGAATCATGAAGTCTGGCTTCTTTCACTTACTGTATAATGCATTGAGACTTATCGAAGCTGAGGGTGTCTGTCACTGGTTCATTCATCCTCACTGTTTAGTGTTGAATTGGATGGATATACCACAGTTTGTGTATCCATTCCCCAGTTGAGGGACATCTGGGTGGTTTCCAATTTTGGCAAATGCTAATAAAGCTACTAAAAGCATTCACATACAGGTTTTTAGAGAAACATCAGTTTTCATTCATTAGATAAGTACCTAGCAGTGAAATTGCTGGGTTGTATCGTTAAGTATACATTTAGCTTCATAAGAAACTGCCAGGCCGTTATTCTTATGATAGTAGAAACAGAATAACAGCGTTAGAAACTGGCTTTAATACGTATAAAAATATTGGAGGTTTTCTGAAAATCACTGCATCTTTGGAGATGTCCTTCCTAGCACTCCTTGGAGCCACCATTATTTTCAGAGGGCCCTGCTTTCCTGGAAGTTTCTAGTAAACTGCCGCAAAGTAAGTTCAGGTCAAACGTGTTTATAGTTCACTCGCTGAGTCAATAAAAAAAATGTTTTTAGCATCTAGGCGCAGGCAATATGATATGGTTTTCCCCAGATGTCATTGAGAAATGCTTCCTTTGTCTCTTTTCTCGGGAAGAAAAAAATCTAAAAATATTTCCAGCTCCTGGGAGAGAAAACATGAGCCAGTCAGATCCCCTTTGATGCATACGTGAGGTTTGTCTGCTGGCCTTTTCTGGTATCTCTCAAATCACAGTATTTAAAAGTCCAGGCTCTTCCATATCTTTTATGCAGTTGTGCCACTGGGGTTGCAAATCTGATTCTCACATATCGGTTCTCATCCTTCTCGGCTCTTCTGCTTTATCATTGGATAGTGTGAAGCTTTCCCGCCTTACTGCTCCTCTGTTTCATGAGCATGATAATGATGCTCCTGGTTCTCCTCCCCTCTTTCTGGTGGCTCCTTCTCAGGCTGGTGGCATGCTGCTTCCCCCACCACTCCCCAGATGTTGATTCCTCCTGGGGACGGGCCCTCTTACCTCATCTTGTTTTGCGTGCTCTCGGGAAAATCTCGCCTACTCCCATTGCTTTAACCATCCCCTACTTCAAAGCTATTTTCAAATACATCTTAGACCTATATGAAGCTTCGGGTCCTTACTTTAATATCCGTCAAAGATGTGACTCTCTGAAGATTGCACTGATATCTCCAATTAAAAAACATCCAAAGTCCACCCCGTTGTCTTACTCACCATCTCCCCAGCCTGTTCTCCCTGTATTTATTCTTAAGGTTATTAATGCTTTCTCACTCCATCACCTGATGACGAAGGTTTAGAGTCCTTTCCTCTCCCCACTCACATGCAGTCAGTGACCAAATCCTCTGAATTCTGCTTTAAAATGGCCTTTCAGTCTTTCCCTGCCTCTTCCCTACCCTTGCCACTGTGTTAAATCATCTCTCTTTAGCACCTTCCCAGGCCATTAGAATAATCCACTAGTTATTATTTGATCTCTAGTCTCTGCCCTGCCCCATTCATTCTCCTGTAATTAACTTCCTACTTCTATTGCCAGAGTTAATTTAAATATATTTCTGACAACATTTTTTTCCCTCCTTAAAACATTTGATGGCTCCCAATTGCCTACAGAATAAAATCCAAGCTCTTTAGCATTCCATAGAAAGCCATTCTAAGACATTTCATAGATGTATTAACTTTGGACAAGTTACTTGTCAGAGATTAAGATTCTTTAGTTGTAAAAATGGGGATAGGATCTATTTCAGAGACTTGTTATGAGTGTGGTGTAATAAAACTCGTGAAATGACCGAGCCGTGATGAGGTATCATCACCTCTTCTTTTCTTGAAGCATAGTTGATTTACAATGTTGTGTTAGTTTCAGGTGTACAGCAGAGTGATTCAGTTATACATATACGTGTGTGTGTGTGTGTATTCTTTTTCAGAGTCTTTTCCATTATAGGTTATTACAAGATATTGAATATAGTTCCCTGTGCTATACAGTAGGTCCTTGTTGTTTATCTGTTTTATATATAAAAGTGTGTATATGTTAGTCCCAGACTCCTAATTTATCCTTTCCCCCTCTATCCCTTTCCCCTTTGGTAACCATGGTTTTTCTATCTCTGTGAGTCTATTTCCAGAGAGACCACCCCTTCTGAGAAGCCTTACCTGTCTCTCAGGCAGAACGAAGCATTCCCTCTTCTGCATCACTAAGCACTTAGGTCATACTAATAATCTACTCATTACACAGTGACCATCTAATACCTATTTGTTCTTGCATCCAGTGAGCAACAGGCTCTGTGGTAGGTACTAGGGATGAAATGAAGCACCCAGTCTGGCACTGAGGATAGGATACGTACAGTATTATGGAGATGCCTGGGTGCACAGTGTCGGCCCAGAACTAGAACTTAACCTCATCCAGGAATAGAGGAGGGTTAAGGGAAAACTTGCCAAAGGTGTAATACTTGAACTCGATCTTGAAGGTTGAAGTTTTGGCAGATGGACACGGACTGGCAGGAGGCAGGGAAAGGAGCTTGTGCATGGTGTCTCTGTCTCCCCTGCAGGTCATGGGCAGCCTCAGTTGTCCTCTGATTTTGCTGAGCTCTCCCACCTCCTAGTACAGTGTCCACTAGAGAATGGATCTTCAGTTTATTTTGGCTGCTTTAAATGTAATTGTTGCCCTTTTCTCTTATTTACCAACTCTATTTCATCTTCAGCATAATCTCAAAACAATGAATGCAATATCAATTTTTTATGGATTTGTAATTTAAAAAAATAATAATAAGAGTAGCTACAGAGCCATTTTACATCACCCATGAGCAAAATTGCCCAGAATCTTTTATTCCTTTGTGGTCTTTTTGTCCTGGCTTGACTAGTAAAGACCATGGCAGCAGCTCTTAAATACCAATACCTGTAGCAAGAGCTCTTCGATACATGAGCCACCCACCTGCCTTTTCCCTAATATTTGTAGCTCTTCAGTGTTCTCCTGAGTGAGACCGTCAAGTAACTGTAGAATGAACCTTTCCTCCTAAAGCCCAAAGACTCCAAATGCTTCCTACCAGCCTCTGCAGAAATCACCAACCTCAAAATTCCTTACCATTGACCCCCTTTTCATTAAATGTTCTAAGTGAAATTTTAAAATATATTAGATGTGCCTTGAACAATTCAAGATGCCCATGAAATTGCATCATTATGTCACCTTGTGTGTTGACTCTGGATTTGGAGAATCTTGAATGACTGTTATTGCATTGAAAAAAAATGATATGTGGGTTTTTCACAACTGACATGGGTTCATTTCTTCAAGGTAAGTCTAGACCCTGCCATCTGCGCTCTATGGTATTCAAATCTCCTGCAGACTTTTAGGAAGACAATTGTAGTAAGACAGTGGCATATGGACCCGATGAAAGAAAATCAAAGCTATTTTCAACAGTGCGCTGAGCTATTTTGGCTTTTCTAAGAAGAAATAGAGAAATATGCCATTATGTGCTTTAGAATTTCAGTCCCTAGTATTGTATATGATACACTTTCTCCATGGCCTTTTTCTTTGGGGCCACCAATTCTCAGGGCCTGAAGTAAAGTTCTACACAGTGGAGATATTCAAGGTTCTCCTTCCATTTAAGTTTCTACATACCAATTCTAGAAGGCACCACATGTATATACTGTACTGTGAATGGCCAGACTTGTACCCCAGCCAAGAATTAAAATCTGTCCTTCTCTGACATAACCTCTGCATTCTTAGTACCCCTTTTGTTTGTTTAGCCCTTTAAGATAGGAATTACACAATCATTCAGTAATTCATCTAAAAAAAAAGTTCACTGAGATCCTACCATGTGCCTAGCACTACATGCTGTGTGTTAGGGGCACGGGGATGAATATGACAGTTCCTGGCTTTGAAGTCAGCTGAAAGAGACATGAGGAGTTACAGAGGCAAATGTAGAATTCTAGGACCATGTAGGAAGGGCAGCCAATTTAAAAGGAATGTATTAGGGAAGTTTCTAAGAGTAAGTGAGCCAGCTGTTACAGTTAGCAGGGTGTGTTAAGTTTCTCTTTAATCATCAAGCAAATATAAAATTGCCAAGGTGATAAGAACCTTGGAGAGTTTCACCATGGCATAAAAGTATATTTATTAAAATATCATACATTTACTACTGAGTGCCTGCTATGTGTCAGCCTTTACTGGGTGTTAGTGATATTCAGTAAGCAAGACAGACATGATTCTCACATACATGGGTTTCATGTTTTAATGGGGAAGGCACTCATCAAAGAAAAACTTACAGCAATGCAGTGGGTGACGTGAGAGGGGACGTTAATTATGCTTTGGAGGGTGAGTGAGCAGAGGAAATTTCCTGACCCCGAGGGATCAGGAAAACCTCCCTCAGGAAGCTGAGATCTAAAAGAGGAAGAGACATTAACTAGGGCAAGTGGGGCTGGGGAGGATGTCCCAGTGGGAGGAGCAGGCTGTTCTGAGGTCAAGGTTAAAGAGGAAGTGTGATGCATCTAGGAACACGAGGACGGCTAGTATGGTTAGAGGGTGGAGAGTGAGTAAGAAAGGAGGCAAGACAGTGGGAAGTGAGACTGGAAAGGGACCCAGTGGTGATGTGAATGCCTCATTTGTTTGGTCTCCTTAAGGAATTTAGAGGCAGTGGGGAGCCACTGAAGGGTTTTGAACCAGAGACCATCCTGATCAGATTTGTATATTGAAATATGAGAAGATGCACTGGTGAAGGACAAGACAGGGGACCAGACATCCAGTCAGGAAGCTGTGGCATTAATCTGTGCAGGAGAGGGTGACAGTCTGAAGGAGGGCAGTGGCAAGTGGGGATGGAGAGGAGTCAACTCAAGAGACGAGGCCACCTGGAGTGGTAGCTTGAGAAACAGCAAGTGAGAGAATTGTCGAGTACCATCCTTCCCTCCTCTGCACCACATTCTCCTCCCCCAGATCTGTGACCTCCCTGCAGCAGAATTCTCTGGGCATGCTTCTTCAAAGTGTAGCTTTCTGGACCTTACTCTGGAAATGTCATGGTAGGCTCTCCAGCCCAGGCATCGTATTTTTCATAGCTTCATCCCCTAATGACTCTTATGCTTATGAAAGCTTAAGGGCCACCACCCAGCCCTGTGTAGATTCAGCACACACAGTACACCAGGCACTCCACTCTTTTGTAGCATCAGAGGAAAACTCCCCTTGGGCTTCATGAGTTTGCTTGTCACAACCAGTTGAACTCAGAGGGAAGCTTCAGCCCTTCGAGTGCTCAAGGCTATCTCATCTTAAAGCCCAAATGGATTGGAGCCTAAGACTCTCACCTAATCTTGCAGGTGATTCACCCAAGATCTAAAAACGTGGCCCTCCCTCCACAGCTCTCAGAAGGCAATGCCACTGAAATCCCACCACTCCTGTTTCCCGAGGCAAAATGAAAGACGTTCTCTTAGGCAGTCCCACAGGGCAATAAAGAAGGTACTTTACACAGAGTCTCCACCATTTCCCGTGTCCCAGGCATCATGGCAAAGTTGCTGTGGCAGGACCTCCTGTAAAGATAGAAGAAGGGAAGAGAGAAAGAAAAATAGTTCCTTCATCTCCACAAGGAACAGTTATGGTTCATATTTGAAACCATGGAGGAGTCATGAAGTTTGGCTGCCATTTTCAAAATCATTCATACCTAACATTAGCGTTAGATACTGTTTTTATTTCTGTGCAGAAGCACAGGTTGCCAGATCTTCTCCAATTTATCACAAAGGGGAAGTCTGGAGCTAATATTGATTGTGCTCGTTTGCACATCTGACATTCTAATTTCCAAAATTAGTCCATACAATAATTTTGCAGGATAGATATCATGAACTCCCTTCTACAGATGAAGGAACTGAGACCCAGAGACCTGCAGTGCCCGCTCAAAGTCACACAATTAAAAAGTGGGTGTACAGGGTTCTTCAGAGAAACAGAACCAATAGGAGATAGATACATAATATTATATAGGAGATATATGTAGGCAGGAGAAAGGAGAGAGGGATGGAAGGATACTAAGAGAGATGGATGGATGGATGATAAGGAATTTGCTCACATGATTATGGGAGCTAAGAAATCCCAAGATCAGCAAGCTGGAGAGCCAGGAGAACTGACCGTGTAGTTCCAGTACAAAGACTGGCAGTCTGAAAACCCAAGAAGAGCCAGTGTTTCAGTTCAAGTCCAAAGGCAGGAGAAAAACCAATGTCCCAGCTTAAGACAGTCGGACAGGAGGGGTTCCCTTTTACCTGAGGGAGGATCAGCCTTTTTGTTCTGTTCAAGCCTTTGACTGATTAGTTGAGGCCCACCCACGTGGGAGAGAGCAATCTGCTTTACTCGTCTGCCTATTCAAATGTTAATCTCATCCAAAAACACCCTCACAGGCACATTCAAAATAACATTTGAGAAATATCAGAGCACCCTGTGGCTCAGTCAAGTTGACACATAAAATTAATCATCACAGTAGGTAAGATAACTAGTTGTCTCCAAAACCAGTGCACTTTCCTTCTAGGCTACCTGTCTGCTGTGAAGTAGCTCTTCTTTCAAAGATGCAGTTTTTTGCTTTTATAAAAAAATTCTTGATGCTGATGCACTTTTAAATGTTAATGCTTGAGTCTGTTCAAATAAAAGATTTCTCTTAATAGCTTGATGACCCTCCGTCCCCCATTTTCCATTTTCTGGGGCCACCAGGAATGGGAGGTGTGTGACTTTGCTGAGTCGCATTCTGCATACCGGAGATTTGGGGGCACTATGAAATCAAATTTGTTTATCTCCCAACTTGACATCATAATGAAGCAGAGATGCCAGCCCAGCAGTTCCTGATGCCCCCAAATATCCTGAGTAATCTTAATCTTGTCAGATCAATGACATGAAATTATACTAGTTGCTATTTTAATTGATTTAATTGAAATTGATTCGGCATAAATGAGTGCACAGAAAATTATTAGCAGTGACCTCAAAGGTTTCAAGTGTCTGCTATGAAAGAGGTGATGTGACTTTGATTTATGCATCTGGAGGCTCACTCTTTCCAAGTTATATAAGAGAAGGGAAACGGATGTTCAGCACTAAAAACCATTGAACATTGACGAGGACAGTATACGAGAGTCTGAAAATATATAAGAAGCATGTGACTCTACTTTTCAGTTCATCTCATTTCTATCACGTTGGCTGGTTGTCATGATTTATGTTTACTATAAACTACCTATGTGCGTATTTACTCCTTTAAGTATTGGGAAATTTGATTTTTGTCATTGTGTCCCTGAAACTCAGACCACACCATGGAAGGGAGGAAGAGATAATAGCAGAATTAATTTCATTGGCCTAAAATTATTTTGTATTTTTTTTAATTAATCGATCCTCTCCTGAGGCATGGATATTTGTTTTGTTACACAAGAAGTTTTACTAGAATAATCTTGGTCTAGGATTTGACATGTATTTAGGTATAAATTAATGGTCTCTAATTTTCTTCCTCTTTCTGAAAGTTTAAATATGCATTATCTTTTCTGCTTCCTCTCTCTCTTTCACTCTCCCTTTCTCCCAACCAGTTTCTGCTTCTTTGTCAGGGATAATCATGTGTTTTAGAGCTGATTCTCTGCTTTAATTAAGTGAACATGTCACTCAGTCAGATGAATTCAATTATACTTATTTATCTAGTTCTCCGGGCTGGAATTCCTTAGCAGGGTCTCGGGCTCATCACACACGCTATAACTCTGGCTACCCTGTGAATTTATTTCCTTATTCCTTTGTGCTGAGTTCCATGCCAGGTGCTAGAGTTACAGCTGGGAACAGAGTAGAGATGGTCCCTGTCCTAGGTGATTTTAGAACCTAGAGGGGAGGTGGGCATTAAGAAAGAAAGAAGCCTGCATCTACATATAGTCCCATCTCATTTAAGGTCACCCCCTATAGTACTGATTCATTATACCTACTTATTTCTTAATTTTTCCTTAAAAAAATTACTTAGACCTTTAACTATCCAACGAGTATTGCTAACCTGTATTTTATACCCATTCTCTGAACACTTCCCTACCCTGTCGTCCAGTGGGCTGGTAGAGCACACCTCAGCGTACACGCGCAGTACCTGAGCATCAGGACACTGCTCTGGAGCACTCCAACAAGCAGCAATCTTTGTGCTCTATTGTTTATATTTATTCTGTTTCTGCCTCTATTCCTGCCATTTATTATGTCATCCGGTGACCAGTCTTGACTCTAATGGCAGAAAGAAAAGGCATGGAAGGCAGAGTTTTGGAAATGCCACAAGGAACCAAAAAAAGTACATACAGGTGTAAAATTCAAGCTCTACAGAGATGAAATTTGCTCTCAAGATTTCAAATTTGCTTTCTGTATAGATTCAAATTTACTTTAATGGAAGCAAAGGATAAAGATAAGTAGGAAATGAGGAATTATCTGGACCTAAGGAAAGCCAACATGAATATCACAAAATTGGCCACTGGTTGTTGGAAAAAAAATCTATGGTGAGAGGTATGTGAGACTTGGTGAGATTTGGAAGAGTGGCCACCATTATCCAGTGCCAGGGAGGTCTCTCCAAAGGAGCTGTACTGCACTGCCCCCTATGGCTTTGTTCAGTTAACATGTCCCTCTCTGGGGTCCTACCCACCAAAGGTGAGGGGAGTCTGTGTATACCATAAAATAGTGTCAAAAGTAATGAAGGAAAAATATAAAATGCCCAGAGTTCTGTTTTAGAGTGGGGAATAACAGTGACATTTAAGTGGTGACAAGAAGGACAAATGAGGGATGCTAGGTAAAGCGTAGGGGAAGAGCAGCTAGCAGGCAGACAGAAAAGCATGTGCTAAACTCTAGGGACTCCAGGACAGAAAGAGGTTAATGTTACCCAGGAACTGCTGCTCACAGACCTCAGGTTGGACCACAGAGCTCAAGGGAAAGTCACGTGGCCTGAACATAGCACAGTCATGCGGCCAGATCTGCCGGGCCTCGAAGCCACAGTAAGGATTTGGAATAGGGTCTCAGTAAGTGTCATGTGAAGCACAAAAAGATTTTAAGCAGAGGAGCGATGAGATCTCATTTTCATTTTCAAAAGATCACACTGGCAGCTGTGTGGAAAATGGACTGGACGAGGGCAGGGATGAAACTGGGAGGGTCAGTGACTTGTGTGGAAATCCAGGTGAGAACGCGCGATGGTTGCTACTGGGGTGGTGGCCACAGAGCTGAACAGGGACAGCGGGGCTGGATGCGTTTGCAGGCAGGACCAGCAGGGCCTGGTGATGGATTGCATGTGGCTGGGAGAGGGAGAATCCAGAGTGAGTGTGGGTTCCGGGCCTGAGCTGCTGCACAGCTCGAGGAGGCTGTGCTGAGGAGTCTGGAAGGGGGGGTGTGAGGCACAGGCTGGACTGGAAAACGAAGAGGTCGGTTTGTAACATGTTAAGTTGGAGGTGCTTTGAAACGTGTAGGAAAGCCACTGGATGTCTGACTGTGAAGTGCCAGGGAAGGGTTAGCACAGGACGTGTAAACTTAGGAATCACCAGAACATATGTGTCAAGTGTGCTGAGGGGGGTGGTGCGGTCACTTGACCCATGAGCATTCCTGACCTTGACTTACTTTAGGTCTTGTTTTATGTCAGATAAGAGAGCTACAGGGACAGGCTCCAAGCGTCCTGTGCGTGCTCTCCTCCAGGGTCGCCCGTCAGCATTTGTGCACATCCCGAGTCTCTCCTGAAGCAGGCTTGTTCAAATGAGTATGAGAAAAGACTTAGAGAGGAACAAGAGCTATACTGAGAGAGAGGTCACAAAACCACATGGTGAGGCCATGCACCATGCCCTGTCCCCTGCCTTCTCCCCATTACCAGCCTTGCTTCTGTGGATATTGGGATAAATTATCACCAAGTGACCCAAAGTGTGATCCTAAGAGTCAAAGTATCTAAGTGGTCACCCTAGCTCTGTCCTCTCACCACTTACTGAACCTTAGGCAAACGTTATGTCTTTTCTGAAAGTAAGTTTTCTCCACTGTCAAATGAGAACCAAAATACCTAGTTCACAGAGTTGCTATGAGGATTAAAAGAGAGATTTTTGCAAAGATTTATCACAGATATGAATAAATGGTAGACAGGAAGTGGATCCACATCTAAGGACACATTCTTTCCCAAGATTAGGAAAAGGATGCAGTATTTTATAATTTTTTGTTCACTGAATTTTTTTGTTCAAATTCTGCAATCATCTCAAGCCAGCGAGATGAAAGAGAGGGCATTGTATGGGATACATAGCTTTATCATGTCCATTAAATTGCTTCTGACATAGGCCAGTTTCTTTGTCAACCAGAATCACAGTCATAAATGTACCAATACTTAAAGACAGGTTTTCATTGTCTGTGAGAAAGTCTGGAGGGTTGTATAGAAGCTTCTATAGATAGTTGTGCATTTGGGTCCCTTGAATGATTTCTTTTGATGAGGATCTATAACCTGTTAAAGAATCATTCCTAATGTTTAGAGGTTCTTTATGAGTACGTAAGGAAGACATTTTCTAGGACACGGAGTTTTTGCCTTTGTTACTGGGGGACTACATGGATCCCTACCACAACTACCACCAAACTGTCCGTTCTTACCATTGCTATCCCCTTGCTTCCATGATTTATAGTTCCGTGCATTTTAGTGTTCTACTGAGAAACAGTCATGGTCATTACCCAAGTCAGCAAGTGCATCTACTAAGTATCTCCTGTGTGCTCAGCACTGTTTGGACTCAGAACAAAAAGCAGACTCTTCTCTGTTATTCCTTGACTCCAAAATGGGAGAATAATAATACAGGAGTATTTATGATTTAATACTCATTGGAGTCATACATAATACTCATTGGAGTCTAGTCATAGTGTTCTAGAACAGCACTGTCCAACAGAACTTTCTGAAATGATGGAAATATTCTAGATCTGCACTGTTCAGTATAGTGGCCACTGACTACCTTGGCTATTGAGCAACCGAAATATGTTTAGTGTGACTAAAGTGCTGAGAGAGAATTTATAATTTTAATTTGCATTGAAGCAGCCATAGGTGGCTACTGGCTACTATATTGAACATCACAGCTCCAGCAGTTCTAAGGAGAGATGGTCGTGGGCTCTAAGAATTCAGGAAGGAAGTAGGATTCCAGCCTGTGCTTAGAAGTAGGGAGGAAACTGGAGGACCCCTCCGTCCAGGGTAACAGCATGAGCAAAGGCTGTGAGGAAGGGGAAAGTATGTGCTTTGCGAACATTACAGAGGGAGAGGAATTGAGGGAAACTAGATGAGTGAGCCTTTCTGAAAATGTCAGGGAAGAAGTTTCTAGAGTCTAGACTACCCCCTTGTTTCACAAGTTTGGTCATGAGCATTTTACCTGCATTAAAGCCTCTCATGATTTGGAGTAGAGGTTACATGGTGTTGATTTCACCACACTTTTTATAAATAAATGAATTCCACAAGTCATACCACGTAAGGTGCAAGGTGTTCATTGAAACTTTCAATACAAATCAGATGAGAAGCTAAAGATAATGAAGAAGCAGTTAGTTAGCAGAGTTTAAAGATTGTTGAGTCACCCAGGGACTATTAGCAGCAGAAGCCAGAGGGAAACAAAGGGAGGGACTGGGTCAACAGAGTCTGCAGAGAGCTGGTGCCATGGGAGAGGGGAAAGCTGACCCGAGGGACCATAGCAGAGAGGTGTAGCCAGTGCAGAACCATCGGGCCCAAGCAGGGAGGGAATGAGAGAATAGCCAAACCTCTTGCCTACTGCCCCCTGCTGGTGCCTCTCACTAGATGAACACAGCTGGAAGAAAGATGGCACAAGATCACAGATAATGCAGTCTTCAGGGGGCAGCGTCCCATAGCAGAGCTGGACAGAAAAAGTGAGAATGGATCACAAGGAAGGGGTAGAGAAAGGAAGTGAAAATAAACAACTCTCTTTTTTTCAATGTTTAAAAAAATAGCATCTTAGTTTGGGCTTCTATAACAAAAATATCATAGGCTGGGTGACTTAAACAAGAGAAATGTGTTTCTCATAATCCTGGAGACTGGGAAATCCAAGACCAAGGTGCTGATTGGGTTCCTAGTGAGAACTCTCTTCCTGATTTGCAGACAGTTGCCTCCTTGCTGCGTCCTGACATGATGGGAGGGTAGACAGAAGAGGAAGACGAAGAAGGCAAGCTCTCTCGTGTCTCATGTTTATAAGGGCACTAACCCCATTTCTGAGGGCTCCACCCTCAGGACCAAATTTCCTTCCAAAAAGCCCCACTTCCTAATAGCTTCACACTGAATTAGAGCTTCATATGAATTTTAAGACAATGCAAACATTTAGTCTATAGAAAATGGTCAAGTGGAAACTGTATAAATATCTAGTATGTTGGTTAAATTATGACAAAACAATACAATTGAATGTGGTGCAGCATTGAAATTATATGCAATGACAAGAGAAAATCCTCACTAGATACTAAGTGAAAAGAAGAATATGAAAATAACATATACAGGAAAGATTAAAATGTTCTTTTCAGTGTTTGTACGGTCAATATATGTGTATCTTATTCACATTCACAGAAGAAAAGAAAACTGGAAAGAAATGCACCAGAATTTTAACAGTGGTTTCTCTGGGTGGTGGCTTCAGGGTGCTTTTTATTTTCTTCTTTGCACTCTCCTGGGTTTTCCAGATTTTCTAAAGCAACATGATTACTGTGATTTTCCTGATCTGGAAGAATGTTTCTGTTTTTCTTGATATATCTGTGGGACTGCATTGAGTAGAGAGAGGCGTGTTGCCAAGTTCCCTTTTATCAGTCACCCACTAGCTCTGCAGTTAACTTGAGTCTCTTTGTGTACCCATTTCTGCAGAGATGATAGGCACCTGAGTGACATTTCTTAGTGCATTAAAAATGGTATGAGTTCATAAAACGCTCTTCTTTTAAAATATCCCACTGAGAAACCCTTAGATCCTGGAGAGTGGCCTGATTCCCTATTGATCTTTTTATTGCCTCAATTATTTCCTCGAACATGGTTAGTTAATTCAGATACACCTTTCCCCATTGTCTGTTTATGTTTGGTCTCTGTTAAATATGAATCTCCACTGGCACTTCCATGATTAAATGGACAGTTGCCTAATGCTTTATTGGCATCTGTAAGAGTGAAGCATATTTCTTAAGAACCACGGAAACAGCAGTCGTTTCTTTTTCCGGAACCACCTGAGCATAGCCAGTATTCTGTGCTCTTGTAATTTTCATCTTAGAAACAGCAATCCATCTGTTTCATTGTTTTATTCTCTCCTGATAAGAAAACACTTCTCCCTCCTGTCCTCTCAATCTGTGATCACCCGACCTTGATGGACTCTTGTGAACGGAATCATCACCAGTGATTTGATGAGTTCTTGCATTAGTTATCATTTCAGCGAATCCACCCCCTCTGCCTGGCTTGCTTTTTAACCTCCAGCTGCCACCCAATTATTAGTTCTCTGGCTGGCTGCTTCAGCAGCTCTGCTCCAGTACTTGCTTGTAGTAGATATTAATAATAATAAGCAGTTTGTAAATGTGCACAGCGTTAAGTGCACATAAGGATTATGGCTGATAACACTAATTGTAATCGTAGTTTTGCCATTAGGAGAGTTAGAATTCTTGTGGTTGTGAAGAACAGAAAGCTGGAGGTGGCTTCAGCAAGACAGCGAAGCTTGGTGGGGTGGTCCTGAGACACACAGAGAGAAGGTCTTTGACGGGGCTTCAGAGCAAAGAGGCAGCAGGACCTCAGGAAGAGGTTCAACTGTGAACTGGAAAGCCAGCAAGAATCCAGACCACAGTCTTCTCTCTCTCTCTCCTTTGTTTCTCCTTTTCCATCTACTTCATTCTCTCTGCATGGGATCTCTGCAACACAAGTCATAAGATGGCAGATGACATCTCACCCCTTCTGAGGTCACTGACTCTGGCCACAGCCCTCAGAACTCTCCCAGGTGCTCTCTCGTTTCTCATCTTTCTGCTCCCAATTATTTTCTGCCCCTCCCCCAACTCAATTCTCTATTCCCTGGACAGGATCTCTGATTGGCCCAGTTTTGATCCAGTCAACAGCAGCCCAGCATAGGGTTGTAATGTATCTTCTTCACTGTCCAGAGGCATCCCCTGTGGTCCTTGTGAGTCAGGCAGACACCCTAAAAGGCGTTGAGCATAGTTGTTATGGGGTTGGTGCCCTCATTGCACTTGATCAATGATAGGGATATACATTTACCAAATTAACATCATTTTTTGCATTAGTATTTAGAGGCAGAAGCATATAGCTCATAAAGATGGAGCCATGGAAAAAGTGAGCTTTGAAGACTTCTACATGGCAAGAAAGAACAGTTTGTGGCTTTAACACAAGAAGTTGTCACTGAGTTATGTCAGGGAGATGATGGGATGCGATTAAAGAAACTGAAGTCCAATAGCAGAGCCAGGAATGACACCAAGAAAAGTAAAACGGGGAAGGACTAGCTCGTGAGAGGCAGGCAGGTTTCCCATCGTGAATTTGGCTATTTTGGTACCATGTCTAAAAATCTAGACACCAACCTATGCATATTTTACAAAGCTTGCAATCCTGGAAATAAGAAGATCCATTGTGAGGCAACCAGAATACAATGAACCTTTCTGTGTGGGTCTCATTGCACTGGCTCTGCAAATTGAGATGTGTATGTATTCACTCATCTAATGGACGTTTATAGAACACCTGCTAGTCCTCAGGCAGATCTCAGGCAGTGTGGTTATCAAATGCACCTTTAAATGGGTGTTAGTGTTAACTAAGCTCTGCACTAGGCACTCGAGTGAACACGTCACGATCTTTAACTCGTTTCATTCTCACAACAAGCACCATGACGTAGGTCCCCTAATTCCCATTTTCTAGGGAGAAAACTGATGCCCTGAGAGATGGAAATGACATGGCCAAGGGGACAAGGTTAAAATTTGGAGAGGCTGGAACTTGACCCAGATCTGTCTGACCGCAAAACCCCTGGCTTTATTTTTTCCGTGTTTTGAGTTGCGTGGTTGTGGGTTATCCAACCTGTTCTGTTGATTGTCGAAGGACTTCCTCGAGGAACAGCCCTGCCCCATCACAGACATCTCCCAGACCAGCACTGACGTAGGCCCGTGAGTGGTTAGACCATAGCCACAACATGAGGAGGAAGACTGTGGGTCTGTGACTGAGGCTATGGAAGTCTGGGCAAATCCTTTCTTCTCTGGGCTTCATTGCCCTGCGCCTGAAAATGTCAGAGCAAAAGGACCTACCTTGTAGGTGATTGTGTAGAAAGAAGAGCTGATACGTGTCAAGGTGCCGGAGCACTGCCGCACTGAAACAAAGTAAAGGCTCCTCCTGTGGCCACTCTTCTTATCGACAAAGTGCAGTGTTCTGTGAGAACGGTACCACCCGAGGGAGGCAGGCAGGATGCAGAGAGGAAACAGGCTTTGATGCGTCAGATGTTGCTCGGTAAGGAGGCAGGTGTTGGATATTTAAAACAGGAGGATCTGTGAACGAATGACTGCATTTATTCAATACATGTTTTTTTTGGAGCCTATACGGTAAGCCAAGCACACAGCTCAGTGTTAGGGATGGATAGGCATGGATGGCCCTGGGAAAGTATACGGAATGCTCTGGATCGTGACTTCAAAAAAGAGATGACTGCTTAGAAAGTAGTGACAAAGAATTATCGGTGAGAACAATTAGGGATGTCAGAAACCTAGGATTGCCTCAAGGAGAGAACACACTCACTTCTTCACAAAGCCCCAGCAAAATTCCCTGTTCGGGCAATGGTGTGAGCACACCCGAGCACAGAGGGGCCTCCCCCACACACGGTCTTTACACCTACCTGTGTCTATCGACCCCTACAAAATATATCACTGTCCTTCACATTCCAGAATGACACTGCTGACTCTTCATATATCTCGATGAAGGATTATTCGGCTATGTAGAACATTCCTCACCTGGAGGTAGCTTGAAAGGGGATAAAGAAAAAGTGCTAAGGCATATTAAAAATTGGCTCTTTGCTTGATGGCAGTTTGTCATTTTTCAATTTGGCATCTTTCCCTGTTCGTTTTCCCACCACGTAGATGTGTATGAGTCTTGATTCAGAGGGGATTTTCTCGCGAGGTGCCTTTCTTCAGCCGTATGGATAAAATCGCCAGGTTTAACTGAAGGCTGTTTAGAGTCTTGCCCTATTTGCAATCAAAAACAGATCACTTATGTGGTTGGCCTCAGTCCTAGACTGCCAGGGAATTAACAGCGCCTCTTGGCCGGTGACGATCTGCGTTTACTCCCTGGTATCGGCCTGGCTGCCCGGCCTCGGGTGTCACAGCATCCTGGGACCTAGAACCAGCTCCACCCGGGGCCGTTCTGGTTCCCTTGGGCCACCCTCATTGGACCACCCCATCCCTCAGTCCCTGAAGCCACAGGAGTCCATGTCTGTGTCCCTCCTTGGTTCATGGCATAGAGCAAGGGATCAAAACTGCTTAAGCGGGGAAGAATTTTATTTACCCTGAAGAAAATCAGCAAGCACATGTGTGGCACTTACTGTGTATGGCAGTGTTCTCATTCTACAGGTCAGGAAACCAAGGCGGACCAGGGTTAGGAAAGTTGTCGTGCAGCTGCTGTCCCCTCCTGGGCTGCTCTCCCAGGCGTAGAGGTCACCTCGGCCAACCTCTTGTTTGATTACATGACTTCTTGTATAAAAAGCTCTTAACACACAGTAAGAACAGTCTAGGTGTCGGCTGTTGTTACTAGTGTGTTGACTGAGCAGTAAAAGCTGAGGCAGAGAAGGATGCAGGTTCGTCCGCTTAGTCCAGAATTTCCTAAACTGTATTCCCTAGAATGCTGCTGTCCAAAAGGGTGTAATAAGTCTTGTGTTTTTTTTCAAGGGTAATGATCAAAAAGGTTTGGGAAATGTTGGTTAAAATTTTAAAGCAGGCTTCTATACTGTAGTACTTCTCAAAGCCTTTCATGTGCTAATGTGTATTATTAGGCTCCCCAAGGTGGCCGTGCCAGACACAGTTTTCTGGACTTAATAGACTATCGTATGACAAAAAGTTAACATAGCAGGGCTGAGACTGCTGTCCTGCTTGCAAGGTTGGCCCCTACCAGATTTCAGGAGGGGTCCCTCCACCCCTGATCAGAAGGGCCACGTGCCCAGACTGTCCAAACAGCGTCGTTTATGCTGAACACTGCTTCCCTTCTGGGAGTCTGAGTCTGGAATTTGGGTACTTGCCAGGCCCAGTCTGCCTATGTGACCAGCCCCCAGTAAAGCCCCTGCGCAGTGAATCTCTCACACACTTCCCTGGTGGACAGCGCTTCACAGTGTGTCACAGCTCGTGGCTGGAGGGATGACATGCATCCTGTGTGACTCCACAGGGAGAGGATGGGTGCCTGGGAGCTCGTGCCTGGCTTCGTCCAGACTTCGCCCGGACTTCGCCCCAGGGGCCGTGCCCTTTGCAGATCTTGCTCTGCATCCTTTTGCTGAAATAAACCTTAGCCATGAGCATAATTATGTGCTGAGTCCTGCTGATCCCCCTAGTGAGTCACCACCAAACCTGGGATGTTTTAAGGCCTACCCTGTCCCAACCAGAAAGTCCTTTTCTTCATGAGGCCTTTCAGCATCCCGCAGCTCACTGGGGTCCATGGCATACAGGGTGGGCAAGGATGCACTGATCGTCCCCCAAGGCAGAGGCAGAGATCACCCCCATCCCTACTCTGGGCTGCTTGGTGGGAAGTGTGAGGGTTCCTGAGGCCCATGAGGAGGTCATGACCATGTAATGATTTTCTTCCTGGCTGGGACACACAGACTAACTGAACAGTGACAGAGCGGAACTGGCTGGTACGATTTCATAGTACTTTTGGTACAATTGGGTGGGAAGGGTGAGGATGGAACCAGTAGCCTCAATAGAACCATCTTTCATGTTCTTCCATTTTTAGACTTAGTTTTTAAGCCCAGGACAAAATTATGTAAATTTATATGGTATTAGCATTTGTATAAAATGCTTATATAAAATCATATATGTGTGTAGGAAATATTATATATATCTGGTTAGACAACCCTACTAAAGGGACTTTGTGGCTTTTGGAGCCTCATGGCTGAGCCTGTGGCTTAGCCCTTAGTAAATATGATCTCCTCAAGTTCATTTTACAGAATAGACACATGTGCCAAGGGTCTCCTGAGAGCAGACAGGCGCTATGCTCCTTGGAAAACCAGATGAAGAGGGTGATAGGCTCCAGCGTGTGTTCCTCCAAGCACCTTCCCTGGTCCCCTCCTCCTCCACATTCTTCGTGGCTGACTCGTCCTCCTCTTATGTTTTTCACAGCTGCCAGAATTCTCTGCATCTCCCCCGCCATGGGTGGGGAACTGCCCTTCCTGCAGTCCAGTCTGCTCCAGCTCACTTCCCTGCATTGTATGTCTAGACCAGCCCACAGTTTTCTTCTGACCTTGTTCTCAGAGGTTGCCCTGTTCCCAAATAACATGAAGTTTGACACCAAGAACCCGCCAGTTATTAGTTGGTTTAGCTGGCTGCCTGCCTGGCGGACTAAGCAGGTCATCCTCCTCATTGTCTCAGCGCCCCGTGCTTACGCTCGATCTCGCCTCCATTTATGTGTTTCTTCTCTCTGCTCTTTGTGACCTCTCCAATCCCAGCTCGGGTCCCACTCTGTCCTCCCTGAAGCTGGCCTTCTCCGTCGTACCCCTGTGGACCTCCCTGGACCTTGAATTCCCACCAGTTACCTCTGTCTGTAGCATGTACCTTAGCACTTACTGTTTTGTTGTTTTGTTGGCTCATACATCCAGAGTCACAGCGACTGGTGACCTACAAAGAGCCATGCGTTGCACTAGAACATAGAGGCGTAAAGGAATAACGCAGCGTCCCTGCCCCGAGCTGCTTCCTGAAGGGTTGAGCTGCCTCGCACTGCTGTTCTCTGTTTTACATACTAGTGCTGATGCCTCTCCGTGTTACTGAACTCTCTTAAAGCAATGAACTCTTCTTGGGTTTTTTGCATTTCCAGAGTGATGACTCTTCAACAGTAAACAGTGGTGAGGAACTCAGGAAAAGACTCGGTTTCTATCCCACTTCTACAGGTATGAGCCATCTGAGCCTCGGTGTCCTCATCTGTAAACGGAGAATATTTCCATCTACCTCTGATGGTGTGGCAAGGGCTGATGTGGGTAATATTCATAGGTGTTTAACAGTGGGCCAAGCACATGCCACCCACCTAAGTAAATGGTAGCTATCATTCAAGCAGGCCTATGACACAACAGTTTGTAATGTTTTTCCTGGAACTTTGGCCTCAGAGCAGCACTAGGAGATTTTTCCTGGTGGGTGAGATCCTGGCATTGTACTGTCCACCTCCCACATTCGGTCCAAACTGAGCGGGAAGGGAGAAGTTAAAAGAGAAAGCAGTTGTGAGTCAGAAAGTCAACAATGCGGGTAAAGACCTGCCAGCCTTCCTTTGCCCAAGGACGTGGATTTCCACATCCATTTTTGGCATAAAGGTGCTCTCCCTCGTTTGCTTCATTTCCTGACAATCACTCAAGGCGGAATAGGGGCTGGAAAGAAAGAAAGACTTTCCGTGTGATGATGGAATGCTGTGTGTCTGGCGCCATTGTCCATCCACAGCATCCTTGCTGAGAAGGTGACCTTACTCTCATCTTGAATATTTTAAAACTGAGACTTTAAAGAGTTAAGTAAGTTGACCGGAGTTGCACAGCTAACCCAACATTCATCCGGAGCCTTTTCCCTGAATGCCAACAGCCTTCAGTAAATCAGATCCATGGAACTCCTGGCCTAGTCTAAGCTGGCCTGTCCTCACTTCCACTTTTAAAAGACCCACTCCCACTGTGTCCTAGAGGGTCCGTGGTAGAGATGACACTTCTCAGCAAACTTGCAACTCCATCATCCTAATATCGCCTCTTCAAGGCTGGGACTGGGGTAGGACAAAGGAGGTGCCTGGTGCAAAGTGTAGGGGAGGCACTCGCTCCCAGGTTCATGTATGTGTGGACCCATGATTTTGCTCACCCCAGTCCCAGTCCTGCCCTTCCTGAAGCTGACTGTCCTGCAGTAGAGTAGAGCATCTGGGATTCACTAAAGACGTCATCACGGTGGTCGTCGGGGTGGGCCTGAGATTGGCTGGCAGGCTGTTTGGCACCCCCACCCCTCTCAGATGGCACTTTTCTATTCCTGGACAACTCCTGCCCTGAAACTGTCATCCTCCCCCTAAGCTACCTATTGTGATTTCTTTCCACCAGACTTTCCCTCCAAAACCATCATGTGCCACGCAAGCAGGATGAGACCACAGAGATCCTCTGTCAGGGCTACAGAATTGGTCTCAACCAGGTGCTACCTCCGGTCTGCTGGACGTAGCCGGGTAGAGGAGGACCGTGAGGCCAGGCCAGGGCTTAGCGGAGAGCAGGGGCGTCTGGGTGAGCAGGCTCCACCTCAGCACGGGATATGGTCCGTTGTGCCATTGTTACAACTCAGGCCAGCCCTCCTCGTAGTACGGAAGAGAAAACTGAGGCCATGAGATGGGAAATGACTTCTCTGAGCTCAACTAGCTAGTTAATGCAAAACCAGGGTTAGAAACCCTGTCTCCTACCCTGGCACATTTTCTTCACTGAGTCAGGGAAATGGAGCCACTGGACACAGTCTTCTCTTGGCTCCGTTACCACCATGGCCACCAACTCACAAAAGGCATGCTTCCTACTTTAACGGGGCCCAGTCTTGCTCTCTCTCAAAAACCTGCCCCTTTAATTATCAGCCATGTGGCTGAGGGACCACCCACGTCAGAATCATCTGGAGTTTTGATTCAGAATGCTGAGTCTTGGGACATCTCCTAATTCTCCTGACTCAGAAGGTGATTCAGTCCCTAAAGTTTAAAAAGTACTGATGTGGAATTTAGGCTGTGTATATCAGCGATCTCTTATCTAGTTTCTGGGCGTGTCTGTTTTTCCTTCCTTTGGGGCATTAAGTAATCATCTTGTATTTCTAGTACTCAGTCAAATTCAACAAGAAGCGAAAATCACTCTTCGTTTCATCAAACTGTGATTTGGACAAGATAGAAATGGGAGAAGGGAATTCTCAGAAGAGCAGACATTTAGTTTTCTCTTGTGGGTCATGACAGGGTTCTCTAGAAAGATCCCTCACTTACCTACTGGTGTGTTTTTAGTAAAAATCTATTGTCAGAAATGATAGAACACTCTTAAGATCTTCACATTTCCGTTGTGGGCAAAATATATTCAAACACATGTCAGTATTTTTTTAAAACTCCTCTTTAAGACTTTTGTTTGGTGCATGAAGCCCAGGGTATATATTGGTGGGCATGGCAGAATCTGCAAATGTGCATGTTTGACATACAGAGCTTTTCAGAAAATTTGAATTGGTTGACAACATTTTAAAATATGTATATTTTTAAATACAAATTTCCACTTCCTATTTAAAATTTTCTTAATATTTTATACTGGACCACAGTCCCACAGTACAGCAACCTGGTGCCTCGTTGCTGCTCTTTGAAACAGGCTAAGGCATATTAAAGATGTTGGTAAGTTCTTTTAACATTCTTCCTATTGAGCGGCGATGTGTGAGTATCCTCCCCGTGAAGGCTCAGTGACTGCTCTGACCAGCCCAATATGGCAGAAACTGGCCGCATCTACTTCCGGTCTCGAGACACTTGTTCATGGAAGTGCTCAACCATGTAACAAGGTGACAACCCTGAGGTCACCATGTGTGAGAAGCCCAAGCCAGAGAAGACACCCTAGAAGAAGACACATCATGTGCAGAAAGACAGAAGGTCAAGCAGCACCAAGGTGCAGGTTACTTGACTGAGGAAGCCACTTTGGAAATAGATCCCCCGTCCCGTTGAGGGGACATCACATGGATCAAAGATGGACCACCCAGCTCAGCCCTTCATGAATTCCTAACCAACAAAAGCATAAGAAAATGAAAACCGTTGCTTGAAGCTGTAAATTCGCCGTAGATAGCTGAGACAAGAGTGTGTGTTTCCAGTTTGCTCTATGCTGACCTCCGTTCTTTCCCCTGCTTTACTTTCTGAAATTGTTTTACATTTTGGCTCCTGTAGGAATTTGGATTCACAATCCTTATTTAAACCATGGCCTGCAGACCCTTGAATTATGTGCACTTTTGGAAATTAATATATTAAAAATAAATATATATATATGTGGCAGAATTAGGTTCTGAGGGCAGGAGCGCTGCAGAAAGCAATGGAAATTTCTACTTGAGGTGCTTTATCTGCCATGGACCACCTTGCTCAAGGTGAAGAGAGCACATGATCAAGGGCTGGTCAGCTCTTTCTGAGAATTGCCTTTCTTTTCTGTAAGAGAGGGTCCCATTCATCTTTGACATTCGATGAGCCTGGGAGTAAGATAGTGCAGCTTTTGTATCATTTATGTGAGTGCATGTGTCTGTCTCATCACATATTAGAAAGTATGTTTACTCCATGGCCAGCCAGCCTGTGGGGCAAAAGAAATGTCTGATTCCTTGTTGAAGGCTGTGCCTTGCTCGTCTCGTGCCTCTGGCTCTCAGTAAGCATCTGCTGAATAAATGAACGAACGAACGAGCGTGTGTTAGTCACCGAGACTACAAGACAGATGAGACGTGGTCCCTGCCCTCGAGGAGCTCACAGTCTATCGAACACAGGCAGCAAATTAAATACTGGTCATGCCTCCTGGGTAGCACATTCTTTTATTTGGAAACATCATTTTGTCTGTGTCGAGCCGCCGTTCACACCCAGACCCGGGTGGAACGATAAACCTCGTAAAAACACGCCTCAGAGGGGCCCAGAGTGGGGCAGGAGGGGTGCAAACCGCCCGCCCTGAAGAGGCAGCCTCCCCACATGAGGTTGGGAGGTACGTCCCATCAGAGCTGTGGGAAGTGAGGCACCGTTACTCAGAAGCCCCCTCAGGGACCCATCAGAGGAGCAGGAACGGGATCCCTGACGCATCGTTCCATCAGGCTGTGCCTGCACAGTCTGCAGAAAAGGCGGCAAGCTGCTCCATCAGCACCACTCCTCAGAGCTGCAGCCAGAGCGGAAAGAATCAAAGCAAACCCCAGAGTTCTGTGTTAGTTTTTTTTTTTTTTTAAGAGAAGTGAGGTAGCCCCCGATTTTCATCAGCCTGGTCCATAGGGGCTTTAAGGAATTATGTTGTTTTTTTTTTTCCTGCCCCAAGTAACTTTGGCCAAGTATCAGCTTGTGCATTTTTTCCCCTTTCTTTCTTTATAGTTGAGGACTTTGTGAATCCGGGCAGGGAGGAAGCGAAGACTTTTGTTTCATCTTAAAGATAGTGGTTTCTGGTTCTTTATTCTCCCGGTGAGATGGGAGTATCAGCGCCAGCAGACTGATACGATCCACGTGGTACAGGGTGTTGATTCCCATGCTTTGGGGTTTTGAAAGATTTCCTTTCGTTTGTGTTAAGTAGCAATACCACGAGGATGTTGGGGAATTGTTAGTGAGCAGTACTGGGGTCTTGTCAATTTCCGAGCAGGAGTGCGGTGTTCCTGCCCAGGGAGGCGGAGCCCCACAAGTGGAAATGACCTTCTGTTGGTGAAGGAGAACCCGGTGAAATGCCCAACCAGGAGTTAATTTACTGCTTTCAATAGACTGAGCTCCTTCAAGTAGAAACCCTATCAGAAAAGGGAAAAGCAGCAACAGTGACAACCCAACTTCTCTCCCCGTCCTCAGTTTACAACTGTCAGTGTCTTACCGCTTGGAGAAGAAAATGTCTGTATCAAGGGTCATTTTCTTTCTCAAAAAGTAGCTTTTTCATCGTTTCAACATTGTAATCCAAAGTAAACATCCCCCTCCCGTCTTGATAATTAGGCACAATTATAAAAATAAAGGTTTGTTTGTAATTAAACAGCCACTACAGAGGCTGTTGATAGTAAGCGGTGATTAGTTTATGCACACGGTGTCCATGACTGTGCGTCTCATCCAATTCTGGTTGATGGGATCCACGTTCAGAGGAAGAATTTCATATCTTCCTGAAAGTAGAACCCGCTTGCTTATTTTTGTTTCTGTTAAGTTTCGCCACCTTCCTTCGTGCTATAATTTAGTGTGCATTGCTCCGAACAGTTATGAGTGTTTCCTGTGTGATCCGCTCTTCCTGGTGATTTCCGTACCTTTAAAGTTAGATTCTCATGGCTCCAGATCCCTGTCTTCAAACAGGCAGTGTGTTATTAAGTGAATAAAAAGTGGTATTGCTTCATCTGTAGGAGGCGACTAGAAGGTGAAATAGGGGTAAAGAAGGCATGTCAAGATAGCATGCTTGGTCTCCCTGCTTCTGAGGGATCTGAAATCACTCAATATCTTGGGACTCAAAGCATGGAAGAGACACTGGTGTGTTGAAGCAGAACTGGCGTGGGACATGGGTTACTGGGACTTGGGACCCACTTGGTTGCATAGTCTTGTCCCTTAATCTAGAGAGCCGACTCTGAAATGGGGACCACATGGCTGAAATCCCTGAAGTGTAAGGCTGTTCCTTCCTCCATTCATGAGGACTGTTCTATAGTCATAAAGATCATAGACCCAAAAGAAACTTTGAAAGATCATATGCCCATGCACCTGACTTCAGCTAAAATGATGCGTAGCCTATCCTTAAAAGATAACTGTGTGCCCTTTTTTTAAGCCTTCAAGAAAACGGTAGTTGCCAGCATTCTTTGGTAACCTGTCCTGTTGCCTCATTACTCTCCCCAGGAGGAAAATCCCGGTTTGGCTTTGGAGCCGGACAGAGCTGGATTCCAGTATCCGTGCTGTTACTCTCTGGTTGTGTGATAATCAGATGACTGATCTTGCCAAACCTTACCTGATGTGTAATATGCGAATAAACCGCAGTCTGCTTGCATCAGGAGGTGGTTTTGGGGAGTAGAGATACATGTGTGCCTGGCACAGAAAGACTCATTCCTTCCCTCTTCCTTTTCTCCCTCGCCCAATACCCTCCCCCGCGTTCTTAGTGTTCTCCGCCTCAGTGCCGAGGACAATGCCGGCTGTCTAACCATCCCCTGCGGCGGGAGACAGCATGATGTCACTTGAAGACTAGGTATAAACTTTGAAGGGAAACTTGCTTGCCACCTTCAGAATAGCAAGATACAGTAAAAAAAAAAGTGATCCGAGTGTCACTTTATGTGTTGGTTTACTAGGGCTGAAGTTACAAAGGGCCAAAAACTGGGTAGCTTAGAACAACAGAAATTTCCATGGGAAGGCATTAGGGGAAGGTCTGTTCCGGGCCCCTCTTCTACCTCCTAGCAGTTTCCGCGTGGCAGCGTAACTCCTGTCTTCGCATGATACTCTCCCTTTGTGTATGTCTCTGTGCCCAAATATCCCCCTTTATAAGGACACCAGTCATATTGAATTAGGGGACCACGCTACTCGAGTTTGACCTCATCTTACATCATGACATCCACACTGAATCAGGTCACACTCTGACTTGATGGGCGTTAGGACTTCTATATGTGAATCTGGGGGTGGGGGGGAGACCTTTTCAACCCATTAATACACTCAGTTGTGGGATCGTTAGCAGATCCTGAAAATCTTTGGCCAGGCACTATTTGACATTATACTTGAGATTCAGGAGGAAAGTAATTTGTGGCCAGCCCCCCCAGATAGCACAGAAAGACAATCTCTTGGAAAACCAACCTCAGACTCGTTGGTATTAGGAGAGCGAATGGGGGACATGGTCACAGTGGAGGACCCCAGAGTCACATGCACAAATGGAAGGGACCAGAAATCTTGGATGGAAATGGATGAGACAACAGCAGGGGTCCTAGCCGAGCCACATCAAGAGTATCTCACAGTGGGTGGACAGTGGACGTAGGTACACTCTTCTTACATCTGGGAAGGCTCTCTTCCTTGAGCCAAAGCTGGGAAGCTTCTGGCCCCACGACTGTGATGTGTGATGCAAAGGCCTTCAACAGTCCCCAGGAGAAAATATGTGTTAAAAGATATCTAGCCTTGGAAACTGGCCTCTGTGAGAATAAAGTTAATTGAGACTCTCAGCAGCACATTTTTTGGAAGTTGGGACTAGCTGAGAAATTGTTAGAATAATTTTCAAATGTCAGAATTGCAATGAAGAGCAACATTTGTAATTTTCCAAGCAAGGGAGAATCAAGGGGAGGCTTGCCTTGTGGGAGGTGCGGTTCAGATTAGACTTGAGAAGAAATTCCTGACAGTAAGAGTAAGCTGTAAAAAAAAAAAAAAAAGAAGGAACTGTGGTATCTTCCTTACGTGTCTTAGATACAAAGGTAAGGGCCTCTCTGCTATAAAATGAGCAAAGTCATTCCTGAATATCAAAGAGCTGGGCTTTATCATTCCATCATTCTTTAAGCACCGAAGAGATACTGTGTTTCTAACTTATGCAAAAGCCGAGCTGAGGTCACAGGGATGACAGACACAGTCCCCACCCTCAAGGAGCTCACTCCACTTGTGCCTGCTTACTCAGTATCTAGTTGTTGAATAAAAACATCAATGGAGATAAAGAAACAGATAAATCTGAATACAATGACATAGTACAGCTACCGGGACCTGTGTGTATTTGTCTAACTATGGGCAAAGTAATTCAAGAGTGCCTTGCAGAAGAGGTGGGTTTGGGCAGCATCTTGGAAGATGATTATTGGTTTGCAGGGTGGACACGAAGGGATGGGGCGCACACATACAAGAGGCAAGGGGACAGGTACTTGGGGACGGGTACTTTGACACTGAGTAAAGTGTGGCTGGGGTAGAAGGGATGAAGTAACGGCTGAGGGGGCCAGTGGTCAGAGAAGAGATGGAGGGGAAGTAAAATATGTTAACCCCAGTACCTGAGAGTTCCTGGAGCTCCTGGTGAGTCTAATGCTTTATAAGTGAGGTCCTACTGTAAGAATTGAGATGTTAAAATGATGTCCTTGGAGTAGTAAGAATGTATGGCTTTTATATTTTATTTTTGCTTTTCTGTATTTTCTAATTTTCTCCCACGCATATGTAGTGCTTTCAATACCTAAAGGCTATTTTTAAAAAACAATAAGTGAGGTCCTATTGTATTCAATACTCTCCTGACCCATCCTGAAAATAAGACACTCCTTTTTGTCCCTCATTTGTAACTTTGTAAAGCAAGAGAATTTACTGCTTGTTCATATCCTAAAAGAGAGGTGTGGGTGAGATAATTCTTCAACTTGGGAACATTCAAGTTCAACATCAGGCCTCCTTGAACACCCCTCCTCTTTCAGGAGGGAGACCCACTTGAGATCAGGATACAGAAAGCTGAACAAGCATGGTATCAGCTTCTTTCCAGAGGGCGGTGGGACTTCATGTAGGAGAGAGATGCGAAGAAAGCACAAGACGGCTAGGCTCTTCAGTGAGGGTGGAGCCAGCCCACGGAACCCAGCGGCCATGCCATCGAACTCTTTCCAGCTTGCTTTGTTGCATAAAAATCTCATCTGTACACAGGGGAGAGAATGGCTCTGTGGAGCTCAGAAGCTCAGGGAACAAGCTTTGCCAAACGCTGCCTCTTAGACACTAAAACAGTTATCAAACCAAACTTGGGTCCCCTCGCCAACCTCCTGACACCGGGTTGTGGTGAAGGAAAGTACAGTGTTTATTTGCCAAGCAAGGAAAGCAGGCAGCCTGTGCTCAAAAGCCCCGGTTCCCCAGCGACTTTCAGGCACGGGTGTTTTAAGGCCACGTTAGAGGTGAGGGATGCAGGTGCATGCTTAGCTCGTGGATGTTCTTCTGAGTGGTTGGTGGTAACACGGTCATGTTTCTGGAATCTCAGACATTCACCCTCTAGTTCCAGCCAGTCTGGGGTCTGCGTGTTTGTGGAGTCAGCATCCTCCACTGCGTGGGTGGGCGGGGGTCTTAGTTTCTGTAGAACAACTCATAGATACGTGTCAGATTGTTATCAGTACCCCTTCAGGAGGTGACTCCTCTGTCCTAATCATTAACTGCTTGAGTCTGCTCTTTGGAACTCGAAGAATGCCGAACAGGAAGCCGGGCACATGGAGGGCCTTGTACCCAGGAAGGCCCCACAGGGTCCTGCTTGGTTCCAGTGCCCCCCCTTTTCTTTGATACTCCTCAGTCCTGAGGAGGCCAGGGCCGGGACAAGAAAGGGAATAAAGTTTTAGGCAGTGAGGTTAATCATAAACTCGGTAGGGGAACTTGGTAGGGGAACTCGGTTTGGGGAAGGGAACTGAGACAAGACATGTGAGCAGGGGAAGGGGGCCGGGAGCTGAAGGGAGCTGGCTCAGAGAGGCTCTCCAGGCATAATGTCTGTTGAGCACCTTCTGCCTTTTAGGCTCTGTGCAAATGCTGGAAGGCAAATACCAGACGCTCCCTACCAGCAAGCATGCCATTTGGTGAGACAGACATGTCCTCAGCCAGACAGGTTATTAAGCAGTCATAATACACGTGATAAATAAGAGGACAGGCAGAGGATGCCGCAGACCCTAGGAGTGGCCCTGAGTGTTCCCCTAATGTGACAAAGCATTCCAGGCATGGCAGTAAGGTTCAAGAAATGACTTGCTCAGTGTGGCTGGAGTTTGAGGCTTGTGGTGGGGGCAGTTATGAGGGCTGAGACTGGAGTGTAGATAAAAGCGTGTGGTGCTGAGGGGCTGCAGGGTGGCCAGTGAGCCCTCATTTTCTTTCAGGAACTGAGCCCACCGCTGAGGACCCAGACTCGTTTGGCTATAAGCAAAGGTCCCGCACCTTCTGCGCATACACAGGCACACGAGCCAGCACCCAAGGGTGCTTTCCTACCGTGGCAACGGTTACGTGGAGAAAACCAGAGAAGAGCACAATTGTAAAGAGTAATTAGCGTTGTGACTGCATAAATGAACGCCACCTGTGCATCCTGTTTGGGGAAATGAGTCAAATTAGCGAAACAAGTTGCATAATCACAGCAAATGCCAATCTCAGCCGCCGCAGCCAGGCTGGTCACCTCTAGTTTTAATGAGTGGCTTCCTGATCAGCGTTCATTCAGATGAGTGAAGAGGCATTTTCGGTGTATGTTTGATTTTTAGTCACATACATAATATGTAATCGCTGCCAGAAAATTTTTTTTTTTAATTTAGTCAAAAATCAAAAAGTTAAGGTACGCTAAACCCACTAAACCCAGCATGCAGGGACAACTGGTAACATTTGGGTGCATATACTTGCAGACTTTCATAAATATGTATATTTATGAAAGCTGATTATTTTGTTATTTCTTCTGTTCTCTTAGCTTGCATCTGACATTTCAAATTTGGAGGTTTCTTTTGTTCCTCTTTTATTTTTTTAAGTGGAGATGGGGAACTAGTTTTGCTTTACGATACGAGTTTTTTTTTAATTCCTTCCCCTCCCCGCATCCCACTCCAGCAATTTGGAAACTATGGTACTTGTTTAAAGTTCTTCTGATCATTGCTATCAGATTTTTAAATAATATTGATACATATTTAAACCTGCATTCTAAACCATTAATTCTATTTCTGAAACCATTAATGTCAAGAATAAAGTACTGTCAATTGACTCACCCCTGTGTCCAAGTGAAAAATGCCCACGCTTTCCTTCCTCCTGCTCCCCCCGCACACCACCCTTTCCTGCCAGATTTTGCTATTCTACCTTAAGATTTTTGTCCCAGCTTGTAATAGTTAAATTGTTGATTCCCGTGTAATCGGATCTCTTGTTTCAAGAATGAGATAGCGTCTACCTTCTCCTAAGAAACAATGCCGTTGAACAATGTTTGCATTCCTCAATTTCCCGTGGCTGGTTAATCTCAGTTACCATACAGGACACACCAGCATTCTGGAGCCCGTTTCCAGCTGAAAATGTCTTCTCATTGCCTTCACTCACGACTGATAACAGAATTTGGGAAGCATAGCATAACCATCCTCCCTGAAAACCACATAGACTGATTGGACTGACATCTTTTTTATACAAGATCTATTTCTTTTTCCTGGATTTGGGGAAGTTTCCTTTTTTTAGACTTAATATTCAGTGGATCTAATTGTTTATCAATTTGCAGAAAGTCCACAGTAAAACTTTGAGATTTTTTTTTTCATTTCAGAGATTTTTCTTTAGTATACTTTTTGTTTGTTTGTTTGCATTTGTCTCTTTTATTAGCCTTTTTTTTCTTGGTTTATCATTTTTTCCTCGTTTTGTTGAGAAATAATCGACATGCATCACTGTGTAAGTTTAAGGCACATAACATAATGGTTTGATTTATATATATCATACATGATTACCACAATAAGTTCAGCAAACATCCATCTTCTCATAAAGATACAATAAAAAGAAAAGAGAGAAGAAAGGGAAAAAATTCTCATTGTGATGCGCACGCTTAGGATTTATTCTCTGAACAACTTGCTTGTATATCATACAGCGGTGTCAGCTATAATCACCATGGTGTACATTCCATCCCTAGTATTTATTTATCTTATAACTGGAAGTTTGTACGTCTTACTGCCATCCTCCAATTCCCCTTCCCCCAACTCTCCACCTCTGACAACCATAAGTCTGATCTCTTTTTCTTTGATCTTCTTTTGATTCTACATATAAGCAAGATCATACAGTATTTATCTTTCTCTGACTAGTTCACGTAGCATAATGCCTTCAAAGTCATCTGTGTTGTCCCAGATGGTAAGATTTCCTCATTTTATGGCTGAATAATGTTCCATTGTTTATATATACCACAACTTCTTGATCCATTCATCCATTGATGGATACTTATGTTGTTTCCATGTCTTGGCTATTATAAATAATACTGCTATCATGGAGTTGCAAATATCTTTTTGATTTAGTATTTTTGTTACTTTTGGATATTTTCTCAGAAGTAGAATTTCAGGATTTTTTTTTTTTTTTTAGAAAAGGTCTGTAAATATTTAATTTTTCCATAGTTTTAGGTCAGAGAATTTCTGGATTATATGGCAGTTGTATTTTTTAACTTTTTGAGGATCCTCAATACTGTTTTCCATAGCACCTGTACCAAATTACAGTCCCACTCGTAGTGTGCAGAGTTCCCTTTTCTTCATCTCCCTGCCAACATTTTTACCTCTTGCCTTTTTGATGATGGCCACTCTGACAGGTGTGAGGTGGTGTCTCATTGTGGTTTGCATTTGCATTTCCGTGATGCCTAGTGATGTTGAGCGTCTTCTCATGTACCTGTTGGTCATTCATATATCTTCCTTGGAGAAATATCTATTCGGGTCCTTTGTCCATTTTTAATTGGGTTATTGCCTTTCTGCTATTGAATTGTATAGTATCTTTATGTTTTGGATATTAAAGCTTATCAGGTATATGGTTTGCAAATATTTTTCCCATTCCATAAGTTGTGTTTTTTTACTTTCTTTACAGCAATATACGTTTTTGAAATTGGTTCTGTTGCATTGGTTCCAATTGCTTCCTCATTCACTCCCTTTATGCATATGCTATATGTACTATGTCCATGATTGCAGTCCATCTTTTTCTCTTTAATCATTTTCACCTGCTTTTTTATTTCCCCCTCTCTGAGTTCTGAATGAGTCTCTCAAGTTTGTACTCACTTTGATAGTTTCTAAACCAGATTGATTTCTTTACCTCTGTTTGTTGCCCCATCACCTCTCTTTTAGCAAGTTTGTATTTTGAGTAATTACCTTGAGAATACAGGAGTAGCTACTCTCTTAAACTTTTATCTTTCTTTTGCGGCAGATCTTTTCCAAGGTACACTATTCTCTTATATGTTATGTTTATGTCCTTGAGTTTATATGATGTTTTTGGTCTTTGTTGTGGAACGTTCTTTTATTCCTTTTTGGAAGCCTGTTTGATAACTTTCTCTTCTTTGGTGCCTTGAGTGACTTCCTGCATTCCCAGGCACTCTTCATTCAAGGGCTGCACGATATGCATTTACGCAGTAAGTTTTGTCCTTCAGCAGCCTGAGGAGGGTGGAGAGGAGCCAGTTTCATGAGTAGCCCCAGCAGTAGATCTTTGCCTTACTGAGCACTTTCTACGTATCTGGGACGTCTTAAATCAAGAGCCAGCTCTCCATGTCTTGGGAACACTTCACGCCGCACACACAGAGTATTGATCCTGCGTACCTGGTGTGCCTACATCTGGCATCTCATGAATTGTCTCTCCATGTAAGCTGGATAAAACTCACATGAGTTGGGCAGTATCCTGTCTAGTTCCAGAATGTTCACCCTATTTCTTTAGAAACGACCACATCTGGTGACAGTTGAGTTAGAGAAAATCCTGCCTTCATAGTTCTGTGCAGATGGGCCACGTGCGTTGTCTTCCCACACTGCCCTTTCCACATCGTACCATAATGGTGAGTCTCTCTACTTCCCACTGGCTTCCCTGACTCCAGAGCCTCCCCCTCTAGAATGTGGGAGTCAGTCTGCATAAAAGGCAAGTCATAGCCCCGAACTGGAAATAAGCCCAATATCCATCTACAGTTGCGGTTAATAAATGGTGGTATGTTTGTACAATGGAAGGTAACTCTTAATTAGCCACATGCATCAATATAGACAAATGCTGGAGACAAAATTGAGCAAAACTCAGATGGAAGTCATTCAGTATGATCTTTTCACATGTATTTCCAAACAGGCAAAGCTAAGCAATACACTGCTTACACTAGAGAGGTGTACGTGGGTGGTAGAGGGATTTTTTTTTAAGCAAGTAAATGATGAACTCCAGTACAGGATTGTGATTATCACGGGGCGGTTGGGGTGGGGGGGACCAGGAAAAGGCCTGCCAGGCATTCAAGGTACTGCTGACAGTCTACTTGCTAAGGATAGTAGCTAATGCGTAGGCATTTGTTTTACTGTTGTTTTTAATAGTAATACTCATTTTTAATGGCAAAGATTTTAAATAATTGTGCATTTAAAGTTTTGATGTAACTTAATAACTTCAAAAATAATATTTTAAATCGAATCACCATAGTTTCCATACGTCCTTTTTATATGAGACATTTCACAATTAAAAAAAGATTAAAAGTAAAATTAAGCCATGTAAGAAAAAAAAATTGCTAAGGATGATTATTCAGCTGTCCCTGCTTTCCCTCCCTTGTGGTCCTAGAGGGCGCTGTCGGGACGGGGGCTCAGTGCGGTGCCATGTTCCTGCCACCAACCTGCCTACCTGTGTTGCCAGGCTTCCTAAGTTAGTGACATTATTTGACTTTCTCAAAATATCTTCCACTTAGTTGTCACCAAAGAACTGTGCTCCACTCTCAGAATGAGAATTTGTATGTCTTCCCTCAGTTTGAGGCCACCTGTATGATGTCTGATGCAGGTTCTAAATGCTGATAAATGGCTTTCTTTGATTGGCAACCTGGTTCAGCACTGAGATGAGGCTTTTCCTGATTCTTGCTTTTCTTTGGATTTCTGAAAAGAGGAAGGTGGGCAGCTTTCTTTCATGTGAGACTTTTCCCCAGAAACCCAGGAAGAACGCCTAGAGTCATACACAGGGCGGTATTACCGGTAGTATGACTACGAACAATGCAGAGCATCATTTTCAAGCAGCAAAGCAGCACTCCATGTATCCATCTTCTGCAGAGGTAGGGTTCACACCTTTATGCTTACAGATGAGGACAGCGAGGCTCAGGATGTTGAAGTGACTTGTCCCTCTTGCTGAAGCTGAATTCAGAGTCCAAAGTCCACCCACTGTCCATTACATCCCAATACCTGATGCCTCAAGTCTCTAGTCAACTCTAGTTGCGAGATACTTTCAGTCATTCTGTAAATATTTATTGAGTGCCTATTCTGTGCTGGACCAGGTGCTAAGGACACAGCACTGAACAAGGCATACCTTTTCAATGCTTCCATGATGCTTAAAATATAGGATGAAGCATAGGCATTAAAGAAAGAATTGCATAAATAACTTATTAAGTGACAGTTGTGGAGAAGTTACCGTGTGATTGTGTACAAGGGGGGACCTAGACTTTAGGGTCAGGAACGAAGTTCTTAAGGGAGTGGCCAGTAATCTGAACCCCAATTGACAAGTATGTTATTCAAGCAAAGAAGCAGGGAGGATAGCAATACCACAGAGGAAGAGCCTGCGTGAAGAGCCCAGAGGCTGGGAAGAACTTGTAAACTGAAGAAGTTAGCAGAAGGGCCAGTGAGGCAGGTGGATAGTGCCCCAAGATGGGGAGCAACACACTTTGCAGGGCCGTGTAAGTCGTGGTCAGGATTCTGGTTTTATCCTAAAAGTAAGGGCAAGTCTCCCCAGGGTTTAAAGTAGAGGTAAGACGTGGTCACATCCATTGCTTTGTCTACTAAAAAGACAGTAAAGAGGGCAGAGCAGCTTATTTTCAGCCAAAATATAGTGAGGAATGATTATATATATATACTAATTTCCTCCTACATTATTATCAGTATGTTTATACATATATAGTATGAACAAGACTCTTTAAATGGGGGGAAATATGTCGCTCTCACTCTGCACATTGGACATTGGAAATAGATCTGGGAAATCTTCAAAGACATGTCTGGCTTTCACAACTTTTCAAGGTGAGGATTCTTTTTCTGAACAGGAGCTGCCAGGATCTGATGCAGCCCCCACGGGTCCTGCCACAGCCCACCCTCGCCAGCCAGACTCACCAACACAAGGGTGGCGCCAGGAATTCCAAAGACCACTTAAGCTCTTCAAGGAGCTAAAGAAATGTACCACATGGCAAAAGTGAATGGGCCTTTGTTTTAAAGCAACATTTTATTTTCATAAACTCTCATTCACTGACTAAAAGGACCCATTCTGTAGATCTTTTTTAATATCAGAATATTAATTTTAATATATCTTCACTTGATTGCTTGCCAACCTCCCCCCCCACCCCCCACTTTCCAGTGGCATTTATCCGTTGTTCTTCCCTAAATTGGGAAATAACTGATTGCTCTCAGGAGTAATGCTACCTGGAGTGATGGATGGCTCAGTTCACACCTGTCTGTTAAGTACCTGTGGCATGGAGGAACTATGTCATGTGCTTTGGAAATGGACAGCAAAGATGAACAAGCCAGGTTCTCTGCCCTCAAGAGGCCTCCAGCCTTAAGAGATCAGGGGGTTACAGTGGACTGTGATGTAGGTGCTACCGAGGTGGCTAACATACTCTGGATTTTCAGAAGCAAGAGAAGAATCTGGAACACTTTCGGTTACTCAGATCTCAGGGAGTAGAAATTATTTTTAGGAGGTTGTTTATATATATTTTTTAATGTTATTGCTTATATTGTGTGTGTATGTATAATAGATAGAAAGACAGACAGACAGACAGACTGTGTTCCTGAGAAATTGATTACATCAGACTTCCAGACAGTCCATTCATGTATTCCCTGCATGATGCCCTTCACCGAGTCAGTCTCTTGAAACAAGTCCCTGAATCAGCTGTGCATCTTTGGGGACTACTTGTGCACGTATTTGCAGACCACTGCATGGTTACTCTATGGAAGGGACCAAAATAGCCATTGTCTACTTGTTTTCATCTTGGATTTGCTTCACGGTAAATGGGAGGTAAAGCTGGCTATGTTAAGCTAATTATACATAAGCTTTTATTTTCTGCTGCTAAATGGAATGACGTAGAAGGCGTCCCCCATGCCTGCCCCCAACCCCAGAAGAATGGAGCGTTTCCCCACAGTAACCATTTTTACGTTAGATGAATCACCTTACCGTCCTTTTGGACCTCGCTGCCATAAAGTATCTGACTAGCCAGGGAAACATGCAGGTCCTGCAGAATTACATTATGTGTCGTGTTTGACACCCAGTAGAAACCCTCAGATGCTGTGAAGTAGCAGCTCCTCTGCAAGGGGGCAAGACAGGGATGGGGAGATGATTTCCGCTAAATACCAGTTCCAGTACAGATTTGTAACTTTTAAACTACTCACAGACATTCATTCCTAAAGAGGCTGAAATGGTTCTTTTACTTTCTCTTGGTGGCTGTCACCGTCCTAGAAATCTGAAGCAGCACAAAGCATGCATTCAGTGATCAGAATAGAAGTAGAGGATGACCCGGAATATACTTTGGGTATGAAAATATGGCATCTTCCCCAAGCCACGCCCTAACCTAGAACCCTGAGATTTTGGTCTCTTTTAGGAGGTGACATTTCACTGCTTACTCCTCAGTTGATGGTAATTTTATGCTGATCCAGGTCCAGGGATAATTGCTCCCAAATTCTTGATAGGAAAAACTCCCTTATCATTTGCATTTTAGATCCCTGAAATGGATTGGCAGGCATTAGAGAGTTAATCCATCCTCTAGCTATAATTCTTATATATATATATTTTTTTTCATTCTCCAATTTGACACAGTGGAGCAGGGTGCTGTTATTGAGAAATTGAAGCACCAGATGTGATTAAATAAGATCACACATTTCATTCTGTCTTTAATTTCACATCACTCTTCTGCAGCTGAATTCTTGCGCTTCGTCCACCCCCACCCCCCCATAGAGTCAGCCAACGCCATGCATTCTTAGCAGGCCCAGCAGAGCAGTAGCAGAATGTTACCACAGTAAGCCACCCTGCTGGGCTCTTGGGAGTCAAATCCACTTTTGCCTCCAAATAATTCGGTATTGCTAGATCTGGTTTATTAATCCATTCATCTCCCTAGAGAGTAAGGCTTCTGGTAAATGTACATCATTCATGCTCAGTTTCAACTATAAGTAGTTTCAAGAAATAAAGACTAGAGTCAAGGACAGAGAAACAATTAGGAGATGTTTTCACAGCCTTTCCCCTCCACCTTCCCTCGTTTCTTCCTAAACTTCCCGGTATCTCTCCCCACCCACCTTGATTCTCTGCTTCTAAGAATAGGAGTTAGAATTTGCATTTATACATTTGTTTTGCAAGGATGTCCTAAGAAGCTGCATTTGTATGTAGTTGAAAATGAATGCCATTGAAAATGATGCCACTGAAAATGATGAAATAAGGGGGCATTTCTCAGGTTAGGGTTCACTGTGCCTGACGCCTTCTGTTTAGCATCAAGGAGTTCAGGACCAACAGAAGTAAAGCAGTGTCCCTGCACTGGGAAGCAAGCGGTGGCCATGTGGCAGACCCGCCTTGGCAATAAGGGCATCACAGATACAGTCTTGGAGAAAGGGGAGTAGTTGTCCCTTGCCAGCCGTGTGTGCTCTTCGTTTGCAGCCGGAGTCCAATCACCGTGGCCAGTAACGGTTAACTGCATGGCATGGTGTAGCTTAATTCATTCCACAAATACAGATGGAAAGTGTGAGTGTATGTGTGGGCTGGGTGCTGTCCTAGGCAGTGCTGAACAAACCCCATCGCTGCTGTGGCCAAGCTCATCTCCTCTTCGTGATCTGACCTCTGCTTACTTGTCTTTTCTCATCCATTCACCCCTGGGCGCTCTATTAACATCCAGTCAGGTAGAATAACTTGCAGTCTGATGAGAGTCATTCATTCTGGTCTACGTGGCTAGCAAGCCTGGACCCCCTTCTACCCATGTGCTGCCGACCTTCTGGCCAAACATCAGGTCTCATTTCCTCCCGGTAATGGCCTCACCCTTCCTCTGAGCTCACCGAAATATGTCTTCTTGTCTTGCATCCCTGCTTCACCCTTTTCAAGGGTAGAGACGGTGTCTTACTCGGTATGGTCCCCATTCTGCCTGACACATAGTGGGCACTCAAAAAATACTTGCAGAATTAATCATTGAATTCATTGCTATCCTTAAGTAAGTTCCATATGTACTCATTTGCCCTTCATGTAATTTTTGTAAGACCCACAAGATCAGCTCTTAAATTGAAAGTAGAGAGATTGTGACATTTGTAACCTTATCACACTAACTGTAGTGAGAATTAACACCCCCTATCTACTTTCTTCTGAAAATCACCTCCGCTCCCTGGTATGCTTTTTAATAAGAATGGAGCCCCTCGGCAAAATTAAATTGAAATTGTTAGAAATATTAGGTGGTTCTTTGTTGGAATCACTTCTGGAGAATTACCAAGCCCGCACTTTCCTTACTGGGTACAAATTAAAATTTATTTTAAAAAGAAGAAGAAGAAGAAACAGATTTACAACTATGAAAAATAGACATGCATGTAGATAAAAGTTCTAAGGCAACAGGTGAAAATGAAACAGTGTGTTTGGGTGGTGTGATTAGGGGTATATTTTCCTTGTTTCAAAATGTCCTTTAATATTTTATAATTTATTTTTGATGGAAAAATATTAAAAAGAAAAATAGTCTTCTTGAAAAAAGCTAATATCCAGGAGGTTTTAGCTTTACTTGTATGAACTCAAGTGAATCAATTTTAAAGTTTTCCCTGGGCAAACAAATATCTTGCTTTTGTGTTGTATAGATTTTTTTTTTAATCGTGGGCTTTTTATCAGCAAGATGTTCATTCACTCGTTCAACAGATAAATATTAAATATCTACTATGTGTCAGGCACTCTAATATGCTCTTGTTTTCTCTGTATTCATAAAATGACTCCCAGTATATGCATGTATCAGATCATCACATTGAACACCTTGAACCTACACAATATTATATGTCATCTATATTTTTTTAAAAGCTCCAGAAAGAGAAAGAAAAATACTATATAATATCACTTATATGTGGAATCTAAAAAAAAAAAAAAAAAAGACAAATAAAAAGCTGGCAAAAAATAATGATGACAAATTTTTATAGCACTTTCTACCTGCCAGAGCTCTTTGTTATACGTGAGAAGTGCTTTCTCTCACAATTCTGTACAGGAGATAGGACGTGTGTATTAGAGAAATAGTAGCTGCTATAACAAATATATCCCAAATAGTTAGTGGCTTAGTTCTCTCTTATTTGGCAGTCTCACTGAAGGTTGCAGGTCAGGGGTGACTGTTTCACATGGTCATTGAGGGGGTCGAGGCTGGCAGCAGCTCCACCATCTTTAATGTACCGTGTGTGATACAGCTCCGGTCCTTGCCATTCCAACTGGGAAGAGCTGTAGGCAAGAGCTTAATCACATAACCACACCAGCCTCAAGGAGAGTGTGGAAATGTGGTCTCGCTTCGTACCAAGGGTGAAGGGAAGAATGGATTCGGGAGCATAGCTAGCAGTCTCTGCCGCGGCAGATATTTTTGAATTACCATTTGTTAGATGAAAAAACTAAGGCTCAAAAGAGGTTCAAGTGCTTAAGATCACCCAGTTAAACATGAAGTCTCAGAACTAGAAGTCTGGCTCCTGAATGCCAGGCCAGTGTCTCTTTCATCACGTCTCATAGCTTAGAAATGAAGTGACAGCGGAAGGCTGGCTTGGTGGAAGCATCCCCCGTGTCCGTCCTGTGCGCTGGCTGCACCAGCGTGCACTGTCAGCACCCAGCCCACAATGTGATGTTCTTGTCTTGCTCTACTTGGTTCAACCTAGATCAGAGAGGTGATCCTCCTAGTGCTTGAAGAGAAGCTGAATGATGCTTTATACACATTTTAATCTGAGCAGTATGTTTGGCTTTCCACCAGCTCCAGGACAAGACTGAGAACAGACTAATAAAGTTCATACCCACACAGAAAATTGAAGGCCTGTCCACAGGCATGAATATAGCCGGCGATCTCCCTTGTGTCTTCAGTTGCTCCCTATCTCGTGGCTCACTTAATGACTATTTATGGGAAGCTTGTTTTGTGGTCAGCACAGGGCTACAGAAAAAATCACGAGAGACACAACCCCAGCCATTATGGAGCTCATCACAGACAGCAACTGACCAGCCGATCACAGATGGGGACAGAGGATGCTGAGGGACAGAGAATAACAGTGGGAGACCTATTTCAGAGATGGCTTCCGGGAAAGCACTTCTAAGGAGGTAATACTTAAGCTGGGTCCCAAAGGATGAGAAGGAGTCGATCAGGCTGAGAACAGTGGGGAGAGTCTTCCAGACAGACACACAGTGGTTCTGAGCAAGGAAGAAGGTGACCCTTGTGCCTAGGGATGTTGAGTGGGTGGAAAGTGGCCAAGATGATACTGGCTAAAGTGTTCTCAGGTAAGCCCCACAACCACCTGGGAGGTGGGTTACTATTTATCAGCCCCATTTTACAGATAAGGAGGCTGAGGTATCAAGAAGTTAAATGTTTGTGGGGGAGGGTGTAGCTCAAGCAGTAGAGCACGTGCTTAGCATGCACGAGGTCCTGGGTTCAATCCCTGGCACGTCCTCCAAAAAATAAATAAGTAACCTTAATTACCTCCCCCTGCCAAAAAGAAAAAAGAAATTAAGTGGTTAAATAACTAGCTTAATGTCACACAGCTAATTAACAGGGGGGCCAAGATTTAAACTCAGGGAGTCTAGTTCCAGGGTCTGCCCCTACTTCACTGCATTATACTGTCGTCATGGCAGAGCAAGTCTCAGAACCCTCCACTCTACCCATAAACAATTTTTCTCTGCCCTTAGTAAAAGGTTCTTAACCTAAGATCTCAGGTGACACCACCATCCCCATTGCTGGAGATGGCTCACCTGCATTTCTTTTGATGGAAGCAAATGCATCTATTCCTAACCAGAGTGCCATGCTGATTTAATTTATAGAATATACAGTTACGTGGTATTAAAATTCTGACACATCAGTCTGGTGGCAAAACCTTAACTGAGAACAGACAAATGTGCTCAGTCTGCTTACTTAACAATTACTGCAATGAAAGTTAAGAAATAGTCCAAATTCAGAAGACTTTTTATTACTTTAAGCATGTCACTTTGGGCCCTCCCATTCAGTGCCTTAAGAAATCTCTGTGTTGGTCCATATCAGTTATCCTTCTGCTGGGAACTGGGAGACGCTGAAAGGCCTTGAATTCCTTTAGTTTGTACTATAAGCAGTTGCTAACACAAGAGCTTCAGTGACATCTTAGTTTGTCCACATTCTGTTGACTACTTTGTGACTGTAATTGCAAAGGCATGAGGGTGTGTTAATATTCCAAGGAACACTCGAGACCACTTACTACAATATTTTACACACAGTAGGAAGCAGACAATTTTAAGGATATAATCCTCACTTGCCTTCAAGAGTCAACCTTTTCAGTTCTATGATGTTTTCAATGAAATCAATAAGACAATCATATATTTTGTCCTTTCTTCCAAAATACCTTTATCTTATAAGGAGGCAATGGAATAGTAGAAAGAGCAAGAATTTTGAAGACTAAAAAGCTGGGTTTGAATCTGGCTGGTTGAATAGATGCCAGGTCCTTCACCAGATTCTTTGAACAATTTGCTAGACCTCCCTGAACCTGTTTGTAAAATGAGGCAAATCGTTCCCACTTTATTGTGAGAATTAAATGAGTTAATAGTTAGAGAATATTCAGCACATTGTTGGACTCGTAAAGTGCTTATTCACATCAGCATGCGCTGAAATTTTTCTGCTCTGTTAACAGGCACTATTCTGGACACAGAGGGTCCAAAGATAAAAAGATACAGACCCTGCCCTCAACAAATTCACTCTCTGGTAGGGGATATCAATCAGGGTTCAAATAAGGGAAGTAGAAACCACTCTAGCTATTTTAAGTAGGAAGTATTTAATGTGGGGAATTAGATTCTTACAAAATAGTGGAAAGGGCTAGAAGGAGTCCAAGTTCTCTGGTGGAATTCCAGAAATGACTCTCAGACAAAACCACCCATCTGACCTTCTGAGGACAGTTGTACTCTCTGCCTCAGTGTGGAAGGTGGAGACTCAGGAGAATACCAGGGAAGTCATTGAAGTCAGGAGCACATCAGTTTTAGCTGTCATCTGGGGATTCGGGAGCCCCATCATTGCAGCTGCCTCTGGCCACCCTTGGAGTGATGGCTGGCACAGAAACCCCAGTGCCTCCACAGCCTGGGACGTGCAGCCTCCAGATCATGTCTTCCACCCAAAGAGTAATTTGCCAAACTTACAATCTAGCTGCAAGGGAGTCTGGAAAACAGAGTAAAGCTTTGCAGCCTCAGTAGGACAGTGAAGCATACTAGAAGCAGAGTGGAATAGATATTGAACATCATGTATCCATCACTATAGAGAGATGAGCAGATAAACCAAGAATGTTAGGACTGAGGCATACGTGGAACAGAAGGAGCCTAGACAAAGTGACCAGAAAGCACAGAGGAGAGCATGATTTTTTCCTAACCCAAGAGGAAGTGGCTGGGGTTGAAGGATGAGAAGAAGCTAACAAGGCATTTAGTTGGAAGAAAAACATTCTGAGCAGAAGAAACAGGAAGGGGAAAGAGTGCCTCTTCCCACTCTCTTTCCTAAAAGTGACAAGAAACACCTTGGGTGTGAAGGTTCGCTTTTCTTTAAGGAAAGTAGGAGAAACACCTTTCAAAGGTTTTCTTTCACAGACCTTTTTTTCCTTCAGTAATTATTTTATAAGTACCTTCAATGGTCCCTGCCACCAGCAACTAAATTCCATGAGTGCAGGGAACAGGTCTGTTCTGTTCCATGGATGCAGGGCTATTCTGAGCATCAGGACTATAGCTGGGATTCAATAAGAGTAGAATTAATTTCCTTAAGCATGAACATAAATTGTAATAAAGCAAGATAATTAAATATGGAAGTAATCTCATCAGAGACCCAGGAGCAAAGTGTTGATGATAAGATATGCCTTTATGGAATTTTTTGAGAGAATAGAGTTCTAAGCAAAGAGAATTCCATAAGCAAAGGCCTGTAGGTCATAAGTGTAAGACGTATTCAAAGATTATGGCTTAGTCATGAATACAGTTTGATTTTATAGGCTTCTGATTATATCAGGGAGCAGTTGCATTCAAGGCTAGAAAAATAATTGGGGTATCAGGAAAGATCTTATCCTTGAAGTCTTAGCATCACCTAGAATGTTGGTTTATTCTAGCAGTAATCCTTGAATTATACTGATAATTTCCAGAAAGGTGACCATAAGCAGAATGAATTTTAGGAGCATTAATCTGACGCTGTGATAAGCAGGATGCAGAGGAAAACCAGAAAAGGCTAGTGGTGTGTTGGGCAGCGTTTGCAGCTCAATGCACGTGCAGTGGAAGGCTCTGAACTGAGTTGTGCTGGAGAAAGTGGAAAGAACACCATCACCTGGTGACATATTCCCTGTGGAAATGAAATGCGTTTCTTCAAATTCTATTCTGAAGAATAAGTGGCATAGACTTTTCAACATCTTTATTTTTACGAATTTTATTCACACACATTTAGCTGGGGAATGAATGTGTGATGACACTGACACCTGATAGAAGTGAGTACTGCTTGTATATCTTGGCACCACCCTCTGCTGGCTCTGCTGGGTTCAGTTACTTCATGCCACCGAGCCTCATGTTTTGTCCTCTGTAAAATGGAGGTGAAACAGTGTCTAACAGATACTAAACAGTGTCTGAACATGGTAGTGGTGGAAGTTAAGTAAGAATGCCTGGGTAGAGCCCTGCACACAATACCTTGCATGTAACAAGTGCTCAGCCAGTGTCATCGCAGTTGTCGTTACTGACGTCTCCATCACCAGCACCATCATCATCATCATCATCACCTGGGGATGGGGCTAGGCGGTGTGGAACAGGTCAGTGTCTAGGAGTACGGAGCATGATGGAGATGGGTGCCGAACAAGCCTAGAGGATTAAATAGACTTTATCAAGCACACACAGACACACACACACACACACACACACACACACACACACAGAGCTTTGAAGCCACCTTGAACTCCAGGCAAGTTGCTTAATTTCTCTGCACCTCAGGTTGCTCACTGCAGAACAAGTGTAATAATGAGAGTCATGCAGGTTGTCAAAAGCATAGGTGATGTCTGGAAGCCACCCAGCCGAGCCCCTGTGGTCAGCAGCATTTAATGCGCTCCAGCCCCACCCCCCAGTGATGACACTTCTCTGCACTTGTGGCTCTTTTACAGCCTTCCTGAGTTCCCCAGGAGGGCCCTCTCCTAGTGTGCTCCGTAGACCATGTGCTTTAGAGACAGACACCTGGGATCCTTTTCAACAGGCAGGTGCGTGGCCCCCACCCTAGTCCAACTAAATCATGAGCAGAAGGGCACAAATCTTCATTTCGGACAAGTTCTCCCAAGTGATTTTCATGCACAATAAAGTTTGGGAACCGCCATCCTAGAAGTCCATATTTCTAATTGACGCCCACTTGGGTAGAGTATCGGTGTGATTTATCTGTACTTGGCAGACGTTAGGTACTGAGTTCCAGCCCATCAGTCCTGTGAAGAGGGGAATATGAGACCAGGACACTAACGTCTGTCTTGTGGTGTCAGGCCATGCTGAGTCTCCATTTTGTTGGCTTTATTAATACCTGAGGAACAATGTTCCCAAGATTTTAATTAAAAATTCTCTAACATCCAGATTCTAATCATTTTCTAGGTTGGATAAAGGCTTGGTGAGTAGTTGAATTTGAGCCCTCCCCCCCCCCACCATCCAGAGAAAACTTCATAAGCAAAGCAGAAGCTGTTAAAGGGAATAAAGCCTTTTAAAAGCTTTGTAGACGAGAATAGGTCAATTCTGAGTATAAACAGGAGGAAGCCAAAACTTAGAATTAGAGCAGACGATGAAGGACCTTGCTTTAATTTAATGAGGAGAGGTATAAGGAAGTTAATCGGCAGTCTGGGACAGACACTTAGCTCATGATTTGAGTCCTGTATTTGTTAGAACTCAGATTGGCTGCAATAAGGAGACTGGAAATAGCAAGAGAAGAGACAGAAGAGAATTTTATTTGCTTCTCATGTAAAACTGCAGAGGTAGGCAGAGCAGGGCTGAGATGGCAGTTTTACGCCACGAAGTTTCAAGGACTCAGGCTCCTATGGCTTTTGGTCCTGCTCTCCTCTGAATATGGCCTCAGGCTCGTGTTCCAGGATGGAACTCCTGTTCCCACATCCATGCTCCAACCACGGGAAGAAGAGGGGGAAAATGTGCAGAGAGTACAGAACAGCTAACTCTTCAAGGAGGCTTAGAATCTGCCACACCACACCTCCGATTACATCTCTTTGGCCAGAACTCATTCACATGGCTGCACATGGCCGGCTTGGAAACAGCATCACAGCTAAGTATTCTATTAAATGGGTCGTACAGTGAGGACAGCTAGGAGTCACTGCCTTCAGTTCAGCATCCTGAGAAACTTTGGACCTTCTTTTCCCAGTGGAATGGTTGTCAGTCAGTTAGGAACCTGGAAACCACTCCAGGTATATTTGGAAGAGGGAACCTAATGAAGAGCACTGGCGGCACAAGTCCAGAAATGAGGCAACCCAGAGGTCATCCACAGTAGAAGCTTCTACGTTCCCTGGGGCTGGAGGGACAAAGGCGGAGGCAGCGTTTACAAGTCAGGGATGCCTGGCAGAACTCAGAACTCCAGTGGGCCATTCCAGTGGGAGCCGGAGCCAGGAGATGCAGTTCCTGCTCAAGATGCCACCAGAAGCAAAGTGATCCAGGAAGAAGATTGCTGGCCACCCTCCTCTTCTGTCCCTCAGTCTCCTTCTGGTGCCTCACGTTGCCTAAAACTACCTGGAAGCCAGAGGGCAGGGACATCTGGGAAATGTAGTTTCATGCAAACAGAACAGGCAGAGAAGAGTGAGTACAGTTCTGAAAGCCAAGAGGCAACTGGAGCAGCACCAAACCCAGGTTGTGGACCAGAATAAATTAATTAATAATTACTAATTACTAATAGTTGGGACCTTGCTTGACATTTATTTCTGGATGAAAATTTTGCAAAGCAAAAGAGTGTCCTTCTGTTGAAAGCAGGGACTCAAACAGATCTTTGTACATCAGTGTTCACAATAGCCAAAAGGTGGAAACAACCCAAATGTGCATCAATAGATGAATGCATGAACAGAATGTGGTGTATACATATAACTGAGTATTACTTAGCCATAATATGAAATTCTGACACATGCTATCACTTGCTTGAACCTTGAAAATATACCAAGTGCACTTACTGATTGCAGAACTCTTTATGTGGAGGGTAAATGTTAGTAATGAAGCGGTAGAAGCTGACTGATGGACAGAATAGCAGAATCAAAACACCAAGAAGACTTCAAAACCAAAACCAAAACTGTGTTTCAAAGATTCGTGGTGAGGTTGCCATGACACTTTCTTGGAAGGAGAAATGTTATTCCCCCCTTGCCCAAACTGAACTTGAAATGGTCATGAAGCATAAGCATAAGTGCGAATGAAAAGGCAAAAGCAAAATCAGAGGTTTACAGGTAGAAATGGATGTCACCTCTGTATGTGTAGGGAGCATCTGAAGACCTGGAAATAGATCATCTTACAAAGGAGCAGGAGAAGAGGCGAGAACCCAGAAAGCCTTCAAGGGATCCTTAGAAGGGAGATAATGGGGGAAAGTTTGTTTCTGGGTCACCTGTTAACAAGGAGTGGCAGGGGTCAGGATATACTCAGCTATGTCTAAAGCCGCTCAGAAACGCCATCGAGGACGAGCCCTGAAGGTGGTTGTTGGCTTTTGCACCCAGGAAGGCAATTGGCTGCTTAGCGAAGGCTGTTTCTGTGAATGGAAGGGGACTCTACACTGCAATGTGATGAGCAGAACTGTCTTCTCTGCATTTCTCCATTTGCTGGCTCAACAGAAGCAGTAAACAAACCCTATTCCCAGAACTATGCTGACAACACTGATGATGGCGGCCCACAAATTAGGAGGTAGACAAAAAGCCATGTTAATTTCAAGCTCCATTAGAAACACAGGCAGGAAGTAAAAATCAACATCTGCCAAACAGAAAAGGTGAAAGTTGGAAGGGAAAAGAAACTTTCTTTTTGAGATCCTAAGAAGGTACTGCCAACGTTGAAGATATGGGGAGATTCTGTTTCTTCACGTTTGTTAATCGTAGAACTCTTGTGAAAACTCTCTTGTTAGTGTCTCCTCTCATCAGATATGTGAGGTGACGGAGTATGAGCTGCATGTTCTTTGTCCTGGAAAAGGGACCTGTACAGTGTTTGGAGCAGAGCCACAAGATTCCATTCCAGAGCTCTCTTCTCTTTTGTCTCTTAAATGTAATTATTTTTTAAGAGAACCTCCAATAATGTTTATGGCTTTGGCATAGTGCATAAGTATTATTCTTTTGAAGACTCCACGATGTACGTTGTCTGATGTGAAACTGGCATCACATAGTCTTGTCTGAAACACCTCGAGCCCTTTAATCCCTGCGTAGAACGCACTGCATGCGCCAGATCAAGTACGGGAAATGCACACGTGTCTTTCTGTCAGGTGCTTGCGTTGAGGGGGATGAGAGACAAATGAAAACAGACCTCCCTCCTGAATTCTTTTTTATGTCATGGCAGTGAGAATTCCGGGTCTTCATGATGGATGAGTCTTTGTTTGTCAGTTTAGTGCCATATGTATTCGTTTCCTTCCAGGCATTTTGAATTAGTGAGCATCACATATGGCTTTATAATGCTTCAATACCAGATGCCTGGTTGTTCTTTGATTCAATATATACAGGAAAAAAAAAAAAGAAGTTTAAGAATGTCACCATGACATTTTGGCCAGGCAAATCGGTCAGAAGCTTCATCCCACGTGGAGGCAAGGGACTGACCTTGCTGATTTCTCAGGCTTCTCTCTCTGGATTTTATGATCCTGTGGCGTAGTTTCCCAGAGGCATTGAATTTGAAGACTCAATCACTAAATGCAATCAAATCCACCCTCCTTCCCCCAAAACCAAGTAGGTATTTTTAAATACACAACCATATACACATACACACATTTCAAAAACAACTGAGTTCTCTTTGAGAATGGAAATACAGTCACTGCTAAATTACTGGACTCAACGCCAGGTATAGTTACAGTAGAAAGTGAGAAATTGTAGGAGACTTTTAGAATCAGAATGCGGATTATGGCTTGAATTTAATTAAGCATTGCTCATGGCACCATGCAGGCTGCCACTTAATTATATTCAGTTTATCTCCTTTCATAGACCATCTCTTATTCTCCAAATGTTTTCTCTGTGCTTGTCGTGTTTTCTCCAGTTCTGTTGTAAGCTCTTTGAGATCAGAACTAACGTCACACAGTAGATACTCAATAAATACCATTAGAAATAAATTAAGGAGTGAAGGACTAGGTGAACGTGGCTACAGATTCAAGATACCACCACTTACATTACAAGATGTGACCTGAGAAATTTAAGAACAACCGAGGAGGTTTGCCTTCCTTCCCTGGAAGGCGTTCATTTTCTCCTCCTCTGACTTCTATGAATAATATATGGGTTCAATTTTTCTCCCTCTGGTCCTTTGCCCTTTTAATCCACCCCAGCAAAAACGCTCACCTCTATGGCACTAGAAAATACTGTGAAGAGCTTTACCATATTCCAGCATTTAGGTATTTCTACTTATTTTCTTCTTGCCTTCACTTAAGTTTTTTTTTTTTTTTTTTTAATTTTCTCAGTTTCCGCTGTCATTTTCTACGTGTATTGTCTTTGCCTTCTTTCTGACAGCTAAGGTACCTGTTTTAAGTGAGATGTTCCTAAAATACAGGTCAAGGACTCTCTGCCTGTAGAAAAATTCTCTATGAATAGCGTCAGGAACTGACAGTGGTTACGTCTAGGAAGTGCAGAAACGTGGAGACAGGAGAAGGCTTCTTTTCATTCCATAACCGTCTGTATGGGTCATTTCTGTCCATGAGCCTGCATTGCTTTTATAATTCAAAAACTGGTTTAAAAAGTAAAATATACTTATCATGGCAATTCTAGCAGGTCTTAAAAATTTTAATGGAATATGAATGCAGTTTGTTTCTGCATATGTGTATTATAAACAGCTGAACAGTCTCCTTGTTTTAGGAAACAGCACTTAATGAATCGAGTGTTCCACCTTCTGAAGCATCTTGCAGGTGTCCAAGATGAAATACTGGTCAGTGATTCATGTTCGGGTCCATTTACAGGCACAAGGTGGCTGAGCTGCTTTTGTGCCTGTAGTTTTCAGCTTTGAATCACACACACCCCTGTGAGCATTTTAATAATATAGAAAGCGTTTCAGTCAGTGGGTCAGGAGAACCACGTCCATCACAGCTTTTTCATATTTTTATTCATGTTTTCACTCTTGGCAGTGTCCACACTTATTACACATTTCACATGCTAAGGGTCCTCCACCTTGGTTACAGCTTGCTAATTCTTCGTATCCCATGGCCCTACCACGTTTTACTTTTTGCTTTGCCGAAATTTCTCTGTCTCTTTAGGGTTCTTATGTCATTTTTGCGCCAGGGTTTCATTCCCATGTCAGTCTGTTCGATCCTGTGTCTGATTTGTCATTAGCATTTCTGCTCTGGCTTGTTGGGTGTGAGTTCCTGCAAATGGTTCGACCATTGTTAGACATCTTTAAACCTTTAAGTAAATAAATACTTACAAAGTGCATTAAATTATTTGGCTTCCTAAATGAATGCTCAAAATCACATGCAGTTCTTAATTAACATCTTAATGTATTGTATGAAGTTCGCAATTGGTAAGATACGTCTCAATTTGCATTGTGGGAACTGTAACTCCCAGCAGAGTGAGTGTATAAATGCCCAGAGGCATATACTATTTTATGAAGATGCACTGTCTATCTGTAATCTGTAACATTTAAAAATTACCAAAAAAAAAAAAAAGATGTGAAGTAGACTGGCTAGAATCCCCTCCCGCAGAGGCCCTCGTCTTCCATGTGGATCAGAATCAGCTGAAGAGCTGCTTGAAGCCCTGATGGCTGAGCTCCTCATTCAGTGGGTCTGCAGTGGGGCCTGTGAATTTGCTTTTCTAACAGCATCCCAGCTGATTCTGAGTCCACTGACCTGGGACCACATGTTGAGAACCATGGCCACCCCATCTCTCCTCCTGAGCACACAAAAACACTGCGTTTCCCAAATGGCTGGGTCTGGGCCCTGGGCACGTGTACGTGTGTGCCACTTTCGGATCTGGCCACATAATTCCTTGAAGGATCCTCCACTCTCCCTCCCCTTTCCTGGGCAACAGTGGAGACCGTGCATTGAAGAAGGTGTCCTGGCAAGGTGGAAGGTACCTAGATCCGTGAGCTTGTGCCTGGAGGAAGGCTGCCTTACTCACGTAAAACTGTCCTTTGGAAAGAGGAATTAGCCTTTGTTATATCCAGTCACTGAGGTTGGGGGCAGCATTGCCTAACTCACCCTGATTCACGTGAGCTTCTTGTGATCATGCGGTGGACCAGGTGCCCAGCTCTGAGGCAACTTTTACTATGTAAATTTGAGAGATTCAATCAATCTACCGTCCACTCTGCCCATCCAAAAAACAGTCTATTTAAACTGATTTACATGTACTTGGCCTAGAGCCGCATGTCTGTAGCCACAAAGAGATTGTTGCCAATCCTTCAGAACATCTCCTTAAGCCACCTTGGTATGTTCTGGGGTGATGATCTTTCATCTGAACTTTTCTAACTGCCTGCTCCTTGGACTCCTAATATTCTTATACTCTGAGAATGGTTCAACCCACATTCTCTGCTCCATGTTGAGTAAGACCAAGGCCCTTTTTCTCTCATTCAAAGCCCATTACTGGACAGCTCTTCCTTGCTCACCTCTGTTCCTCCTCTACCTGGTTCTCCCAGTGAGGTCATCCTAGAATTTCTGACCCTGCCTTGATTAGAGCAGAATTTCCCCTTAGGTGTCTTCAGAGTTAAAGCCAATTGGCCCAGACTGACCCACATCCTTCATCACAGTCATAAGTCTCGAGAGCCTCCCAGAAGATCACCGTTCCTTCACTCTGCTGCTGGTACTACTTTTTCTGTAATCTGACCCACCCTGTTCCTTGTACTCTGCTTGGATGTGCACGCCCGCCTTCCTGCCCCACCAACCTTGAAGAATTTGACCACTTGCCTACTCGGGTGTCTGCTAGGCTCTGATACCCCATTTATTGGTCGGTTCTCCTGCCCAGACCTCCACACACAGTGCACTCCGTGACTAAAATAGACTGTAGTCAAACTCTCTTCCTTTTTGTTGCACATTTTGTGTCACTGCCCTTATTAATGTCTCTCACACACAGAACTGAACCAAAAGCAAACGTTTTCCCCAAATAGACCTTATGAAATCATGCACTTCCCTCAACATTTTTTTCACATACTACCCCACGCTACCTCACCTGAAATCAAAACATCAAGATTATAGTATATAAAAGATTCACATTTTAAAATGGTGTTCATTTTTCTGATGATAAGTAAACATACATTTATTGAAGAGAATTTTGAAATTCAAAAGCATACACAAAGAAAAATTTATCTTTGATACCAGCCTCTATCCAAAGATAACTTCTTCTGTATTTATGTAATGTATAAGTTACTTACTTTTTTTAGGGGGAGGGGGAGAAAATTAGGCTTACTTATGTATTTTTTTAACAGAGGTACTGGGGATTGAACCCAGGATCTTGTGCATGCTAGGCACACACTCTACCACTGAGCTCTACCCTCCCCCCTAAGTTATTTACTTATTGCTGTGTCATTTAAATATACCTGGCTACTTAATATTCTATTGTACCTTTAGGTCATCATTTATTCAAACAATCCAAACAAATGTTGCTTCTGATGTTTTTGTTGTTATAAATACTAACAGATTGAACATCCCTTCTGAAAATTTATGAAAATTTACCCTCCCATCAAGAATTTAACACATTTCCCTTCCTGTAAATGCCTCTACAAACTAGGTACTTCTTTTTCCTTTTAAATATTTTCAAATTAGCTTGAAAATGACATGCAGTTTTAAGTTGCATTTATTTTACTGATAAGGTTGAATTGCTTTCCTATCTGATTTACTGGTCATTTATATTTCTTCTTTTGGCTTTTTAAATGAACGTGCCAAAGCCTGTACTTTCAACGGATGCTGTTCTGTAGCTTCAGAAGATGATTTCCTTACACCAGTGACATGGCCATGGCTTAGACGTTTGGGTAGCTCTTCTTTTTAAAATGACCATCAGAGTCCAAGTTACATTTTTTTTAGATATTCTTAGGATCAGTTATATCAAGTTAGGGACAAATTTCAGAGCAACTGCATGGTGATAACCTCAGTTTTCTTTTGTGGTTCCTAAACCATCCATGACAGGAACTGTCAAAAGGCGTTCCAGTTACCTGAGAAGCCATGAGAACGTGAGCAGAATAAATACGTGGTAGTTGAAAAGCACCAGTCATTTGACTGTATCTGTTGTGGAAGGCTCCTCACTGCATCCACCTCATTATTTCATAGACTTCATATTCAATATATTTATATAAATTATAAGTTGTCCATTAGCCTGCATGTCAATCTGTCATGCAGCCCTCTACACACAGCCTTATACGTAGCAGACACTTAGAAATTGGATCAAGATTGTGGACGAAGCATAATTTTTTACTGGAATGTCATTCATCCAAAGGATTTTTGTCTGTTTTATTCACTGTTGTATTGCAGACACCTAGAAGAGTTCCTTACACAGACTAGGCAGTCAACAAACATTGAGTACATGAATACATGATGAAAATATAAATGAATGAATGAACAAACCAACACTTCACAATTGGGCATCAAGACCCAAGCTTTGTTTTGTAAAATAACACAACACGGCAAATGCTTTTGAATAATACAGGTGACAGATACACCGTAGAGGTCAAATGGCATTGACAAAAAGGACAAGCTTCAGTTCTAACCTTGGCTCTGACAGGGAGTCACTGTTATGTCATTCACTCCATCAGTTTTTATTAAGTACCTACTATGTACTCTGCACTTTTTTCCTCCAGCTTACTTGAGAAATAATTATAAATATAGTTGTATATATTTAAAGTGTACCTGATGATTTGATATACATTGTGAAGTGATTACCAAGATCAAGATAATTAGCACATCCATTCCATCTCTCATGGTTAACTGTGTGTGTGTTTGTGTGTGTGGTGAGAATGCTTAAGATCTAGTCTCAGCAAATTTCAACTATATAGTACAGTATTATTAACTATAATCACCATGCTGTGATCCTCAGAAATTATTCAAGTTACAGCTGAAAGTTTGTACCCTTTGATCTACATCTCCCCATGTCCCAACCCCTGGCAACCACTTGTCTACTCCCTGTTTGTATGAGTTCGACTTTGTTTTAGATTCCACATAAGTGATACCATGTAGTACTTATTTTTCTCTGTCTATCTTATTTCTCTTAGTATTATGCCCTTCAGGTTTACCCATGTTGTCACAACTAGCAAGATTTCCTTCTTTCTTACGGTTGAATAATATCCCTTTGTATTTGTGTCTGTGTGTGTGTGTGTATACAACGTGAAGGAACTTTTTCCTTATGTTTTCTTTTAGGAACTTATGATTTTTGATCTGATGTTTAATTCATTTGTCTGCTTAACATATATATATAAAATGTTTTCTTTATCCATGCATCCATTAGCAGACACTTGGGTTGCGTCTGTGTCTTGGCTGTTGTGAATTATGCTGAAATGAACATGGAGTACAGATATCTCTTCAAAATACTGATTTTATTTCTTTCAGATGTATTCCCAAGAGTGGGATTGCTGGATCATTTGCTAGTTCTATTTGAAATTTTTTGAGGAACCCCTCTCCAGACTGTTTTGCATAACAGGTGTCCTAATTTACATTCTCACCAACAGTGCCCTGGGTTCCCTTTCCCGCATATTCTTGCCAACACTTGGGATCTCTTGTCTTTTTGATAATAGCTATTCTGACAGGTGGAAGATGATACCTCATTGTGGTTTTGATTTGCATTTCCCTGATTATTAGTGATATCAAGCACAATTTTAATGTACTTTTGACCATTTATATGTCTTCTTTGCAAAAAATATCTATTCAGGTCCATTGTGCATTTTTTAATTAGCCTCTTTGTTTTTTGCTGTTGAATTGTATGAGTTCTTTATATATTTTGGATATTAACCCCTTATCAGATATATAATTAGCAGATATTTTCTACCATTCCATAGGTTTTCTTTTCAATTCATTGATTGTTTTCTGTGTTGTGCAGAAACTTTGTAGTTTGATGTAGTCCTACTTTTTTATTTTAGCTTTTGTTGTTTTTGCCTTTTGAGTCTTATCCCAAAAAATCATCGACAAGACCAATATGAAGGAACTTTTTCCCTATGTTTTCTTTTAGGAGTTTATGATTTTTGATCTTATGTTTAAGTGCTTTATCTATTTCACATGCATTTTTGTGAGTGGTGTAAGATAGGGGTCCAATTTCATGTTTTGCATGTGGATAGCCAGTTTTCCCAACACCATTTGCCTTTTAACCTTTATATTAAAGTCCAAAGTGACTTATACACCACCCTTATGGTACTAAAGTGTTTTGAATTTGACTATTTCCCTTTACTGATGAATCGTATACTTTTTTCACATGTTTTCTTATTACTAATTAGCATCCTTTCAGCTTGAGAAGCTCCCTTAAGCATTTTTTGTAAGGCAGGTCTAGTGTTGACTTCTCTCAGCTTTTCTTTATCTTTTCCTTTTTTTTTTTTTTTTAATCTCTCATTTGTTTCTGAAGGACTTTTCCAGGCCATGTAAACTTAGTTGCTTTTTTTTTTTCTTTGAGTACTTTGAATATATTATCCCACTCTCTTCTGATCTGCAGTTTCTACTGAAAAATCTGCTGAAAATATTGCTTTTCCCTTATATGATGAGTCTTTTTCATTTTTTTGCTGCTTTCAAAATTACCTTTGTCTTTTTTTGGAAGTTTGATGATAGTGTGTTTTGGTGAAAATTTCTTTGTGATGAATCTGTTTGGGGAACTTTGAACTTTATGTACCTGTATGTTCATATCTCTTCCCAGATTTAGGAAATGTTAAGGCATTATTTTTTTAAAAATAAGCTTTCTGCCCCTTTCTCTCTATCTTCTCTTTCTGAGACTCCCATAATATGAATACTGTTGTACTTGATGGTGTCACATAATTCATGCAGGCTTCCTTCATTCTTTATCATTTTTATTTCTTTCTTTTCTTCTAATTGGATAATTTTCAGAGATCTGTCTTGAAGTTCACACATTCTTTCTTCTGAGTGACACAGCCTATTCTTGAAGCTCTCTATTGAATTTTTAAAAAATTCATTCATCATGTTTTTCAGCGTCAGAATTTGTTTGGCTCTTTTTTATGATTTCTTTCTCTTTGTTGAGTTTCTCATTTTGTTCGTGCATTGTTTTCCTGAGTTCATTGAATCGTCTGGGTTCTCTTGAATCTAATTGAGCTTCCTTTAAATAATCATTTTAAATTCTTTTTGAGGTAACTCACAAATCTCCATTTCTTTGAGGTCAGTTTCTAGATAATTGTTGTGTTCCTCTGGTGGTGTTATGTTTCCCTGCTGTTTCATGTCTCCTGTGGCTTTTCATTGATGACTGGCCATTTGAAGAAGCCATCACCTCTTCCAGACTGTTTAGACTGTCTTCAGTACAGGAAGATTTCAACTGAAGGTGGCCATGAGGGCACTGGCCAGGTAGGGTATGGTGTCTCTGCTTCCAGGGAAGATGCAGAGGTATAGTCTCCATGAAGCTTCGTCAACTGAAGTTAATTTTGGCAAAGACTATGGGGGTCCTTTGTGTCTGAGGCTGTAGGCACCCTTCAGGTATATGTGTTTGCAGTGGGAGGTGTGGCTCCTGAGGCCCTCAGTGTCAAAGGCTGCTAGGGTCCTCCTGTTCTCCTTTTTCCCCATGGGAGGAAGTTCTAACTGAGGAAATCCCCCTTGGCATAAGTCTGGCACTCAGAATGGCAGCATAGCTGGGGTCCTGAGTTCAGGGGCACGTGGAACTACCATGGTTCCTGGGGCCTGAAGCACAGGTGTCCTTGCTGCAGTGGCGATGTTGGTGTCTGCGTTGTGGGCATGTGCATGTTACCCACAGAACTGAGGTCTGAGTTTTGGGGCTCATACAGTGACTTGGGCCCAGGACAGGTGGCATGGTACACAGCAGCAGCACAAACCCGGAGATGACAGGACACAGTGGTAGCCTAAGCCCCTCAGGGATGGCAGGTCAAAGTCCTGACTCAGGCCCCAGGAAATGGGACTTGGAGCCACAGCAGCACAGCCAGGTGACAGCAGGTCAAAGCCCCAGTGCCAGATCCCAGGGGCAAGGCACCGTGCAGCAGAAGCTCTGGTCCTCATAGATGGTGAGGTACTCAAGTATCCCAATCATGGATAGGACAGGGACAACAGTGACTCAAGCCCTTAGGGCAGATCTTCCCTCAGTGATAGCTCCAGCCCTGGGGAGGAGATGTGGCAGCAGGGACCCCGGGCAGCTCCATTAGCTGTGTCAGCATTGGTGAAGACTGTGGTGGTCCTCGGTCACAAAGACTTCAGATGTCCACTGTGGTGGTAGAATTCCTGTGGTTCTCCTGTTCTTTTCCTTGTTGCGTGAAATCTCTCCAAGAGGATCCCTCCTAGTGCCAGGCTGCTCTGAACTGGGGAATGGGATGATGCAGGTAAAAGATGTTGTGTGCTTTTCTCTGCAGCCTTCCTTGGTTTTTGAGCTCTGCAGGGGCTTTTCTTCTTCTTTGTTATTGTCCTTATATTTCCCAGGACTGTTTTCATCAGTTTCTGGTTGTTTATGTATTGTTTTTGTTGGGGAGAGGAGCATTGGGACCTCCATGCCTGCCATCTTGCTGATATCAGTCCTGCTTTGCACTTGGATGAATGCTGGAGATACAAGAGAAGTGTAACACGAAGGCTGTGCCTACAAGTAAATAGGGAATTAGAGATTTTTGTTAAGTGCCAGCCATGTAACAGGCTTATGTGGCCTGAGTGTTCAAGGGTGGCTTCCTTCTCTGAGGAAGGAGTATTTCAACTATGTATGAAGGCTGAGAGAACATTTTGAACACAAGTTCAAAGACAGAAAATAAGAGCGCCGTGCATTGGAAAAACAGAGAAAAAAACGAGTGCCAGACTGTTGGGGGAGGGGGCAGTGTTGAGAGATGAAGCTGGAGATAAGCTCTTTGCAGCTCTTTGCTGTGTGATGAGGAAGAGACACACTGACCCTTACCAGCAATAAGGGCTTGGTAGCACCTACCTGGTCGGTTTATTGTGTGTATAAAACGTACATGTGTAAACTGTTTGCTTAATTTCTGGCTCATAAGAAATGCTCAGTTATGGTCATTTTTTTCCCTTTTCTTTCCTTTTATTACCTGTATTTTGAATTCAATAAGAGCCAGGACTTGGTCTTCCATTTCGATAGGACCCCCTTGGTGCCCATTCCAGTGTGAACTTCTTGGTAAATGCTCCATAAATGACAGCTGGGGTTACCATTATTAGTAGTAAGCAGTCCTTTGAATGCTAAGATTCTACAGATATTTTCTTACTTAGGTTTTTACTTAATAAAAATTGCCGTGGATTTACAATATTAAATTGAGTTTCTAGCATCTGATATTTCCATATATGGGATTATGCTATCTTTGTTAGCCATTGATATTTGGGATTTAATTGTGCAGTTCGGACATGGTTTTATTCTCCAACAAGTGGAGTGTTGGTTATTTCAGAGCTTCAGAGCATCTCTAAGATTTAGCGTGATGAAAAATGTAATCTGTATATAATGAATTACAACATATATTTACATCACAGCATTTTTTCTGATAGCTATTAGAAAAGTGTATACAGAGATTAAATGAATGCAAAAATAAAAATACCCTTTCACTAGTAATTTGCGCTCCAACAATAAAGCAATCATTTAGATCTCTAACCTTGTAATTCACCTGATCAGAGGAATCCAGTTCTCTTTTTATTTCATGTTATGTTGTATGTAAATGATGGTGAAGTTGAAGTGAATCAATATGCCAAAAATTGACCTAGACAAACTCCATTTCTTTTGGGTCTAGATGACTTGTATGCCCAGTTTTCCCAATTTTCAAGTAAAGGAGGGAAAAGTCTGTTTTCTCTCCTCCAGCTGCCAAAACTACAAACTAAAACTGGGTTCTCCTTCTTTCTCTCTCTCGTAATTATATAACAAAGTTCCTGCATTCCAGACTTTACTGACAGTTCTGTTGACAACACACAAGATAGAGTAGAATGCATCCCAGCCTTCCTTATCTAGATGAGTGTCAACAATTATAACAGCGATCTTTAATGAGATTTAATGTACTCAGGCCCAACCAGATGCTCGTAGAGCAGATCAGAGGAGAAAGACAAAATGTCCCCTTTTATTTCATGATCCTAAATGATTCTTTTTTTTCTGATTATTGCTGCTAGATACAAGATGATATTTATACTCCACATATTACCCACAAGTGATTTGGAGGGGGGCTTTTTTTTATCCTGCTTTTATTAAGAGTTTAAGTTCCTGTTTATCTTACCTCTTGGTCCCTCTTACAAATGCGGTTTTGTGTACTGGCCTAGTCATAAATTATTAATGTCACATTGGAAAAAAACCTTTCAGAAACAGGCCCTCCTGACATGTAACTACTGGTAATTTCAGCCAAGCTTCAGGGTGCCTGAAGCATGCCCAGCTCTACCAGCAAAGAAAGCCCCTGAATCTCTTTTTCCGCTAGGGAAATAATTAACTTTATGTTCCATTTGCCGACGACAGCGCCTGCCGAAGTTGATGGTGACTGTTTAAACCCGTGTCAGTCTTTTCAGCCTGCTCAGCTCAGGGGAGAGTCAAAATGTATAGCCAGGCTCCCGCGCTTTGGGGTAGAAATGAAAAGATTTGCACTCATCGAACAAGAAAATGGCATTGCTGGCTGTCAGTCTGGAAGGAAGAGCTTTTCTCTCCGACGTTGCACAGCAGGCTCTGCTCGTGTCCCCGAGAGTCAGCTCACGCCTCGTTGCCGAGCGAGCGTCTCCCCCACCTAAACCTGGCAGGCAGACGTGTCTGACACGACAGCAGACTGAGCAGCACGGATGCCCCACAGTGGGGGCCAGTTCTGTTCAGCAGCGTCGGCTGTGCCGGCTCTTGCTTCGGTGTGGTTTATTACCAGCTTTGAGATGCGCCTTCAACGCCAAGGAGATCGACTGAGAGAATAGTCCATAGTGCTGGCTTGTGTCTGAAGATGGAGCGAGGGGCACATCATTTCTCCCACTGGCATCCCATGCCCCTTCCCCTCTCCCGCATCCCACCCAGCGTGGAAACCCGAGTGTGCTCAAAGTGGGTGTGAAGGGGGCTGGGATTGCTTGGAGGAACAGGCTTTGAGCCCCATAGGTAGAAAATATCACAGCTGGAGGGGGAGGATATAGCTCAGTTGGTATAACGCGTGCTTAGCATGCACAGGGTCCTAGGTTCAATCCCCAGTACTGCCATTAACATAAATAAATAATATACATAAATACATAAATAAACCTAATTACACACACACACACACACACACACACACACACACACACACACAGAGTTGGGACCTATGATCTGACTACACATTGGGGGTGTTTTGCATTTCACATCTTCATCTGGCTTCTAGCAGCACACATCTGGCTCTGATTTTCACCAAAGTGATAAAATAAATAATAAAAAAAAAAGAAAGGAAAGGAAAGGAAAAAAGCAAACAGGCTATGGCAATCCTAAAGAAGAAGATAAATCTGCTAAGGAGAACACATATTTCAAAACCAAATATAAAATTGACTTATATATTTTCTGTTTTCAGTTTTATATATTGCCCTTTCATTCACAAGCATTGATTAAATGCCTAGTCTGTGCCACCACTAAGGTGAGCGACGCAGACATTTTTCTGGCCCACAAGAAGCTAACCGTCCAAGTAACATCCTCTTCGGTTACCATGAGTCATCAGAGTTGACTGTATACAAATCCTTAGCCTTAACATTGCAGACTCACTATTTCACCTTGTCTAAATACCTTGTGGCTGAATTGCAGCATCTCCTGTGTAAAGTGAGGGGAACGGGTCTGGAAAAACCCGTAAAGTACCTGGAAAACATTCAGCTGGGAAACTGCATAACGTTTCTGAGTTTCAAACCCTGCAGAATTAAAGTGAAATAATGCCAAATTTGCAAGGGTTTGTTGTTTGTGTTTTCTTACTGGAGTGAAGATTAAAGTCTAGCCTGGCCTCCTCGTAGTACAGAACAGAATTAGCAATTATTGTTTTCTTGCTGGTTTTTTTTTTTTTTCTGTGAATCTGTAAATACAGCTTTTGAGCCAAGGATTCCAGAATGTGTTTTATTAGCATTACCAAAATCTCCCGATTCTGGTTGGCTGCAGTTTATAGTAGGCAATAGAATTCGGTTTCTGAAGCATCACTCCGTAGCATTTTTCTTCTTTTATGGACCCACATGCAGGAGCACGGATGCAAAGAGATGCGTCTGTTCACGTTTGCCCGCTAAAGGAGGATCATGCTTAGAATCTGTTGCTATGTGCCCACCAAGTTGTCACCAAAGAACCAGCTGCTCTGTGTTCTCCCGAAACCAAATTCTCAAGTCACGCCATTGTGGTTTCAAACAAGCAAAACGCATGACAGTTTATATAGATTTTGTTTTCCTCTAGATTTGTCCTACCACGTTAGAAAAATGACAAAAAATTTTTCCGGGAACTAAATGATAATGGATAATAATCAGGAGACTTCAGGAAGTTAGCGAATATTTCCTTTCAGAGCCAAAGACACGTGGAAATCAGGCCTCTGAAAAATCAGCTAGACTCTGGAAACTCTCCTGATTTGGTTTCATTAAAGATACCAAAGAATAATTCGACCATGACAGGGATTCTGTTTTCCATCCCCCAGGGGCTATGATTAGTAAGTGACTTTCCATGTCATTCTTTTTTCCACTTCCTGTTTTGTCCGTGTTTAAGAAAACTGCTAACTGACTGGAATAAATAGAGTGGGAAAACCCAAGCGCCCCGAGCTGCGTGGCTGACCCAAGGAATGCTGCTGGCTGTTTATTTCCACCGGCCAGCTCTAGGCTCTCCTGCCGGCCTGGATGGGAACTCTCTCTTCATCTAGACAGCCAGAATGAGAGAACTTTGGGGTCTTTTCTTTGCATTGTTAATCTGAAAAAGAGAGAGAGAGAGAGAGAGAAAAGAAAGAAAATATGTACGCATAAAGTTTATGTGTTAGTGTCCCTAACAGCTAGATACAGTGAAATAGTCATGAATAGAAAAGACTTCCAAGGTTTTCATGGTACTAGGAGCTGTATGCAATTAAATTGAAATATAAATGTAAGCTAGCATTTCAGTTAAGCTGCTTATTAAAATAATTAGGCCAGTGAAGCGAGGAGTGTGTAAGCCAAGAAAATTGTGAGGTTTGGTTAAAAGGCTCCCACCGCAGGTATACACAGAATGGAAGGGGAAAGGAGTTATAAAGCCACAGAGTTAGTAAATAAAAATTCTTCTGTGCTGAAACTTGAAAGACACCAGGAAAGAACTAAAAAAAAAAAAAAAAAAAAAAAAATTTTTTTTTTTAATTTGCTGCAGATTTGTAGCAATAGAAATCCTGAGCGGGAAGGGATTTTTGTGAAACCATTTCTAAACTGGCCACCACCAAGTTCCCATTTAAAACTAATTTTCCCCTCTGCATTTTATGTTTTGAAAGATTCCCTTTACCATTTGCACTTCTTAAGGAGCAACTAACTTGATTTCCCACGGAGTAAAAACCAACTTCCAATTAGAGTATTATGTTAGCATGGAATGACGAGTATTGCCTCTTTCAGTTAATATACTTTGAACAAAAAGCAAATAAATGTGACGTTTTGATTTTCCCACGTACTCTTTTCATGGGTAATGTATGATCTCTGTTAGACTTTTTTCTAAAAAGCAAAAACAGAATAAGGAAGCCACTGCCACTTTTGAGGGCCACTGATTGGAACCTTCTGTCTGTTCCAGCCCCTCCGCTGTATGGCAGGTTTAATGGCTCAGCCTAAGACTGTATAGTTTACTGTATGGTCAAGGCTAAAATACAGGTCTCTCAATTTTTCATCTTGCCTTCTCAAAATTGGTTGCTTTTTATTTTGGGTCTCATGGGGCATGCTTTTATATAAGGGCCATAATTTCTACTTAGCTGATCCATTGGAAGAGCTTTCAAGTCATTGAATCTCCCTTATTTGAGTCCTTTAGTATAAAAAAGTGCCCCCTACAAACACTTCTGTTTGATCAGATGAACAGGCAAGACCTCGAAAAGCTCAGATGACATCTCTCTTCAGTGAATAGTTGTGTTACAATTACTTCTGTCTCATTATCGCTACATTTGGAATCCACCTCTATCCTCTCTGTATCTCAGAGCAAGCGGCCAGTAACTCACATGTGTTGTTAGGGACTTCGTAAAGAGTATGTGAATATTATTTGAGTCCGTACTAAGTATGTTTAGAACTGTGTCCTTTCAGAACTTTAGGGAGAGTGGAGTTGGCATCAGAAAACTGGTAACACATAAAAAATACAGCATGACCAAGAATTAGAATCGGTGACAGCAGCTTACAAAACATCAGTAACCCCTCGATCTGGTTAGCGCCGCTGTCAGCTAAGGAGCCATGGTGACTGACTGGTCCGTCACCCCTGGCAGCAGCATCATTTTGACCACCTGGGCATGCAGTGGTTGGATGAGAGGTTGTTGCTGCCTGTCGAAGCTCTTGGGAAAATGTAGGCTCCCTGAATGCCACACAGGTCCCCTCATAGTGTCCAAATTACATTTGCAAAACAGAACATTTAACTGCCTGCCACTTAAAGCTGTCGCTGCCGAGGAACCACTATCCCGAGGCTGCTTCAGGGAGACATTTGCAGGATCTAGCGGGTGTCTCCCTCTTTCAACCTATCAATTAGGCAAAGAGCAGAGGCAGATGTGATATATTAGATGGCCCTAAGATGGATCACTCCAAAAAAAATCTCATATTGGCAAGAGTAATTCAAGTTGCCAGGAATCCAAAGTTTGCCATGTGACATCCGCAGAAGTCTGACCGGGTTTGACTGGTTTACTCTGCTAAATGAAACTGCTGAGATGACTGTCGCCAAGTGATTAATAAAGTGCATAAATCTTAACTATGGGAAAAAAGGAAGATGAATTGATGCATGCCTAGATTGGAAATGTAATGAGACCAAATTGAAGCTACCAGGATTTGCTAATATAGTACAGAAAAACAATACCATGTTTAGTGTTCCTCACTGGCCCTGTTTTGTTGGCTTCATTTCAGAAATGACCAGGAAGACATGTTTGGTGTTAGGTTTCATTTTTCCAGCGTGAGAGACCTGAACTGGCAACAGAGCAGGAAAATAATAATGACGTATTATATACGTGCCTCTGGTATTTGTCATTTATTACTTATTTCCCCCATGTTAATGGTGCTTAAAAAAAAGAGAGAGATTGGTTCGGCTTCCCTCAAAGCTGCTATTGAATGCTGTTAGCAATCATATAAAAAGTTTTGGTAGTTTTCAAAGTAATTAGAACCCCAGAGCAAATAAACACTAAATGGGCTCTTATCTTTGAAGTTATTTTTTCTAACTAAATAACTGTTCTGCTCTAATTATATACTAGTCATTATAAAATTAAAAATCATTTTAAGTGAATGGATGCCTTTTTAAGAGGCATTTGTTTCTTGCTAATTACTGTGAACTAATTGTAGTTTATGATGGTCTTCAAGAAATCTTAAATCACTGTGTTAGAACCCTAGTCCCCAGTGGTTGCAAGTTTCAATCTCAGAAGGAAAAAAAAATTGATAGGAAAGAAGGTCCAAAGGAATCAAAATCTGAATTTTCATAACTTTGAAAATATCTGTTTTTCTGAAGGTCATCACAGACAGATGGCATAAAAAAACTTTATTGTTTTGTAGACCTAAGTTCCATTCCAGTGCTACTAGAAGCTAACTGTGAACTTTGCATGTTAATTAATGTCTCTAAGCCTTAATTTTTGCATTTTTTTAAATGAAGATAATAACATCCACCTTGTAGCATTATTTTGAGGACTAAAGATAACACCTATAAAATTGTTAGCCCAGGAGCTGGCATCATAATTCACAGCGATCATTATTAGCATCACTTACCATTATTTTCATGATAGAAAATTTTACTGCTGCTCAGAGGCCCAGACTTAGTCTTCAGGACAGTCAGTCCATGGCTTCTTGTGACAATGTTGTTTTCAATGGCAAACTTGTTTCTACCAAGAACACTGTGTTTAAGTTACACAATCTAGAAAAGCGCCAATTTTCCATGTTATTCTTCTACTCTTATGGCCCAAAGCCAGATTAAGCATGGGTAGAAAGAGTAACTGTACCAGACATAGGATTTATTCAGGGCTTCCCCATGAACTAGCAAGTTTTTGAAAGCCCACCCTTTGATAATTTTTCATGAAAATCCACACTTCCTTAATATCTCCCTAGGACAACAAGGAACACAAACAAAAAGTAAACAACAAGAACCAAAAACCAAGCCATCAAACAAGAAAAACCCCTACAGATGTGCCTCGAAGTGTCCCTTTTCCCCAGTCTTTATTCCTTTATTCTTTATTACAAATGAATATCTTAAGTTAAACAGGCTGATAAAACCTGGGTACCAGGATACCTGGTGTCTCGGTCAGGAAGTAGAGGTGATGGATGTCACCTTTGGGGTTTCCCTCTAACTTCCAACTCTATCCTGTCTTCATCAGTAAGCTCTTTTCTTTTACTGACCTTAGCTCTTTGCTCTGACTTCTCATTTTTCATTTGGTTGTTGGTTTGGAGAACGTTCTTCCTAGTTTCTTGGCACCAGGTCTAAGTTTGCTGGTTGTTCCTTGTATTCTAGGCACTGAAATGCTTTACATGTATTATCCTAATTAATCCTCAAAACAACTCAATATGTAATGCAAATCAAAACTGCAGTGAAGTATCACCTCACGTCAGTCAGAATGGCCATCATTAAAAAGTCCACAAATAATAAATGCTGGAGAAGGTGTGGAGAAAAGGGAACCCTCCTACACTGCTGGTGGGAATGCAGTTTGGTGCAGCCACTATGAAAAACAGTATGGAGATTCCTCAAAAAACTAAAAATAGATTTATCATATGATCTAGCAATCCCAATCCTGGGCATATATCCAGAGGGAGCTCTAATTCGAAAAGATACATGCACCCCAATGTTCATAGCAGCACTATTTACAATAGCCAAGACATGGAAACAACCTAAATGTCCATCGACTGATGACTGGATAAAGAAGTTGTGGTATATATGATGGAATACTACTCAGCCATAAAAATAACAAAATAATGCCATTTGCAGCAAGATGGATGGACCTGGAGATTGTCATTCTAAGTGAAGTAAGCCAGAAAGAGAAAGAAAAATACCATATGATATCGCTTATATGTGGAATCAAAGGAAAATGACACAAATGAACTTATTTATAAAACAGAAACAGACTGAGACATCGAAAACAAACTTATGGTCACCAGGAGGGAAAGGGGGTGGGAAGGGATAAATAGGGAGTTCGAGATTTGCAGATACTAACTACTACATATAAAATAAATAAACTATAATTTCTACTGTATAGCATAGGGAACTGTATTCAGTATCTTGTAGTAACCTATAATGAAAAAGAATTTGAAAAGGAATATATGTATGTACATGTATGAAACATGCTGTATGCCAGAAATTGATACAACATTGTAAACTGACTATACTTCAATTAAAAACATACAAATTAAAAATTTTATAAAAACAACTCAATATTCTAGCTGAGGGGTGGGGAATGTGTTGGATCATAGATAGTAAATGCTGGAGCAAGGGCTTGAGTGAGCTCAGGTATCTGAAGATAAATGAGACCAGGCTACCTTCCTAGGAGCATTCATCATGGTGGATACAGATTGGTAATTCCAGATGGAATATCCACCAAAGAAACCAAATTTTGATTCTAAATACAGATGCTATGATGGGCACCTAGACTATGGATCCTTAATCGGACTTGATCTCAAACCTCCCTTACCTTTCAGTGTAATCTACCCAATTCTTTCAGGGCAGAGATATTGATAAAGAGCCACAAAGGCAGCTGACTCTCATGCTTTCTCCTTCCTCCATGGATCCATCCCCTTCTTAGTCACAGCTTTCTGTTCCCATCAGTTAAAAGGAGCAGGAGAACCCTGCCAACTTATGACACATCACCTCAGGGATAATGGAAGAAAATACTCTCATCTCAATGGGATAAGGGCATGGTAGCCTTTGTTACTTTTCTTGAAGATAACTAGAATGAAAAAGAATGTTAGATGGTTTTCAGAAGAGGGGAGGGAGAAGGATTGATGAGAAACAGGAGACAGACCACATTCAGAGATGAACAGTCCCCCAAAAAGAAGAAAATTGCCCTCCCTAACTGCATTCATTCAAAGAGCCCAACACAGCTTTCTAACATATGCTTCCCCCACCCACTGAACATGAGCCCCACAGTTATACAACCAGCCATGCTGGGTCTTCCTCCAAATATCAAACAAGGGTTCTCACAGGATCAGATTTTTATAAGAGTAATAGCTATCAGTTATTGTACGCCCATCCTGTGCCATATATGGGACTGGGTCCCATTCAGTCTCTGCAGTAACTCTGTGAAATTGGTACATTATTATGCCCAGCGTATAAGAAAGCCCAGGCTTTTTAAGCAACAAGTTTAAGCAAACTGTCTACTGTCACGTAGTTAGAAAGAGGCAGATCTGCTACAGAAACTAAGCCCTGTTGTCTCCCAAGACTGGCCATTTCTATCCTTTTCAAGCATGCCATTCCAAATTAATGGGTCCTTTTTAGAAGGATGGCCACAGAATAGAGAAAAAGGGTTTTAGGAAAATCCGTTGATGCCATAGTGGCCTGAGAAAATAGCATTGGTTTCTTACATTTTTAATGGCAGCATTCAGAGTTCATGAAATACAGCAAACCTTCATGCTGCTCTATGGATTATTTGGGTTTTTCTCCTTACCTGCTTCTTTTTTAAAAAATTCTGTGTCCTCCCCAAAGTTTGTATGATCCCAGTAACATGGGGACTGTCAAATCTCTCATGGAAGGTTGATTGAAGACTTATAAGTGCCCACAGCGCAATTTGGGCAAAATGGTTTTATTTACAAACCACTTAGAGTTAAGAGATCCAGACCAGAAGTCCACCCATGCGACTGACATTCCAGGCTCTTTCTTGTGACCATTCCTGAGCAAACATGGCTAAGTGCAGAGAAATTGAATAGGAAATTAGGAGGAGCCAGCCTGAATGTAGCAAGCTATGGTACCACTTAACACAGACTTCTGCACTCATACTGCAGTCAGAGGCAACTCTGGCCAGATCATTTCTCCCTGTCCGGCATCATGTAGTTTTTTAGCCACTGCTTTTCCGAGATTCTCCTATAGCCCATTTTCTAGAAAACAATGATGTGAGTATACGTATGTCACCTCTGGCAATTGTAGGAGAATTTAATATGAATTTTACATCATCATGTCCAGTCAGTCTTTGTATTCCATTTTTGTCTGGATAGAAAGAGGCAGAGGGGCTATTTCAGACTCCTTCTGGATAAAGATTGGAGGGGACAGGGATACATCAGGGAATCAGAATCACTCACTTGTCAATCTAATTGTGCAGATGTTCAAAGAAGGATATGCTGATTCTTGTCCAATTCAGAATGAAGTTTTGTAGAATCATATCGCGGAGAGGGAAGTTATGAGGTCGTCCTATCTGGTTCTGCCTCAAGCCAGGTACACACCCCAACTGTAAAACACAGAGATCAGCTTACAGTTTCCTTTGTCTTTAAGATGTGCAAGAAACCTAGAGCTTTGTTCATTGTATCATAAAGGGGGGCAAAGAGTGACCATCAGGTTGCCCAGAATGAATATATTTGGAAGGAGTATTTGAAAAGGCTTCATGTAATAAGTGTGGTGGATAGAAGACTTGGCTGTCTTTTAAAATCTCCTTTCTTTCACCCATTTTCTTGACATGAAAGCTATGACTCATAGTCATCTTTGTTCTTTGAAAATGAGCTCACACACCTTCCAGAATGTGATCCATTTTACTTTAGGGTGCCTGCGGGCATCTGCAGACCAGAAACCACTATGTCTCCATGCTTAGATTGATGAATGGAAACATTCTGTAATAGGGGAAGTTCCTGAATGAAACACCCAGGTAATGAGACTAGAACCCTACTCTCCAACCGCAGGGCAAGCCCTGTTCCGTATTTATGTTCATATTCTGTATTCATCTCCTCTGTACATTTGCCACTTGAAGTCATTATTCATTCCGTTTCCCCCCATCTCTCCAAATTCTAGCCATACTAACAAGACCCGGTGGAAACCCTTTCTCTTTCCAGAATGCTCATCACTGGAGTCTTCCCAAGAGTTCGGTTCTTAGTTGCTCTTACTTTTGTCTTGAGCTTTGTCTCACCAGTTAGTTCAGTGGGCTTCATCTCATATGCCAATTCGGATTGGGTGTGGCTGATGAGACAGATTACGAGGCGGCTTACGGAGTCTGTGAGGAGAATGCTGGGGAGGATTAGCAGCATCTTTCGTGAGTATGGAAGTGGGGCCAGAACATTTGGGCTCTGTATCTACCCCATGAACTAGCTCATAAATACCTAGAGAAGTGGAATCTCTTACTTTGGATTTTATAACCTCTGCACGTTCTGACCTCGTGGTAGGGGCTCAAACCATATTAGTTGATCCATGTCCCAAAAGGTGCCGTTCATTTGTTTTAAATGAGTCTGGAAAGCAATTATCTTGCTTTTACCAAGAGATGACATTGTCTCTGAAAGTAAAGCACCAGAGAAGAAAGTGTCCTGTGTGCTTTTCTCCATGACTCCTAGCCAAGTATCAAGATACAGTGAAATTCCACGTGCAACCACACTTAGGACTAGATTTTGTGATACTCCAGGCCTGTTGGAATTTTTATTGTTGGTATATTTAATCCGTGAGAGCACGTGTCCAGCTCATTCTGCCTAATGCCTAATTTGGGCTTAAATGATATGCCAAAAGGAAAAAGAAAAAAAAGAAAAATATGTATCTGGCTGATGTACAAATAAGATGAACCACAGCTAATTAAAATAGCCTGCATGATAAAAAAAAATAGTCATATTTGCTTTGAAAACTGCACCTCTTCCTTGAATTTCTAGAGCGAACAGCTGGGTGGTATCCACGGAAGCATCCAAATCCTGCTTTCTGTCCGGTTTCCACAGATTCCAATGACATTTGAGGTTCCTTCCCACTTCGTAGAGAATAAAGTCTCCCCTATCTTTACAGCACTTACTGCCAGGGTTAACTGGAATTTCAACTTCAGCAATTTCCGTAGGCTTCAAGCAAAATATTGTATGTGCGAAAGCAAGAGAAATAAATTGTAGGAGGTTGACAGGTTGGGTTTACCCAGAAGTTTCCCTTCCTTTGGATGAAAGTTCTCAGGCTGATAGAAGAAATAGGTAGGTGCTGGAGCCCAGCCTTTATTCTGCTCAGCAGACAACCTGCACTAACCTATATGGGAGAGATAAGGGTTAAAAAGAGCTTTTCCTGCCTTAGACCTCATGTCTTAGGGAAGTGGGAAGCACAATGGACTGAGAGGCGCTGAGTTCAAGTTTCCCCCAGATGTTTGACCTTAGCTGTGATGTAGCTGCTCCAAACCTTGATTTCCTCTCTGAAAGGAAGAAGGAAATGTTTTTACTGACATCATAGGGTCAAAGTGGTCAGGTGAGAAGATGGGCATGAAAGGACCTGACGAACTATAATCAAGGCAAATGAAGCTGTTACCATCCAGTGTCATTCAGCTTCCAATTTCTTACCCCCATCTCCAAATAACTTGCCTTGAAACGGAGTCATTAAAGTCCTTCTTCAGTGGCATTGACCTTGTTTCTGCCAAAATCACCCGAAGGATACAACTCCTGCATGTAACAGTGGCTTTCTCTACTAGATGGTGAGAGGAGACAGAGTTTGAAATGACCCCCTTGTGAGAACCATCACTTTTAATGTGGAAAAATGGGTGATGAGCAGAGTTTAGGGAAAGTAGGGGAGATGTGGGTTTAGAAATTGGGGAAGGGTTTTTCACCATCCCTGGAATCATACTCCGTAAGGGGTCCACTGAGTCCTACTGAGGGAGTCTGTATTTAAGGCTACCGTGACTGAAGCCACTCAGAATTCTGCCAGCTTGTCTCGGGGCCTGATGCAGAACCCCTGGCCACCCAACGAAGGTTTCTAAACTCTTTCTATATGTATTATGTTTACGGAGATGACTGGCATGTAGATGACATTCCTTCTTTTCTCTCTGGTCTAGAGATTGTCGCTTTGTGCCAAATATCAGCAATCTCTTCCTAAAAATGCCTAATATCTATTAGAAGACACTTATTCATTCACCTCACATGTATCACAGAGTGGGTTCTGTGCTAGGAATTGACAAGAAAATGGTGAGCAAGATGGAGTCACTGCCACGCAGCATTTGCATCACTAGCCCCACAGCCCCTGCACACAGGAGAGCCCTTGAAGGAAGGAGACCTCCCTGTAGGCATATGTGATGCTACACTTTAAAAGAGCACTGGATTCCGAGTCTTCCTGGAATCTCAGTTCTTTTTCTCTTACTAACTCACCCTGTGATCATTCTCATTCTCTGTTTCCTAATCTGTGAAATTAGAGGCTGAACTGAGTTCTCTTGGGACCCTTTCAATTCTGGAATAACCTAATTCCGTGGCTTTAAAAAAAACCTGTGCCTCCATTTCCGTATTTGAAATGATGATATTTGCCCTACTGCCATCACCACCTGTTTTTGAAATTGAATGTAGGTAATAGGTTGAGTTTTAACAATATAGGGTATCCAGGTAAACATAAGGTGCTGCTAAGACTACGCTTAGGATGTGATCACTAACAGAGGACCAAGGAGGGCAGCCTTGCAGTTTCCACGTGGGGACTCAGAATGTACACCTCTGCTGCTGAAACTAAAAGCACGGGGACCCCTGCCTCTGTGCAGGTGGCTGACACAGCCTGCAGTTACTGACAGCTCTGATTTCTAGAGAACCTCCATCACCAAAGCACGTGGGGCACGGTACATATATAGAAATACAGTCGAGATAAGTCTCAGTTACCTAATGAGAAAATAACTTCCTGTCACCATTTACGTGTGTTCCCTAGGAGCTAGGTTCCAGCTGGTTTCTTCTCATTTCTGAAGAGTGCCTAAGCCTTTCCTTCCCCTTTTGATGCTGCTTGGAGCTGGCTTTTGAAAGCAGACCTACAATTTTCTCTTTCTCCTAAACTGGGTAGTCTAGAGTCATAGTCCCCTCCGGGTCGTTAAATACTGTCAGCAGCCTCCTGGCTCCCTTCACCATGTTTCTACTAAGGGCTGTAATTCAAAGTCAGCTGGAGGTATCAGTGATGATAACTTTGTCCTTGACTCTATCTCCAACTCAAGTTTGTCGCTCAGAGTGGACAGTGCAGCTAACTGGAGAGGAGCTCCATGCACTCTGAGTGCCCGTGCTCGTCTCTCAGTTGCTTGGCTACAAAATGGCAGTGGGAAAATGCTTCGTATTTATTGCGACACCACAACAAGTAGACTGAAAGGTGTATTTTGACTAGGAATGACGACACTGTGCTATCCCTTACACAGGGATTTGCGTTTGGAATTCCCTGTTTAGCTAAAGAAAACGTTAAGGCTATTGATCTTGTGGTTGATCTGGGCACTTGAACCAGAATAAAGCCTCCAGGCATTCGTTGTGCTCCCCCACTCCCATCACCATCATTGAACAACAAGATGGCCCAGTCCCATGTGCAAGTAGAAAGTACCAAGGTCAACTCGGAATCTCAGTAGTGTCATTTAGAAGGGAATCCTTTGCAGACAAATTTGCCAAGGTTAAGTCGTGTGTGTCTGTGTGTTTAAATGTGTTGTTGTCTGTGCTCAGGCTGTCCGCTTAACCAATTACACCTCTTTGGTAAAGTGAATCCCACAGGACCAAGCTGTCCATCTCCCCTTAGCTGCCCCAAAAAAGAAACAGAAATCTCAGACCTGCAGGGAGAACAGGATTGTGCTGCGTGGAGATCAGCAAAATGCATCAAAGATGCATGTCCAGGTTATGGTGTTAAAATAGACTTTTTACTTACTCCCTCTTACGTATGTAAAGAACTGACAGTGCACCCCACAATGTCAAAACAAGGAAGAACTGTTTTAGTTTTGTATGTGACAGCATAGTCTTGGCTATGATTCAAAGCAGAATTCAGACGTGAACCACAAATGGGTGATTAAAATCATTTAAAAAGATAGTGTTTGCATCATTTCTCGTGTAACCATTTCTTATTACTGTTAATCATAAACATTAATGAGAAGATACTTAACTATGATTATTGCCTAACACGAGGGCACACCCCTGTTTGATCTAGATTTCCATTCCAGTTAAAAGCATGGGAAGGTGTTAGGACATTTTTCTTTTCATGTGTATTCAATTAGTAATAAAAGACTACTGGCCTGATCAGTAGAAGGTCTTAAAAATAAGAAAACCAACAACACAAGCTGATTGTAATTTATATTTCAGAATAATTGTTGTTATGCTTTCCATTCCAAGGAGGAAAAAAATTGTCAGGGGTGAGTACTTTTGAGCTTTTTGATCACTTGGAATTCATCTTTATTTTCACATTGGAGACTGAAACAGCCCCAGACCCAGATGTGCAGTTGATTTTTGTTCAATTTCAGTCCTTCAGGGAAAATTACACAGAATTGCATAATTTTTTTTCCTGAATGCCCAGATTATGTAAACACACCCATTTCATTTTCATAAGAGAGCTGGAGACACCCGCTGGGAGAGCATGCTAACATCTTTTTTCTCCAAATTGTATTTGGGGGCTAACCTTGCACAAGGAAAGATTTAGAGCCTTTTATAACATGGGGTATGACAACATCTTATGAGCCACTTTGCATGTACCCGTGGCTACATATAGTGCAAACAGTGCATCTTTGCATCCCTTCACTTTATACTGCCGTATTGGTCCATTTGATCATGTCTTAAGCCTCAGAGTAGAAAGCTTGCCTGACTTAGTTTTGTATTTGTGATCACTGACCTCTGAATAGTACTGATCCAAATTCAAACCCCTTCCCATATGGCTTGAGAGTGAGCTATTTCTGGATGTTGCTTTTACCCTGGTTTTGAGCAGAAATGGTTCTGTTCCACTGGTGAGGCAGCCAATGACCAATGAAAATGGGCCATGTAGCACCTTTATGATTTGCTTACTATGCTGCCCACATGCTGGCGCTCTTTTGGATCCACTTTAGACATCCAAGTTCAGCTAGGGAAAGAGGCACATGTGGAAAGACAGGGAGAGAGAGCCTTTTCCTCAGCCCTTTGCCTGTGGTGAGTTCCAAGGTGATAAAGCACAGAGATAAAATAAGATTAGCTTATCTATGGCACTCTTGAGTCATCCATTGGATTTGGCAAGGCAGCCTCCAATAACAGTTTAAGGTTCAGTCTGGAGGGCAACCTAGGCTCTTGCATAAACAGATACATTTATTTTATGAGAATTAGGATATGAAGCAACATCAGGAGATTTTGACGAACGGCTTAATTACTCTCAGAGGTTTAAAGAGTGTGAAATATGAGATATTTGGTCAAAAGGAAAAATGGTAATTAAAAATAAAAATTGCTTGACATTAGGACCCAAACAAAGATTTGTTTGAAAGCATTTGTTTATGTTATCACTGTTTATGTTTTCCCACAATCTGGACTCTTTCTGGAGTCAATAAATACCGTGTTTGCTAACAGAATGAGTGCTAGCAATTAGCAGAGTTCTAACCAATGCTGGGCAAATAGCTGCATTGTTTGCTATGAAAATTACTAGTAAAAAACTAACCAGAATTGTTTTTCACCAGCTCTGGAAAGAATCCCTCAGAGCTCTTTATTTGGAGAAAAGCAGCATAAGTCAGTATAAAGGGAATGGACTATGGAATTCAGGAGGCAAGAGTTTGAGTCCCAATTCAGTAATTTAATAATCTCAAAATGTGGTCTCGGGTACCTCATCTATAAAATGAGAGTAATAATAGCTATCCCAAGGGTTCATTATAAGGATTAAATAAAGTGAGTGTATGAAAATAATATACATGCGGAAGAGAAGCATTTTATTAGGGTCAGTTCCTTTTGTTTTCTTGATCCCTTAAAGAATTTCATCTGAGAGTAGAATTCTATAAATTTTGTAGGAGACAGACAAGTCAGATATATTACTTTTTCCCCTTTGTCCCAGGCCTGCATAAACCTGTCAAAACAACATAAGGAAATGAGTGCATCAGAACCAAAGCATGCTCTTCCATTTCTAGCAAGATGAATGACCAAATATGTAGAGAAAACGCTCCCAGTTTGCACCTAAGCATGCTAGATGATCAATAGATTGATAGATAGGCAGACAGACATAAGATACAAAGTCAAGAAACATCCCGAAAGCTCTGCTTCACAGGGGTAAACAAATCCTGGAGCTAGCATGTGCGGTCTAAGTTTTAGAGGTATGCACAGTGTGGAAGAGAGGTGGACAGGGGTTAAAACCTGGACTCTGAGCAGGATGGGAGATTGAGTCTGATGTCCTTCACAAAAAGCCAAAAACCCAGGAGTCCAAAGGGTGACATTCTCGGGAGGCGAATTAGGAAAAATAAAACCCACACCCTAGAAGACTTGCTTTTCATGACTCCAAGTGATGGAGAGCACTTGTAGTCTAATTTCTAAGCTTGGGGCAGAAAAACTGCAAAGAGAGAGAAAAACTTCAAAAGTCCTCCAGAAGTCAAGAAAGAAACGTGGTCATAGAAGAACAGATACCACAAAATAAAATTGTGGAAATGAATCCAATCATTTCAGTAACCAAAATAAATTCAACTGTATTATCCTTCCCTGTTAAAAGACAGTAATTGTCAAACTAAATTAACACACATATACACACTGTCAGACAAAATCTAGCTGTATGTTGTGTAGAAGACACACTGAAAGGTTGAAAATAAAGGTGAGAAAAAAAAGGTATTCTAGGCAAACATGAACCTAAAGGAAGCTTTCACTAGTATAGTAATAATATCAAACAAAAACAGAATTAAAGCCAAAAAATAATATTCTAGAGATAAATAAGGAGGTTACTGAGCTTTCATAAAAGTTAACATTCCTCAGGAAACTGTAATAATGTTGAATTTATATGTAATGAACAGTATAGCTTCAAATTGTAAAGACAAATCAACAGAATTACAATAAGAAATACACAGCTCTACATCATAGGAGGAAGTTTCACTTATGTTTTGTAGTAGAATGTAGAAAACTAGAACAGCACAATGAATAAACTTGACCTCAAGGACATACACAGATCAGTGTTCTAACAGTTGAAGAGTAGAAATTCCTTTGAGGGAGACACAGAAAATTCATAAAAATTATCATGTTCTATAGCTTAGGGCAAGTCTCAACAAACATTAAAGAATCCATTTGATCACACAGACTATAAACAAATCAGTCATAAAAAGATAAATGCACACATATGGTGATTTTAAAATCCACATTTAAATTACCTGTAGACCAAAGAATCAATCAAAATGGAAACTATGTAAATTAAGTGATAAGTCATACTTCACAAAATGTGTGACATGAAGCTAAAGTAATACTTGAGAAATGTATAATCTTGAATGCTTATATTAGAAAAAAATGTAGTAAGCAAATCAACTGAAAAATTTAAAGAACAGCAGAGTAAACCTAGAGATGCTGTTGGTAGAAATTAAGATAACAGAAATGAATGAAATAGAAAACACAAATAGAGATCACCATGATTCTTTGAAAAGAATAGTGAATTAATGAGATTGATCACACACAAAAAAATGCACAAATAGGCAACATAAAGGATATAAAGTCTATAATTACAAACGCACAAGAAGTTAATGAGGTAATAAGGCAAAACTGTCAACTACTTTATGCAGATAAATTTGAAAATTCAGGTAAAAAAGGCCAATCTAAAAATCCCTATAAATAACCAAAACTAATTTAAGAAAAATTGGAAAATCTGAATGTTCCTATCATGAGAGAAATGAAATCAGTAGTTAAATTTTTTCTACTGGAAAACACTAGACCAGAAAGTTTTGCCTATGAGTTATGCCAAACATTCAGTTCCAAAATACATAAACTCTTTTAGACAACAGTAAAAGAAGGAATAATCCCAAACTTATTCTACAAGGCTAATAATAACCTTAGATCCAAACCATGACAAAGATAGTATAAGAAAATAAAGTTACACACAATTCAAATATCTAGGATGCTAGCAAGTGAAAAAAAAATTAGCAAACCAAATTAAGCAATGCATCTTAAAATGATGTATTGTAAGTTTGGTATGTGCCAGGAAGCAAGGTTAGTCCATTATTAGAAAATTATTTGGTGTAATTCATCATATCAATTGATTAGAGGAAATCATATGTCATCTCAAGACTTATGCAAAAAATTATTCAGTAAAATTCTACAACCATTCATGATAAAAACTCTCAACAAACTAGGAATAGAATGGAGCTTTCTTAACCTGATAAAGTGTATATACAAAAACCTTATAACGAACATCATATCCAGTGATGAAATGTTTTTGGAAGCCCCTTTAAAATCAGAAACAGAATGAGGATGCTAACTATCACCATATCTATTCAAAATAGTTTTGTAGGTTCTAGTCTAGAGAAATATGGCCTAGTGAATCATTTGTATACCAGGAGACATGCACCAGAATGTTTATAGCAGCTTTGATTTTAATAGCATAAAACTGGAAATTACCCAATTATCCTTTGACTTAGAACAGATAAATCAATCGTGGCATCTTCATATAATGGCCTCCTATCACAGCAGGAAAACCAACGGGCCTTATCTGTGTGTGTCCACATGGATGCATAGTGTCGAACAAAAAAGCTAATCACAGAAGAACGTGTGTATAGTATCATTCCAGTTAGATGAAGTTTACGTAAAGTTCATAAACAGGCGACGTTTCATGTGTGTTTAAAAATACATACATATACAAACTGTAAAGAAAAATAAGGAAAGAACACAGAATTCAGAATCTTGGTTACATCCGAGGGGAGCAAAGGATGTGAGATCAGGGAAGGGCTTGTGCGGTTTTCTGTCTTTTAAGCTGCTCAGAGAGATATTGGTGTTTATTATTATTATAAGACTACATTTTGTATTGTCTGTATATTTCATAATGTCTAAAACAAAATAAGAAGTCATTATGAATGTGGATGGAAAACACAGACTTCTTTGTTGTATTGTCCCGGTACCCCCATCAAAGTCATCTATTGAGGAAAATGGCCAACTTCATGCACAAGAAACCTCTCATTTAACTGTTGTCCTTTGTGTTTATTTGATCTGTGGCCAAATTCTCCTACTTTATTTTTCTTCACATTCCTCTAAATCCACGCTTTCATTCCTTATAACCATAGATCCGTGTCATGCAGTATTCAGAACTACACGCTCACTTGGTCATTTGCAAATTCTTTAACTTCCCTAAAGCACTTCCTCGTCTGCAAATCGGAAAATATAACACCTGCCCCATACCATGGGGGTAAGATTTAAGCAAAGTGACACCAGCCTGGAATTTAGTAAGTAATGAGTAAATGTTAACTATTATTGATTGTTGTTATGAAATAAAATAGCTTGTATAAAATACCAGGAAAATGTTAGGCACAAAGTAAGCACTGAATACATCACAGCCACTCTTAGTGTAACAGATCCAGGTCTTGTTCATTTCACTTTGGTGATGACTTTCTGGAGACAATTGTTATCTCCTTCCAAGACTGTACCCACTTCCATGATGCTCAGCCCTAATTCAATAGAACAAATCTCTTCAGGCAGGTTCTCTATTTTCCCATTTGTGTATCTGCATTGCCTACTAGGTGGGAAATCCTGAATGCTTCCTGGATTCCTTTAAAGGCCAGGTATTGCCATCTGTTTCACAATAACCACAGGACTTTCCTGGAGTACTTCACCCTCCAGGTCTCCTTAACTCTGAGCTGCAAACCTCCTCCTCTCTCAGGCTAATTAGTTGACCATCTTCTTTGTCCAGTCAGTCATCGCAAGTTCTTCCCCTAAAATAAAGTCCAGCGAGGTAATGTGTAAGAGCTGCGACTACAAAGATAACGTATGAGATCTTCAAAAATTATTTTTATTGCACTCCTTCTGCCCTTCACACTCGTTCCTTGCATTCAGACAATTCTCAGAATTCCATCCAGTGCATCATGGTTTCTTAGTCTGATAATTAGAGTTGTGATAGCTTACCCCTGTTCCATTTGATTTAAACTTTGAACCCCTGTGATCCCTACTTGCCTAATAATTATATTCAGCTGATGCAATGGCCCTTTGGCCTGCTCACTGTATAAATAATTTATCTTATCTCTTCTTTATCCTTGTTTGTTCTCTGTTCTTTTGCAACGTGTTCTTTCTCTCTGTAATCCAAGATGTACGTCACTGTTGTTGTCTTTTGGATTATAAGATCAAGTGTATAATCTAGAAGATGTTCAAGGATGTGCAGAGGACACTGTTAAGAACTGTCTCATATCTGTGTCATTAATTTTCCTCTTAATGGCCAGGCTTCAAAAAGTACAAATTCAGTACACAGTGTGTTCTGTGACTCCCTAACCTCTTGAAAAAAAAAAGACCAAATAAAAATGAGGAATGTTTCCATTTAATGTGCTGTGTGTACAATGCAAAAATTGTAATCCAAATAAACATTTGGAAAAGAAATATGAAAAAACTTAAACAAGACAGTCCTACCCTCTGGGTATTCTTAATCTAAATATGGCAAACACATCGAGTGAGAGTGGAGAAAAGAAAGTGAGTGGTAATGATATTGCTGACACTAAAGTCCATTCAGGAAATGGAAATATACAGAAAGAGGAGTCAGCTAGTTCTTGGGCATTGATCAAAGAAAAACCCACAAACATATAGAAGGAGAGGAAGGTCAACTGTATTTCAGAACATACTTCTGCTGATTTTAGGTGGTTACAAGACTGCTCTACCTCCACTAACCCCAGGATTCTGGGATATTTTGTCTAATGTTATTTGCAGTGTCCATAAACTCAAAGGAGATTAGTGCTAAAGGGGATATGAGAGAATAATCTTGTGCAAAAAAACCCTCAAATATATTTAGGAAGTGGAAAATTCATAGGAATTTGTGAAGCAGCCCGGTGATGTTATCATGGCAGGAAGCAGTGTTTACTGCAGAAAACTGTGGAGTTCTTTCCCCTCCCCCCATTACTAAAGGCAATCACATTCCAGAAAATATCCTTTATTGTGCCAACCATGCTCAATATGTCTTCTGACCCCAGCTGACCATTGGAATAGCAGTTTGTGAGCTGTAATAGATGCACAGGTAAGAGATGCCTATGATGGCGGTATTTACCCCAAATCACACAAAAGGGCCGAGATGAGTCTCAGAGCCAGATCTGTACCTGCTGATGAACTTAATCCAAAACTTTGAAGGAAGGGATATACATGTGTTTTTATGGACAAACTTATGCCAGCTGGAATAAAACAAAGTAGGCGAGAGAAGTAAAGAAGTTTGGTAAACACTATCAAAGTATTGGGGTCAATAAAAGAAATCAAAAACTTGATTGAATAAAACATCTTGCTTCCACCTCACTGCATCCTCATCCATATTGATGAGCTGTAATAGAGCATGACAGAGGTTTCGCTTGCTGGAGGTAGTTCTCAGGTATTTGGGACCTGACAGCAGCCACAGACTATCAAGGAGGCAGTGCACTACAGAAGCCTAAAATTAGGGAGGTTAAGTGAAAGGGGACTGGGGCATAAGGTGCTCAATATTTATATCAGTCCAGCAAATGACTCACCTCAAGCAGAATGGCCTCATTCTCTTCACCTGTAAGTTATAGGTCAGCCTATGTTGGTTATTGTCTAATAAGTAGCTGTTGATAAAATGCCTAAAGTATTTGCCTGGGTTTTCGGTAATACTGATTTCAAAAACACTCTCAAAAACAGGGAAAGCAGATTGGATGCACACTTCTCCATTTGTTTTCCTGGTTTGAAAAAAAAAAAACAGAAAAACAATAGTGAAGAAAAATATTAAGGGCATACATCCATCAAGACGTGGAAAACAAAAGGGAAGATGACAGGACACAAATTCTGGGAGCTGGAAAGCAGAGGGCATGTGGTAAATACATTAGCAGACCCAAGACATTAATATCTGAGATAAATAAAGATCGTTGGAAAGTTTGAGAAATACTCAGAACCTCAGGTCCCTTCTCCCACGGCTTCTCTGCAGGAGACTGTCGTGCCCCCACCCTGACCAATGGCTTTATTCCCGAAGAGGGTAGAACAGTCCCTGGGAATGGGGTACACGACACAGGTGAGAGCACGGATCCAGGAGCAGCTTCTCCAGGAAGATGAAACTGATAGACCCCCCTGAAGTCTGAGGCATCTTGAGAGGGTATTTAGAATCATGGTGAAGAGTTTGGGACTGAGGTAGTGATAAGTATTTAAATAGCCAAACAAGTTTGAAAAGCGAGATAATGACTACCTTCTGGGAAGACAATAGCCGTGCACAAAGGAACTGAAATAGTAGTCGACTCCATCCTCAATTTTGAATAGCACTTAAAGAGCCTAATAATGTAAACACTGAATATTGATTGAGTGAGAATTACTATACAGGGACCACGGGGAGGTGGGGAGGAAGGATAACAGGAGTGGTGGAAGGGGAGGGAGGGAGGAGAGTTCAGTCCTCTGCCTTCAGAGTGGGAAATGGACTTTTCTGAAGTTAGAAAAAAAAAATGTAGGTAGCAGTGTAAATATATCATTTAGAGGTGTCCATGTAAATGCTGAAATAATCAGTTGGGGGAGGGGGCAGTTAGGGAGCGGGAAGAGGGCTATTGTAGGATGCTTGTTTATAGCCAATCTCGGAGAGCTCTAAAGTTCTTTAAAATTAGGCTTAGATAACTTTGATTTAAAATCTATATATTATATATAGATTTCAAACTGATTAACAAAAATAAGATGGAAATTTGTGCTGAAAAGCCACGTGAGTGAGAGTGCGTCTCAACAGCCCGAGGTGGGGAGGAACAGAGAACGTTCCTCTCCCCATGTCTGCATGTGTCCCCGCCAGCCCCTCTGTCCACGAGCAGCGATGCCTCCATACCAAGCTGATGAAACGCTGTGCCCCAGCTCAGGAATTACAGGAACCAGATGGCCTCAGCCTTCTCAGAACATCTCATTTTTAACTGCTTTTATGGATTTTCCACTTTTGGTTGTATTTCTTTAGGACATTTTTTGATCTTACAGATAGTAAAAATGGTTTTCTGAGAATCAAGGCCTTGCAAGACTTGAAGAATTCTCTGGGGTTTATGGAATTTCCTTACCCACCTTCTTCAGAATAAATAGGATGTATGCCTTTTACTTAAAAAGGCTGGGGTCGGGGAGGAGGCGGTCACTCTCACTGACCTTAGTGCCTTGCATTGGATGGTGTCCTACAGTCTTGGATAGGAAGCTCTATGGTTCTTAACCTTTTTCCAGTCACAAAGGCTTTTAATCTCGTTAAAGCTGTGGGCTCGCTCTTTAGAAAATTTCCTATGTACAGATTTTACATACACTTTAGGAGAATCAGAGAGTCCCCAGTGCCCATTCATGGACCACTTAAGTGTCTGTGAACATGTTATGAGTCTGATCCATATCACTTGCTCTACTAATAGATTCTAAATAAGTCTTCAATTAAATGACTGAATGGACCCAAAGAGAGGGACTCTGGTTCCAGCTGACTCACTGGGTGAAAACAAGGGCACCCAATCATTGCACTCTCTTCTGTCTTTGATTTTCCTCTTGGAATCTGGAGAATTGGTTGTGGATCTCTTTCTCTCCCTGCTCTTTGGATTCTGTCTACCTTGTATTATCTTCCATCCCTCCTTAAAGAATGTCTTCTCTACTACCTAGACTCCTGAATTTCTCACCCCAGCTTGTAAAATGTGCCCTCAATAGTACGTCCTGCTGTTCTAAAATAAATAAATAAATGATGCTCTGCTATGCCCAATTTGTTCTACATATTCAAGGCTGCCATATGGCTTCAATGGATGTCTAGTGAAAATGTATTTAATATCTCTTAAAACCTGCATAAAGATGTCAGATGCCTATCTAATTATGGGCATCTGACATCTTTAGATGAATCTTTTTTGAGATACTGCTTTACCAATTAGCCACCTGGAGCTGTCTGGCCAAGTCCTAATCAGTTAGCCAGTTGTGGACATTTGAAGATGTACAAGTCTGAAGGAGAGTTGGGACACTTAGCAAGTTTAGTGGTGATGATAGTGCCAGGATAACTAAATTCAGGATGTTCTCATTATGAAAATGCCTCCTTGCAGTCCATTTCCACTCCCTCAGGTAATCACCATTAGAAGTAACTGAGCCACATTACCTAAGCCCTGCCCTTTGCAGGATAATAAAACTTTCAGTGGCCAAGGGAAGAGCAGTATAGAAGAGGTCATAGGAATTCCTTCGGAATTAACCTTATTCTGGTGGTGGCCCTTTTCTTTCTACAAAGGACAATTATGTCTCAACTTAAGTCCTCACCTTGCGATGCCATCAGGTCTACAAAAGTTTGCCATCATCCTCTTCTCCATCAATTCTCCAACCAGACAGGAAAAGCTAAGGGGAAAGTGAGCACTGATGTGTCTCAGAATCACTCTGGGAACGTACATAAAGCAATGCAGACGCCCAGGTCACGGAACGAGACTTCCCAGTTCTCACTCTTGGACACTTACTTCATTTTCTGTCTTCCCCTGGCCTTCTGCCCTCACCTGTTTCACTCCTGGTCATGTGGTAACAGTATTGTCTTCCCTCTAGTGCATATCCTAACCAGCTTTAGAAAACCACCAGCTGGGAGTATCTTGAAGACTTTGTGGTGGCTCACCAGGGCTTGCAGAATGTTTTCTCTAAAACCAATTTTGTCTTCCCTTTTTGACTTTTGAAACCAAAGGACTACTCCAACGTGATTATTTATGTGATTAAATTGAAACATAAGGAAAATTTTATAACAGATGGCCAGGAGTCCAGGATTTGAGCGTACCCTTTAGTGGAACTTGGGAGGAACAGGAGGCAGAGGAGGACGTGGCAGTGTCTGTATTACAAAGGCACCTCAAAAGGGGGCAGAGATGCCAACAGAACAAAAGCTACGAGGGTGGTTACCCAGGAACCATTTGGCTTGTGGACAGAGAGCAAACTGGAAGGTTGTGTTGATTTTTGCAGGTGTTCTTAAGAAACGGAACAGGAAAGTTGGACTTAAACCGAAAATAAAACTAAAACTTGTGTCAGGAAACAACAGAATGCAGCATTCTTTCCATTGCAAGGGGATATGACTTTAGCTTGCACAAAGTCCAGGAAGTCCCAAATTACATGATGAAAACCATCTCCTCGGGACTTAGGGGAGGAGTGGTCGGTGCATTTTCACTTGCTGCGAGCCTTTTAAGGATTGTTTATGCGTTCACTGTCAGCACCTCCACTGAGAGCACCAGCTCCATTTCCATCTCCCCCGCCTCACGGGCAGGCCAGCAACTCTCCACCGCGCCGAGGCGAGCGAGCGGGACCAATTATTCAGCAGCTCCCAAGCATTTACATGTAAAATTCTTCCATTGTATTTCCACATATGCTCCTCTTTTTCCTCGCTGGGATTTTTTTCTCCTGCAGTTGCTCTGCCCTCCCCATGGACGTCTGAACTTGCTAGAAGCTAGCTGCCATGTCTTTTCCCCTCCCTATCTTTTCGTTGCATTTAGAATAACACTGCAATAGAAAGCCAGCCGTGAACCATGTGTGTCGATTCACTAATAATTTTTTTTTCCCCCTAGAATACAGGTCTCTGTGTCTTGGAACAGAATTCTGTGACTTCAGTTAAATGTGTGCCTGAAGGGTTTAACATTTCTCAATAGCTGAAACTTAAAACAATACCAGAGGCCTAAAAAGCACCAATTTTCCTGTCCTGTTTTGTTCCATTCCACATTTGACGTGAAAGTCTCATCTTTCCACACCCTTTGCCATTGTTTTTGTGTGTCCGTATGTGAGAATTAAAATGATCCTTGGTTGAATAGAACTTCCCTTCTGAAGGATTCTTTCCTTAACACTGGGCAACTCTTCTTCCCAGAATCAACTCCAGGAAGTAGGCACCTTTCATAGGGAAACAAGAGAAAAGCACTTTATCAAGAATGCTTTGCAATGCCAAGGGAAATAAGTGGAGAAGGAATAAGAGATGAACAAGCGTGTGACAGGCGTTGATACTGGTTGATATGGGTTTATATTAACTATTCTCACTACTTTTGTCTATGTTTGGAAATGTCCATAAAGTAAACGTTTTACAATTATTAAAATAAAACTAATTAAATAAAAAACCGGTCAGGAGAAATAACATCTCTTTTTCATCTAGCCTGTGGTTAAGATGATTTGGGTTGCTTCGACCCTGGTGTGGAAAATACTCAGAATACCTGAGTTCTATTCTAGAAGTCTGCTGAAACCCTGGATAGTTTGTTTCCAACCATTTTCCCTACCCGTGGCTTTAAAGTCTTCAGATTTCCGTTAGCTTTCTTCCTGAATATCCCACAGAAGCCTGTTTTGCACACCAGGAAGACATAAGGGGATGTCATTTCAAATGCCAGGAGATCATCTGTTTGCTCTGTTCGGTGGCGAGAATGCGTGCGTTACCCAGTAACTTCTCTCCAGTGTCGCCTGCTCCTTTCCCCTGTCGTCTGTGCAGCCACCTCATTTCCTTGTTGTTAACTGAAGAATTGTTCATCTCTGTTTAGACTTCAGATCTGCATCTGCTTTATGCTCTTCCATCTGTTCTGCGTTGTAGTCTTTATAATATATTAGGTGCTGGGTAACATTTAAAGAGACAGTCAAGTTAGTGTGGGCCCTGGGCTTGCTTTCTCTTAGAGGGAAAGTTTCTTAGACTATTAACAGAATATAAACAGTGTTCTACTACCATGGAGAAGTCACTTTACTTTGAAAATTTGTAAAAACAATTTTTAAAAAGTTTTTTATTAATTATTTGTCACCTTACCTCTTCCTTGTCATCATCCCAAACCCACTCTCAGAGCTAAGGGATGTGGTCTCCCTGAACAGGTAGGTGGATTGAAAATTCAGAAGTACCTGCATATCTACATGTCTCTCTTTGATACTAGGGATGTGTGGCTGTTATTCAGAGAAGAGCAGTTTCCACTCTGTGTCTTCTGAGTCCACCTGCTTAGATTTAAAGCCCACCTCTGCAAACAGCCTCCCCCAGACTCAGCTTTGCCATCCATCCAATGGCAGAATAATACCTGAGAAGATAACCTTGAAAAATTTCCCATATGGAACTTGTCACTTACTGCAAAAACTTTATAAATGGTCAAAAGCTATAATTACTATTAACTCTGCAAGTCACTGACAGCATGGGGAAGTGCTAACTCTGGACAGCAATAGCTACAAAAAAAAATTAATGTGTTTTCTGAGTTGCCAAATTAAGTTGAAACCCGTTTTCACATTAACAGCAGGCACTTGCTAACTTAGAAAACACAGCTACCAACAAGGCTCCGAGAGAAGGGCTTTGAGGCTGATGCTCATTTAATGTGCCGTATTCACTTTGGGTAAAAACTTTTGCTGAAACGTGAGAGGCTCCTTGAATTTTTTTTTCCCCCTCTCTTGTCTACCTGTGATTTTGTGTATCCTCAGAGGTACAAACTTTCTGACCAGGGCTTGTTGGTTAGGATAGAAGTGTCATGCTTTGATTTTATTGTGTGTTTGAGGGTAGTAATGAAGAATTCAGGGGAAGAATTGCTGGATGCTCTAGGGCGTGTATAGACATCACCTTATTTCTGTTTCCTGTAAAGTTGAAAATGGCAAGGAACAACAGTGCTAAAAAGGGTTACTGTGTCTAGTCAAGTTCAAAAAAATAATTTGCTACTTCTGAAGAAGCCGAAGCCTTTGATGAGGGCAGCTTTTTTGATAAATGGAAAATTCTAAGACAGTAAAATTTCTGGTAACATCTGTATTCATTCATTTATACTTCTAGCAAACATCTATTGAGCATCGTCTTTAAGCCACGTACTTGTTAGGCACTAGGATCTAAGATGAGCAAGACTATTATAAAAGGAGAGAAATAACTCAATTAAGTTCTATAATTTTAGGAAAGTTTTGAAAAGGGGCTACTTGCAAATGTATGGCCTGGGTTTAGATGAAGTCGCAAGGGATGGTGCAGTACCCTGGGGCATCGTGACAGTGGGAAGCCATTACCACCCCTTGGCCCCAGCGAACAAGGGGAAGGACTGAGTCCTGGAACCTGGAGAGAGGGCTGCCTCTGGGAGGTGCCGTGAGCTATGGCCAACTCAGAATGGCCTGCTGTGGGGGCAACTGAAGAAGATAAACTCCAAGGTCACTCCTCTCCTGCCCTCTGAAACTCCTTCGGGTGCTGCTGCCCCTTGGCAGAGCCCTCCTGGAAGCCAGAGGGGAAGGGAGCCCGTTGGTGCCGTTCACAGAGGTCAGTCTTCTGGGGCAAGGAGCAGAATGGAGAAGGAGCCAGAAAGGGCAAAGGGAAGGTGCAGCAGGGCTGTGACCTCCCTCCAGATCCTCAGTCTGACGGTGGAAGGCTGACACACAAGCAGATGAATTTCAGTACCCATAGTAATTAACATGACGCTGACACTTACAAAATAATGAGAGCCCAGAGGACAAAGCGACCAGCTCTGGTATTGGGGAGCATTTATTCTGGATCTCTGAGAATGAGTATGAGTTTGCTGGATGATAGGGGAGGGAGGTGGAAGGGGGAAAGGCAAGTGTCTAAATCACACAAAAATGCAAAGCTTGTTTGGAAATCATCAGTGTGACTCCAGCACAAGGTGCGTGGGACACAGGGAAGGGGTTTTGGCTTTTGTGAGGCTTTGTTTGGATTGTTGGAGAGTGTTATCCAGACTCACCACAGTGTGTTTCGTGAGTACGTGTAAGAGGCTTCTGACCTGCCAGCTTCGTGAGAAAGGTCTACTTTGTTCACCGCTGTGTGTGCAGCACCTTGAACAGGGTTTGGCACCTGTTCCACGCCCAAAAGCTCTTTGGAGATTGAACGAACAAGGGAACAAAAGGACCGTTGTATGTGAACCGAAGTCCCATGACTTTGTTTTAATTTTTTTTAATTAAATGTGATACTTTAGCAAGAGGTACTATTGGGATCCTTCCTTTCTGTTCTAGAAATAAGTAGATCTAAAGAACAGTGATTTTTGTGGAACAAGTGCAAGATGAGGAGTCTGGACATCTATCCATCACTGGAAACATCATTTAGCTTTCTTTCTCTCCGCTCTGTCGTCTCTAACGTGGAAATTGTGCTGGTTCCCTCAGCTATCTTATAAGATTACTGTGAAGATCAGAGGTGCCTTGACAGGTATAAAGAACTAGACAGATAACATGTAGTGATGCCTTCTTCTGCATTACTAAGATGGGCCACCTAAGTGCATTTTCCAGATAATTAAATTTATACCATTGAACACAGGTTTCTTAATCTCAGCACTATGTACATTTGGGGCCAGAACTTCTCTGCGTGTGTTCAGGGGAAGTGGGTGGGTGGTGGCCTGTCCTCTGGCCTCTATCGTTGGCCCCTGGCACTCCCCTCTGCACCACCCCCACAACCATTTGCAACAACCAAAAATGTCCCTAGACTTTCCCTGGTGTCCCCTAGAGGACTAAATCATCCCCTGGTTGAGAACCACTGCATTAGACATTCTTTTTCCATCATAAGCATTCCAGATGGAAATCTTCCTCAAGTACGTTGGTCACAGCCCTGGCCTGTTAGACGTGAGCTCCTGGTTGCTCTGCTGGAGTACCGGCTGTAATAATCGTAACACCTTTAAGACATGTTAGAATTACATGCCTGCCTCCTTAGTCTACTGTAATTTTGTAGACCTTGTGTCTGCATCTTAGGCTTTTAATTTTCCCTCCCTCTCTCCCTGTGAGGCTGACAGCTGTCATTTTTCTATAAGCATTGAAGTGTACTAATTTGGTATTTCTAATCTGGTGAGGGTTTTTAAAGCAGCTAGCCAGATTTCGTAGAATGCATCTAAGATGAGAATCAACTCAGTCCCTGAGTTTGGGTGTGCAGGAGCCTGGCAGATGAACTTGGTTCATTTTTAGGCATGCGGGGGCCTTCCTGTTCCTCATGTCTCAATGCTCCTCCTCTTAGGGACACCTGCCAGGTCAACAAGGTGTCATCATGACTGTTACTAATATGGCTGTGGTATTGCCCACATCAGCTTGCACATACCCTGATTTTAGGATGAAATAAGAGAGGGATGAGGTGTCTGATGATAGCTCAGAGTTTCCTGTCTAACTGGGTACAAACACTGCAGAGGACAATTAGTCTTTTATTTTCTCACCACCCTCCTCACTCTTGCTTCCATGTAGAAATTATATGAGGGGGTAATAGATCATTTATATCATCCAGGAGGCTGCACAGAGCCTGGAATAACATCAGCCAGTAAGATGTTCTTTAACATTTTAAATGAAGTAAGTCTAATGGGTTTGCCCCTAATATAAGGACGTGGTGCCAGGCACATAGTAGGTGCTCAAAAGATGTTTGTGGAAGGAGACACAGATGAATAACAAGAACGTACCCTCACTTCCCAGTTGTCAGTATGAAGAAAACCCACGTTAAGGTGTGACAAGCCAAAGATAAGGACTTCAAAACTCCAGATGAGGAGAGCAGTTTGCAGTGAACGCACAGGCTAATCTTTCACGCCTCAGAGAAAGAGAGAATGCTGTAGTCCCAGAGAGGGAAAAATAAAATGACTCGACACCATTCCTTGTCCTGTCCTGCCATAGTTCTCAATTTTAAGTTCACAGACTGGGATCGGCCCCGCAGATTCCAGCTCATGGGGCGAATTCGCCTCCATTCATTTCCTCCCTTGCAAATGTTTGTGTTTTTCACGGGACAGGAAGAAAGGTTCAGACTCCCGGTGCCCACCTGACGCCAGTGGGTAGGGCCTCAGTGATCTCTGACAGCTGCTGGCCCAGGTTATCATGCTGTTTCTGTCCACTGTCGCAAGGAATAATCCCTTACTCCAGAATAAAGCAATCTGCAGAGGATCTCTAAGTGGTGTACAAGGGCAGAGGGAAGCATTTCATTTAAAAATGGCTCTGTACATTTAAGAAAAAAAAGGTGTGGGGATCGGTGTTCAAGAGAACTCTAAACACCAGGAGGAAAATGGCATTAGACTCGCTGAATTCTCTCAAGGTCATGACTGGTCTTAACAGTCTCCATGGGAGACAGGTTTCCAGATGGTGATTCTGGACAAGCCAGACCCTTGAGAAAGGAGGCCAAGACTGACCAGTTTCCACCTGGGACGATGAAACCTGAGATCATGCTGGTAGCAAGATTAGCCTCAGGGCTTTGCCTGGAATCCATGCTAACCCCTGAGTGTCCTCTGAACAGAATGAACCCAGGGATGCTGTGTTTTGTCCTTGCAGATTTCATCTGCTCATTTCACTGAGGCGTCCCATCGAAGAAGTCAAGACAATCTGACCTGGCCAGGGACCAGACATAGCCAGTCCTTAAAAGATAAAGAAATTCTTAGAACATAGTAACAGCCTATTTGTATTTTCAGAAAGGCAGCATTAGTCAGAAAAGATCTCTGTGTGTCTCTTGGGTTCTGCAGTCTTGGTATTTCAGATAGGTCACTGGTTAATTGGGCTGGGTTAATGGTTCTTTTTATTATGGTGACTTTCGGCCATATTTCTGGCAGAAGGTGCCTGATTAAATCGCGGGCCTCAGCGGGTGAAAGATATCGCTTCCCTGGCATTTAGCCTCCCCAGAACAGAGCAGGAATTACATGGGTGACTTTGGAACATGGTGGGTACTTAGCTTTGTTTTGTCGACATTCACAACAAAGAGCAGCAAAGAGCCTTTTCTAATGAGATGATTATACAGGACGTGCGGCAATTTCTTGAGGCCAGTGTGTCTGGGGTCTGAGCAAACAGGAGGGTGGTAGGAGATGCGTTCAGCTCAGGCAGGGGGCTCAGGATTCATAACGTGTTAGGAAACGAGAGAGGAGGTAGTTTAGGCAAAGGTGGGAACTGTGCCATTGCTGAATTCTGGGTTGAATTCTTGCAATCTGCTTGAATCCAAGGTAACCTAAAAGGCTCATTGAGCAGTGGGTTTTGTGGCTAAAACGCATGTCTCCTATGCAAATATATTGAGTTCAGGAGAGCCTGCTGCCTGTTTTGTAATTATTTATTGAGCACTTGCTGGCCACTTTTATATATGTGATTTAAGAGAATTTTTACAAGCCTTTGGAATATTGAATTATTCTTTTTATTTTAAAGATGGGAAAATGGGGACCTGGCCATTTTCAGACATGTGATGTAGGAGGATTATTACAAGTTTTTGAGATCTGAATCATTATCTTTATTTTAAAGATGGGGAAATTGGGGTTCATGCCTATTAGTCTTACATGCTTTGGACTGAAACTTGACCTGTGACCGGGCTTTATTTGGGACTGACGAATCTAAAATAGGAAGACAGGTTTTCTGTTTTGCCCATTTTATACTAGATAAAGTTAAATTAACTTCTGAGGTCTAGCCTAGAGAATGGAATATCAGGAATAGCACTGTTCCTCTCAGAGCAAGTGTGAAAAGTTGTTCAAATATAACACATTTAAAACTTGTAACCACATGTGTGTATGCTAATTATGAAGAATAAGTTCTGGGTATAATAAGTAAATATATGTATACACGTGTGTGTGTGTGTGTGTGTGTGTATATATATATATTTTATCTTATATCCACTCTGCTGAGAAAAATTCTGAATGTGTAAATCCCAAATGGTTAACAATAGCTATTTTTGGAAGATAAAATTTAGGGTAACTTCATTTTTTTTTTTTTTTTTTTTTTACTATTTTTTTTAACCATGGGAATGGAGCACAAATTTTATTTCTTAGGAAGAAAAGAATAAAAGAGATGGCACACACCTGGCTCTTTAAAGATTCAGGCGTATTTGGTTTTTCCTCCTCCTGTAGCCCATTCTCCATCTGCATTGGTTTCATCACAGTGATGTTGTTCAAGTGATCGATTTGAAGGTGATTCTGTGAGCTTATTAATGTAAGGTTTGTAGGGGAGTGTCAAGATTCCAAAGGCATCGGCTCAACAAAATTGAGCCACATCTTAATACTTAGGGTTGAGAAAGCATTCAGGGAAGGCATTGGGAAGAAATAGGAGAAACCAAAGGGAAGGCACAGAGATACCTGATCTCTGGGACCTTCACCAGGAGACATCAGTTTGGGGGAGGGAATGAGCAGGTGCAGGGGAAACTAACCACCCATTGTCAATCACGGCCTCTGACATCAATTTGGGAGGGGAACAAAGGAAAACCTCAGAGCATGAGACAGGCCCTAGAAAGATAGAAAAACACAGGCCAAGGAGACTAAGAAAAGACAAACCCCGAGCCGTGTGCTGGAAAGTCTGAGGAACAGCACAGCCCTGCAGTGGGCACCCCTGTGTTTGAAAGGCTGTCATGTGGTGTGATCATGGAGGAAGCAGAGGGACTCTTGTGACTTATTTGTCATGGGAAGAAATGAGGTGGGGAGGAAGGAGCAGGCCCCCAGGACAGAGGGAAGGGAAACAATTTAGATACATGTTATTAATTACTGTCTCCAAAGGGCTTGGCGTGGCAAGATGGATGATGGCGTAGAGGGTATTAACTTATATCCTTTCTAGCATAGCTCACTGTCTCTTCCCATGCGGCATGAGTCATAATCTCTGGAACTTTCTTGTTTCCAACAAGGAGGCTGCAGCACTGATAAAGGCTATTGGGAAGATTGAGTGTTACATCACTGCCATTTTCACAACTATTCTTCACCCTCCTGTCAACGCTGGCCTGACGGACCCCAGGGTGGAAATAGTCACTGCAACCTCATACTTGACATACAGGGGGTTGACTCTAGAATGATTTTTCAAAACTTAAGTTATATTCTCAAATGAGTAATTTCTGGCCCCCATGCCCACCACCCTCCTCTACATCTTTCATCTTTTATCCACAACAGATGTGGCCAATTTTCACCTAGATGGAATCTATTTTATTTGCAGGAGACTATGGTTTAAGCATTATTATTGTTATGATGGTGGCTGTCATTGTCATTTAAAATTCACCTATTTCTAAAAAGTGTTCGAGACAATTTTCTTGGCTACAATAGAAGCTTACAATAAGATTGCAATGTAAGAACTTTGTAAACAGAAAAGATAGTTGTACACTGTAGCTCAAGGGTTATAGTTCCCATTCTGGGCATTTTCTTCCCAGTCCATAGAAGATACTTGATGAATATTTTGGAATTAAGAATAAGTGAGTTTTGATTCCATATAAATCATCTCTCTGTTGCTTATTAGTGTTATGTGCATTGGTCAGCTTATCTTCCTTTTCTGGGACCTGGCTTTGTTTGGGGGATAGGGTAGTTGGTTAATTCATTTGTTCATTAACTAACTGAACACATGCTAAGTGTCAGAGATTATGTGAAGCACAGAGAATACATCACTGCTACGTGTCTTCATCTCAGCAGCGGCAGTATCAGGAGCATAAACTTCTCCAGATACCTGCTGTCACCAGCAGTGGCACCGAGGACAAATTGGGGACCAGCTGTTTACAAGGCAACTGCCTAGGCCATAAGATACGAAGATAGATAGATAGATAGATAGATAGATAGATAGATAGATAGATAGATAGATAGGTGTATGTATATATATATATGTATATAATATATAGTATATCCTCATAAATACAAAAACAAATAGGACATTCTATTTAAAAATAATAATACAGAACATTATAGTTTATAATTTACTATAGATAACTGACTTAACCATTGCACAGAAATGGTACAGAATATGTCTTGCCACTATTCCCATTTTGACATTGAGAAAACTGAGTTTTGTATCTCAAAACTTAGACACATGATCTGTTAGTCTAGGTTCTCTGGAGAAGCACAGCAACAGAGATCATGAATGATAGATACATACAACATACAACATACATACATAGTAACTATATAAGGAACTGAGTCACACAGTTATGGAGGCTGAAAAGTTCACAGTCTGTTGTCTGTGAACTGGAGACCCAGGAGAGCCTATGGGGTGGTTCTAGACCAAGCCCCAAAGCCTAAGAACCGGGAGAGCTGATTCGGTCCAAGTCTCTAATCCAAAAGCAGGAAACTGATGTCCCAGCTCAAAGACAGTCAGGAAGAGAGAGAATTCTTTCCTATGCAGCCTTTCGTGCTGCTCAGGCTTCAGCGGACTAGAGGACGCCCACTCACACTGGGGAGGGTGGTCTGCTCTCCTCAGCCTGCTGAGTTAGATGTTCGTCTCATCCAGAAACACCCTCGGCGACACACCCAGAGGTAATCTGTAACCAAATATCTGGATACCTCGGGCGGCCCAATCAAGCTGACACAAGATTACCTGTCACCTGTGACTTACCTGAGATTGTGCATCCACGAAGAGGGAGAGCTAATCGCACCTTTCTAGAAGGTTTCTCATCGAAATACCAGCCACACCCAACTCTACTTAGTTTAGGCAATCCCAGGAGATGGGGTGTGTTTGGATGTGTGTTATCTGTAGTTGGCTCACAAAGAAATGTCCGGACAGTATCGCATCTCTCACCAGAGCAGCTGCTTTGGCCAGAGGGCTCTCCTGCCTCCCTTCCAGGCTGCCAGCTCGGCGCCGTCACAGCTGCCCGTGACACACCTGTGCTCAGCTCAGCTTCTCACTACGTGGCATCCCCCTTCACTTCTCATCGGTGCTGACGCAGTTGCCTCACCCCGTTGCCACATCCTTCAAGGAATTCCCACAGGCCTGAGGCTGCTTCAGCCAGGGCCCCACCAAGGACAAAGGCGGAACTTGCATGTGCCTCTGAAGGCTCGGATTCCGGCTCCGGGGGTGAGGGGGCCTGGGAGCTGCTTGGGCCAGCAGTGTGTTCCTAGTGCCCTGTACAGTCTCTAACCCAGAATGGGCAGTTCATCAGAATTCAATAAAAGAAAGGAAGGAAGGGCAAGATGGGGTGGAGAGAGGATGTAGAAAGAGGAGGAAGATGGAGAAAAAGAAAGAGGAAAAAGTGAAAGGAAAAGAAAATGAGAGAAAGAAGGGAGGGAAGGAGAAAGAAAAATGAGAAAATCAAGAGAGAAGAAAAGAGAAGGAACAGAAAGAGCAAACAGGCAGCAAGAAGGGTCCTGCAACTGGACAGCGGGCTTGGATGCTGACTGGTCCAGGTAGAGGATCACTGCCCCGGCCTAAAAGGAAAGACAGGCTTCTCCTGGCTCTGCCCGTACCAAGCTGTGGGACCTCGCACAAGCCACCCAGCCTTTGTGGACCATGGAGGGGAGGCCTCATTTGTAACAGGAGGGAATCAGACCAGATCATCTGGGAGAGCCCCTGTCTCCATTCTGGTCCTCTAAGGATCAGCCTAAGCCACCCAGCCACCAGCACTGACCCCGTCCCATTGGCTGTTCATTTCCCTCCATCTTCATCTCGGTAGGTACCTCAGTGTCCTAAATGGACTTAGGGAGGAAAACACAGCAACAGTTTCCGGAGCAGCTAAATCACAGAACATGGAGAAGATTTGAGGAGGACAAACCTTATTTCATTTAGCCTCTTCTTAAAGCCAAGATCCATGCAAGCACAGACCTCAGGTTCTGCCCTCTCCCGCACCCAGGTAGCGCCTGACTCGGAATCTTCAGAGAGGAGAGTGTGAAATGAAATACAGATATTTATAATTGAAATATCTTTCCCCCTGGGTATCACTTTCTTTTTTTTTTTTTTAAATGAAAATTCAGTCAATTGAATATTTAGTTCCCTAAGGAAGCCTCCTCCACTGTCGATTACACCGTGCACATGGGGAGAAGCTCTCCCAGAAAATGATGCCTGCTCTTGGCTAATGATCGCCTTGCTCTCGGGATCAGTACAAGACAAGGTCTTGGAGGTCGGCCCCCTTTCAGCTGTGAATTAGGTATTAGGTTCAGAATATAGCCAAAAGCATTTGGTGTCAGCCTGCACACCAAATGGATGCTGGATCCAATTTTATACATGTACAGGTATATCAAATAAATTTAATTTCCCCATTGAAGGTGCTTGCTTTTAATTCTGGGGCCAGCAGTGCAGAACAGTTTTGAAGATTAAATTTCCATTCCGAGAAAGTAGTCGGGGATAGAACTTCTAAAGCAGGAGTAACCAAAGAGCAAAAGGTTTTCAGTGCTCACAGAGAAGGTGGGAGGCGGGGGAGGAGAGGAGAGTAGAAAGATCTAGCGAACACTAGACAGACAAGAAGCCTTCAGGTGAGAGATTACTTCTGCCACCTTATTTCAAGGCAGATAATCTCCTTATTTATAATCAAAGTGGGGCTGGCTTTGATGCCCCAATTGCCGCAGCAGGGACCCAGCTGTCATTCAGAACACCCGGTGCCCCTCTGTGTTGTACGTGGCTGCCCACCTTCTTAACCATTACTACAAAATGCACCTGAATAAGGTGTAATTTTAAAACCAAACTCAAAGGCTTTAAAGAATAATCCTAGGTCACTTCCTCCATGAAGCCTTTCCTGATTTCTGCCACTCACCCACCACCACCTGACCACCATCCTGCACCTCACGCAGTCAGACCCCATGCATGTATTTGTGACAGCAGCTGTAAGAGGAGATAGTGTTACCTTGGGGTTAAGCTCTGCAACCTCAGACAAGTAACTTACCCTCTGTGCATCTTGTTTTATGCATTTTAAATGATGACCGTAATAATAAGATTGTGAAGATCAAGTGAGATGTGTTAAATCAGTACTTGGGTACATGGTAATGTTATAGATAAATATTATGGGGCAGAAGAGGACAGATCCTGTCTTTGACTCTCTAGCTTAGCTTAGGAAGGAAAAAACAGTTTGTGGACTGACTTCTGATCTCTGTGTTTTACCTGCTCAGCATTTCATGCTCTAAGTCTTGGGCTATTTGGGGGGTGGGGTGGTTCAGCCACCAAACTGAGTAAGTTTTAAGTTGTTCCCATTGATTGAGTGCTCATTATATGGCAAATATTGTTTCAGGTACTTGATGTAAAATGGTCTATCTCATCCTTACGGAATCCTCTGATTTTTTTCCCATTCTACATATTAGGAAAGTAAGGCTCAGAGAGTTTAAATAACTTGCTTCAGTGGGTATTTGATGAGCCAGGATTCAAACACAGCGCATGCTAGGATGGGTATTGCTCAGTGGTAGAGTGCGTGCTTAGCATGCAGAAAGGTCCTGGGTCCAATCCCTAGTACCTCCACTGAAAACAAAAACAAAAGCTGTATGTCCAAACACAGCACCTGCCAACTCCACGCTGTCTCCGTGTCCCTCAGCCTCCTACACGTACCAGGGATCGGACGGTTCAGGCGTGTGCTGACACGCTCTGGCGTGCTCCGTCCACCCACACAGACCACCCTCCTCGCCATGATCCAGGAAATTCCTCATCAGACACACTGGCTGTCCCTCTGGTCCCAAAGGCCAGAAACAGCCTAAGTTAAGAGACAGGGGGAGGGAGCCGTTTCTCAGCTTATCCTCCAGCCTCTCATCAAGCCCCCACACCAAAACCGGGAGTGTGGAATCACCCTTGTCGCCTAGGGGCCACTGCCTGCTCCCGGTCACCCAATTAATGATGAGACCAGCAGCACGCTGGGCCCCTAACACCTTCCACCTGTGGCTCCATCAGAAGTTCGTGATATCATTGAAAAATAATCCTATTTAAAGTTTACACTTCATCTCAGATCATTCTAAGGGACTAAGCTGCTGCTTAAAGTAAGAGCAGAGGGAACCTCGTATCTTGCAGACAATACACAGAAATTCTGGGATTGCTGCGTGTCTTCTGCTAGTGAGAAGCTACCCAGAGTGCTGTTAGAATTATCTTTCTTTCTAAAATACAAAATCTTTTACAAGGTACTATTGTATAGGATATCTAACGTGATTTATGAGAACAGAAACTGCAGCTGAAGAAAATTATGTGTGTGTGTGTGTATTCATGCATGTCTAGTCCTCTTTATTTAAGAAAATGAAATAATTGTCAGTTCAAGTAGTATTTTGACTATAGGAGCAATTCCATTCAGCAGATGGTCCTTGAGGATGAACAGAGTCTCGTGAATAAAGAGGTGCTTGTTGCTGTATTTATCTTAAAATAGATTTGTTTCAGTGAGTTGAGGATTTTAAGGAGAAGTATGTATTAAGTTAAATGAGTGTTTTAAGACGAAAGCTTTCTAGGGATTTTTGTCATTTAGCACCGATCCTATTTTAATTGGCCTCCATTCTTTGCACTTAGGTTTTCAGAGGAGGGTGTCCATACCTTCTGATGTTGAAAGAAAAGTCATCCTACTCACTAACCATTTTATCAGAGAGTGGCCAAAGCAAAGAGTAGGCTAGGACCAAGTTAGCAAATAAACAGGCATGATTGCTGTTAGATCCTGCCCAGGCCCAGGGCAGGCACCAAAAATCAGTCTGAGTGATCTTAACATTCTTCTCAACACCACCTTCCCCGCAGGCACCACCAATCCATTAGGACTGGCCACCAATCTGTTCCTGGGCCAACAGTTCTCCGTAGTCGGAGCCAGTGTTCATACAAGAGCAGCCAAGAGTGAGAGCAGAATTCCATGTGGAATGGTAGTCACTGTGGAAATCACACCATGTGAGCCCTGTGTTATGAGCAGAAGGAATGCGAATTTTCCGTGTTATATTTAGGGTTGTAAAGCACAGTTCCTACTGGACATAAATTTCATGTCTTCCACTGGTGACATGTCTATCCCCAGAGACACTGTCCCATCCTGCCTCTTACCATCTCTGACCTGAACTTCTGCAATAATTTCAGCCAACAGTAAGCTCCTGGCAGACAGGGACCATGTCTGTTTCCCATAATTATTATTCATTTTATGTGAGTGCCTAACACCATTTGGCAGAGTCAGCGAGAATGAATGAATTAATCCCCTCTAACTGAGTTCCTTACCTCCTTTCACTGTATCCTTCATTCTATAGCCATATGTAAGTCTGGACACATCACTCCCCTGCCTAAAACTTTGTCTCCTTTTCACCTACTGAGTGAAACCCAAAGTTCTCCCCAGTCACACTGCCAGCCAGCCAGCCAAGCTTCGCACTTCATTATCTAATAATACCAAACTCTTTGAAGTTCCCCACAGGCATCATATAGTTCATGCCTTTGTGCCTGCTCTCATGTTCCCTCTACCTGAAACTCCTTCCCCACCTAACTCTAGTTCATCCTGCAAAGCTCAGTTAAATTATCATTTCCTTAGAAATCCTTCCCAGTATCCCAGAGTTGGGGTCAGTGCCTCTCCTCTAAATTCCCGTATTACTTTGTTATATTTGTATTATAGTATCACCAAGAGGTACACAGGCTTCAGGTATAGTTTGATCCAGGGGTTCACAGGGTCCTTGGGCTTTGTTTTTCTCTTTCTCTTGACCCTGTCTTCCTGGCTTTACCCTCAGACTAGTCACTCATGGTATCAGAATGATTGCTGCAGCTCCTAGTACAATTTTCCTCATTGATATCCAGACTAGAAGAAGGAACTTCTCCTTCCCTCATGAGGAGAAAAAAGCTCTGAGCTTTCCCTGATTCAGTCATTGAAAGACTGGTGCCCTTCTGTGAACCAATCATGAGTACAAAGGAGATGGGAATGTGATGACTGGATGAGACTCCATGACTGAAATGTTCAGGTCCTTGTTGGAAGGGGGAAGGGATAAAGGATACTTTGGAGGCCACCAACAGGTGCTGCTCTACTTTTCAATTAGACCAAGCTTCTAATGGTCATTCATTCATCCCCTGCCATATTCATCTTTGGGTTCCCAGCATTTAGCCAGTGCCTGCCTGATACATGCAGATAATGAACACTCCTTTGCTTAGCTGAAGGGAACTGAGCCTGTCTGGAACTGAAAGCACATCTGTATCCATGCCCACTTTATCCACGCTGCCTTTATCCATCTGCAGATTCCACCTCCACGCTGGCTGCCTCCTACAGCAACTTCTCACCCTTCCACTGTGTGAATTCCCCTGCCTAAAGTGGATTCCCATTTCCCTTATTCTGGGTTATTTTTTCTTAGTTAAAATTCAGCTTCAACTCCACTCACACCCACCCCAATCCCAAAAAGATCTTCCTTTTTGTTTAGAGGCTCTCTAAGGCTTCCTTTACAAGTTGAAGATTCTGTGATAAATGCAGGAACGTATCACCAGAAATGATGGAAACATCAAAAGAGAATGGTTTGTCAGTCAGTCCTTTTTTATTAGATATTCCCCAAAGGCAGCTGCTATATATCTTTTGATTATTCCTTCAAAAGGAAGAGTATAACAGAGTAGAAAGAGACTAGACTTTGCAAACAGGTCTGGGTCAAATCCTGGTCCCATCACTTCTTAACTCTATGATATATTGGGCAAGTGATTTAACCTCTCTGAGCTCAGCTCCCTCCTGTGTTAAATGAGGGATAATAATGCTCCCCTCCCAGGATCACAGTAAGGGTTAAATAAGATGAACTCTGTAACATGGCGGGGACAGTTGATGTCACTTCCCCCTCTCTCCCTTAGATGCTATTGGGATGACTAATATTTAAAGTTCCATAATTCCAGCCTACAGGGAGTCCAGGCTATTGAAGAAGCTCACTGCTACTGGAGAAGCTCTTCTGAATGCTACTCTAGTCTCATGGTGTCTAAGAACAGGAACATTGAGACTCTTTAGCCATCCTTGGTAGTTTGTCCAATTTCCCCCAAAAGGAAGCTGTCTGCCTGCCTACTTTGGCATGCCCTGGATTTGTTTTCCTGGTGAAGCAGAAAATAAACCGCTTGCCATCTGTGGTCACTCTGAGACCCAGATAGGATGGGTGTGAAAGCCAGGGCTGCTGTGGAGTCTAAGGAGCTTCAGGTGTCCTTGGGGTTCTTCTAACTTGGGGCTCTTGCTTTCACACATGCTGCCTCCCTGATATAAAACTCAGCCTCATCTCCAGTTTCCAGAAATAAATCTCACTTAAAATGTGTGGCAGGGAGGAGAAGATGTTCGCAGACCTCAAACAACTGCAGATTTATCACTGGGCATCCCTGTTTAGAAAGCCCCACAGCAGGCTATTATCTGGCTATTTCTTCAGACCTTTATTTCTCTCATTTTATCATCAACTTTTGTGGTTTTGACTACTAGTCTCCATCTCCCCTGTGGAGCTCACCAAAAATGTTTATCGAGCAAGGATAGCTCCCTCCCTCGGAGGAATACTGATGTCAGCTATTAATAATCATTGCTGATAACACATTCATCTTATATATAAGTGTGAGTGAATTTCTTTTCCATGCAAAAGGTACAGAAAGGGCCACCCCATGCAAATTTTCTGAAACCCCAGCAAAAGACAATGGCTTCATTTGATACCTGAATGGGAGAAGGGAGGATATTTTATGTGTTCCTTGCCAGTGGTTTTCTAACAGGGGGGAAAAGAGCTGGTAGCTCTTAGAGACAGTGTTTTTTAACCATGTACTCTTGAGTTTTTTGGGGGAGCCAACAGAAGAGATCATTGCCCCAGTGTGCTCCTCTCTCTCTTCATACGGAATTCTTTCTCTTGGTAGACATGACTGCCAACTGCTCAGCTCTTTAAAGTTTTACACCTCTGCGTTTTCATGAGAGCACAACCAGAAATAAGAACTTCAAGTCATCTTTCAGGGACACAAGCCTTCAAAGCTCTACACGGTGGGCATGTGGACAGGCTGCTAAGCTAGGAAAACATAACACATACCTTTAGGATTTTCGAGTAAAGTTGTTTTCCTTTGTACAGAAGGAATGTAGGTCCATTGTCTAGGAAATCTAGAATATACAGACAAGCAAGAGAAGAAAGTCACACCCCATTCCAGCACCCAGAAATAACCATTGTGAATATTTCATTGTAAATGCTTTTGATCTTTCAGGCATATATGTACATTTTTTTTTTTTTTTACAAAAAACGAATCAGAGTTTTGCTTGCAGGTTTTCTTTCTGGACCTCAGCTGCACAGGACAGGGTTAACTGTACAACTTAGTTCGTGACACAGAATTTTTTCAGTTCTTTCAAGGGACTCTTGTGGGGTTTTCTTTTCTCTTGTTTTCAATTTTCTTTTCAATCCCCACTCACTTAAGCAAAAACTGTAGTGTGTTTGACATATTATTTTAATATATACTGTTGTTTTGAGTGTGAATGTTTGCAATTCGTACAAATGATATCTTGTTATAGACCCCATAATTTCTTTTTTTCATTTAACACTGTTTTTGAAATGTTTGTGTTGCCGTGAACACACACACGCACACACACGCACACGCACACAAACTGCATTGGTTGATATCATCTCATTTGATCTTTATAAAACCCCTGAAATCTAGGGGAAGTAGGTATTATTTTCCCCGTTTTATGAATGAAGAAACCGACCTGAATCAAAGAGATGTAGTGACCTGCCCGGGTTCACATAGCCCAGGTCAACAGTCAAGTCTCTTATTCCCTAGCAGTGTCTCTCCCTGGGGCTTATTAAGAGTCAAGGTTGTTTCCAACCAAGTGCAATCATCTTAAACTTCTCCCTGAGAAAGTCATTCACCTCCTGATGAAAGGTCACATCAAAATGTATATTTTAATAAATCTAGATTGACCTATCATTTTGGTCTAAGTGAGCCAAAAAAGGTTTCCTTCTCAAAAAAAAAAAAAAAAAAAAAGGCAGAGACATCAGTGTGGGAAGGGGTCACTCATCTCTTTGAACCCTGTTGTGGGAGATGTTTTCTTAATGAGCCTTGTTCTGAAGGTGGTGACTGCAGACAAATTATGGTCTTCAAGGTGAGTCATCTAAATGTGCCCTCAGGTTAGCAGTGCAGTGAACCATTGGGCCAAGAAGAAGAGAAACTTGGATATGAAGAATGGAAAGTAGGCAAAAGTTTCTAAACATTCTCACATCAGAAAATATCCCTTTAGAAAATGAGTATGTAGTTCATGTTGACTGCAGGGTAAATCATGAAAAGACCTCTTTGAGAGAAATATTGGACTCTGGCCCCTAAAATCAATGAATGCTTCCCAGGGATGGGACTAATGAGCTGAAGGTCAGGTGATTGTTCGTAGGGGAAGGTGAAGCTCCCAGCTCCCGCTGGCGCAGGGAAAGGTGATTGAATGATGGGGTGATGGAGGACTCATCCTTCAGTGTAGTCTTAATTGCATTACAAAATGCTGTTCATCAGCATTTTGTGGACAAGGAGAGAAAAGCTCAGTTGGCTGCTGGTTAGTTAGGGCTTTTTAATCTTGGCATGTCCTTCAGCACCACGGGCAATGGCAGGCAAAACCTGTGTTCTCTGAGCGTGCCTTCCTCATAAAAAGATTCCTCTTGCATCATCCAATTGACAAAGGCTTATAGTCTACACTTTAAGGAGAATCAGTGTTTCAAATATTTGCCCAAATGAGCTCCAAAAAATCATAGTAGCAATGATAATTGTAACTCCTAAATACTGACTGCTTACTGTGTGCCGAGCACTGGGTTTAACCAGCATCATTTTATTTACTCTCGGGGGAAAAACTTGGGCAGAAGTACTGTTATTATCTCCATTTTGTGGATGAGGAAATGGCAGCTGAGAGATGTGGAGTCAGTTGCTTAAGGCTACAAAACTAACTGGCCAAACTGGAATGCAACTCTAGAGCTGCCTGACTCCAAAGATGAATTTCTGTGCTCTCAAATTTTCCATGAGTTATCCATTCCTGTGTAACAAATTACCCCAAAGTTTAGCTGTTGAAAACAACAAATGTTGTTATCTCTTCTGAGGGTCACAAATCCAAGAATGACTTAGTTGGGCGATTCTGACTCAGAGTCGCTCATGAAGTTGCAGTCAAGGTGTCGAGCAGGGCTGTAGTCATCTGAAGGCTTGACCAGAACAGGAAGATTCGCTTCCAGCATCACTCATGTGGCCGTTGGCAGGTCTCAGCTCCTCACCTTGTGGGCCTCTCTAAGGGCTGCTGGAGTTTCATCTGTAGAATAAAGATCCTACAGGGCTTTTCATGAGGGTCAGCAGAGACAGTCTATGAGAAGGTGCTGTATAAGGGGAAATAGCTGTACACATTTTAGATATTACAGTTATATGAGTTTATCGCCATCTTGCATAGGATATTCAGGGAAATGCGGGTATCTCTGACTCCTACAAAAGAATGACCGAGATCGTGCCTGATTACCTCCATGCCTTAGGAAAGCCCAGCCCCTGTAAAGGTGACATCTTAGAGGAAGAAGATGAGGAAACCTGGTTTCTGCACGTAGTCCCCACGAGGCAGTTCATAGCGAGTGGTTCAGCTGGGATTCTCTGCTCCCCCTTATGCTGGATAGAAGGGGAAAAAAGCTGTTAGCACCTCTACAGAGACTTGGCGTCTGCTAGAAAGTGAGCACATGAACCCTTTTGTGTCTAGCCCCAGATATTGGAGTCTAAAGCCAGGATGGTGGTAACAGATGGTCTGGAAAGAAAATGAAGCCTGAGCTTAGCCTCAGAGAGCAGAATATGGTAGAAAGTCTTTGATGTAAAATAAACCTATCTGTGCCCACATTTGTTATGAGGAAACTAATGTTCATGAGGGTCTGTAATCTGAAGAATGACATTCTTTGTGTGTAAAGTACCTGGAAGAGTGGCACATAGCAGGTGCTCAGCAAACAGAAGTGGTAGTTTTTGTTAGTACTATCACCATTTCTAACCTCATGTGGTTATTTTGAGGATTAAAATAACATATCCTTATTGCTCATTAAATTGTAAGTTCCATGAGTATGGGAATCTTATGTATCTGTCTTTCTTACTCCCGTATTTCCAGTACCTAAAACAGAGAAGCTTCCTAGCAAATATTACGTGACTGAATATACCTAATACTAAAGTGGTATGTAGCAGGTTCCCCGTGGCTAATAGTTACCAGCACTGTCATGATTCCCAGCGTCATCATCCTCATCACCAATGCCGTCATCATCATCACCAACATTAACAGTCCCATCCCCAAGGCATAAGAATACCTTGCTGTGATAAATCAAGAATGTGTTCAGCCTATGAACATGAGACTTAATTCCATTTTCACTTCAGGTACCCTTATTTCACAGAAGAGTCTCTTTCTTCTTCCCATGGTAACAAAAAATGTGCTCCACTATATTGATAGTATGTTGTTTTGGCTCAAGGAAAAAAATTCTTACCCCTGAAAAACCTTAGCAAGCCCTGTCACCAGATTCACTCAATATCTTGGAGTCGTATTCCCCTGGTGCTAAATTTCCTCTTCACTGTTTACTGTGTGGCCTTGAGTACATTGCTAACCCTCTCTAAACCTCCATGGCCTCATTTATAAAATGAGAACTTAATACCAACCAAACACCAATACGACTGTAATAAGGAATAACTGAGATTCCCTTGCCAGATGTCTTGTTTGTGTCCTTTTATTGATGGATGCTTGAATAAATATTTTGGCTTAATGAGTGCTGTGATTCTATCCCCAACTTTGCTGCTCATTCTTGGTTCCACGTGAAGAAATCTTTCCAAAATCTAGGGAACTCTGAAGAGATGAAAGATACAGGTTCCAGGACTCAGTGTGACTTTGGGCAAGTCATAAGTTGTGATTCAGAGTCTCAGGGGCCTTACCCACAAAATAAGAGGAAATGATGGCCGCACAACAATGTGAATGTCCTTAATGCTGCTGAGCAATACATTTAAAAATAGTTAAAATGATACATTTTATGTGATGCATATTTTACCACAATGAAAAAATAAAAGAAAATAAAGGGAAATTCTAGCTGGCTAGGTTACTGACTCTCTGATACTGAAATGCTTAAGCCTGAGACAAAAAATATTGGCCAGCAAGTATGATCCCTTACTATGTGCCAGGAGCTGCTAAAGTGTCAGATGCATGATCTCATGTAACTTTCTCAGTGGTCCTGTGAGTGAAGTATTATTATTACCACCCTTTTACAAGTGAGGAAACAGCCCACACCAGTGTTTCCAAAGCTGGGATCTGAACCCGTGTGTGTCTCACAAGAGAGCTCATGTGTTCACTGCTTAGTTTTCTGATTTTTTTTTTTTTTTTGACAAATCCCCAAATCACAGATGTGGGCAGCTTCAGTGCTGGTCAAGGAGAACTTTGATTTAAAAAAAAAAAAGTTGGCTGTCTTGAGCCTCATGTCAGAGTTTGAGAAAGGCCATGGCTACTTCTTTTCTTTGAAGCTCCCGGTGTATTGGAACAGAGGAAGAGAAGGAAGGAGGCAAAGGAGGAAGAGAGAAACAGGCAGAGCAAAGAAAAAACAAAAACCAAGACACCATTACCAATATTTTGCTGTTTTTTAAATATTGATATTTAATTGTTATATTTGTGTGACTTTAATAATTACAAAATAATACTATATTGAGCAGTAACATCAAAAGTTCCGATCAAGGCCCTACAAAACTAGGAGGCCTGAGCTAAGAGATTCTGGCCTCTGCCTCTTCCTTCCCACCCTCTGGGTCCTCCAGTGGAAAGAGGCTCTGAGCGGCTTTGTGATAAGTCTTCAGCTGGCTCCCCTTGGCACATCCAAAGATCACGGATGGGGCTGGAGAAGGGAGCAGCTAGTCCACGGTTTCCATCATTCCATCAGTCTGATAAGACACAGCTATTTGGGCCACAACCCAGGATGAATTGCTCCCCCCAGTCCCCTCTCGTGGACTTGATTGATTCATTAAATAGTTGCAGTGTTCATAGTAATAGTAATAATAGCATCTAACACACAGAAGGCTTACTGTACGTCTGATAAGCACACTGCACATAAATTATTCATTTCTTCCAACCATTCAGTTCGGAAGATATAATCATTAATCATCATTCTTTTTTTTTTTTTTCATATGAGGAGACAGCTCTATCTAAAAGTTGAGTAATTTGCCCAAAATTCACAAAGTTTTTAAGTTGCAGAAGCAGAATGGAATTATAGGAAGTGGCTACCATTTACAGAGCACTTACAGTGGAGTTAGTGGAGGGGTTGAATGGAATCATTCATATAAGCATTTAACCCTGAGGTTCATCCCAACCCTATGAAGAAGGTTCTGTGACTGCCTTTCTAAATTTACTGATGGGGAAATATGGCTTAGGGAAGATAAGAGACTGTCTGAATATACACAGCTCAAAAGTGACAAAGCTGTGGGTCCATCTTATGCCAAAACACAAATGCTAATCTGTTCTGCCTTCTGATCTTCTCAGGAACTGATGAGAAACCAAGACGACACATTTCTGACTGTTGCATTATCACTTTGTGTGGTCTCCCTGTTAGTTCTGTGCTGTGAACCACTGTTGCTATTTTTCTGTTGTTTTTGTTTTTTGACCAAGTGAAACAGAGGAGAGGTTCCCAGTCTCCTAAAACTTGTCTTTCCATCTTCAGGATCAAACTTGATAATGAACTAAGTTGTTCCATTCAGTTCCTATATCAAATCTTTTGTGGATGTTGGATATTGTTTGTGGTGCCTTTTGTAGGCATGAATTGCAATCACTTTTCAATAATCTTTTCATATAGCAATGCAGAACCATTCTAGGACAGCCCAGGCAAGGTTTTTTTCCCATAATTGTGTCTGTAATAATCTACCATTGTATATTTATTTCATCAGTTTCAACAGTTCACAAGAACACACATAATCTTAGATGCAGTAATCAGCTGTTTCAGAATTGCCCCATCCTAAATTTATGTCTCGCACTTGGCAATTTAGCTGGAGAGCTTCATTGTTGAGTGCCACTCTTCCACGGATGAGGGAAAATGCTACTATTTGGGCTGTATTTAATTCTTACTATTTCGCCAGTTGAACTGGATACCACGGAGTTTAATAACGCAGGGTGTAATTGCTGTAATGCTGTGAAGGAGCATGACTGCCGGCTTCCCCAGTCTTTGCCAGGACTCTCTTGCAAGCGGGACGCTACTGCTCAGTGGAGCTTTTCTTCTTCAACTTTTTCATAAAACAGATTTCATTGCGGTGAGGAATTTGTGGAGGAATCGGTGAAGGGTAGGAAGTAGTCACCAAATAGAGCTTTCTTCATAATTGCTAGCATTCCTTGATTGAGGACTTAAACCAAGTGCCCAGAACTGTGTCGTCAACTTAGCTCCTGTCCCAGCAACCCTGATTGAGCATGCAGAGGCTCAAAGGGATTTGTTTGTGGTGGTCACATCGTCCACAGCAGAGGATGCCTCCTCCAGAGTCAAAGGTCTGCGATTCCTTTTACCTTGTCTTCCCAGCACAGGCTCCTCTGGGTTTGTTTTGTTTTGTTTTGTTTGTTTGTTTTTGGCAGAGCATAAAGGAGGGAACGTTGTAGACAGCACTCAACACATCCCACTTTACGAGAGATGGAGGAAGTCCCAAATGAGTTGTGAATTCTGGACGTTTATTTGTCTGTTTCCCAGGTGAGCTGTCATGGCACTAACTGAAGTCGGGGTTGCCCCTGTAGCTGTGCCAGCACCCCCCCCACCCACCATCCACTCTTCAAATATGACCCAACAGCTGAGGGTGGGATGAATTTCACTCTGAAGTATAAAGTATCTTGTGAAGCTGTACCGTTCCCACTGCTGAGGTCCCTTTCACTTTGTAGTGAGCACGTTTGATTGCCTGACGAGAAATCACTATTCTTTTATCAAAAGGTTTCAACCCTGTAGACACTAAGACACATGTGAAAAAATAGATTTATGGTAATCATGTTTATTTCGAGTGTTTATAATATATACGTTATTTGTTAATAGGCTGAGAATGACATCTGATGGACCTTAAAATGTAAGGTTTATACATCTGAGACAGTTGAACAGGGTTTAAGATAAATGATGGTAGAAATGACAGCTTATTTGGATAATACCTCCTGATTACTAGGAAATGGGATGAATCGAAAACGTAAGCATATTTATCTAAACGTAACTTGGAATTCATTGGCTGAACATTGAACTTTTTGAGGATACTTATATAAGAAAAAGTGGATAAAAATCCATTCTGCTTCCAAAGTTCTTATAAATCAAGAAAAAAATGGCCATATTTATCTATTTTTCATGTTTTATTTTATAGCAATAATTAAATTTTGTTTTCACTTAATCATCCTCCTAACTCCTAAAAATAAAAGCCACAATCCAGTACATACAATATGTGTTATATTATTCATTATTTCATTCAATAAATATTTCTGAATCAGGCATTGTGCACTGTAGCAAGAGAGATGCAAAATCTGCCATCACAGGTCCACAAAAGACACGTTATGAACACAAAACCAAATCTATATGTGTAATTTCAGATGATGATACATATTATGGCAAACATAAAGCAAAATAAGGAAGTAGACAGTGCTTTCTTTGGGGAGAGAGGGAAGCCACGGAAGGCCTTTTAAGGAAACAGAATCCTAGTAAAGACTAATGAATAAAAAAGAATGTTCCAATCCGTTTCATGTACAGACTCCTCACCAAAAACAACCAGGGAATCACCAGTCCCACCTCAAGGAAAATATTCTCTCTGTTCTTCTCCCCCACAACTTTTTCCTAGTTCTGTTTCCTTTGTAAAATATTTAAGATAAAAAGATCTCAGTCCGTCTGTCTTTAACATTATTCCCAAAGGGAGGCCAAATTTGTCCTGAAGTTGAGCCAAATTTGAGCAACACTGCCGAGGAACCCGGTTCTATTAATAACGAGCTTGCAGTCTCTAGGAGGTTCGTATTTGCTTGGATCTGCCTTGTCCTTTGAACTCTTTAGCTGCCCCTCTCCCTACAGGAAGCCCCGTAACATCTAACAAACCCACATCCCCCCCTGTCCCTGTGCTAACCTGGAAACAAGTCTTTGTGGGGCTGTCCAGGGCTTCACAACTTCTTCTCTCTGCTTTTTGCAGGAGGAAGAAGACAATGGGACTAGCTATTTGAGAGAATTCTCCTAAAAGACAGAAACCATCCCAAGCACTTGGCACACTTTGCCTTATATCATCTTTCTAACTTACCTGGGAGTTTAGGGACGTCTTCATTCTACAAGTGAGAGAAAACTGAGGCCCAGAGTGCTTAAGCCACTTCTTCAAAGTCCTGCATGATAAATCTGGATTTGACCTCATTTCAGATTCCAAAACCATCTCATGCTCTTTCTGCCACATAGATCCAGGAGGCTGTCTCTCTCGTCCCAGAAGGGAATAATGTACAGAATTCTCCCACTTCAGGGCAATCCAGAAAACTTCTACCTAATTCTCATGGTCAGTGCCGGGCAAGTGGGACATCAGAGCTACAGATTAAGGTTCCAACTAGAGAAAGTTCCAGTTTTTAGAACATACAGTTTCCAATAAGAGAATATATTGCAGGCAGTAAACCGACTACCTTAACAGTGGGTGCCAGAACCCCCACGGGTGATTTATAGAGAAGTTGAAATAAGGAACAAAACAAACACATTTAGACTCTACCGAATTCCTCTCTGTTTGGAAGGAAGAAAAATATTATGCTCTGCAAATGGAGGGAAAAAAATAGATTTATTCCTCTCTGCTATTGCATGGTCCTGCTAGGGAATAATGCATGGCAAAGCCAAACGCTCTGATCGGTTCTCTGAGCCGTTATTAAAGTTTGCAAAATATTGCTCCAACTCTTCCTGGCAGGGTTTCAGTATTGTCTGTTTCAACTGGAATTGGGCTGGTCCTCTTCATTTCTGTTGAGCCTGCCAGAGCTGGTGATCCCACCGCACAAATCTCCCGGCGCCATGGCCTTCATCCAGCATCGGCGGGCGCCGCCCAGAGAGGCAACACCCTCCCCTCTGATGGGTCTCTGATATGACTCAGTTCAAAAATGACTGAATCAACTTTATTCCTCCTCTTTCCCTTTGCCTCCCCTTTTCACCCCCCAACCTGCATTCACACACACACGTACACACCTTCACGCAGGCACACACTTCGAGCTTTCAGGGTCAGCAGGAACAAGAAAGGGGAAGTCTACAGCACAGTCTGTCTCGGAAGGTGTTCCTCCCGTGAAGTTGCATCCTCTGAACGCAAAAAGTCTTCTTTCCCTCTGCCCAAAAGGCAGATGATCTGAACCCTCCAGCAATCCCTTACCACTCCCCAGCTTTGCCCTCTGACCCTCTCTAGCCCTACTGAACCTATTCCATTTCCTCAAACATCCTATGTTCTTTCTTGCCCCAGGCTTTGCTCTGATGGGACTAACCTTCCTCTCTCCCCTTCTGATGAACTCTGGTTTACCCTCTAGGTCTCCACTGGGATGGCATTTCTCTGATCTCCTAGGAAGATGGTTTAGATACCCCTGTTATGTGCTACTATTGGGGAGCTCACCTGTCACACCTTGATTGTAATCTGCCTCCCCAAAGCAGCTGCAAATTCTGAGACACAGAAATTCTGAGACACAGAACCAAGTCAGTCTTGCTAACAGTCCTATATAAATGTGGGCTAATTGCTATAACACATCAGCCAAAGAAATGTATGAAAGCTTTAACACTATAGATTCTTATTCTTGCATGGGTAGTGGTCCTAGGCAGGTCTGTCAGGTAGGCAGGATGGCCCTCATCCACGCACTCATTCAGCAACCCAGGCCAGCAGAGGTTCCACCATCATTAATAACTGGCTTTCAAAGGCTCCCTAGGGGTTTTCTCCATTCAACTCAGCCAAGAGGAAGAAGAGCATGAAGGAGTGCCTCAGGGGAGGCTTTTATGGACCTGGTCTAGAGGTGTGTGCAGCATTGTTGGTCATGGTCTGGTGGCAAGAACTCAGTCACATGGTCATGTAATTGCAAGAGATGCTACGATATGTAGTCCCTGGCTGGGCAGCTACTCCTGGTAAGATGTATATGGAGCGGAGAGCACAAGTTTGGGTGGGTAAGTAGCATCGTCTAATAATGCAAGTAGCCAGTCAATAAGTAGTTGCTAAATAGAGGGATGAATCAATAGTGAAAAAACTTAGGACAAAAAACATCTCCTTAGTGTATTCTGAGCTGTGGTACAGGACCACCTTTTCACAGCTACTTCAAATTAAAAAAAACTACAAAGTACCAGGAGTCAGAGAGGCAGATGAAAACTGAGCTCATCTTCTATATTCACTAGTAGAATGGCAGTGCTTGGTACAGGACCCGCCATGCGCAGTAGGCCCACCATAGCCACAGGTTCCACACCTGTGAATTCTACCAACTGTGGATGTGGAGGGCCAACGATACTGCACCATTTCCTATAAGGGACTTGAGCATCCATGGACTTTGGTATCTGCAGGGGTCCTAGAACCAATTCCCCATGGATATACCAAGGGAGGATTGTAGTCTATGTTCAGTGAATATCAGTTGAATGAATGAATGATTGGAAATCATAGACTATTGAGATTGGAAATGACTTAAACACCACCATGTTTATATTGTGCTGACTAAGTGATCTTCCAGCCCCACTGCTGAGAAAGCACCCTCACTCCCACAGCAGCACCTGCCATCTCAGGGCATCCCTGACTGTTAGAAGCCCCTGCCTTCCCCTGAGCTGAAGCCTGGCCCCTTGCACCATCCCGCTATTGCTACTGGATGTGTCCCTTCAGGTCATACAGAGCGTGTGTCTTCCTGAGGTGCTCAAACCTGGCTGGACATCAGAAGTACAGGAGAAGCTTTTAAGAAACTACATTGCTCCAAATGGCATGCCCAGAAATTCTGATCCCACATATTCTCTGGAATGGTCAGGAATCAGGAGTTTGAATAGCTCCCCAAAATGATCCTGATGGGTAGTTGGTCTAGGCAGCCATGTGTCTGATATTTCTGTCTGGGCCAGAATCCTGCTTCCATCGCTGACTAGCCGCAGTCCCTCACGTAAGTCATTTAGCCTCTTTATTCCATATTTCTAAAGCTGTGACAAGAATAGTGTCTGTGTCATAGGGCTGTTGTGAGGACTGCATGATCATTTCAAGTAAAGTGCTCAGCGTAGCGCCTGGCCCACGTGGACGCTCAGTAAACGTGGGCTGTCATTATCACTGTTACCCCCTATTCCTCTAACTTGTCTTCCTCTACCTCTCTAGCAGCTTTTCAGCTATGCTGAGGCAGCCATTGTAAAACACTTCTTTTCCAGGCCAGTTACTCTCTGTTTTCTTTTTCTTTTTTAAATCCCTTTCCTATGTGGCAGATTTCTATTTCTCCTCTCACATACAGATTTCATCCCAGGAGGAGGTGCAGTGTTTCTGTACCCATAACTAGGAGGGAGTGAAGCATCTGATGCCATAAATGTAGATAATTGGGCTTCGGCTCTGAACCTCAGATGGCAGTCGTTACTGGTCGTAGTCGGGCAGCTGTGCATAGTGTCTTATCCCACGGATGTCTCCCCGTAGGGGAACCCTGGATGTACTAGTGTCTGTAATGAAGGGGGAAACCAGAGAGAGGATATAGGAGTTTGTTTTCTGAATGCTTTCATCCTAAGATGCTTAGTGGAGAGTCAGAGCCTACCCCAAGTTAACTCGTGAAGTTCCCAGAGCTTGCTGTAGATTTTCAGCCTTTAGTCGTCATAGTCAATGCCTCAGGAGCAAAAAGAATGAAAATGGTGCCTGGGGAAGTGGGAAGGGCAGGTCTAAAAATCCAGTGTGAAGTTAGGATGGGGAGAAAAGGCGAAAGGTAAAAGGCAAAAGGAGCACCAGTTAATGATAAAGTGTGGAATGGACTTTGGGAAGACATAAAGAAGCCAGGGGGGGAAACAATCTGGACATCTCCTAGTGCAGGAGATACATTTTTCTTAAGTCCTACTTCTTAGTCATGGGTCACCTTTCTTTCCCTTAAGGTTGAGACCTGAACTTATATGCTGAGGGACAGTTGGGGAATGGAGAGGATAAATTTGTTTATAATCATAATAATTTGTATTAATAAGATGTTCTTAAAGCTTCATAAACGTTCAGTCACATCCCTGTGAGTGAGAGGTAAACCTCCTATCAATATTCTTGGCTAATAGAAGAGGAAAGTAAGTCTTGGAAAGGCAGAGTGACTCACCCAGTGTCATACTTCCGTGTATGCCAGGCCCAGGAGGAAAACCCAAGTTCTTCTAATTTCGACTCCAGTGTCCTCCACTCCTAATGCTGCCAGGGGTTTCTGGAATGTTCCACTCATTCACCCTCTCACTATTCCTCAGTTTTTACACACACACCCACACACACACACAGCCCCAAAGCTGCCATGTTCCTCTAAGCAGCTCTCATCCTCAGCTTACACATCACCCCCTCTAAATGGTCTTGACTTCCCCAAGCTGGCCCTCCTATCTTCATCCTCTCTGTGCCCCTAGAATGTTGCTTCTATGTCATTTACAACATGGAAACTACTGGATTGGAATTACTTTTTTACCAGACTTCTTCCCCACCACAACCCCCATGATGACTTTCTTGAGGGCAAGGACTATGTACATACTTAACTTTATATTCCCAGCAACTTTTACAGTGCAAAGCATATAACGGACCCTCCATAAATATTTGTTGAATGGTTGAATGGATGGACAGATGGGTGGATAGAAGGCCTTTCAAGGCTGAGATTTAAAGAAACATGCAAGAAGCCGGCTTGCAGACAACAGAAGGCTTTCCTGAGTTTCTGGTAAGGATAGAGTCTGTCTGATGCTTTGGGTTTAGATCTGCTACCATAATGACTTACCCATATTCTGCTAGAATTTCCATTGCTGAACTATTTATTTGGTATCAATCGTCAATATTCCCAAAATTGGAAGAACTCTTCCCAGGCAGCCGTGTAGCAAGAACAGCAGTCTTCAGATTGCCAGGATTTGAACCCTGGTTCATCAAGTTGTTGAGTGTATGAAATCTGGCTAGAAACTTAATCTCCTTATTCCTCAGTTCCCTCATGTGTTAAATGAGGGTGATAATGGTGCCTCCTATACAGATGGTTTGTGAGGATTAAATGAAATAATAAATACAAAATACTTGGTACACACAGCACTTTGGACAGTGCTGGGCACAAAGTAAGCATTCATTATACATGAACTCTTCTGTCTTCTTACTACATACGCATGAATCCTGTGACCCAGAAATTAGGCTGAGTCAAGCCTGTATCTGGAGACCCAGTTCCGAGAGAGCCTGAAGAGGTGATCTGGAGACTAAACAGGCTATAATTTGCTGCCTCCTTAGCCAAGGTACTTCCTTTCTCTGACCCTCAGTCTCATTGTCCATTCTCACAGAGCTGCTTCAATGTTTCAGTGAGCTAGAGGTCAAGCTCTGACTGCCCCCGCTCCGAACTTGGCACTTGGCTCGTATGACTTGGACTGTAAGCTCCTTGAAGATGGAGAACATTTAGTCCTCATTCTTGCACAGATGGGCCCAACTTGCTTCTCCAGAGTCCCTTCAGAAAGTTTTGCTGAGTTGAAATAAACTTGCCTAAACCAATTAACATGCTCTTTGGGGGACTTAGTTGAGCTCCAGGAAGATTCTGGCCCATTAAGCCTGTTCCCCTGCGAGCAGTCAGTGAACTTAATGATCCTGCTGCGCCCAGCGTGGCACCCAGCCCACTCCCTCCCAGATTGCTCCCCGATCCTCTCTGGGAGCTGGTGGCCTTTGAAAGTCCTGGCCGCACAGCTTTCCCAGCAGCATTTGGGAAGCTGGGCCAAGTTCTCTGCCAAGTTAATGGAGTGAACTTCTTTTAGGTTCTGGACAACCCAGCATCACATTTAGAGGCAGAAGACTCTCCCTGCATTTGTGAGCTCTTAGGTTTTATGTCTGTGCCCACCCACACAGCACCTGGAACATACAAACACTCAACATATGATGAATGAATGAATGAATGAATGAATGAATATGGCCTGGGTTTTTTTGGTAACCAGCTTCAAGATGTGTGGCATTTACCTAATCCAGAGGGAAGACCAGGAAGAGCTACTTTTACTGTTTTCTAATAAAAAAAAGTCATTTCCCATGAGTGATTTTATGACCTCTATAAGCAAAGGGCAGGGGAGAAGCAACAAAATCTTTTGGTCATTTCAATGTAGACTCCCTCCAGTCCTCTGCCCTTTCGGGAAACCTCTGTGAGAAATACCTGTAATAGGTGAGCGATGATAATGCCATTGAATAAAGATTGATGGAAACAGGTATAAACCCAAAATGGTTTTAGTGCCAGCGATACTGTTTGCTCAACAATAAGTAACATCAAAGGATTTAAACATTTCCCACAGAGGTCAGCAGTTCTGCAAGTGATGCACTGCAATTCACACCTCTGCCAGAAGTGCTCTGTTCCTGGCACGACAAAGAAAAAGTCAGATCTGTTAACGTCAGTACCCAGAGGAGGCAATTTTACCTTTTCTGATTATTGTTCAGGTGTGTCATTCGCAGAAGAGCCAGCCTCTGGGGGCTCGTTAGGCCTGTTATAAAATATAAAAGCTTTGTTTTAAAATTGATAAATCCTTTTTATGTTTTTTTTTTTCTTTTTGGTTTGTTTTGTTTTTACGCCTGGAACTAAAAGCGTAGCCTGCAGATGTCGGTCCTGTGTGAATCTTAAGAGACACTCCAGTTTTAGCAAGCGTCGCTTTTATTCCTGTAATTGGCCATGTCTTGAAGCAAACCACCTGGACTAAACCATAGCCTTGGTTTCTTTGTGAGTTTAAAATATGGCCCCCTGTCTCTACAGCGCTTGTGACCTGAGAATCATGATTCTGGAGTTAAAGTGTTTGAGATTAGAAAATGAAGACAGTCATAGTAACATTTGGACGCTAAGTGCTTTTTCTTCCCTTGCTTCATTGAGTCATCACAGCAACCTGTGACCTGAGTACATTGTTATTTACATGTTATGAATGTGAAGAATCACTAGCCAAAGCTGGAATCCAGACCTCCCCAGAGCTTGTACCTGCTCCTACCCATTCTCTTGCTCCAAATCCACCTTAACTGCTCTGTGTTTTCCAATTAATGTAGCACCTCTCAATTTCTGACGTACAAAATAATTTCCCTATTTTGTGTATTGTTTATTATCTTCTACCTCATGACAATATGAGTTCCATGAATGCAAAAATTATTTTTTTTTTTCTGTTCTGCTCATTGATGTAGCCCAAGGTCAAGAAGAGAGCCTAGCGCGCAGTCATCTTTCACTATATACTGCAATTGTTATTGCTACCTGTTTACCTACTGTGCTATGCCAATGCTGGTCAGGCTTCACTGGTGGAGAAACTGAGGTCAGGAGCCACCTGTGATTTACTAAAGATGACACAGTGAGCAAGTGGGCAAGAAAAGCCAGATGTCCTGACTGCCAGCCCAATTCTTCGCTTAAATCCTAACTCAATCTTACCGTACTTTTATTATGCTATAAAATGAGGAACTGTTTATGAGTTCATTCCCAGGCACATTATTGTTTTTATATCACATCAAAGAACTTGAGACAGGCCAAAGATATAGCCCTATTGATTTTTCTCAGAAACTCAACTTTTCCATCCCGCAAGGTATCCACGCTTAAGGTTCATTTCGGAGACAGAAGCCAGTCTCTGATAGAAGACGGTTGCCAACAAATCTGCCTCCATGCCAGGGCAGGGTTGCAAGAGTGTCTGGTTTTAGGAATCATCTGAACTGAAGACCCTTTTCTGTTCCTCTCCACCAGGTCTTTACAGAACCTTAGGTGACGTAAAGTCAGGATGCTGAGATGTTTTCAGCTCTCAGATACTCAGCAGGTGTTTCTCTTCTAGGGGATATCCAATAGCCCCAGGAAGTAGCATGGGAGGGGTCACGCCTACCTGAATCAGGCATTGAATCCATGGATCTGATATGCAGGGGTGAGGTTCTCGATGATGGCAACTTTAGAAGTAAGAATGTGTTAAAATAAGAGATGTGTGTTTGCCTTTCTGAAAAAGAGGAAGGACTCTGGAGCCTGTCAGAAGAATCCATTTATTTGAGCATGAGCTGTTTTCTCATCGCCAGCAACAGAGGACACCTCCTAGTCTTCACAGTAACATTCTTCGTTCTGTTTCGAGTGGAATATGTCACTGTCAGTGGAAGACACAGGGAGGGGTACTTTTCCACTTCTGACAATGGGCCTGGACTGCTCTGCTGGCACACCCATTCACGAGGTTGGCAGGAAAAGGGGATTATCTGTAGTTTTAACAAGTCACGTGGCCCGTGGACAGTACAGCTATAACCTTGGATTGACTAGTACCAGGCTCTGTTAAGGGGAGCACTACAGTCTTTTGGGGAGATGATGATAATAATTATGAGTTCTCATAAAGCTCTCTATACTCTACAAATATATTTTTGAAAATTCACTTTCTCATATATTTTTAAATCTTAGATGATTATAAGATCACCCTGAGTTAGTTATGGCAGAGATTCTCATCACCTCCACTTTATCAGTTAGAAACCTGAGCAACTGCTCTACCTCAGTCACCCATCCTAGATACTTCGGAATCTCACTTCTTTTCTCCTGCCCAATTTCTTAGAGTTAACGCGGGACTTTTGTTTTTTGAATGTCTATCAAAGCTCTTCTCTCTTCCCTGTTGCCACCAGCACTGCCCTGATTCAGGCCTTCAGCATCTCTTGCTGGGCCTGCACTAACAGTCAGGAGTTGGATTCATTCAACGAATCACCATTGAACCTCTGCCGTGTGCCAGGAGCAATGCTTGGTGCTTGGGAGACTGTTCTGAGCAAAAGCCAACATGGACCTTGTTTGCGTGGCGCTCTTGTTCTCTAATTAGTAGGAAGCAAATAATCACTCCAACAAATGTAAAAGGGCGCCTATGACAATTGCTACAAAGGCAAAAACGGGATCACCCTACAGGCAGTGCCGGTACAAGGTGCTATCTCTAAGCCATAAATATGATCATGGCACACCCTCTGCTTTAGAAAAGTTCCTAACTACACATTGCCTATGTGATAAAATCCAAACACATTAGCCTGGTACGCATGTCTCTTCGTGATCCGCCTCCAAACATTAGATTAGGCTGCAAGTCACTGCAACCTCACTTCACCCCACCCCTCACTCAATTAACTCATCCTGTGACTAAGCCACATCTGATACCCTTTCACATCTTGCCATTCTAGAAACAACTCTGTTCCTTCATTCTTCCGTGTCTTGGCTTGAGCAAAACTCCAGCAGTGCTATTCCTCCAGCTATATAAGGAGATGTCCTCCTCACTCTTCGGACTCAGCCTAAATGCCCCTTCCTCTCCCTGGCTGTAATTCATTAGCCTGTATGTTTTCTAACCTGTTTTCCACGCCGCTCGTGTGGCGCTTCTCTCACTGGAATATAGTTCGTTGCTTTCTCTTTCTACTTCCCTCCCCACTAGACTGTGAACCACTTGCGGGCAGAGATTGTTTTAGTTAATATAGGTTTGAATGTATGTTTCTGTTATTGCATAAGCCAGACCATAAACACATTCTAAGGGAGACAAAAATATTTTGTTCATTTCTTTCTTTTCCCCATGAGTCTCTAATTTCTCATGAGCACTTCTTAATTTAACCTCAGGAGGTTTTCCCTCTTGGTTTGGGGTTTTTTCTTTAAAGAAATTGTGTGCAAATAATTCTAAAGATCTTCGTATCATCATATTCTACCGCCTGTCATCTCTTGTGTGCAGTATGTCCCCTCCCCTCCTGCTTTTTAAACCTCTGGTACAAGAACAGGTTTTGCATATTTGCATAATCGCTGGTTAAATGATGACAAAGTGACCATAGCCAAACAGGGTAAAGGTGTTCTTTGGGAAGGCTTTGATCTGTTTATCTGTTTGTTTAATGGGGTAAGTTACCAGGAACGGATGAAGTAACTGTCAATTCTGTTTCCATTACCTTTCCAACCTCGGCCAAGCCTAGATCTTGTCTCTCTCTGTGCTTGAATCATGATTGCCAATTGGTTCCCAGGGTTTGCAACAGGAAATTGAGAAACACATGAGAATATTGAGAACAGTTCTTTGAGAAACTGATTTTACAACATGATAAGAATAGTAGAAGAAAAATGTAGTGATTAACTAAAAACAGACTCTTGAGAAGAAGGTAAGATTTTATTTAAAATGTACACTTCTTAAGGACTTAAAAGATTTCTAGGATTTGGCGACTGAAAGGAAACATTTCTTAGGGACTATCAAATTTCATATTTCACAACCAGAGAGTCACAGGCTGTTTAGACTATTAGACAAAGTCATAAAGTAGAGAATCATAGCCAGATTATTTATATAAATCAAAATAATAGATATGTTTCTAAAAAATCAAATAAAAAATTAATAGGCCAGCAGAATTGCTGTAGAGAAAATATTATTCACCATGTCCATTATTGAAGGGTGTGGCAGCGGAATTACGCATAACCAAGTGCTCACTCAAAGGAGTGTGTGCGCCAAGAGACACTGATTCAGAGGCAGGACTCCCATATCCGCCCCTCCAGCCCTGAGTAGCCTCAACCATTTACCCAGAACGCTAGGCAGCATTAGCACTTTTCAAGTATGCCGTAACTATAAAAATATAAGGACTTGAATTCTGATTATAAGGATGCCATTTGGGTAAACCATAGAAACACGGATAATTCTGTTGTACTTCTCTCTTGCTGTGTAACCAGCTACCCGCAAAACTTAGTGGCTTAAACAACCACTTCGTTATACCTCACAATTTTGAGGGTTGGGAATTGGGACAGGGCTCAGGAAACCCTTCAGCTTCACGTGGCATTGAGTGTGGTTCATACAGGATGTTCAGCCGGTGGCAGGGCTGGTCCAGGATAGCTTTACTTGCATTCCTGGCACTTTGGCAGGGAGAGCTGGAAAACTTGGTTCAGCTGAGCCCTCTGCTCTCAAGGCTTTTCCACCTGATCTCTTCTGCGTGGTAGTCAGACATCCAACAGACCAAGTGGAAGCTGCCCGTCTTGTATGGGCCAGTCCTAGAACTAGCCTAGCATCATTGCCCCATTCTCCACTGGTCAAAGCAGTCAGAGGCCAAGCTGGATTCAAGGGAAGGAGAAATAGGTGCCCATCTCTTACTGGAAGGAGGTGTCAAAGAATATGTAGCTGCCTTTCATCCATCAGAGAGTGTCAACAAAATGACCTTGTGTATTTGACTTAAGATTTGTACTTTAGATTTATAACCCAGACAGAATAGATGGTGTGTTCATTCCGTTATTTTACAACTATTAAGCTCATGCTTGTTGTGTCCATGGCACTGCACTGTCTACAGAGAGAGACTGAGAAGAAACACAGGGCACAGTCTCTTCCTTCCAGGATTTTGCATCTAGATATGAACACAAGACAAACACGCAACAAGTGGTTAGAGCATGAAATACTGTAATTCAAGTGGCAAAATGCACATCATGGACCAGCGTGGCCAACACAGATGCCCAAGGAGCTCAGGCAAGCACAAAGAAGAGAGAGCTGTGCTGTCCTGAGGATGGCAGGAAGCATGGTGGGGACTGTGGAGAACTGGGGAGTTCCTGCCGAATCTAAAGAGGCAGCTCGGCTCAGCTCCAGCCACTTATTGTCATTTGAGACTATGGGACAGTGATGCCATGACTACCAATTTTTCAGAGAAATACAAATCTCCCCATTTTTTTACATGTTGGCAATTAATTAAAATTTGTTCTACATACCACCAGTTTTCAGCCCCTGAAATGGACAATAAGTGCTTTTAAAGATTCATGAGAAGAGATGAAGTTAGACCAGAGCAGAGCTATTTGAAGTGTGGACGGCAGACCAGTGCCAGACTGTGAGCTGTTTATTACTGATCCAGGATGGAATCAGTAAATAACTTGAGAATAAGCATTGAGGCTCTCATAGCACTTTAACCTCCAAGCCGGTAGTTGGTGCACTTGTCCTGTTGACTACAGACCAACTTTGATGTTGCAGAACTTGGGCTGTGAGCTGTCTTTGGTCTGAGCTGCGTGCTAGTCTTGCACAGTAGGACCACATGTAACCAGGTCCCCGGGAATAGAGCCCCATGGTGAGGCCCCATGGAGAATCTGGACCTCAAATTATAAATAGAGTTGAGATAAGCATGAGCGGAAAGAAAGCTTCTGTAGGCGCTAGGAATAGCGTGCCCGAAAATCAGAGCCAGGAGAACACTGAGAGCAATCAGAGGAGAATGTATTTATGAGAAATGTTGTAAAAGGTACAGACAGGATGTAGTGATTCTAGAAAGCCCCGGATACAGCCTCGTACCCTGGAATTTTTCTTGTGTGGAATTTGGAGCCCTAGGCTGCCTTTGAATGCAGTTGGCCATCACTAACTTTCTAGAATGCCCGTTTCCAAAACTCTTCTCTCTTTTCCTTCAAGGCCTGGTTCAAATTCTACTCATTCAGGACCAATCTATGCAACAGTGATCACTTTTTTTTTTTTTGCATCAACTAATACCTTATACTACTGTTAATTATTTTTCCATAGCCATTCCTCGGTATCTGTAGAGGATTGGTTCCAGGACCTGCCATGGATACCAAAATCCTCAGATGCTCAAGTTCCATAGTTGGTCCTGCATATTCTCAGATGCAGAACCCGTGGATATGAAGGTCCAACTATGTTATTGATTGGAAAAAAGCCACATATAAGTGGATGCACGAAGTTCAAACCCATGTTGTTCAAGGGTCAACTGTATAAGTGTATCGTCTTTCCTCCCTAATATTTTAAGCACTTCGTGGGTAAAAATTCCCCTATTCATCTCTGAGTCTCCTTCAGAACCTAGCACAATGCCTCTCCCAAAGTGGATACTCATTCAGTGTGTGCTGATGAACAAGACAGGGAATTTTGCAGAGTGGGAGGGATCTCATGTGATAAGAGCATGTGGAATAGGGTAGAGCAGAAGAATAAAACTATTGCAAGGACCTAAGAGATGAATGCTGAGATCGGGACTGGAAAGGAGAAACTAGTGTAGGAGATGTGTACAGTGAAGGAATATTAATATATACTACATGTTACGCACATAAAGTCATATCACTGCTTTCCTGAAGTCTCGCACCACCTTCATGCTTGGCTGATATTTTATTTATCAAGGAACATTCAGAATAAGCTCCAGTACTTAAAAGTTTGGGGGATCATTGAAACTTACTCTTTGAAGCACTTTATAGATTTTTTTTAATGTCTCGTTTTGCACGTAAGTTTATTACACTACGGTACATATGCCCGATGCTAAATGGCCCCAGGCTGCTGCAATTCAGTACTTTTTCTGTTTCCTCAATCCCCTGCCAACTATTACTAAATGGTACCATCTGAGGGTCCTTGTTGCCTTCTATCCTGCTATCTCGCTTCATGGAACTTGTTCTGAGTGAGGATGAAAGGATGCTTCATTTACATCCACGGAGCAGAGAGAGCTTGGTAACAGCTATTTTCCTTGCAATGTATAGTCTTCATAAAGCCTTTTCACGAACACGAAATTTAGTTTGGTATTCTACGTCAGGAGTCAGCAGACTTGTGTGTGTGAAGACCCATCATAAATGTTTTAGGCTTTGTGAGCTACATGATCCCTGTAGCAACAAGTCACTCTTCCATTGTAATCTGAAAGCAGACATGGGCAACACATAAATGAAGGGGTGTGGCTGTGTTCCAATGAAACTTGATTTGTAAAAACAGGTGGTGGGCTGGACTGGACTTAGAGGTGCTACAGTTTTCCAACGCCTGTTCTAGATTATTGAAATTGCCAGAGTCTAACTTTTGAAATAGAGGAATTTGACTATAACTTGGTTTATATAAAAAAATAGCAGAAATAGATTTTTTCACTTGTAGAGAAGTTATATTTCACTAGCTGGATATTCTTAGTCAGATTTTTTTGTAGTGTTTCAAATAAATTCTCCTTACATCTAACAACTGCAGTAACAGCCTGACCTCTTGTTTGAGCTCTCATCTGAGCTGAGTCGTGGTCCTACCCAACCTCCGCCTCCACCTCTTACCTCTTGCACTGTCGCCTCCTCTCTGATTTATTCTGTCCATATGCTGTAAGGCACTGTCTCCCACACAACCGATTTCATTAAGAAATGGTGGCTTTGTCATCAGCTAGCAAGTCACGGGAAAGCGTTACAATTTCATGAGCGCTATAGCTTTAAAGCAAAGATAAACACCAGCTATTTGTATTGAATTAAATGCTAAGTTTATTTTACCTCCCCTTCTTGGTTTCCAAAATAAATACCAAGTTTCTAACATCCATACCCAACACAGACAGCATCCTGCATAGACAGCTATTAAAAGGCTTCCTGCTTCAGTGATATTTGGCATTTCCCTGAGACAAAGAAGAGCTGCCTCCTTAAGCCTCTTTAGCTGCACATTGCACTGCAAGGTGACATGCTTGACTGTGTTGCCTCTTGAGATGTGAATGTCTCCACCAAGGGCACACACGCCTACCGTCAGTTCTAACATGTTACGGAAACCGTCGCCACGGCGTACAGGCTGCTAGATGTTGAAACAAAAGATTTTGACATCCTGGCATGGAAAGTGAGCAACCGTGTGAAACTTACTTGGTTGCTGTCTAAAGTGACATTGTGGTCATCCAGGCTTCTGTCTCTATGTGGAGCCTTTCTGTCACAAGGACGTGACTGACTCCACTTCATGCGTGTTTCAGTCTGTCAACAAAGTAATCTTCTTGGGATTCCATTCTGAATAATCCATGACCGAGATAAATGAGTCCCCAGCGACTCCTGCTTGTTTCCACTAGGATATTATTCCTTGAGGCCACCCCCAGATACCTAAAAAAGCTTGGGAGTATCACAGGCACATTTGCATCTAATTCATGAACTCCACTCTCAAATTCCAAGTAAGGTTTAAGATTGTGTGTGTGAGAGAGATACTGAAACTTTCCCCCTCTCGAGTGTTTTTTAATTCTTCACTATTTCTTTCCTGAACCCCCTGGAACTCAACTCTTTTAAAGATTTCCAGTGATGCAAGAAACACTCCTTGAGAGGTGGAGAAAGGACTTTCTTAACAATTTTATTTATGATCTACAGATTTCAAGAATAAAGACATTGAAGTGAGTTTTAAGCTCTAAACCCCTCTCATCATAGAGTCAGGTGAGAACTAAGGAGTAAGACAGTAGGAGCCCTGCCAGCCCTGCTTAGCCCCAGTAACTCCAGTGTGTGGAATAATTGTGCAAGGGCCTCAGTCCTGGAGTCAGAAGATCTTCCAGGTCCTGCTTCTTCAAGGTTCTTGAATAGATGTTGCTCAGAGCATCTGTGAAAATTAACAAGGTACTGAGTTTCGATTATCTATTGCTGCATAAAAAACTGCCCCATATTTTAGAGAATCAAAACAACACTAGTTATTATTTGACTGTGATTTTGCAATATGGGCAAGGCTCAGCAAGGACCTCTTCTTTTCTCCCCCACATGTTGTCAGCTGAGGCTCGGAGATCCACATCCAAGATGGCGCACTCAAATGGCTAGCAAGTTAGTGGAGGCGGCTGGCTGGTTCCTCAGCTGGGGTGTCAGCTGGGAGCCTCAATTCTCCACTATGTGGGTCTCTCCATGTAGTTGCTGGGCTTACTCATAGCATGGTGACTGGGTTCTAAGGAGAAGGAAGCAGAAGTTCTCAGTCCTCCTCAAGATTAAGACCAGAACTGGTCCAGTGCCATTTCTGCCATATTCTGTTAGACAAAGCAGTCATACACTTGGCCTAGACTCAAGAAAGAAGGAAAAAAGGCCCCTATAGGAGGTAGGAAGAGGGGCTGTGACAAAAATTTGCAGCCATCTTTCAAATACTGCGTGGGAAAATACTTTGATTTCTATGGAGATCGTTCATGGTTTTGTAGTTTCTGAAATGTAAGTTTTATACAAAAAGAGTCAGATTTAAATCCAGTATTTTATCTCTTTGCAACAGTATGATATCCAGCCTCCCTGCACTCTTTTGAGTTTTACCATTCTCCTTTATTAAATGGAGAAGGATTTGAGGTTTGTTGAGCATTAGGGATAAGACCCATAATATCTGCTCTTTTGTTTACTGCATTTCATTGCTTCTGAGATGTACTTTTTTCATATTTTAACATTTCTGAATTATACATTTTATGATTGAGGCAGTCTTATACCCACTGTAGGTCATGTGGCAGTCTTGGGTGCATGACTTTGGCCGTGACTGTTCATATTTTCATCACTTCACTCAAGCTATGTATACTATTAGGACTTCACCTGTAGAGTTTAATTGCTGTTTCAAAATGTCTTCAGAAATATTACACTATAATTTGGCATTGAAGCAAAAATTTATTCTGAATGCTAAAAGTCACAGAAAGAGCGCCATTAGCGAGGCAAATGTTGGGCATTGGAGGATTGACCTCAATTTCATATATTTTTGCCAAGCAGCAGTCATGATGTTTATATTACCTATAGGAAGATATCATAAGGAGATGAAGATATGTTGATTTTATTACCAGGATGCATGCAAATAAGTTGCCTAAATTATATGTGAAGCTTGTACCTGAAGGCATAGAAATCACCAGATTCTTCAGAGCAAATGAAAGGAATCTCAAAGAAACAAAAGGTTAACATCATGCCTGGTGCAGAATGGTCCAAAAAAGCATTGCGTCATAGTTCCATTAGCAGTGGGTTTTGTTTTTTTTTTTTTTTTCCTTTCTCAGTAGCACATTTTAAAAATTACATCTTGGGTTCAATGTAGTAGTTCTCACAAAAACATCTGCAAGCCACACATGGATCCTCTCACAGATGAGGAGGCTGTGGCTCAGAGAGGTTAAATAACTTGACCAGTCTGAGAACTAGCAAGCGGAAGAATCGCGTTTTCCTTGTCCCATGCTGATGCCTTAAACTTGCAGGGCAACACGGGTTGGTGGCTCTGGGAAGATCGGTGACAGCCGTTCCACCTCCCATCTCCAGCAAACTTCCCCAAATATGAATGGAGTGCTGCGGTGCGGGCCCCCCGAACCAAACCCAGACTCTCCAGAGAGAGAGCTTTTCATGGGGCTGGGCCACTGCCCAGGATTCCTCCCCAATCCTGTTGAGAAGAGTAACTAATGAAAAAGTGTATTTGTGCAGAGAGGTTTATAAGGGGTCACCTAATCCCAAGTAATCAGAGTAACTGCTCTCAAATCAGAGTGATTTTAAAAAACGGTTTCCCAACCCTTGAAGACAGATGTAAGTTTTAGGAAGACTCACCCAAACTCTTAATTTTAAGACAGTACGTTAAACATTCTCTGGCCCCTTACAGAACAGAGAGCTATGGTTTGGGCCATTGCTGCTCACTGAACCCAAGGAAACCCCCAGAGCTTCCTCTCCCCGTCCCTGGCTGGGCCGCACCATTTCCACTGAAAAGACAGGAGAGGAGGGGGAGGTTCTAGACTGCTCCTACCAGAGTGAGAGACCCCATCACGTGGAAGACAGCCCTTCATTAGTTAGCATATAGTTGCGCAGCTTAGAGACTGCCGAACAAAGACACATAAAATACAAGCCCTCCGCCCGTAAAGTCTCCCTCACCAGGGGGAGGCCTGGGACTTAGGCACAGTTCCCAGCCATATCTGTAAACAGTGGCAAGCAGCCTTCCTTCTGCAGTGACGTGCGGGACACTATGTGATGGTGGTTTTCTCGTGGGTGGATCTCTCAGTAGACCAGAAGATTCCTGAGGGCAGTGACAAGGGCTGTTTGTTGTTCATCTTTATGTCCCCGTGGACTCGCATAGTGCCTGGTAGAGCGATCAGAAAGTGATGTTTATTCCACTGGGTCATTCATTCAACTAAGCCATGCGGAAGTGCTGAACAGGGAGAGGGATGCTTAAAGGGAACGTGTGAAGCCTCCTTGAGGCGGGTGGGGGAGCTGGCCAGGTAGGAAGGGGAGAGCTGGGGCAGGAGGATGAGGCCGGAAGTAGGGACCGTGTAAACCAAGGAAGGGCAGGAGGGGACAAATTCCATCAGTTACTGTGACTGAAACACAGGGTGGATAAGTCTGGAAGGAGAGGCTGAAATGTGATCATAAAAAGGCCTGGAATATTCGGCCAAGTGTTCTTCTCAAACAGGGTACCATTAAACAGAATCCCTCTCCTCTCCTTAGGGCATTCAAGGGGTGGCATTGCTCTAAGAATAGGGGATAGGGGTCTAGGGGGCTTCTTGTTAGGAAAGCGTGGCTGGGAACTGTCTTCCATCTTGCAAAGGATGTGAAATGAATGCTACGTTAGCACCAACAGACTCCACATCTTGTCTGGGATGCTGATGGTACTTCCTTAGGGAGGTGGCAGTGCATCGCAACTAAGAGCCAGAGTACCAGCTTCCATCCCGGCTCCATCGGTTATTAGCAATGTGACCCAGCCTCTCTGTGCCTTAGTTTTCTGGGTTTCAAAGTGGAGCCAATAATCATATCAACCTCAAGGCTGTTATGCGGCTTAAAGGAAACAATGCACAGAAACCCCACAGGAACAGTGCTTCTTGGCACATAAGGGTTCCACAAATGTTAACTATTATTATTCCTTGTACCTTGGTTTCTTCATCCAAATGAAAATGATAATACCTGTCCCAGCCCACTTCTCCTGGACCCTGATGGAATAAAATGCAATTAAACACGTGAAAGCAATTTGGAATTTAAGCACTGCATAGCGGCAAGGTGGAGGTAGGGCTGTTAATTACCCTGTCCTTGGCTGAAAGGTAATCCCAAGAGCCTGGGCAGGAAGGTAGGGCGCCCACGTATCTCCAGGCTGTTGGCTTCAGGTGCATGTACGTGAATGGCTCCTCTCGATGCCGTATGTCAAGGTGAGGGCCTGAGCATTTGACTGGTCCAAGATGACATCAAGATGGAAACAGGGAAATTTACTAAGCAAGAAATAAATAAGGTTTAAGCTCTGCAGCCTTGCGAGCAGCGCAATTTCAAACATCATAGTCTTGGACATCTGGGCTCTATTACCTGAAATCCCATTAAATCTTCAGCTTCATAATTCTGTGTAGCACTTGGTGAACTGCAGGACCCTGCTGATGGCCACCAGCCAGTTCAAGCAATTAATCACAAGGGTCCCCAAGTAGGTTTGCAACTCAGGCCAAGTGGATTCTTTAAGGGGGAACGCTGTACACAAAAGAAATAGCCCAATCCACACAGTTTCATAGCAACGTGCTTTGTAGCTCCGCCAACACTGAGAAATTATCTGTTATCGTTAAGACATCCAAGCCTCATAACTTTTTCCTCAATGGAAATTAATACTCACCAGCCCAGGGAAGACCCCCAAACCTCATTAACTGTGATGTAGACTGTAACATGCTGAGAGCTGAGTCCCGTTTTGATGAAACTAAACCCTCCCCTTTCCCCACCTTCAGCATTTTCTCATTTGGGAGAACTCAGCTTGAACTGAGCTCTGTTTCTTTTCTGAACTTACGTATTCTAGGATGCCTGGACTGTCTGCATTCACTCCTGGTTCCAGGCCAAAGGGCCAAAACCTGCAGCAAAGAAATAACCCTGGAGCCTGTCTTCAAAATCCTGCTAGACATACCCCAGGGTGAAGGGGCCCATAACAAAAGAACTGTTTCTCATAAGGCTTCTTGCTTGGTTTTCCCAGCTTAAAAGGGTTTCTGTAAACGAGATAATCTTCTGCACTTTAGAACGTTTATAAAGTCTTTCCTAATTACTGTTTTGTTTAGAGAGTAATTCTGGGAACATGATGGAGACCAGAGGGGAAGCCTTGAGCTCTCCCTGCAGAAAGAAGAAAAGGAGGAGGGTGGGAATCAGAATAAATTGACAATATGGTTGAAAGGATTTGTGGCTTCTCCTTGCTCTGTCTGCAGCACTCTAAAGCAGCTGTCTAGTATGGCAGCCACTAGGTACATGTGACCATTTAAATTTAAACGCTTCAAAACTGAACAAAATGTAACATTGATTTCTTCAGGACACTAGCCACATGTCAAGTGCCCCGCCACAGGGGCTCCCCGCTGCCATATTAGACAGCAGATATAGAACATTTCCATCCCTGCGGAAGGCTCCATTGGACGGCGCCGCTCTGGGAAATCTACAGCCTTGCTTTTCAAAGTGTGGTCCGCACACCAGCAGCACTGGTAGTGCCTGAGAGCTTGTCAGACCTTCAAAACCCGCATTTTAAGAAGATACCTTTGCCTACATGCCTACGGTATGTGGCCCATAGGCACGTTAAAATTTGGGAAGGCTTATTCTAAAATACCTTATACTCTAAGGTTCTGGCTGGTGAAATCTATCATGGCTCGCAGTGTTATTTGCTTGTATTTATGTAGCTTTGTAGCATTATTTCAAAAAGAGGCACTGTAGCCCCTTGAGACTTGGCTCACAAAAGGAGAAGCACTGAGTATACCCTGTGTACTCCTTAAAAAGTGTGCTTTTCTCTTGGCAAAGCTGCAGGATCTGGAGAATTTTCTTAGAACATACTTTTTCTGAAAAGGTGAATCTTAGAGAACATTTTTCCAATGAAGAAGCTATTGGATTGGTCAACAGAGAGGCTCTTGAGATTAAAATAAGATTAAGTAGAGAGAAAGACAAAGAGGGGTATAGATGAACTTAAAGGGGGGATAAAAATGAAAAAGGACTTGATTTATTCATTCAGTTGACAAACATGAAAGGCGCCAGGCTCTGTGACCGAATGAAGTGGGGTCCAGAAGCCATGAGAGAAATTAGGAAAGCATCCCTCAGAATGTAATCTGCCAGCCGGTCTGACAGTGTGCAGGTGGAGGGGTCTTTCACTGGCAACTTGAATTAAACTTCAGGGTTTCCATGTTCCCTCGTGAGATTCATTGTTGTCTGTGCCAGTGGACAGAGTTTTCTGCTGGAAGGTCCTAAGAGCTTTTAGAGTGGCTATTGGAATTTAATGACTTGAGAATCTTGCCTCTGTCTAGTGCAGAGAATGGAATCATTGGGGTTACCTCTGACTAATTGGCGGTAGGAACCCGTCCCTGCTGAGAGCATCTGGCCTGATGATACTGCCTCCCAGAAATGCATCATCTCATATTCATGCGGTGCAAGATGGTAACCACTGTTGTCAGCAGGCTTCTAGCTCAAGATGGCCCTAAAGCTGGGTGAGGTTTTGCCATTTTCCTGGGGAAATCATGCCCGGAGACTGAAGGTGATAAGCCTCCTGAATTTTCACAGAGAATATATAGAGCTCATATGCTTGCATACACTGAAAATTCGTGAATCCATTCTCATTCAAGAAAAATACTATGAACCCCAAGAAATTCTAATCTTACTTTAAGAAACTGCTAATCTCATACATGTACTTCACCATCCATTCACCCATCCATCCATGAAACAAACATTTTGAGAACCCCTTTGCTAATATAGGTATCCTACCACAAACTGCATAAAGAGAAGAATAAGACATACTCATGGACTGAAGAAGCTTGTGGTTAGGAGCAGTGGTGCTTAGAGTGGTCCTCAGACTTGCAGCAAGCTTGTTAGAAATGCAGAGTCACAGACCCACTCCAGACCTCAGATTCTTTCCATTTGGGGCCCCAAAATCTGGGTTTTACCAGCCTTTCCAGGGGATTTCCAGGCACAGTAAAGTTGGAGGAGCATTAGTCACGAGACAGGCATCATCAGGTGATGCTAACACAGTATGATAAGTACGGCGAGTCAGATAAGAAGCTCTCCAAGCCCTGCAGCCCCCAGGGCAATGCGGGGCATCTTAGGAAATACTCAATGGAATAAATGTTGTTTGCTGGCTTGGTTGATTGATCCATGAATCAGCCTGTAGAATCTGAACAATAGTGGGACCACCTGATTCCCTGGGGCTACGAATGGGTTGGATGGCTTGCTTGAGTCTTGCCACTCCTGCTTGCCTCACTCTAAAACCCAGTATTTGGATCATCGCATTCTGTCATATCCAGGATTCTTCATGTTTTATTATATGAAGTGAACCAGACTATAAACCAAATTTCCCCCACGGTCTGCACACTGTTCTCTGTCTGAAGGACAAATAGCTACTACTTAAGTACTGGGGAAAAGACACAGGCCGCCAGCGGGTGAGTGCCAAGCTGGCTTCAGGAGAATCACTGAGCCACTGGGTAAACACACAGATTTCTAGACCTCCCCCTGTACTCTGAATCGGCGGCGACAGAGGGAGGCTGGACACAGTACAAATTTTAAGAAGCTCCTTGAGGTGAGTCTGATGCAGTCAAGTTTCAGAACCTCAGGCCAAAAGGACAGAGTTCTAAAAACCCTGGAATCTAGAGATTCAAACTCACCCACTGTAACCAGAGTCCATTTCTGAGGTTTCTTAGCCTCCTAGCGTAGACTAGCAGTTTATTTGTAGTAGAACCATGAGGAACAAATACAGCGTGAGCTGGGTTTTTTCTTTCCCCTCTAGGGCTGAGGAAAAGGAGAGAGGCAGCTGGCGCACAAGTGCACTCTTCTCTGTCTCTCTTTCTCTGTGTGTGTATGTGTGCGCGCGTGTGCACACACGTGTGTGTGTTGGTCCAGTTTCGCTCATCCTACAAACCCTCAGACTCCCTGCAGAGGGGCGGCAAGCCAAGGAGGAGAGTAAAGCTAGCAGGAGAAAGACTCCTCTTCATATCAGGAACCAATCCCTCTCTAATTGAAAGAATAAAATCAGGGGCTGAGAGGGTGGGAGATGGAAGCCAAGCCTGCCTACCCCACATGGGTATAAACGACTGCCTGAAAATATTCCTGTGGGGCCTTGAGACCTCCCATGTCTCCTTAGTACTTGTGGCATCAACAGGCCCCTGACATGTCATAATCAGATCAAGGGTCACAGCCTGGCCTGAAGGTCTTATGTCACTTATCTCCCCGAGCCTGACTTTCTTCATCTGTGGAGTCAGGTCATGATATCTACCTCCTTCAGTTGCTGCAAAACGGATGCAGGTTCTTAGCGTGATGCTTAGTGCATAGTAAGTACTCGGTTAATGATGGTACTTACTGTTATGGTCATCGTGATCTGTAGACTCTGTGTTAGTGTTACCCAAAGGAACAGAGCCAATAGGAACCACTGGTCTCCAATAGAGCCCTATCTATCTAGAGAGAGATAATGGGGGGAGGGGAGAGGGGGGCGAGAGAGAAAGAAAGGGAAAGAAAGAGAAAAGAAAGAAAGAAAGAAAGAAAGAAAGAAAGAAAGAAAGAAAGAAAGAAAGAAAGAAAGAAAGAAAGAAAGAAAGAAAGAAAGAAAGAAACGAAAGAAAAGAGAAAGAAAGGAAGAAAAAGAGAAAGAAAGAAGAAAAAGAGAAAGAAAGAAAGAAAAGAAAGGAAGGAAGGGTAGGGAAGGGAAGGAAAAGGAAGAAAAGGAAGGAAAAGAAAAGAAAAGAAAAGAAAAGAAAAGAAAAGAAAAGAAAAGATAGAAAAGAAAAGAAAAAAGAAAATTTTAAGGCAAGACTCACACAATTAGGAGGCCGAGAAGGTCCAAGATCTGCTGTCTGGAGCCCCAGGAGAGCTGATGGTCTTAGTTCCAGTACAAATCTGAGTCCAAATGCAGGAGAAGACTGATGTCCCAACTCAAAGACAGGCAGAGAGAGTGAACTCTCCCTTACTCAGCCTTTTGTTTCTACTCAGGCCTTCAGTTGACGGGATGGGGACCACTCACATTACGGAAAGCAGTTTGCTTTACTCAGGCTACTGATTCAAATGTTCATCTCATTCAGAAACATCCTCCCAGACACACCCAGAATAATGTTTAATCATGTATCTGGCCCCCTCATGGCCCAGTCACGTGGACACATAATTTAACCATCACAGACAGAGTCACTGCAGTTCCCAGTTTACTAGGGGCTATGAGAAGTCACAGACTAGTTTGTGTCCATCATCGGCTTTACTGCCCTCAACCGGAGTCCTCTACCGTCCTGAAGACCATCCTCCCAGGAATTCTGTCCCCCATCTTCGTGCTGTCAGGGTAGCATTGACTTCTCAATCACATTCTCAGGGGGCAAATGACCACCCCCAAACTCTTAGCGGGGCAGGTAGTGGCAGAGTTGACACCAGTGCAGCTGAGTATGCATGTGACTTCCCCCACCAGAGAGCTGGTTAGCGGAGTTGAGTTTTATTGCCACATAAATCTTCCATTGTCCTTTTATCTCCTAACGTCTTCCATACATACTAATTAATTAATTGAGCACACCTGTTTAAATCATCCCACCTTGATTCTTACAATGGCATGCCTGTGAGGGTTCTAAAAGTTAGAAATGATTTAGTACTAGAGGTTTTGACTGCATTGAATGTAAAAATCAAGTAACACAAGCAAGTGATGAAGAGAAGAGGGGAGTGAGGTTTGAAATTAGCCTTATTTCCTGTACACACAAGAGGCACATTTATGTCGGTTTTTATCGTGGCCTATTTTGGGAGAGATATATTTGGCTCACAACCAGGAATAGAAGATAAACAAGGACCTGTATCCTCTAAACCAACCTCAGCATTATTGACATTCTGAGCTGGATAATTCTTTGAAGTGCGGGTCTGTCCTATGCATTCCAGGATGTTTACCAGAGTCCCTGGCCTCTACCCATTAGATAACAGGGGTAACCACCCCCTGCCCCCAAGCTGTGACTTTCAAAAATATCTCCTAGCATTGCCAGATGGGGCAAAACTGCACCCAGTTGAGAACCACGACTCTAAACTTAGCACAGTTTTCAGACTGTTAGATGGGAGTGTAGGTCCACCTACATTTCTGTAGGTCACACCTCTTATTTCGGGCACTTTATTGCACTGGGTTGACCTTTGATGAGCTTTCCTTTATACAAACACATTACTGGCTTTGTCTCCTGGTCTCCTATTGGAGTTTAGGAACTTGCTTTCCTACCTCATTTTGTACTGAGTCAGGAAAGCATCATGGTGAGAACAGATCTGTGTTCCAGTCTCAGCTGTAGATGTTCCAGCAGGGTGGTTGTGACAAGTTCATGAACTTGGCCTCATTTTTCCCAGGTGGGTTATGAGGATAATGCAATTCAGGCCTCAAAGATGGTGGTGAGGAGTCAATGAGGAGACTTCCTCTAAAACGTCAGTTGGCCATTGTAGCTGCTCCGTAAATGTTAGTTCTGCTTATTATTGACTATTTTGTGGAGGAAGACAGTGGAGCTCACTCCTTTGGAATGTGCATCTCACACTGGCTATAAATTGTTCCACGTCAAAGGATGGTTCAGGCTTGAGGCACGGGAAAGATGCTTTCAGGCGGGAGCTAGGGGCACTTCTTTTAGAATGGAAGACATTAAACAACCCTTCTAGGAGATGGGGTCCTATTTCTTCAGCCCATGAGAGATGGGGCTGCCTGCACACAGTGTTTTTTCCTCTTTCCCCAACACACCCTGGCTGCTGGAGTGAGGAGAGGTGGCCCTGTGCACTCTCATTCCCAGATCTGTTCTTGGATCCTCTGCCAAGCTGGCCTTGGCCTCCTGGGCCAGCTTCTTCCTGCCTTTGAAGTGTCTGCTGTGAACTCTCCTTATCATGAGATTGTCTGACGGGGACTGTGCTAATCTGGGCGAGAGTGGAAGCCAGGATGTGTTGACTGTGGCCTTGGCAGGCAAGAAGAGGGTTATCTGTTGCTGGAGGGAGCGAAGGCTTGACCTCCAGTCCATGTTGTTTGTTTCCTGGCCCCTAGCTGTGGCATTGTGGCATACATTGACCTATTTGTATCTAAAGTTTCTCTAGGGAATTTTGGGAAGTTTCGGCAGTAATAATAATAATAATTAGTAGTCATCATTTCGCAGATATCAACTATTTGCCAAACACCATGCAAAGTACTTTTTCTATGAGCCCATTTCATCATTACAGCAACCCAGTGAGGTGGGGATTATCATGACCATTTTAAAGGTGAAGACATTGAGGTCTGGAGAAATTCATGTTTTCAACATCATATAGCTGGTAAGAGGTGAGCCTGGGATATCAACCAGATCTGCCTGATTCCAGAACTCATGCTCTTTAAACATTGGGCTCTAATATCTCCCTACTCACCCTGGACTCTGAAGCTATTGGAGTAAAGAGATGATTGGTTCCCAGAATGCCTAAACTAGGAATGCTGGCCCACTGATAAAAGATTTGAGAAGAAGCCCTTTACTGTTGGTTAGCTGCCAATCCGTACCTGGCCGGCTCCGATGCACATGTCCCTGGAGTAGTCCTTAGATACAGAGGAAGAAACAGGAGCAACCCCCTCTCTGTATGCCGACCCAAGCTACAGGATTAAATCTCAAGTAAAATTAGGTACTGAATCAAGCCCTGAAAAAGAAAAAACTCCTCTTCTCCAACCTCATTCCTTTCTCCATTAATTTCAAGACTATTTATTAAGCATTTTCTGTATACCTGGCTCTGCACCCGTATTATACAGTTAGAAAGATACACAACAGTAAGACATGGTACCACCCTCAAAAAATTTAGGAGGAGAGATGGATACATTAAAATAAAGTGTTCATGGTGGGTTGGGTGGTAAACATTTAAGATGCCATGCTGGCATCCAGGGGGATGTTGTCAGCTGTTTCTAGTGGGAAGGAAGGCTTCATAAGGAATGTGACACTTGAAGTGCTCTTGAAAAATAGAGAAGTAGGTGTTTACTACTGTTTGAGGGTGTACAAGAAAGCATCCTAGGCAGGAGGAAAGGTTTAGCAAAGGCTGTAAATAACCTAGTACATGTGAGGAGCTGGAGGGAGTCCGGGATGGCAAAGCCCAGAGGATGCAGCCCAAAATTGTACCATCTCGAATATCACACTTCTCCCCCTTTAAAGAGCCAGAACCACCTACCATTTACAACAGAGCCACAGCCAACATAGTACTCAATGGTGAAAAGTTGAAATCCTTCCCACTAAACTCAGGGACAAGACAAAAATGCCCACTCTTGCCACTTCTATTTAACATAGTATTGGAAGTCCTAGGCAGAGCAGTAAGATAAGAAAAAGAAAGAAAATGCATCCAACTTGGAAGGGAAGATGTAAAACTATCCCTATGAACAGATGACATGATACTCTGAAGAGAACCCTAAAGCCTCCGCATGAAAATTGGACCAATAAATTATTTCCGCCAGGTAGCAGGATACAAGATGAATACACAGAAATCTGTGGCATTTCTATACACTAATAATGAAATACCAGAAAGAGAAAGTTTAAAAAAATCCCATTTAAAATCACATCAAAAAGAATAAAATACCTAGGTATGAGCTTAACCAAGGAAGTGAAGGCCTATACATTGAAAACTATAGAATATTGATGAAGGAAACTGAAGATGATACAAAGAAATGGAAAGACATCTCATGCTTTTGGATTAGAATAATTAATATTGTTAAATGGTCATACTACCCCAAGCAATCTACAGATTGAATGCAATCCCTATCAAAATACCCATGACTTCACAGAACTAGAACAAATAATCCTAAACTTTATATAGAACCACAGAAGACTCAGAATTGCCAAAGCAATCCTGATTAAAAAAGAACAAAGCTGGAGGTGTAACCCTTCCAGACTTCAGACTGTACTAGAAAGCTATAGTATTTGGCACAAAAACAGACATAAATCAATGGAATAGAAAAGACAGCCCAGAGATATACCCATCACCTATGGTCAATTAAAGAAGGCAAGAATATACACTGGAGGAAAGACAGTCACTTCAACAAGTGATGATGGGAAAACTGGACGGTGGCATGTAAAACAGTGAAATTGGAACCTTCCCTCACAGCATATACAAAAGCAAACTCAAAATGAGTTAAAGACTTAAATGTAAGACATGATACCATGAAACTCCTAGATAAGAACATACGCAAAATATTCTTTGACGTAAATCAGAACAATATTTTCTTAGATCAACCTGCCCAGGCAAAAGAAATAAAAGCAAAAATAAACAAATGGGACCTAATCAAACTTAAAGCTTTTGGACAGCAAAGGAAACCATCTACAAAATGAAAAGACAACCTACTGAATGGGAGAAAATATTTGCAAATGATATTACCGATAAGGGGTTAATATCCAAAGTGTATAAACAGCTCATACCATTCCATATCAAGAAAACAACCAACTTGATGTTTTAAATGGGTGGAAGATCTGAATAGACATTTTTCCAAAGAGGACATACAGGTGGCCAACAGGCACAGGAAAAGATGTTCAGTATTCCTAATCATCAGAGAAATACAAGTCAAAACCACAATGAGATTTCACCTTACACTGGTCAGAAAGGCTGTTATCAAAAAGACCACAAATAACAAAGACTTGGAGAAAAGGGAACACTTGTACAATGTTGGTAAGAATGTAAATTGGTGCAGCTACTATGGAAATTAGTATGGAATTTCCTCAAAAAACTAAAAATAGAACTACTATATGATCCAGTATATATCTGGAAAAAAATACAAAAATTCTAATTTGAAAAGATACATGTTCATAGCAGCACTGTTTGCAATAGTGAAGACTTGGAAGCAACCCTAGTGCCTATCAACTGATGATTGGCTTAAGAAGATGTGGTCTATATATATATACAGTGGAATATTACTTAGCTGTAAAAAAGAATGAAATATTGCCATTTGCAGCAACATGGGTGGACCTAGAGAATCTAATGCTTAGTGAAATAGGTCAGACAGAAAAAGACAAATATTATATGATATTACTTATGTGTGGAATCTAAAAAATAATACAAATGAATGTATAAACAAAACAGAAGCAGATTCACAGACATACAAAACAAACTTATGGTAACCAAAGGGCAGAGGAGGGACAAATTAGGAATATGAGATTAATAAATACAAACTACTATACATAAAATAGATAAGCAACAAGGATTTACTATATAGCACAGAGAACTCTACCCAATATCTTGTAATAACCTATAATGGAATATAATCTGCAAAAACAAATCACTATGCTATATACCTGAAACTAACACAATATTATACATCAACTGTACTTCAGTTAAAAAACAGAAAAATGTCATTCTAAGTGAAGTAAGCCAGAAAGAGAAAGAAAAATACCATATGATATCACTTATATGTGGAATCTAAAAAAATAGATGAATTTATTTACAAAACAGAAACAGACTCACAGACATAGAAAACAAACTTATGGTTACCAGCGGGGGAAGTGTGTGGGAAGGGATAAATTAGGAGTTCGAGATTTGCAGATACTAACTACTATATGTAAAATAGATAAATAGCAAGTTTATACTGTATAGCACAGGCAACTATGTTTAATATCTTACGGTAACTTATGGTTAAAAAGAATATGAAAATGAATATATGTATGTTCCTATATGACTGAAATATTGTACTGTACACCAGAAATTGACACATTGCCAACTGACTATACTTTAATAAAAATATATTATAAATAAATAAATAAACACAGAAAAACAAAAATATAAAGAGCCAGGGCCATTCACTTAATACAGAGTGCCATTCTGACCTCATGTACCTTTTACATACCTTTGCATTCTGACCTCATGTAGCTTTTACATACCTTTGCATTCTGACCTCATGTAGCTTTTACATACCTGAAGGCATGATTCCTATTGCAGATGACAGAAGTTTCTAGCAAAGAGCCCATCACCGTACCTCTGTGATAGGAAGACAATGGTTCAGGCCTTGCACTAGGCACATCCCTTGCACATACAACCTGAAGAAACATGGGCTCCCATATGAAGCCCAGCTCAGCATGCTGACACCTTCAAAGGAAACACAACTAACTGCAAAAGCATCAAAGAGCAATAAAGACTGATTCCAATGAAAGATGGTCAAGGTGGCGTTTTACCATACGCACTCTTCTCTTTGGCCATCCTTCTTCCAGAGGACCCACTCATATGGAAGCCACCACCCCACATCTCCTATGCCACTCCCCAAACCCCCAGTTGGTCTCTCTGTGGCCTCTACTTCTGTGTGTATTCATGTCTTATAAGAGTATCTCTCTGTTCTTTCTAATATCTCCATCTTTGTAAAATAAATTAATTCAGCCACCAGTATTCTTCTGTGCCCACTTGGGTCCCTCGTTGTGCTGACTGGGCTTATGGATGACCACAGAATCCTACTTAGAAGATGGAAAGACTCTGAATACCTACACCTGATATATTTGTCCCTGTCATTCCTACATGTCACTAGAATTGGACACACCCAAGTCTGAGTACAGATTTGACCTTCAGTAGCAGTGTGACCTTGGGCAAATAATAGCCCTGGGCCTCAATTTCTTCATCCATAAAATGGGGATAATTCTGTCTATCCTAAGAACCATATTGGGGAACCACAGGTGAAAGACCTTTAAATGTCCATGGTTGTAAGTGTTATCATAGGCTAAAATCAGACACATCTGCTTTGCACCAGCTATTAGAGGCGCACGTGGAAAACACGGTTATTTGCAGAAGTAGCAACTGTGCTAAACCTAGTTATCAACTCCTGACTCAGGATCCAAAGTAGACTAATTGGAGTTTCCTCCTTATTATCTTTATTCACTTTTTAATGTTTCTTTTTAAATTTAGGTTATTCTTAATCATTCTTTACCAAGGTCACACATTTTCCAGAGCTGATTTGAGCAAACATTTCAGCGATGGTGTACAGTGTCCGATTCCTAGAAATCTGTTATTCCAGCTGTACTGCTCCCTTGGCTTGGACAAAGGATTGCTACTCTTGTCAGTTTTTAACCCTTTCAATAATATTGGAGTGTTCTCCCTTAAGAAAATTGTAAATATTTATTTTCTGAGTAGTATTAGTGAATGAAAATAACTGTGGATGCTTTAGTTAATCAGTGCTCCTGGGTCAAATCTGCACCCTCGTGAACCTAATTTTTGTTGTTCTCATGTAAAATACTATAACAAAATTAGTAAAAACCCTTCATCACTTCCTTTACATTTCTTTTCTATAGATATGTGTAAGTTTTATATTGTAGTATATCGTAACTGTTCACCATGTTACTACATAATCATCGTAATTATTATGTTAATGATCATGTAATCATCCATCTTGTTAATGTACTATAATTTACTTAACTTAAATTTTCAGTAGGAGACTGCGTGTTTTCTGATTTTTCCACTTATAAACAACATCTGGGTTGCATATTTGTGCAAATAGCTGCTTCCATGTTTTTAGACTACATCCTTAGGATACACTCTTAGAATGGAAACACTGAGTCAATGAATGTCAATGTTTAATAGTTTTTAAATAAATTGACATTAGTTTTCTGGTTTACAACGCCATCAGCAACATACTGGTATTCCACCTCCATCACAACCTTATCAGTCGCGTGTACTATTATTTTATATTGAATACACTTAAATAGTACTTTACTTTTGGTTTTGCACTGTCACAAAAATCATGAATTTTAATCAAACATTTGCTTTTAAATTGTACATTCTCTCATTTTTTTGAAAAGCCAATTTTAAAACTAGGTCTTTTTTTTTTTTTTAACATCAATAGCTTTTGCTTTCTCTCCAATGTGCAATAGTTTTGTATATTACATAAAGCTAATATTGATATTTTTCTCAGCAAAATATTCAGTTGTGCTCTCTTATTAACTAATTAATGAGGACCTGTGTATAAGGATCTGTAAGGAGTACCCAGATAAAATAATGGAAAAATTATAAAATGAGAAAGTTGGGAAAATTAGGCAAATGTATTTGTACGAGCATTCCCAAGGTCAAAAGCAGGGTTGCCATTCAAGTAGTTCAGGTTGGTGAGATTTTAATGACTTTGTCCGGCGAGTCACTAGCCTGTTCAGCCAGTCAGACTTTACAACTAACAAACTCAGGACCTCCATGCTTCTTCCAGTATTTCCTTTTAGGTTTTATCTTGGGAAAGCGTCTCAGTGAAGAATGAACGTCCCCCTACCATACCCCCCCCAAAAAAATGCTTCCACGCCATTCCCAATCTGATCTTGCTCCAGATCAAGTAAATGCATGAAATCCCATAACGTATGAAATGGTTTCCCTAACCACAGCCCTGTCATAGGGCTGAATGCCAGTTCCAGAGATCTGGTTGTCCCCTTCCTCCCGTGCAATTTCACCGATCTTGGAGATGGATATCTTCCACGCTCTGCAAAAAATGAAAATGGAAAGACATTCCAAGAGCACAAGCCACCATAAATTCATCCTGGAGTTGAGTATCCGTTATCTCCACTCGAGCTTTCTCTTTGCCCTGAGGATGCTAAGGTTTGTTTGAATAGGATCACTGCTAAACACCAGTATGTGGGAATGTACAGAAATAGCTTATCATGTTTTCTTCTTTTTCCTCTTGCAGCCTCAACCGAGGGTTCTCCATAAACGTGGTTAGCCTTCCAAGCTGCTGTCCTGCCAGTTGATAAGAACATGGCCTGTTCCTCACAGAAAGACTAACTCATGGCACTGCCAGAAGATATCCTTGGAGCATTGACAGATTAACCAGATAAACTGAAAAAACAGCCATTCAGTCAAGATGATGGGCTTTGGAAAATCTTAGTTTGCTATGAATTTTAAAATGAGGTGCATAATATAGAGTGCCAATTTGTTCCAAGTGGTCATTGGCAGACCGTTAGCTGGAAAATTGCTTCCAGTTTTCATCACTGTGCATAACTCGAGCTCCCTTCGGGGAGCTGTCTGTGCCCTTCACTAGAAGTCCTGTTTTAGCATGGCAACTACTGGATTATTTTATTATGTGTGCAGGTGGCATGATGTGTTAGGAAAAAAAAAATTACAGCAGTTTTGCAGTCTCAGTGGAAGTGTTCACAGTGTTATGCCCTGGTCGGAATGTAAACATGTCTCTATTGTGTTAGTTATGACATCTAAAGGTATTCTGTCCGACCCTTAAGCACTTTACATGAGGACACTACACTGAAACCAATCAGCACGTTCAGCACATGTGAGAAAACAAGTCTTTACTTTTTTTTGTTCTTTTATAAATCTCGTCCTATTTCTGGCTCAGACTGTCCATGACAAGAACCCACTCCTAGCACATCCCCAGTCGGTAAATGTGGCCACGATACTGTTAGCCTCGGCCTCTTGACACTTTACTGAGCAACGGGATGTCTTATAGCCCCAAAGGGAAGTCGAGGTGGACCTGGTGATGTGGTCTCTTAGCTCTTGTCTCCTCTCACCTGGGCACAACTTACCACCGCACATAAAAGCGCTCAAACACAGGGAGCTTCTATTTGGCCAATATATAGAGTCTCTCATTCTACAGAAGAGTTCTTTAAAAAATAAAGTGGGGCGATGGGACGTGAGTGGCCACCTTTTAATCTTAGACTAGGATGGGTTGATGGTAAGGGCAGCAGAATGCAGCTTTCCTGTGTGGTCTGACTTTAATTTGGAGAACTTTCTAGGTCAAGTTCAATCACAACTCTCTGAGGAGGAAAAACAGCAAGTGACCCCCTGCATGTCTAGAGAAGGAAAAGATTCCAGTCCCACCCTAGGTTTCTTCCTCAGGAGAGGACCTACTAGTCTCTTTTCATTCTTTCCGGGATTCTACCCACAACTAATTTTTTTTTTTACTATGTCTTACAACAAAGCACAGTCCTGGGAAACTGGTCAACCCAGTCATTACTTAAGAATTAGAGAAATGTCCATATTGACTGACCCTACATCATGCTGGAGCTTTTTTTTTTTTTTTTTTTCCTGAAAATATAAAGTTGACTGAATCAAAAACTCAGCAGAGTGTGCTCTGGGAGCCCATAGTCCCTGCTTGTGACGGGCAGACATCGGAGACTTTTTTAAGTGTGTGTAACAGCTCTGGGACCTGGCCAGTGCAAGCAGGCTTGGCACTTTAAAGGGTCGCCAGACACACGCTCATTGTCTGTTCCCCACATCTTGTCTCCCCTGGGGGTATCAGGAAATGCACAGCCCATTGGAAAACACCCCCGCCTGAGATTTGGAAACTGGACAGGGAAGGAAAGAGAGATCCAAATGTGCTTCGGGTGAGTCACCCAGCAGAACGACTCACCACAAGTCGGCAGGCTGTAATGCCAGAGAACGGGGCTTCATCCGGGGAACTCAGAGGAGCTGCAGTCACCACCAGGATCTGGCCCTTTGGTGGGTGAGCATCAGGACTCTTGGGGCCCAGAGACCATAATTCTTTACAAATCCAGATTGAGGAGGCCCAGCCCTGGCTACCAACACCTCTGGCCATCTCAGTCTCCACTGCCCATCTCCTGAGGTTCAATCCCAATAGCAGAGTTTCCTCCAAGCTTCTATGTCTTCCTTTATTCAGCAAGCTTTTATTGAGCATCTACTATGTGCCTAGCTTTGAGCTGCGGTGACAACAGTGTACAAGGCAGATTCTCCCTGCCCTTATGGTATCTCCTCCTCCAAAACGCTATCCCCACTCCACCTTTTCCACAATGAAAACTGAATTCAGACAGCATTCATCACCTGCTGAAGTAACGTGGGCAAATGCATATGGCAGCAAGCACTTCCTTTGCCGTGAGGCAGTGGACAGCGACAGGCTGTATATTTGCACCCGTCACATACAGCCAGCCCTCCCACACCCAGATTTAGCTGGCAAGAGCCTCCCAAAGCAACTTTCAGTTGCTTCCCTTGATATCCACCCGGGTCACCTATAGTCCCATTCTTTATATAGAGACAGCCATTCATCGTGATGCTGGATTCTCTGAAGCCTCAATTCTATAACTGGTCCTGGGGACACAGAATTGGGCCACATAAAGTCAAAAGAGCTATTGCCCAATGCTGAGATATTCTAGCTGGAATGAACTGGTTTAGCTGGGGACATTCAGAGACTACTGCTACGCCTGTGGGGAACGGGACTTGCTTTGTGGTACAAATGTTCTTTACGTGATGGTGGTTCACCCTTCTTTACTTTGGCTTTTGCAAAATGTATTCTGAACAATTAAATAAGTAGAGTTTCCTAGCTGTTATTTTTTTTTTTTTTTTTGAGTCAAAAGAATGCTGGACATTTATTAAAAGATGATGGGTTAAGATGGAGATGGGTGAAGGCAAAGAGGAAGACAATGAATGAGCCCTGTTGAGGATGGCTTCTCTAAAACTGCCTTACTTCCTGGCACATACCACATATTTGCATATGAACTGCTACCGTTTTCCAAGCTGTTGACCTCTGTTTGAAATCATTTGAGGCCATAGTTTTGGAAACGTGGTAACATAAAATCTGAGCAGTCACGTGCTAAACCAGCAAAATGGAGAAATGACCTCCTTCGACAGCCTTGGGGTTCTTTGTTGTGCATTGACCCACGGTTACCCGTGGTTACTTCCTGCTGCACTGTTACATCTTCCCAAGATGTATGTAGGATATTTTATCTCCCAGAACTTCAGAGATGGCTGTGATGAGTTTTGTTTAGTAGGAAGCAGAAGACGGGGAGGTAAGGGATAAGTATTTTGATGTCTAAGGGCTGTAAACTGTTGATGCTTTACTTTTCCTTAAACCTGTGCTGCACCTTTGATTAAAAGGCTGGCCCCCACACGTGTGTGGGAAAGGCACTCTTGGGAATGAATAATTACCAGACTGTCTGGGGTGCCAAGGGGATAAGCTTGTTCTGGCTCCAGAACTGAATTTAAATATGCAGAGCATCAGTGGTTCTGCTAGGGTAAAAAGCAAATCGCTTCAGTAGTTTAAGACGTACCTAGGGGGACCGAGACCCGGTCAGCTTTCTTGTGGGTAATGGCGTGTCTTCACATCCCTGCCGGGGCTCTGTGAGGTGTGTAACCGCACAGTTGACTTCTACCTCCAGAACACAGGGAAATTACCCGGTTCCCTCCAGCGTCACTTTCTCTGTTGCCCAGACAGAGGCTAATAGTCCTTCCTTCTAAGGGAAGTCTGCCTCGTTTTTAACCTTCAGGGGAAAAGGAAAATCAACCTTACCTGAGAATACAAATGAAGGATTAAAACCTCTAATGCATGTACCCCCTTGTTACTTGCAAATGCTTTCTTTGTCTGCAAATGTCACGTAATTGATTTTGGATGGGAACAATAAAAGTCTCCTGGAAGAAAAGTTTTGAAGACCCCTTAGCATTTTCGTTTCTCGAAAACCTCCTCTTCCGGTGCATTAGCAGCTTCGTTCTTTGTGATGTTTTCCTCTATATTCTTTAGAGTAATTTTGTTACTTGACAACTAGACTTAAAGCTGCCGTAGTCTCTTTTTAAAAATCTAATCTTTGAAAATGACAGCAATTCCTTTCTGCCTTAAAGGCTGTTTTTATTCACCTCTCCTCTGGCCCCCTCTTCAGTTTTTTGCTTTGGGGGGTGTGTGTGTGTGTGTGTGTGTGTGTGTGTGTGTGTGTGTGTGTGTGTGTGTGGTGGTGGTGGTGTTTTTTTCCCCCTTTTTAATCTCTTTCTTCTAACACAGTTCCTTGGGTAGATCTCAAGTATTGTATAAAGAACACAAACAGAAAAACATAGTCGTCGCCTTTATTTCCCCAGTACTGACTAATAATTCCTTCTTAAGCTTGACCTTGGGGAAAGCCTGGTGCCCAAAGGACAGTGGAACAGAGGTTCTCTTCTCCCAGAGGTGTTCGGTCAGTGCCGCTAATCAAAATAAGACCCGTGAGATCATGACGGGGGACAGCCCAGGAGATGCATCTGCTCAGGGCACAGCTGGGGACCCTGTTTCAAAAACAAGTGGGTCCTGCCCCCTTAGTGTCCTTAGATGTGCGTCTATCCTGGAGCCAGAGAACTAGCTTATGAATTCTGCTTAATCAGTGTGAGTACTTCCTGGCTTCACTGTACAGCTTCAAGGTCAAAGAGGGCTGCGTTTGCATTATTTTGCTCTGGTATCTTACTCTAGTAAGGGGACAAGGAGGCTTCTTTTGAAAGTGAACCACCTGTGGGAAACTAGAGGAAAAATTGACCAAGTGCCCAGGGAGGTTCCACCACCCTCTTAATAGAAAGAACAAAATAGACCCTTCCCTGGAGAGCCTCACTGGGGAAGGGGGCCAGGAGGGTGGTATCAGGACTGGTTTTCTTCTGGCCATCATTTTGGCTCCGCAGGGGAAGTTCTGGGCAAGGGGGACAAGCACTAAGATCTGACATTTGTAGAGTGAGATTTACCCATGACAGGGAGGGGGAGTGCCACTGAGGAGGGGGCCAGTTTTGGAGACCGCCTGCCCAACAGCACGGATGGAGGAGTAACTTCCCCAGAACAGCAGAGAAGGAGTGTAAAAGGCTTTGTAAATCTGGAGTTTCCATGCCACGGAAGGCTATTTTAAAATCTTGCAGAGCCCCCAGCATTCTGACTTCAGAGCCTCCCTTCCCTAACTACATCAGGCGCTGGAAGGCGCCAACAACATACACCAAATAAAATTTCAAAGTAGCCAGATGACCGGCCTAGAGCTGCGGTTGACTGGGTGATGTTGGGTGTTAGGGATACTCAGATGTTAATTCCCATGACATGACACCCTTTTCATATTTTGGAGCCAATGGTTTGGGCGTTTCATTGTTTCATTGCTTGTTTTGTTGTTGTTTTCCAAACCTCACGCGTTTACAGAAGCCTTAGAAAGGCTCTGAAAGCCAGGCCTCTTTGCCTGAAATGCAGTGATGGGAACAGCCCTCTGACGTGAACAAGGAGATGGTTAAAGGAATCCAACGGGGGAGATACTAACACCTAAAACGTTTGACACTGAAGACTCTGCTGGTTGCCTTCTGCATTGTTTATGCCCTTTTAAATTTTAATCTTTTGGATCAAAGGAAATAAACAGGCTGCTCGCACGTGGTCTCGTCACATTAGTACACACACAGCTACTCTGCGGAACTCTAAGCTGGGCTGGTGTGTCAGAGCACACAGATCTGTTTCACGCGATCGTATTTAATCACTACCACCCCACCCCACCCCCACCCCATATCCTATGAAAATGTATTCAAATACTTAATGCTAAAAAAATTCTAAAACGAAAGTCTTATTAATGAGATCATTACTTCTCTCAGGGTGGGCCAACTGATTTTGTGACATAACCTTGAGGAAGAATTGCTGGCCATTAAATGCCTTGAGTGTTTGGTGATCTGGTGGTTGCTCCTGTCCCATTCTGCAAACCGACACTGGTCTTCTCCTGTCTCCCCGGAAGTCCTCCTGGGCTCCCTCTAAAATAGCACCAACACTGTGAAGACAACTTCTGAAGCTCTGAGTAGACTCCCTATTCAAGCGTAATTCCAAAAATGTGGTTTGAATTGCGTTCTGCCTTGGTTCTTGATTATGTGATCCCTAAATCAGTTCTCCTTCTTTATTTATATTTCCAGTTTTGGGGTTTGTTTTTTTTTTAACCACAATCAACTGCATTCATGTGTTTGCATTGGGAGCCGCTAGCTCTGGCAGTGTCTCGCAGTTCCCACGCCCAGCTCCCATACAATGCATTGGAGAGAAAACCAAGACCAGTGGTTCCCTACATACCAGCTACAAAGGTTTGGAAGCACATCACCAGGTTTTCACATCAATAGGCCCCTGTTTCCGGGAGGAAACCTTAAAGAGAATCGGGAGGGGGCAGTGTTCATAGTTGAACACTGGAGCCTTTGTCTTTGTCATTGGAATTCAACTGTCACCTCAAATCCCCTTCTCTTTCTAGAAGCAGTAACCTCTTCCGTGAGTGTTGGCCTCTACTGGGGGCTGTTGGGGTTCCACTTGCTGCAGCTCACAAGGAGTCTGTTGGAAGGCTCTCTGGGGGCTCTGAATGATTTCTCCACCACTACCTTTCCTTCACCAGTGGAAAAATGCTATCCTTACAAGGCCATGTTGCAGGAGACCGCGGTTCAGCTAGTCACGTTCACATTGCAGAGAGCTGAATGATGCCAGGTTCTCGGCTTTGCCCTGTAAGTCCCAGCCGTGACTGGCACGGAAGCAACTAGTCTGCTGAAAAACCAAGCCAGCACAAATGTTTTGAAACAAATTCCACCACAACGCTTGTGTCACTAAACCCTACTTGCTGTAGTTCCAATTAAGCCAACTATTTAATATCATGAGGCACCAAATGAAATAGCTGTACACAAAATTTTAGAAAAGATCAATATGGTAACAAAATTAAAGGTTAGCAGTAAAAAGGACCTGAGAAAAGAAAATATTGATCTGTTGTGGTTTCTGTGTTTGAGTTATTCTTGGGACTTTGTGGAGACTGGCACTGCTCTGATAAAGAGGGAGAAGGTGTTTTGAATTCAAGAATAATTGAACTCAAGAGAAACCGTCCATTTCTTTGGGCCTCTGCTCACCTGTCCCACCTTAGCAGAGAGAGCAGTTTGAAGACCAAAATGAGCTAAGGAGAGAAGCTGCCCTACACCACCAATATCCGTGTGTTTATCATGGTGAGCGGGCTCTGGGTGTTTGTCAGTGAGCCCTTTTCCTTAGTTTATGCTGTCCTTTCCTAACTGTTATTACTGAGACTCTGTTCTGGGATTTTAAAAAAGTAAAAGAAAATGATGAGAAATGATCAGTCAACATTTGGTATGCACGCGTAGGGTATGGGGGCTGGAGTGCAGAGCCCACGGCCAAGGTGTCCATGTATCTCTACTTCACCACCCCAGGGTTTCCAGCACTGAGCCCTAGCCGACGGGGAAAGCCTCAGGCTGGGCTTCGTGCTGGCGAAGCTTGCCAGTCCCTGGGCTGAAGAAGACCAATGAAACCAACAGACCGAGGGTGGTAGAGAGCGAAGAGCCCCAGCAAACTTCCTTGAAGACTCTTTGTTCTAGGAAAGAAAGAGGAAGGAAACTCACACAATGTGCCTGAACGTAAGATCAGTGCTCTCCATCACACATGAGGGGAAATCTGACCAAAAAAACCTTAAAACTGGTTCGCTGCTTTACAGGCACTAGCAAACATGGCTATAAAAGCACATTTCATAACACAAAAGCCTACATAGACGGTAGATATTTTTATAGCTTCCTTAAGTGAGTCGTTAAACCAGCAGTCTGAATTCTCTTAGTCCCCTAAGAGTGGTTAATGAAATATTTTCCTTATTCATTGCCCACAACTGTGGGTGTTTTTTTTTTCTCTATGCACCCTAGAAAAATTCCCAAGACTAGACTTTGGAGGACACAGCCAGTTTGGCGGTGAAATCAGAGTGCCTTTTCTGTTGGGTGTTCGTTTTAGTTCCCTGTGTTCCCAGGGCATACGATGTTTAGAAATGTTTTTCTCTAAACATAGGAATGATTTGCAGCACAATTTTGAACTACCGATTTCCGTATCTTAAGCAGCTTTCCACTTGCCAGTTCCCTTTGGGTCTCCTTTACATTTTCTTATAATGGTTCCTTGTGTCTTGGGTTGTCCTCAGAAAAGAGTTTGGGAGGGGACATGAGTCTTTTTTCAATTGATAGAAATGAAACCATACAGATTTCTGCTCCCTTGTATTTGAGCATGATCTCTCTCTCTCTCCAGCTTGAAAACCTGCTCTATCATTTTGTGTATCTTGACTATTTTGTATTCGGCATTACTTGATTCCTTATGTGCATGGCAATATATTAAAATGTGGGATTTCTATTACCGTGTAAAAGTGTTTTGATTCTGATTTTCAACATATATCCTTGGGAAAAAATTACATTAAACTTTCCATTTCTATTTTCTTCAGCTCATCAGCTTTGCAGAAGAAAAAGGAAACTTAACAGCATTTCACTTTCCCTGTGTTAGCTAATGATGCAATTCATGGTGGAAAATTGTCCTCAATTATGCTGTGTTTCCTGGAGAAATAATATATGTGAAATGAATTGGTGGCCTCCCTCCAGCTCCCAGCACAGAGAATTCCCCCAGCACCAAATCCCACCAGCATGATTGCTATTACTGTTGAACGCTTTAGTGTTGAGCACAGCTGGACAAAAGACACAGTTCTCTGCATCCACGGATAGGCTAACACCCTGGAAAGAGATGGGACAACAGATCTCAGCTCACCAATTTACTCTCACCCCAGAGAGTCGTAAGTGTTTATAAAAGCATGATTGATGGCACTTCCCAGCACCTCCATTGCCATCCCTCTCGGGTGATGACCAATTGTCAGCTGTCTGTATTTTATCACTTGAGATACCTTCAAGTAACACCTGCCCGAGAGATCTGGGATTAGAAACCAGTTCTCTAGTTTAGCAAACACCTGGATTTACTCCACTCTTAACCACATATTTAAAAGACAGCAAATTTTTTTCTCAAAAATATCCACTGAGTAGTACAATGTACCAGCTATAAACAATAGACCACTTTTATCCGCCCTCAACTACCATTTTCACCCTTTCCTTTCTCAGTCATAATGAGGACTTACAGCCACTGTGACTTTACTGAATATGATGAATTGCCTCAACTTGTAGTTGAGAAACACTTCCTTCCCAGAAAAGAAAAGGCACGTGTAAATCACATGAAAAAGAAAGGAAACACCCACTGCCTTTTTATTACGTGTTTACTGTGAATCTAGTTTTTGTGGTTTGGGTTGGGTTGGGTTTTTTTTTTTCCCCCAGAAAAAGTTTCCAAAAGCAAAACCTGTGATAACCTTTTAGTTTAGTGTACTGACTCAACGTATAAACCTTCTAAATCTGTTTACACACCCTGTAACTCTAACAGCGCGAGTTTCTTCCACTTTCTGTTCATACAGATTAAGAACACAGACAGCAGGGCGAGTCTTTGTCGATTAACCTCTTTAGTAGATGTAAAACTGGTGCTCTACAAACCGCCCATTCTCTTTGTCTTGACTTTTCTTGGATCGTTTCTGACCACTCCATCTCCCTCTCTCTCTTTTTTTTCTTTCATCATTTCCTTCCTTTTCCTCTGACAGTTCTCTCCTTTAACTTACTGCTCCCTTTCTGTGCACTTCTATTAATACCTTTCTCTGCCTTACCTTCCTCTCCCTCTATTTCACCTCCTTCTCTCTCCCTTTTCCCTTCTCAGTCTCTCTTTTCTTACCCATTTTACCCTTCTCCTTCCTTCTTTTCCCTCTCTGTAGGGTAGGATACCCATTTGTATTTGTATCTTGGCACATAATTCTTGCTCAACAAATGTTAGGTGAACTGAGTTAAACTTGGTGCCACATTCTTCCCAATTTATTCCCCTCCTTTCTACTGAGCCCAGCAACTGCTACTAACACTTTGTTAAGAAAAGGAACTCATACTATTAAAGCCATGTGTGTTTTCCGAGGTAGACGGAAGATTTCTGTAGCAGGTTACCTAGGTAGCTTTAGATAACCCAAGCCAGAAGTAGGCAGGTTCCCCCAGATACCACCTTGCCAGTACAAGGAAGTCTTTCCTGCCATCTCAGTGTTTGGGGAACTCACACTTGCCTGGGTAAACATGGTGGTCGTATTTGCATCAAGGATAGTGATGTCACGAGAAGCTCACCATCAAAATTTTGGGTTGACGTAAGATTATTCAGAATCATATAAACCCTCCACGAGACCTGGTAAAGGACTCTGCAGTGCTAGATATTTTGTTCCAGAGAAAACTGTCCACAGGTGAGGCGGTTTCACATAAATCTATTTCTATGGCATATAGATATATGCACATTGTAAAACAGCTTTTCTTTACCAGTCATGATTTTGTCTACAGATTGATCAAATCAACTAAAAGAATAAGCTTTAATAAAGGCAACCATTCACTTCTGTTTTGGTATGCAACTGGGGGGACACAAGGTGGGAGTGGATGATGAGAACTGTATACAGTTGTTTCACGAGCGAAAATGTCTCCCATCTCACGGGAAACAGAAAGCGTGATAAGGTTCTGTTTCTCTCTCCTGTCTCTGTCCTGCTGGCAGTGTAACCCTAATTTTATGTCTCCCATTGCCCAATCTCTAGAGGGAAGTCCAAGACGGGAATAAAAAAAATACAAAAACATTTCCAGATTACCATTCATGAAACTTCCCAAGCAGAAAGTGTGAGTGAGGGTATGTGTTACACAGAAAATACCTTGGAAGTCCTTCTTCCCACCTGTGCCATCCTCACCACCCATCCAAAGAGAGCTGCTTCCCTTCCTTAGACCAAATCTTTCCCGCTCTGCCCCCCAACCAAGAACTCTCCCAGCTACCACATGTTTCTGGTTCCTGTCTCCCTCTCCACCCTGTTTCTTTCCATTTCCATTCTTCTAAATCTCAGTCCCTCTCTATGTCATTTTCCCACTTTTGCTTTTCTGGCTCTGTTCTTCTCTACCTATTACTCTAAGTATACGTCACAAGCTAGTAAGAATTAGCTTTCCTTTAGTGAGCAAGGGAGAGAAAAGGATGTAATCATACCATATTTTTTCTTAATCATTTTCTTTATCAAGTTTTTAATAACTCTTGCCCCAGAACTATGGAATAGATGATTCAGAAATGAAGAGTAACAGAAGGTTAATGCGGTTGCCACTGATGGCTCAAATTCTACGTCCAGCAAGTAAGCCTTATGGGGCTTGAAATCTTTTTCTTTTATTCGTTTAACAATTACAGGTGGATCTTGTGCTATTTGTTCTGTATGCCAGGAACTGTGCATGGTATTAGGTTAAGTGTTGGTGACTTAGAGGTGAGTGACAGTTTCCCTGCCTTAAAGATTTTATATCCTAAGATATAGAAATAAGGAGCTTGACAAAAAAAAATAAGGAATAAGAATCCCTTATTAAAATGCAAATGTCTCTGGAAGGATAATACCTTAAGCCTCATTCATTCTCAGATGCTGGGATTCAGGAGAGATGAGAGAATGTTCCATGTCAACTTAAGCTCTGAAAATATGATGTCCTTACCCCACTCCTAGGTGCACATGATGCACAATAACACATTAAAGGCTCTGAGAAGCTCTGTAGGTAATAATTATATATATTTATTAAGTACAGCGTTTTCAAAATTCATTCAAGCATCAACTGTTTCCCCCCAGAGAATACCAACTAATGGCCCACAGAACAAGCACTTTTGGAAATGCTGTTCTAAACCAATCATTAGTTTGGTGGCAATATATTATCTCAACCAGATGAGTATAAAGCCCCACAGGAAAGAAGTGGTACAAAAGACAGGCCCCCCTGGAAGGTGATGGAGGCCCAAGGGCCAGAAAATGGTCCAAAAACTAGTTTGCTAATTTCATTTAATTAATTATGAAGCTGGTGCTACATAGTCAACCCTATGAGCCTATCACAGCCTAGCCCTGCCACTAGCCAGGGATGGGAGAAGGGAAAACAGTCATGCGGCTTTGGCCGAGTCTCACATTATCTCTGGATTCTGATTTTCTCCTTTGAAATATTAGGGATTGGGAATAGATGGGCTCCAATATGCCTTTGTAGCACAAAATTTTAAGTCCAATTATAACCATGTAACACCTCATCTCCAATTTTGCTTTTAAAGAGAAATAAGCACACATTAAAAAATCTAGAAGCATCACTCCACTGTGCCTTATGTTCCTTCTTAAAACTAAGGAAGACTTTTTTATATTACACGTTTTTGTCTCACAAGTGTTACAGGAGATTTTCAAAGGAAAGGAGAACTTGGACCACAATCTGAGTAATCACATGAGCACACAGACCACAGCTGGTGACGTCCCTGACACAAGCAGGTGTTGGTTTTTATTGGTTAAGCCAAAAATCTTCTAAAAAAATTATTCTTAGACACAATGGAACTAGGAAAAAAAGTCATTCAAAGAATGTGGGGGGAAAAAGCACAAGGGGTATCAAACTTCACACTTTGGGTATTCTTCCTTTGATGACACCCTGTTCAAAAATTAGGGGAGTCAGAGGCTGAATCCAGAATCATATTTTTTAATTGAGGTATAGTCAGTTACAATGAGTCCATTTCTGGTATACAGCATAATATTTCAGTCATACACACACACACGTATAATAGTTTTCATATTCTTTTTCATTATAGGTTACTATAAGATATTGAATATAGTTCCCTGTGCTATACAGAAGAAATTTGTTTTTTATTTATTTTATATACAGTAGCTAGTATTTGCACATATTGAACTCCTGATTTATCCCTTCCTACCCCCTTTTCCCCCTAGTAACCATAAGTTTCTTATGTCTGTGAGTCTGTTTCTGTTTTGTAGTTCATTAGTATGTTGTTGTTTTTTTAAGATTTCACATATGAGTGATATCATATGGATTTTTCTTTCTCTTTCTGGCTTATTTCACTTAGAATGACAATCTCCAGATCCATCCATGTTGCTGCCAATGGCATTATTTTAGTCTTTTTTTATGGCTGAGTAGTAGTCCATTGTATAAATATACCACAACTTCTTTATGCAGTCATCTGTCAATGGACATTTAGGTTGCTTTCAAGTCTTGGCTATTGTAAATAGTGCTGCTATGAACATTGGGATGCATGCATCTTTTGAATTAGAGTTCTCTCTGGATATATGCCCAGGAGTGGGATTGCTGGATCATAGGGTAAATCTATTTTAAAGAAGGATTCATAGAGATGAACACTAACTCCCAGGAGATGATCTTTCTGAAAATGTGTTGTTGTGTGTGCATGTGTGTGTGCACAGTGACAAAGATGAGATTGGAGGGAGGGAGAAAGAGACTGGAAAAGTTTCTAACAAAGACCGGATTCCCCTTTGACCACCTTGACTTCCTCTCTGATCCAAAACAAGATGGATGAACCTTTGCCTTTGTTTCCCCTTGTATTTGTCTCCGTTGCATTCCAAAATCATTCCATCATGCTGCTGCATGAAAATAGAATAGTCTTTTTAAAGTTTCTTATATATTTCATTTCATTTTGGAGAACAAAAATTATTATCATGAGAATTGGTCCTGACGAGGATGTGATAATGGTCTCTGAAATATGATGTAATTGACTGACTCTAACAAAAACAATAGCTCCATTAATTAAGTGCTTGCCATGGGTCAAGCATTCTTTAATGTCATCTCGTTTAATCCTCACAATATTCTGTTAGGTATTATTATTCCCATTTCACAGGTGAAGAAATTAAGGGAATTTAAAGGGATTAAATTCTTAGGCCAGATCGCCCAGCTGACTTAGGTATTTCTGACTGGGAAACACAAAATCTCAACCAGCAGACTACATATATTAACCAAGCATGGACTCTGGACATGGCACTATACTAAACAACTAACACCTTCAAAGTCACAAGCACTTTTGAAACCCTCCTGAAAGCTACAGATGCTCTTGTCACAAAATGTACCCAACATACAAATCTTTCCATACATTTGCAATGGGTCCAAGGACCTTCTGAATCTCATCCCATTTTAAGAATTCTTGCCTTAAGTAATGGTACAGAATCCAACTGGTGAAGAAGAAACGATAGCAGAAGGAATGCAACCAGCAACGGCTTGGCCCTCGGTACACAGCAAATTTCCTCTCACAGGACGAGGGGAGATAGTCGTGATTCATTGCACAAGTAGTTACTGGGTGCCTCCCATGGGGAGGACCATGCCAGCCCTGGGAGTAAAACAGGAAATCGTGCAGACAAGGTCCAGTCCTCCTGGAGAATGTTGCTCAGGAGGGGAGACAGGTAAATAAACAGGCGTTAGATTTGTAGCCTCAGGCTGCATTTTTGAGCTTCTCAGTGCTTCTAAGGGTGTCTGAAGGACCAGATAACTTGGTTTTAGATCTACGTCGTAAAGATTGCTATTACATAGTTTCTGTCCCAACGTGTGAAGTCGAAAATATAATGAGTACTTCTGTTAAAAATATTTTTCTTTATTGCCTTTGGTAAAAAAGGAAGCAAATAGACCCACTCTTTCAAATGCTGATTCCAACATCTGTCCTCCCAAATCGGTATGCTCTTCAAATTAGGACTTTTGATTTTCTGTGGATAACAAGAATATTAGCTATTGTTTTTTTGGCGCTGTTTCTGTTGAAATTTAAACACCTTTTTTTGTTGTTCAATGTATCGCCTTCAATTCAGCTGAGGTTGGAGGGGTAAGATGTCTATTCGAAGGAAACCAAGTACACATCCTGTGTACTCATATGGTATCGTTTTCAAGCCTGCCAATTCTTTTTTTTATGTTTATATGAATGCTTTTACTTATTCATAACCCATCTATTTCCACAAAGTAGCTGAGGCAATTCACAAGAAAATATACCATAAAGTAGAAAGCTATAAATAAACTAAAATCAGAACCAGAGAAATTGTGCAGCAATTAGAAAATCAAGACAAGGATGCCGGGTGTAGCCTAGCTGCTCTGGCCATCGTTTTTAAAGAGGAGCCATAAATTTCATGTCAGCATCGGAGGCGATCAAAGTAATCTGATACAGGATTTACAGCATCCATAAAAATAAACATTGATGTCTAGCAGAAAAGACTACAAAAAGTCACGTGAATTTTTAACATAAAACAGAAGAAACTGTGCTCATTGTGCTGAGGGCTATGCCTCCAACCCCTGGGAGTGTGAATTCAGTCTTCTCTGACGAAAAGAGTGAAAAAGCTGGCCACCTTGAGGGGAGTCAAGCTTTCCTTCCTACATGCGTTTGAGAAAAATTTCTTACGGCATCTTTTTAGGTGGGACCCTGAGTGAAGCCAGAGGCAATGTCACTAGAGCATATGCAGTAAAAGTCTTCACAGAGCTGCGTCTCAGCACAGCCCCCAGAGGCAGCAAAGGGCGCAGCAACTGTGTGCAACCAGGCGGAAAGGGCTCCAGGGGACCCCGGCCATGTGATCTCAGCTTGTGAGCTCAGCCAGATCTTCAGGCTGCCTAGAGGGTCGAGAATAAGGAATAAGCAAGATAATGTGCTCACGACCAGAGCTCCCTAGCAACCAGCCTCCATCACGACAGCAATCATGTTGGGAGCGCTTGTAAGACGGCAGGCACTTTATTTATTTATTTGTTTTGTTTTGTTTTGTTTTATTTTTTTATTGAAGTATAGTTGGTTTACCATATCGTATTAGTTTCTGGTGTGCAGCATAGTGATTCAGTTACACACACATATATATACATATATATATTCCTTTTCCTATTCTTTTTCATTATAGGCTATTACAACGTACTGAATAGAGTCCCCTGTGCTATACAGTAGGACCTTGTTGTTTATCTGTTTTACATATAGTAGTTATTATCTGCAAACCCTGAACTCCCAAATTTATCCCTCCACCATCCCCTTTCCCCGCTGGTAACCATAAGCTTGTTGTCTATGTCTGTGAGTCTGTTTCTGTTTTGTAAATAAGTTCATTTGTGTCATTTTGTAAGATTCCACGTATAAGTGATATCCTATGGCATTTGTCTGTCTCTTTCTAGCTTACTTCACTTAGTATGACGATCTCCAGGTACATCCCTGTTGCAGGGCAGGCGCTTTAATGCATCATTTTATTTCATCCTTATAACAACTGTCAAAGGTAGGGACATTGAACAGGACTCTCAGTTGCAAGTGATTAAAGTGCAACTTAAACTCCCTTAAGGAAAAAGAAGGGAGAGAGAGTGAGAGAGAAATTGATTTCTTGGATGATGTATTGGAAAGTCCAGGGCTAGATGGAACTTGTTTCTCTCAGTATCCAGTTTCCATCTGCTGTCTTCTCTGCATGGGAAAGGTGACGTCTCACAGCTCCAGGCCTTCACAGGAAGAGGCCCTGTCTTACAACATCCAAGCCTGCCCTGAACGTAGACGCTCATTAGCCATCTGGGGGTCACTTGCCTACCCCTTGACCCAGTCCGTGTGTCCAAGAGATGGCAGCCCTCTGATTGGCTGGCCTGAAGTGACACCACAAGAACCCTGTGGAGTTAGAGTATGAGGAGCATTGCCCAGAAGGAATGGACGCGCAGCAGACAAAATACCAGTCTCTGCCGTAGGTGTTACGATCCCCACTTTCCAGATGAGGAAATGGAGGCCAAAATAGCGAGTGGCAGAGCCCAGATGCAATTATAAGTCCTACATTAGTCATAAAATCTGAAATGCTGATAGCTTAGCGCACCAAAACATTCATTTTTCCTTCCTGTACATGCCTTACTCAGGTTTGGGGGTGGTGGCTCCCCATAGTCCTCCTGACAGGACCCAGGGGCCCAGGCTGACAGTGAAGTTTCTAGCACCAGAAAGACCTGGATGCAAGGCCCACAGAGCAGAGGAAGAGAAATAAGAAACGCTCCCAGCCATCGCTCCCTCGTAGAGCGAGTCCCATCTGCCCGTGGTCAGGGAGTGCCCGGGAGATGTAAGTGCTCATGAAGATTTCTGAGTCTCGGCCACTAAGTCTGTATGATTCCAAACCTTTGTCTCTTACTTCGTGGGCCTCAGTCACAGATTTCTCAAGTGCCACAAAATCAAATGAAAGCAGTCAGAATTTCCAGCCAGCTCTGAGTGACAGAGGGACAGAGCAGTAGATTCAGGACACAGCAGGCTGACGAAGCTGGCCCGCATCCTGTTCAAAGGGCCGTTTCAGCACCAGCTTCCCCACCGGAGCCGCGGAGAAGGGGGCTGACGTGCAAGCTGATTGCCGCTGCCCGGCATGGGGGGCTGCCCAGAGCGGAGCCCAGTGGACAGAGCCTCCCCCAGGCTGCCAGGCACTGGGCTAAACCCTCCAAAAGTAACTGTACTCTGAAGCCCCGAATTGTATTTCCAAAGTCAGCTCTTCACATGAGTTGTAGTCCATCTTGGATGACAAGAGCAGGCGGTGAGGGTAGACGTCGGTCTGGGCTCTCCAAAAGCCCCCCTGGCCTTGTGCTGTTGCGGGAATCTGAGAGCACTTGGAATCATCCAGGACAATCCATACCTTATTTGTACCCACCGTTTTGATCCCAGACTCCTACCTGACCCATATCTGCACGAGCCAGACTGTGGCCCACACACACCCTCTCTTGCCTCTTCTGGCTTAAACCAGAATTTGACTTGAGCCATCAGCAGAAGGCCTCTCACCTGGGCCCCACTCTGTAGTAAGGAGTTGGTCTTCAACAGGCAGGGGACGAGACCTGAGGCCAAGAGGAAGGAAAAAAGGAAGCTTTCTAGAAGGGCGAAGCTTCTCTTAGCAAAGAGAAGACAATGCTTTTCTTCTCCTACTCCAGACACTGCCCCTAGTCCGATGGCCACCACATCAGGTGTCCCTGCAGACTTCCTGCTTTAGCATATAATATCCATGGAGATACCGCTGATTTTGACTAATTATTCCAAGGACTTCTCTACGTTGCCCAGTCATGGGACTGGCAGGCACCTCTGAACTGTCAACAGAAGTGATGACACTCCCCCATCCCTGGCAGAAGCAATGAGCAGCCAGAATGTCTCCTTCTGTCCTCCTCTTCTGAGCATCCAAGGCCACTTTGGAGGCCACACATCCCAGATGGTGAGGCTCTAAGGAGAGATGCTCGCCTGCCTCAGACATTACATGAGCAAGAAATAGAACCATGTTGCCTAAACTGAGATTTCAGGATTTGTCTGCTGCAGCAGTGAGCATTATTTACCTTAATTTAATATGAGAAATGTGTAATAAAAAAAAAAAAAACCTTAAATGTTTGAAAAATCATACGGTAGGCTTTATTAGATGATGCTTCATTCCAAAAGATCTAAAACATAGTATGTAACTCTTAATCGCCCTTCACTTTTCCAGGAGATGTTTCCAAAATTGTGTACATGAGCTTACATTTTCTTCTTTTCATTCTCAGTTGAGTATGGAGTTGTTTAGTTTGAAATAAGAGTTACCACTTTTGACATTAATAATATCATTTCAAGTCATACCTACATCATACTGAGGGTACTTCCACGTCTTCACTCTAGTCTCAAAATATTGATTGTTACATTTCCCAATTATTTTTACAAAATAAGAAGATAAAGAAAAGAAAAGAGAAGAAAAGAAAAGACAAGAAAAGACAAGAAAAGACAAGAAAAGACAAGAAAAGAAAAGAAAAGAAAAGAAAAGAAAAGAAAAGAAAAGAAAAGAAAAAGAAAAGAAAAGAAAAGAAAAGGATCCCTGGAATTGCCTGAACACACCTGGATGGTCAAAACTGGATGGCGGGTTGGCAGGAAGTGCTTCTGTGTGATGGTTTCAAGTTTTTAGATTTATGACAGTTTGAGTTGAGCTTGGGAACAGGTGGATGAGAGGCTTTGAGATGGGTTTATGGCAGTTTGGTCACACCAGATGGGAGCACAGAAGCCTGCGTGCGTGTCTCCTACCTGGGCTTCTGAAAGGGCCTCCCACCTTGCTTTTCCCCATGCCTGGAAGGCTCATGTACCAGATCACATAACTGTGTCTTTCTCAGCATTCTGTGTTTTCCTCAAATGCCACATGGGTAGGAAAGTCTTTTTTCATTACACAGGTAACCATTCTCCCACACACACAAACAACAAAACAAAAACAGTGATAATGGATTTTGGTGAGGGGGAACAGTTGAGGAAATTTTGAATTTCACTCCATATAAAATAATGTTACTGTATCCTATTAAATTTTTTGAGAGTCGTAACGGTGCTGTGGTTAGACAGGCAAAGATCCTATTCTTGGGAAATACTTGCTGGACGATTGAGGGATGCTTTCATGGTATCTATCACTTACTCTGAGTGGTTCAGCAACAAGAACCCACGTGTGTGCATACACGTGCACATAAAGACATGCACAGGGAGAGGACGGACAGAAAGCACGTGTGGTCAAAGGTTAATAACGGGGCATTTAGGCAATGAAGAAATGGGTGCTCATTGAATACCGCCGTGTCAGGTTTTCTAGAGATCTGAAATTGTTCAAAATGAAAAGGGAACAAACAGTCTTCATTCCTTCTTTCTATCCTTTTATCTTTATTTTTAGCTTTCTTTTCTACGAGCACCTCCCATTCTCTGAAACTATGTACTTATTTATTTAACAGATTATTGGACCTTCTTTTTCCATTAGGACGTAAGCTCCTGGAGCAGTTTTGGCAGACTGGTAAACCTCCTTACCCCAAGCACCTAGACCAAAGCAGCGCTCAATTCATAGCTTTTAAATGAAGGACCCGTCACATGCCCTCAAGTCACACCACATCCCAGCCTCCTTAAGGATGAGTCAGGGGAAGATGCCTTCAACACCTCCAACCCCCCAACAAAAAAAGGGCCCCCCAAACAACCAGCAAATCAGCAAATCTAACTTGACTGTCCACCATCAGCTCTGTGGAGCTACAAAAACGTGGAGATTTCAGTCTCACTGGGGACATCAGACAGTCCACAGGCAATGAAGATGACTGTGAAGACTCTTTCCATTTCGTAAAGTCACTTTGGCAAACGTTGCCCCATTGAAACCTTCGGGTGACTCCCACAAGACAGGTAAAATGATTAGCCTGTTGACAGAGGAGGGGGCCAAAACCCAGAAAGGCTCACGTGACTTCCCCAAAGTCCAGCAAATTTAACTGGCAGAGCTAAGATTTAAACCCAGTTTTCCTGACTCAGAATAATTTGCCCTTTTCACTATACATCAAACCATCTAAAAATATTACAATTACTAACAGGCAGCATTTTTAATTGCCAAATGAGTTCCATATTCATATGTATGCATATACATATCTATATGTTAAAATCACATCCCAAAATAGTCACATAAAAGAAAACAGAGCTTACTTCTTGAAAAGATGGAGCCTTGTAATGTACAATGACAGCGACTTATTTTGTCATTGAGATGGAGGTTCTAGAGGCGCTGGTTTTGAGCTAAGCCTCTAGGGCCTTTAAGGCCAGTGCTTCTGTTCCGTAATCCACTAGCCTGCCCTTCTGAACTTCCACCTCCAGAAAGAGAATAAACCCATTACAGCGGGTGGCCCCAGAGCTCTGACGCTGCACCCTGACAATGCCTAACACCTTGCAAGCTGCACAGAGGCCTGTTTCAATCAATACTTGAATGGAAAGTGAAAACTAAAAAAAATTTCGAGCGTTGCAAGGAATACCATGAGTCAATACTATACCACTTGCCAGATAGGAAGAGGCAGGTTGAAAAGCATCATTCCTATCTTATGTAAGAAACAGAAAGCTTAATTCCTAGGAGCTGGCACTGATTTAAAAATCCAACAGTATCTCTAGTTAGACTAGAATGCCTTTTGATCAAGGCTTAACTCAGGTAATTACATTCCCATCCAAATTTTCAGTGGTCTCCAATTTGCTCAAACGGGCTTACAGACTTTCTGTACAATAAATTCAGTGTTAAGTTAAACCAATGCAATGATCAAATATACATTTTATATTTTAGAAACCTATGCTGAGGAAACTGACTAGAAAGTCTACATATAAGTCTTTGTGGGGGGTTTTTTCTTTCTTTTTAAAAAAGCCTTATTAAGATACAGTTAATATACCGTAACTTACCTATTTAAGTACACAATTCAATGTTTTTAAATATAGTCACAGGGCTGTGCAACCATCTACCACAATCTAATTTTAGAACATTTTCATCACCCAAAAAAGGAACTCTGTACTCATTAGCAGTCACTCCCGGTTCCCTCCAACCCTCCTCCTCCCCCAGCCCCTTACAACCACTGATCTACTTTCTGTCTCTATAGATTAGCTTGTCCTGGACAGTTCATGTGAATGAAATTATGCAATTGTGATCTTTTGTAACTGACTTCTTTCACATAGCGTAATGTTTTCAAAGTTCGTGTTGTAGCACGTATCAGTATTTCATTCATTTTTATTGCCAAATAATATTTCCTTATATGAATACACAACATTTTGTTTATCCATGAATCAGCTGATGGACATTTGGATTGTTTCCACTTTTCACATTTTCTTTCTATTTTTTTGAGGGGGGAGATAATTAGGTTTATTTATTTATTTTTATTAATTTATTTACTTAATGGAGGTCCGTGGAAGATTGAACCCAGGACCTTGTGCATGCTAAGCACCCACTCTACCAATTGAGCTATACCCTCCCCCACTTTTGACTATTATGAATAACGCTGTTATAAACATTCATCTACAAGTTTTTGCGTGGATATGCATTCTTGTTTCTCTTGGGTATATACCAAGGACTGACATTGCTGGGTCATATAGTAACTATATGTTTAATTTTTTGAGGACCTGCCAGACTGTTTTCCAAAGTGGCTGAACCATTTTACATCCCCATCAGCAGTGTATGAGAGTTGCAACCTCTCCATGTCCTCACCAACATTGTGTGAATTTTTTATGATAGTCATCCTAGTGGGTATGAAGCAGTAATGCATTGTGGTTCTGATTTGCATTTCCATAATGGTTAATCACGTTGAGCATCTTCACACGTGCTTGTTGGTCTCATGCATATCTTATCAGGAGCAATGTCTCCTTGCATCCTTAGGCCATTTTTAATTTGGTAATTGGTCTTCTCATTGAGCTGTGAGTTATTTATGTATCTTGGTTGACAAGTCCCTTGTCAGATATATGATTCCAAATATTTTCTCTCTTTCTGCCTGTTGCCTTTTCACTTTCTTGATAGTATCATTTGCAGCACAAAAGTTTTCGGTTTTGGTATACAGTCTAATTGCTCTTTTTTTTTTTTTTTTTTTTTTTGTCACTTGCACTTCATTGTTGAGCTGGAAATACTCACTCTTCCTTCTGTGTGTTTTTCACACTACTACCATACTCTCAACTTCTAACACCAGATGTGTGGGGTTTTTTTTTCCCTCTGCACCAATTTTCCAACACCAGCTGAGTGTCCTACAAGTCAACTCAATTCTGACATTATCTACCTGGAGACAGTGTCAGATTCCACAAGCAAGGCCTCTCCCCCCACTGCAGATGTCTGTCTCAAGTCTAGGTGGTCACCTATGCTTCTGCTCAACTGGCTGTAATTGGAGGTTCCCACAATCCCCTCCTTATGTTCAATTAATTTGCTACAGAAGCTCACAGAACTCAGAAAAAACTCACTTACTTATATTTGCTGATTTATTATTAAAGGATATGATCAAAGAGATGGATGAATAGCCAGATGAGGAAATACATAGGGCGAGGTCTGGGAGAGCCCTGAGCAAGGGAGCTTCTGTCCCCATAGAGCTGGCATGGGTGACCCTCCCTGCATACAGAGGTGTTCACCAACCGGGAAGCTCTCTAAACCCCGTGCTTTGGGGATTTTTGTCAAGGTTTCATCACGTAGGCATGATTGATCATTAGTTCAGTTCTCAGCCCCATCTCCTCTTCCTGGAAGGTAGGGGTGGGGCTGAAAGTTCCAAGCTTGTAATCATGGCTTCGTCTTTTGGAGACCACTTTCCGCCCAGAAATCCACCAAGCATTGTCTCATTAGAACAAAAGATACTCCTACCACCCAGGAAATTCCAAGGGGTTTAGGAGCTGTGTTCTGACGTCAGAATCACCGCCAAAGATCAGACATTAGAACTAAAGATGCTGCTAGTGCTCTTATCACCTGGGAGATGACAAGAGTTTTAGAAGCTCTGTGCCAGAAACAGGAGGCAGAAACCAATATATATTTTTTTCAATTATTTCATAGCTGTCCTGTCCAAGAAACTGTTGCCTAACCTGAGGTCATGAAGACTTACTCCTATGTTATCTTCAAAGACTTTAATAGTTTTACCACTTACTTTTAGGTCCATGATCCATTCTGAGTCATTTTTGTGTGTGATGTGAAGGTAGGAGTCGAACGACATTGTCTTGCATGTGGATATTTGGTTGCCTCAAAACCATCTGTTAAAAAGTCTGCTTTCTCCCATTGAATTGTCTCAGCATCCTTGTCGAAATCAATTAACCAGAAATGTAAGGGTTGGGTTTAGTTTTACATTAGTATGCCTTACATACTTCTCCAAAAGTTACAGCTAATTAAATTGATTGGTTTTATTGTTTGGGAAATACCTGATGTATTCCTAAAAAAAAAAGAGAATTTGCCAAGTATACATCGACTCATAAAATATGGTATCTTAAAGATGACTTTAAGCCCCCTCCACGTTTTATAAGGGATATCAGTTTTCAAATCAAAATATTAAATTAATGCATCTGCAATAGTGGGATCTATGAGGCCCGGAACTGCGCTAAGCCCTCTCAGTATGGAGGGCATTTAATTTCCCCAAGAGGATTATGAGCTCAGTGTATGTTTGTTTCTCCAGATGAGGAAACTGAGGCTTGGAGGACTTTATGTAAATTGTCTCACACAGCTAGTAAGTCCCTTGCACATTTCCAAATCTCAGATGAACTGAGCCCCCTCTGTAAAACAGGTATAAACTGCAGATATTGCCTATTAGCAGACATAAAAGCCTCAATGTTTCCTCAGGGTCTGATGACCCAAAGCAGCCCATTACAGACCTGAAATTTCCTTGACGGCCCCATGTTTCATTTTAAATTCATGCAAAATATTTCATCTCCATGATATATGCATTTGTTTTAGCTAGAAAATATATGTGTTTAGTTAAAATGAAGGTGGTTCCTAAAGGTGATGCACAGAAGTAGGGAATTCCTTTTTTGTCTTCCTCATCCTTTTTAAATTACAATTAAGCCTTTTCAGGAACTGTACATATTTCCTCTTCTAAAGCCACCCAGAACCATCCTTAAGGTCTCCCTGAAAGAGCCTGAGGGGAGTCACAGGATTCCGCTGATAACGTCGCTGTGTCTGACTGATGGACTCCACGTGTTCCTGAAGCTTGGCTATAAAACAATTTCCTTTAGGCAAATCTTATTTTCATACTGACTTACATTCTAGGAGCGAAGATATATTCCCACAGGAACAAAGAAATGTAGCTCCAACATGTAATTTTGAAACAATTGCATCTGTAGGAAGGGTTTTCAAAATTAGGTATTTAAAAAGAAAGTGCATCATTTTTGATAAAACAATAATAAAGCCAAACCAAGTCAATATCACGCTAAAACTTTAAATACTGTGCCAGGATCTGCATTTCCTTGTTGGGTAGCTTACTGGAAAGGAAATTTGTCTGCTGTGTACTCTGGGCTTTGTAATCAGTCTATTAGTGGTTTTAAAAGAAAAAAAGGTGGTAAAATGCTTAACATCTTTGAATGTGTCAGTTGAGGTCAATTATTCTCTTAGGTAATCCGCGATTAGACCCATTGTTGGTTTTGCTTAATATTCTTTGTATTTTTTCAATAGTGGAAATGGGTTTATTCTGCATATGTCATCATAATCCTAATTTTTACTTCTAGGACTTGATATTCACAATTGACGTGTAGTTTTCTGACTTAGCAGTCAGAAAAGGAAAGGAAAGACCTGCCAGTCAGCTGATCTTGAATTTTAATAATATCTGAAGGTCTTTCTTAAACCTATTAATTAATCTTGAGGGAGTAGCAAAAGGGACAAGTTGTCAGAGCAGGATCCTGCCCTACCCGGGATGTCCCAGGCAAACTGAGGAGGCAGGCAAGCCAGATGTCTATTTGCAAGAGGACCGTGAGGTATCTCAGGAAGCACATGTCCTGAGATAAAAGGATCACAGTGTAACGAAGAGAATCCAGTAAGAAAGCTTTGGTTCCAGCAAAAGATTGACAGCACTCTCAAATTGAATAGTTGAAGAGCTTTTAATAAAGATTCTATCTATATACAAAGGCGTGACCAGAATTTATATACAACAAGATCTGGTACAATGTCTTAGGGCGAGACTGTGTGGTCCCTGGAATATAGAAAGAGAGGGCACAGGCTGCAGAAGGAGGGTGTGGAGGAAGAAATACCCTGACCTCATGTTCCTCATTGGCCCAACCCAACCAAACCCCAAAGGGCAAGGCAGCCCATTGTGCCCACTTGGGTGTCAATGTCCTCCAGCCAAAGACTTCCAGGAACACGGTGGCAGTTGATCAGTTGAGTTTATTGTTCATTACAGTGGACAAGAATGTACACACTAGAAAAGCTTGGGCAGTCTTAGTAAGGAGATGTCACAAAGGATTTATTCCTAGGATTTCGGGTTGGTGGTACGTAATTTGAGGAAGGGGTAAAGAAGGGAGAGGCTTTGCTCTAGGTTGGATGCTGCAGGGAAGTGAGGCAAAAGCCTCTTCCCAGTTATAGCTACAGCCTCCCCCCATTGCTTCCTCATTCCAGATGAGAGTTATTCAGATATTCAGCCATAGTGTTGCCCCGCTTCCTGACAGCATCCCCCTCCTCTAGCTAAAATGGTTAGCTGTGTTTGTGGCTTGGATAGTGTTCAGCTTTTTGTCTATGCCGACGTAAGGGGAGAGTGGTTTTGCTGTCTTGATCCACGTAGGTCAGAGGCTGGCCCATCTGATGCTGAGGTTGTGTGTCAGATACCAAGCTCTGTCTCTCCACATACACCCTGCTGTGCATGCGAGGAGGCTGATCTGTGGGCAAGAGATGAGCAGTTCCTACTCCCCAGGACCTGGCCTGATACAATCAGGCCTTGGGATTCTCCTGTTGAACATAAATATTTCACAAGCCTCAACATCAGGCAAGACCACAGAAGATGCAAAATCTGAGTCCAATGTGATGTTTGTCATCAGGCCTCATCTCTGAGCCCAGCTCCCCAAGGGGAGGAGTAAGAAGTGATGCAACTGTTTATTCCTTGAAAAGAAAAGCCACTTACAAAGCACTAGCGCTCCAGATGCCCTGCCTTGGGCTGCCTCCTAACAGAACATGACATGAAGGGTAGACACTAAGGGTAGACATGAAGGGTCCTGAAGGTCGCTGGACACTGCACCTTGGGCATCTCGGAGGCCGGGTTAACTCTGGGAAGGTGTCTGGCAAGGTAATGGGGAAAAACTGCATCCCAGCACCTAATGGGAAGTGATGCTCAGTGAAGCAGAAGAGGCCATTTGTCCATGAACACAGAAGGGATACCCTCTGGGGGACCCCCAGAAACACATAAGGGTCTCTGCAGAAAGCTGAGATCTTGAATTATGTAGAAAGAAGAAAGGACCAGAGTAATTTGGGCTTACCGTTATGGTAGCTTTGTTAATCTCCATGGTCTGCTGAGGCTTAGAGGAACTTAGTATACATATTTAAAACACCAAATCAACTAATTCTATATGCATTTAATTAAAACGAGCTCAGTTTGGCAATGATGCACAATGCACTTTTAACAGCTTTGTGCATCATTCCCAACCTGTAAATGTAGATAATCATGCTTACTTATTTATAAGGTTCTTTGAGGTTTGGGGATGAAGGGCTCTTTAAAAGTACAAAGCATTAATTTTTTGTGACGGAGCACTATACGAGAAACGAGCATGAAGCGATATAAAAATTTTTGTGTTCTTTCTTGCTTTCGGTTTTCGGTTGCTTTCTTCACAGAGACACAAAAGCCAGTCTCCAACAGGAGATCTGGGGTTTGAGATAACAGAACTAATCAAGTACTATAAGTATAAAATCCTGGATAGGCTGGAATCGGCTACTCCTTTGGAAGATGTGAGAAGTAAATTGATAGACAAGGTATTTTGTACAAATGAACTCATTTCAGTAAGTTGCACTGATAATCCTAAGAGTATGTAAATGCACCTCTATTTATAGACGCATTATATCCGTTTTTGACCAGGACGAGCCAGTGGAGCAATAGCAATAGTCAATCATTACAAGTAACTGGACCGCAAGAGAAAAATGTGCCAGTTGCTAGGTGATGACTTTCAATCTATCATTTTAAGCAATAAATACAAGATGAAGTTATGAGGAGAGAAGCTATTCATAGCTAAAACTCTGGCTAAAATGGCTATTATTTATTGCACGGAACTGAAATCGGATGAAGTTGAGAAACCCAGTGTACCAACTCAGAAGCCCAGATGCTACACCAGCGGACATCTTTCAAGGACAAACCCAAAGGTAAATAGAGAGCAAGGATTTAGGAGGAGGAGGATGGAGACGATGAAGGTTAAAAATAAGCTGGACTCGACTGTGTCCCTTACTGTTTCAAACCATAAAAGGCACAAGGAAAAAATATTGATTCATTATTCAGAACTTTCGCATTTCTGATAAAAAAAGGAAATTCTAGCAAATCCTATCAACTAGTTAACATGTGGCAATAATGTATTTCGCTCAATGGTGTATGCAAACGCTATGTGAGACCCTGTGTTCCTGCCCTATGAGAACATGGAAATTCATTTGGGAAGGTAGGTAATGCAAATGAAATCATCAGAGAGTCACAAAAGGCATTAAAAACCATTAGTTAGAACCAATGCCTGGCCTAAAACAAGCCCTCAGTCAATGCCAGGTTAACCATAACAAAGTGTGCGGTGTGGTGGGCGCTGCAAGGGGCACCTGCTGCTGGTCCTATACGGTGGGAACCTCAGCTGTCTAAGACAAGGCTGAGAACCCCGTGGCGCAAGAAAAAGCCTGCCCTCGTTCCCCGCTTTCTTTAGCCAGCCCGATAACCTAGAGCAGTGGGGCTCATACTCCAGCGTGCGTTAGCGTCACCTGGAGAACTTGGTAGACAGATCACAGGTCACGGGGGCCCACCCACAGAGTTTCTGAGCCAGTAGTTCTGAGTAAGATAATTTGTATCTCTAAGGTGTCCCCAGGTGATAGTGATGCTGCTGATTTGGGGAGCACATGTTGAGAACTGCCGGTCTCAAAGATTGTAAGGACATTTAAAAGCATGAAAGGGGATACTAATAACAGCTAGAATTCACTGTGTGCCCACAGTGTCACTATGCCTCCCATCCTCCCATAGGTGACAGGGCGACAGATAGACAGACAGATAGATGGACAGATGGACAATAGAAAGTCTATTTTTCACATATGCACAAACACAAAAATAGGCATCATTTATTTCTATTTTATAAATAAAGACCTAGAAGTAGGCTCAGAGAAATTAAAACACTTGCCCGTAGCATGTAAGAGGAGGAACCCGCCCCGATTCTATTCTGCATCTCTGCAAGGTACCAGTCACCTACCAACAGCAAACAATACCAGCTTCATGGTGTTGAAAGTGCTTAAAAATCCACCAAAACCAGAAAGAAGAACAAAAAAAAAAAGGCACAGAAGCCTGGGGTCTTTAAGACAAGATGACATAGCCTGGCGCTCTGCAGGTTGCAGAGAATGGACTGGCTTTGAGCTGCACGGTTTTATTGCTTGGGGTGACCCTTGGCAGTGATGAGGGTGGCTGGGCTTTCCCTGACAGCTCTAACTTGGTTATGGCTGAAGCAGAAACTGGCTGGCGTGACCTTCAACATCCAGAGAAAGGACCAGAGGAGATGCTTTACAATTACATCTTCTCTTTGAAGGGCTCAATTTCCCCTGTTGACCGTGACCCCAAGGATAATTGTAAGTGGAAGCTGAGGGGTAAGAGCTATAGAAAGCGTCTTGTCTCCCTCCTCCGCCTCCTCTTTCCATGGAGAGGAGCCTTTTTTTCCTGAGCCAAGTGGCCATGTCACACTGGAAGGGGAAACCTTTTCCCCTCAGCATATCTACCCAGGCTCTTGCTCCCTACTTTGAGATGACTGAAGCCCCACAGGTTTTGTTCCAACCAGGTATTCCAGTTTGACTCACCAAGGCATCAGTGTTTCTTCAAAGCTCTTGAGGTGGTTCTAATGTGTCGCCACGTATGAGAAACACTGTGTGGGATCTTGTTGGCTTACATCTACAATCTCTCCTCCTGCTACTTTCTCCCCTCTAAAAGCATGCTCACGTTATCCAAACTCTAGGAGAAAATACTTTCATTGACCCTGGATCTCCACAAACTACTTGCCATCTATATTCTTAAAAAATAATAAAGGTTATGTATGCCTGTCTATTTAAGACCACTGTATCTAACCCCACAAAAGCAGGCTTTGGTCTCTAAAAATCCTATCAAAGCAGGGTTCTCTGCTTTTGTTCTTTGTTTGTTTTTTTCAATTCAGATACTAATAATCTATGACCTTTTTCTCAGTTCTCCTCCTCCTCAACTTTAATGATGATGATGCAGTTGATGCTAGTGACTAATCTTTGAGCCCCTTTCAAGACTTGAATTTGTGACTTCAATTAATACTGCATTTCCTACCTTACCAATCTTTGCCTCCATGTCACTTTAAGTCTTTCCTCATCCTCTACCCTGTATTGTAGGAATTCCTCCAAGTTTCATGCACTTCCATTTCACCTTAGTAATCTCACCCATTTGCAGGAATCCAATAATCACTTTATTATAAAGTAGGTAATGGGGTCTCAACATCCTTATCTGCAGCCCGTGACCCTCAGAAAGTCTAGACCGGATTCTACCTGTATATCCCCAACAGATCTCAAAGTCAGCGTGTCCCAAAAAGAACTTATCATCGTCTTCTACCAGTGTCTCTTCCCCTCTCGCTTCTCTTAGATGGACTCACCATCTTCATCAGCCACTCAGAGTTGAAACCTTGACATTATCTTGGAGTCATCTTTGTTTTCTTCCTTTTCTTTCCTGCCCTCAAGAGCACATTCTCTGTAATTGTGCCAATAGCTTTATTGAGATACAACTGACATACAATAAACTCTTTAATTTGATCAATTTTGACTATATCCATGAAACACGCAAGATAGTGAACATAACCATAACCCTGAGAGACTGCCTCAGGCTCTCCTTCCCAGCTGGGATGTCCTCCCCATCCCAGTCAACCACCAACTGCTTCCTGTTACCAAAGGTTATTTGGCACATTTTAGAATGATACTGATCTTTTCCTGTGATTATTTGCTATTGTGCTCTTTTGTGAAGCAAAATGTTTTCTTTTGCTAAAATGTTAATTTACTTATTAAACAAATTTATTATTATTATTATTGCTATTATTGTTGTTGTTATTGTTATTATTACTACTACATTTGAGGGCTCTTTGTATGTATCCTGGATATGAGCTCTTTGCCAGATATATGATCTGCAAATATTTTCTCCCTGCCCATGACTTATCTTTTGATTCTCATCATGGTGCTTTTGAACAGAAGCTCATAATTCTGATGGAGTCCAATTTATTTTTTTTCTTTTATAGATCACACTTGTGGTGTTGTGTCTAATACATTTTTTCTTAATTCAAGATGATGAAGATTTTCTTCTATGTTTCCTTCCCAACGTTTTATAGTTACAGGCTTCACATTTAGGTCTCTGGTGTATCTTCAGTCAATTCTTGTATGTAGCTTGGGGTATAGATCAAAATTCCTTTTTTTCTCTTTTCACGTGGATAGCACAATGTCCTACACCATTTCTTGGAAACTCTAATGAAACTCTCTCTGCTCTGTTGAACTCAATCAACCATGTATCTGTGAGTCACTCTACCCTCTACTTTTGTACCATTGATCAGTTTGTCTACGAGGGTGTCAATATAACATTGATTACTGTATCTTCATAATAAGCCTGGAGACCAAGAAGTGTAAGGTTTGTTCTTCATTTTGAAAGAACTGGCTATTCTAGGTCTGTTGCATTTTCATACAAATTTTGTGGATTTTGACTGGGATTGCACTGTATCTGTAGATCACCTTGGAGAAAACAGGTGTATTAGAATAACAAGCCTTCAGATCCATGGGCAGACTATGTCTCTCCATTTATCAAGTCTGCTTAAATTAACCACAGCGATGTTTTGTAGTTTTCCATATACAAGTGGTATTCATCTTTTGTTAGATTAATCCCTGAATATCCTGAGTTTTACCTTGTATGGATTCTGTGTACTTTTATATTCCTATAAATATCTGTGAGCTTTGTTCTGGAATACAGTTAAGTTACTTGGAAATTAGAAATGGTTTGATTCTTTGGGGTCTTGCTATAAAGCTTTGTTAGGCAGAACCAGAGCAGTACTTAGTCCAGGATTAATTTTTCTCCAGTAGTGAAGTAAAACCCTTCCGAGCACTCTGCCTTATGCCTTGTGAATTACGACGTTTTCTGTTCTTGCTGGAGCGAGCTTGCAGTCTTCCTGGCCCTGTGTAAGGTCTTAAGGGCTGTTCCCTCTAATCCTCTTGGATGACTCTTTTCTTGGCCTTGAGTGGTTTCCTTACATGCAGCCCCTGCTCATTATTCAGCTGAATGTGAGAGAGACATCCTCTACAGCACCCCCGCCCCCGAGTCCTGTCTTCTTTTGTATTCTCCCCTGCAGATGCCAGGGGCTTGGGAGCTTGACCTCCCTACACCCCCATTTTTGTCTCAACACAGGAAGGCCACTGGGGTCCACCAGAGTTCTTTTTCCTTTCCTGCTCCAAGGCCTGGAAACTTTCTCCAAGAAATAACGGGGGGTAATCATAGGACTCACCTCATTTGTTTCCCATCTTTCTGAGAGCACTGTCCTTCATTGTCTGATGTCCACTGTCTTGAAAGACTGTTTCATGTGTTTGTCCATTTTTTCAGTTATTTTAGGTGGGAAGACGAATCTATTCCCTATTATTCTATCTTGGCTGTAAGTGGAAGCCCTCCGAACCCCCATGATTGTATTCTGCCATTTCTCGTCCGTTCCATGCTTTCTATTCCACTGAGCTCATTGCACAAACAACATTGTAAAAACAACAATGAAATAGCTTTAATTTATGAAACCTTCACTGTATGCCAGGGCCTGTGGCACACACTTGATAAACAGAATGTCTAGCAACCATGGCTATAAGTTGGACTTATTTATTTATAAAATATTTCAAACATTTAGAACAGTTGAAAGTCATATAAATGTTCTCAAAATCTAGAATTGATAATGCTCATCTTGTGCTGTATTTGTTTTGGCAAAAGCTAAAATTCTCTTTATGTCTTTCTCCCCAGACCTGTTCCCAACCTTCTCTCCCTGAAGGTAACCTTATTCTGGAGTTGGTATTTTTCAGGTCCATGGGTTTGTACTTTCAAGGTGGACTTACTATCTCCCTTTTACTAATAAAGAATCTGAGGCTTAGAGAGATTAAGTAACATGTATGGGATCACTAAGACTGGAGGCCAAGACTCTCGGCCCAAAGCCACGTGCTTCACTACAAGAATACATCCATCTTCCCGAAGCCCTATTCAAATCACATCATTTGCCAATTTTGATTGCTCTCCCTGAATTAAATATAAGTTCCTCATCTCGACTTTATAGTCCTGACAAAGCGTGACTTCAGGGCACTCCTATTCTGTGAAACCTCTTCCAATCATACAGAACCACGCTTTGTTCCAGTATTACAGGGAATTTTCTTCCTGCTGTGTCATTGCCCGTATTTTTTTCCTCCATCTGAAATGTCCTCTTCTCCCTCTTTCTGTAGATTAAAAACCAGGTTGATCTCGCCCAGACAAAACACATCATGGATTCATTCACTGATTCATGCCAGACATTGGTGCCTGCAAAGAGGAGATGACCGGTGGCTGCGTGAGTCTCTGCTCCTTCCCTCCACCTGGGTATTCTGCCCCTCTCCTCAGAACCCTAGAGCAAAGCATTTTTCATCTCTTACCCCAGCATTTTGTCTACATGATCTCCCTCTTCTAAATGTAATTTCATCTCTGCTTTACCGTGAATGCCTAGCACAGTGCTTGTATACAAAAGGGGTTTCCAACTACAAGCTTATTAAACTGAATTATCCACTCAAAACCTGGATATCTTGGAAAATGTAGGAATTGATAAATATAGGAGTATTTGTTTTTAATTTACTTTCAGCTACTTGAAAAATACGGGGGGCAAGAGTTTCCTTTTCTAGTTCATACCTAGAGCCCCTTCAAAACGTCCAGTGCTCTGGCCCACGCGGAGTCTTGCTATCCAGCGTTCCTCCAACAAACCCCTGAAACACAAAAGGACATCTCACATCTGTCCTCCTACCCACAGAAAATGGCATTAACATCTTAAAGTATGTTGTCTGAAAGACATTTGGGTCTAAGCAAGTGATATTAGGCCAAATTTTCACACTGATCCAGTTTGATGTTATCTTACCCCATAAATGTGTTGTTTGGGGGTGGTGTGACTGATTGTATGTTATTATTATTGCCACGTAAAGTACCACTACCATGAAAGGAATTGCTGTTCGTGGGTCTTTTTATGTTTCCTGAGCTGCAGAGCAGCCCTACTTGAGCTAGAATGATGGATACAGTGGATTCATCGGCTAATTCCATGTGAGTTTAGTCCCATTTTATAGCTCCCCCTACCTTCAACTAACACAGGATAGTGACTTTGAGATTATTCATTGCATCAGGCAGAAGAAAAATCATGTATTAATGCTACATATTGTGAAAAAAAAATGTATGCTCTAAGGCATGAAAAGTATTGGTGCTGGATAGAAAGGCTTGAATTTACTTCTACAATTTGTGGCAGATAATTGCACCCAGCTAGGTGGATTAACTAAAGAATGAGAAGAGAAAAAAAAAAATCTAAAACCCAGAATAAAAATTCCAGGCTGCTTCACCTTATTCAACACTGTGGGCATGGACACCTGATTTGGACATGTACACCTGATTTGGACATGTACCATTGCCTTTTAATTATTCATCCTCCCAGAAGCTGGACAGACTAGAAATGTGCTAAGGTGTGTTGTGGGAAATAATGAATTCTCTGCCATACGCACGCTCCCCACCCTCTGCTCCATTCACTAGCTGTAGCTACAGCAACTCCCTGAGGCTCTGGTCCAAGGAGGAGCCTAGCATCACCCTTCTGGAAGCACATCCATCTTCAGCCCAGACCAAGCTGTGTCAGTGGGCATCCTTCTGGTACCAGTGCAATTCAGATCAGTGGGCATCTGCTGAGTAAGTACCTATGGTGTGCCAGACACAGCACTGGGTTCTATAGTGGACGCAAGGTGATGTCTGGTCTTGCAGCTTTCATGACTAAGTAGAACTGTAAGGAACCTTAAGATACTGTGTTAGAAACTATCATTATATGTGGCTCACCCAAAAAGGAAACACGTTGTTCAGCCATCCCATTCTGTAATGATGTGTCTGGCCTGTGTGCTCTGACCATTAGGTTCTTATTTTAATTTAGAGTTGGGTCCATTCTAACATTGGTAAAATTAAACAGTTTTCTGACCAGGACTTAATAAAAAACAACAAAAAGGATTAAATAGCCAGGTTGGACCCACCACAAAACAGTTTAGATGTAATATACTAAATAGATAGTAATACATATATGCATATTGATTATACATGCGTACTCAGTATTAAAGTTTAATAACTAAGCCATAACTAATACGCAGAGCTAACTAAAATTTAATCATAATGTGAGCAGTCTTGCTAACAGTGTTGCCCAAGGGGATGGCGCCATCTTGGTGGGGTCTAGTTCTTCTCGGCTTATGTCCTGGTTCTGTATCTGCCTGCTCAGTCCTTTTGGTGTCCAAGACTGGTCCCATGCTAGGCCATTTGCTTAGTGTTTTATTCCAAGGCTGACACACTGTTACAGAGAGTTATCATTCTCTTTTTCTGTCATTGCTCTCAAGGGTCAAGCTTTAGTTCTTCACTGAAGTTCTTCACTTTATTTCGTTATATTTCACTACACTCCAAGCTATTGTTGTTCCTAATTTGCTGTTGCACAAATGTGTGCAGTGCTGGACTGTAGGCTACTCACTATTCTCCAGGGAACACAGAAAAGAGAATGATGAATTCTAAAACGACAACGATGTTTGATGATAATGGCTAGAAATTTTTGTCTGGCAGAGGATGTATGGAAGGGTATTCCAAACATAGGGACTAGCAGAGACAAATACAATAATTTGTTGATGTGAGTGGCATGTTTAAAGAATGTGTGGCCCCCAGTGTGACTGGAGTCCAGGTGGGTTGAGATGAGATGAAGCTGGAGAGGAAGCAAGATTTTGGAGGTCCCTGAACGCCATGATAGAGATTATGGAGTTTGTCCTTTTAAAAAAAAAAACTTATCTTTTGGCTTTTGCTAAAGCAGGTCTTGACATGATCTAGTTTGTTTTTTTCCGAAGGAAATGGACTGCAATGTAGCAGGTGGACCAAGGAGGTGAAGGACAGTGGCAGGCGGATGAACTAGGGTCATGGCAGTTACCCAAGTGAGAGACAATGAATATCTCAATGAGGAAGGTAACAGAGAGAGTGGGAGAGTATGTCATTTCAGTTGTAGATTCAAGGGACTTAAATTGTATGAAGGGACGAAGAAAAAAGAAGAAGTCAGGGTGAAGTGCAGATTTCTGAATTGGATGACTGGGTACATTGTGATACCATTAATTCAGATTAAAATATAGGAGGTAGGCTTCCGCTTTGAAGGGATTTGGAGGATGGGGAAAGGTAGAGATGACACTCTAGCCTGGAGTAATCCTTGGCTCATGGCCTGGCCTCTGGTCCTCCCCCTTCTAAAACAGGGTCAAGGGGCAAGGTCATTTCTATGGCCAATATGAGGAATGAAGCTTAGTTCAGCCAATGCAAGGAAGAACACACCTGAGTATGTCCCACTCTGGTAACAACTGGCACCTAAATGCCAAGTCTTCCAGATCTAAGCCACCTGTATAAATTGACCTGTCCTCTCTCTGCAGGAGGTAGCTAGAATTATAGTCCCCAATCCTTTCCTCCTTTCTATATCCACAGCCTTTGTCCTGTATCTTTGCAGTGCCTCCCGCAAAAGACCGAGTGTACTTTCCTTTGTCTTGCCTTCGAGTTTGACCAGTGAGATGTTAGTAAAGTGATGCAAGCCAGGGCCTGAAAGGCGCCTGTGCAGTGGGGATTGCTTGCTCTCTCTTTTGTACTTCACCCACCACCATCAGGAGTGCGTTCCCCTGGGTCGCTGTTTCCCCTTCACTCAGGCTCTACCACGAACATTTACGAAGCAGAGCCAATCCAGCAGCCACAGCTTGAAGCCGAGATGCCCAAACTCACCTGAAAAAAAAATAATTATTTTATGCCACTGAGTTTCGGTGTTTTTTGTTATGGAGTGGAAACTAACTGATACATCCAGTAAATGAAAAACACAGTTATGGGTGGTGATCCTCTCAGCTGCTCTTCAGCCAGCTGAGTGTTGAGAAAGGCGGGCATAGCCTCCAGCTTCTCAAATGCTGATCTGAACAGCAGCTGGTGCAGCGACAGCTGAGGTCAGACAGATCTAGGCACATTAATGATGGGACCCTTCTTGGATTTTCAGACACCACTCAACAAACGTCCACTTCTGCTCACGGTTGGCACTGTGTTTATGTTTCACAGACCCTTGGGAACAGAAATTTCACTACCAGGTGTGGACTTTTGCGAACTTTAATTACTCCTGAATCAAGAAATTCTTCCTATTTTGAATCTCAATTTCACATTCCATCCTAACTCTTCAATTATTTATGCGGCGGGCTTGGGGAGTTCATTTTGTTTCCTGCACACATAGCCTATCTGGTCAGATACCAACTTTAAATCCTTGAAGACAAGTATTAAGTAGACCTTTGGCCTTTCTTTCCCTGGGTAAACAAACCAAACTCATTTAACCTTTCCTCAGAGGTTCAATTTGCCAATTATGTGACTGTCTCTCTGCTCTCTTTTGTACCCTTTTCTACTTTGTTACATCTCTTCTAGGTTGTAAAGACCAAAATTGGAATAGTCTTTACATCTGAACTGGTGCTACATGTAATCCCTTTATTCTTGGGTCTTTGGAAAGGGGCCAGGTCAGACACCTCAAGACTGGATTAGCTTCCATTGCATGCTATAGAGGGTCTGCTCTCCTGGGATTTCCCAGCCTCCCCTGGGACTACACATCTTGAATCTTTGGCATTGATTTTTGATACCTCAAAGTCTTAATCTGTATTTAGTCCTTGCCATGATTGTCAATGGCTATTCTTCATTTATTTTTGTAGTCCTTCTGCTGACACTGTGATCTGTGTAATCTAGATTTGAGATTTCAGAAGTTAAAGAAAAGACAGCCACATTAGGTAATTAGAATGAACACACACCATTCTTGTAATACCAATCAAAGATTGTATTATACCTAGTTACTAAGTATAAGTATTATACTAAGATAGTTAAATACTACTAGAAGGTTATAGCCTGTCCAAAGGAATGCTGCAAACTGGCATAATTTCTCACTTTTGTAAAAGGTCTCCCTTCCAAAAAAAATGAAGTGAGGAAAACTAACAATAGTCATAGGAGCTAATGTTTGCTGAGTACTAACAATGCTTTAGGCACTGTACTGTTTTCCTGTCTTAGGTTAGGCGCCCCACAAGAAGACTCATAGATAAGGAATTCACGTGAATGATTTATTAAGTTGCATTCCCAAGACAAACCAGGAAGGGAGTGGAGAAAGTAGAACGGGAAAAGGAAGAAGCAAGAGTATAATTTCAGGTGTGCAGTTTGCCTCTGGAGGAGCAAAACCACTTCCAGTTGAGAATTACTGGGATAAGTCATCAAGACAGTGTGTATTGGTGGCAAAATGGACACACAGGTCAGTGGTTCAGAATCGAGAGTCCAGAAATAGACCCATATGTGTATGGTCAATTGATTTGCACCAAAGGGGGAAAGGCAATTCCATTCAGAGTGATAGTCTTTTTAACAAATGACACCAGAACAATTGGCTGTCAATATGCAAAAAAAAAAAAAAAAAAAAAGTAAGTGAAAAATGAACTTCAGTCCACATCTCACATTATATACAAAAATAAATTAACTTAAAATAGATCAGGGGCCTAAATGTAAAACTTAAAACTATGAGACTTCTAAAAGAAAACATAAGAAAAAAAGATCTTTGGAACCATGGTTTGACAGAGATTTCTTACATATCACAAAAAGTACAACCCATAGAAGAAAAAAGTGTTATATTATACTTCATCAAAATTAAGAACTTCTGCCCCTTGAAAGACTCTGCTAACGAAGGGAAAATCAAGCCACAAACTGAGAGAAAATATGTGCAAATCACATATCTGATAAAGGACTTTTATCCATAAGATACACCAAACAGTCAAAATTCACTTATAAGGAAACAAACAACCCAATAAAAATTAGCAAAAATTTTGAAGCTATGTAGATGGCAAATACTTGTGTTACAATGTTCAGTATCATTAGTCTTTCGGTAAATGCAAATAAAACCACAAGGAGCTATCATTTCCCATCTACCAGGAAGGCTATAACAAAAGTACACACAATTACAAGTGTGGGTGAGGAGGCGGAGAAACTGGAATCCTCTTTAACTGACAAGGGGAATGTAAAATGGAACACCCACTTCAAAAACTAGTTTGTGCTTTCTTGAAAATTTAAACATGTATTTACCATACTACCCAGCAATTTCATGCTGAGATATCTACTCAGAAAACAAAACAAAACAAAGAAAAGAGAGAAAACATATGTCTACACAAAAAAACATTGCACACAAATGTTCATAGCAGCATTATTCATAATTGCCAAAGAGTGAAAACAATCTAAGTGTCCACCTATGGGTGAGTGAATAAATGAAATGTGTTATAACCATATAATGGGATACTATTCAGGGCATAAAAGTAAGAAATTCTGGTTCATGATACAACATGGATAAACCTCAAAAATATTATGCTAATTAAAAGAAGCCAGATGCAATGGTCATGTATTATATGATTCCATCTATATGAAACGTCAAAAAGAAGGCAAATCTATAGAAAAGGAAAGTATATTAGATTTGACAATGACTGGGGGTAGGAACGGGGATTAACTGCAAATGGGCATGAGAATTTTTATTTTTGGTGAGGGGTTGAAGGGAATGATAGAAATATTCTAAAACTGAGTTTTGGTAATGATCGCACAACTCTGAAGATCTTCCAAAAATTATTAAATTGCACACTTAAAAGTGAAGCTGTTTTTTCAAAAGAAGATCATATTGCATGTATAATTCTGCATTCCACTTTTTTCACTAAAACCACACCGTAAATATTTGTTCATGCCATTAAAGACAATTTGAAAACATCTTTCTAATAACTATTTTACTATTTGTTTACATACGCATACCCAAGATTGATTAACTAGTTTCCTGTAGATTGTTTATCAGTTTTTAAAATAATGTTTTGTTTAACCTCTTTGTGGACATTAACTGTGTGACCTCAGACATGTTAACCTCCCTGAGCTCTACTTTTCCGATAGGAAAATGGGCATAATGAACAGTTCCTGCTTCTTAGGACAATATGGCTGTTCTGAGCATTATATAAAATCAAGTGTGAAACACTTAGCATGGTAATGAAAAAACCTTCTAGATGTCAGCCATCATCATCAGCAAACATTAAAAAACTTTAAATTTATTTAAATTTAATTATTCTGATTATTCCTCAGAATAGAATCATAGCAGTAAAATCTCAGGGTTTTGTTTTTTTTTTTTTTTAAACTGTTTACATTAGAAATAGGCAAGACACATTCTTGGCTCTTCTCCGTTCCCCTTTCTGACACTGGGAACCCAAAGTGGTTCCTTGGATTCTTGCTCTGATGCTGCAGATAGTTTCATGGGTCTAAACATTTTCTTTTGCCAACCACAGCCCATCAGTCCTGTGATTTCTCCCCCAGTGGCGAATGGACTAGGTGGCCTTGGATAAACATACTGAACAAAAATATGTTTCCGTGGGTGATAATGAATTATATTCTTCCTCATAGGTAACAGAGTTACCTTTTCGTAAGTATCACTGGTACCTAAATCCAGAGATTGGAACTTGGGGTCTTCAAGATTCTCTAGGAAGGTCGATGGGGAAAATTGTTGGTCATTGCGTGTTCAAATCACAGACCACTTGGCAGGTGGTTGTGCTGCCTGAATTCCTCAGGATGGTGTACAAGGACCTTCATTGTTTCCCTGCTATTCACTTCTCCAGCTTCATCTCTTACTACACTCTCCCTCCAACAGGGTACTAAAATCATACTGTAGGTCTTGCCACTCCGGAAACGTGCCATGCGTTCTCTCCCGGAAGGCTTTGTCCATCTCATGTCTCTGCCTTGACCATTCTGGACCTATTCCTACTCCAGTTACTTGGCTGACTCTCACCTATAATCCTGGCATCATCTTAAATACTACATCTTCCTGGAAGTTTTCCTCTCCCCAGGTCCGTGTTTGGTGCACCCTGTCATTACCCTTCCTGGATTTAAATTGCATGTTTATTTGCCCTCTCCCAGATCACATTATGTGACAGCCATGGGGTTGCGTCACTTTGCTCTCCCTTCGAGAAAGAACTTGCTATTTAACTGCAAGGAGTGCAGTTAGCTGACGGCCTCCAGCTGTTAATGCCTTCAAGCTCTGCCCCAGCTTTCAAGCTCAGGCTGTGATCTTTCCCGGCAGCCCCAGCCAATGACAGAGCATAACAGCGGTGCAAGGGCCAACGTGCACCTCCTTTCGTGCGAAATCTCTGAGTTGGCCCCCTTTGTCAGATCTGCATGGTGGTCTGAGGGGCTCTCTGCCTCATCAAACTTCTTCCCTCTTTCCTTTCTCACTTGCCATATCTGCTTTCCGTATGACAGATTCCCCTGCCCAATCCTGCTTCCTCACCCTTTCACTTTCATGGTATTACTCTCCGGTAAACCTCCTGCATTCCTAAATTTGCCACTGCATCTGCTTTCTGGAGAACCTGACGAACCCAGACTATGAGCTTTTTTAAGGTAAGGGCCATATTCTTATTCAAATTGTATCTCCAGCTCCCAGAGCAACTCACAGTAGGGTTTCAATGAATAATTATGGAATGAATGACCGAATCAAGGAATGAATGCACAAGATAGTGCGGTTAACATTGAATGGTGTATTGCCCTTACATAATTCACAGATGCCAGCCAATATTCAAGAACATTCTGACTTCAAGACTCAGATTCATGCATGAAATGCATTGTAGGAACGACATAATTGTGCATTTTGAAGTGGGTATTTTCCAATGGTTGGATATATGCCAAATATATAATTTACCCCTTAAGATAATCCCATGGGCTAATGCAGTTGCATGTGAGTCATAATAGATTTTTGTACTTGAAATGACACAATAGCTATAAAATTATTATTTACTATCAAAATAGCAAATTTTAAATATTACTGCTTATGCCTAGAAATCTCATCTACATGTTGCTTTATAAAATGAAATCCAAAGGCATTAAAAAAATTTCAAAACCTGGTTCCCATTGATTTGGTACCTGTCACACGACCACCTGCATGAAGGACCTAGCTCACCCAGCAGGCTGGGAAGGGCTGTGGGCCCGCACACCATGCACTTCTTTGTATCCAGTCCCTCCCACCCTAACCTAACCCCAGCATCCACAAGGGCTGCTTTGTGCTGGAAAGCAGTGGATTTCAAATACCTGAATTGAAATGCAAGCTTCATCACTTACTAATTTTGACCTTCACTTTCTAAAACTCATCCTTGTTTTCCTCACCTTTAACTCGACCTCATGAGAATTAGTAGTGAGATTTGGTGATTATTTCCTCTCCTCTCCTTTCTCTCTCTCTCTGCTCTCACTCTCACTCTCTCCTTCCCTCCCCCCACCTTCCTTCGTGCCTCCCTATCTTTGTTGCTCACCCCTTCCTCTTCTGATCCACCTTCTACCCCTCCTTGTTTCCTTCCTTCCCTCTGTCCTTTTATTCCCCAAACATTTAGTAAATGTCCATTATCCCAGGGGCTTTGGATGCAGGGATGACTAAAGCAGGCTAGGCGCTGTCCTCCTGGACCCTCACAATGCGGGTGGAGGTTATCAAAAATAACTAATCAAATAATGAATGCGTGCGATAAAGTTAGAAGTCAAGGGATGTGGTGAGCCAAAAAACTGCCCCCTCTCCCAAAGTCATCTGCATCAAATCCCTGGTGTCTATGAATGTAACTTTATTTGGAAAAAAAAAGTGTCTTTGTAGATATAATTAAGCTAAGAAACTCAAAATGAAGAGACTAGTCTGGGTTATCTGGGTGGGCCCCTAAATGGACCCCGCCAACAGTTTGATTGGGATTCCTGGCTTCCAGAACTGTGAGAATGCATTGCTGTTGTTTTAAGCCAACATGTTTATGATAATTTTTTATAGCAGCCGCAGGACAGAAACACAAGAGGACCTATAAACAAGGGGCTGTAATCTAGGCCAGAGGATCCAGGAAATGACTGTGCAGAGACCTCGGTCGTCCCCAGGTTTTCCTGCCTTATGTGTTCCACAGCACTTTAGAATATTGTCTCATCTTCTGGACTCTACACCCTTTCCTCTCTGCGTGGCCCACTCGCCCCTTTACCTTGCCAAGAAAGTTGGAGATTAATTCTTACAGGTTCAATTTGACCCCTCCTTGCTGTAGATCCTCTGAGGTCTACCTTCCACATTTCTAGAAAAACACCACTGTCCTTCCTCAGCCCGGGTCTTGATAATTACAGATAGAAGAAGGTGGCTATGGTGCAATTCACCAGCAGGTGGGCCTCCCTCACACAGGACCCTGTGATGTGGCAGGAAGGGCGCAAGTCAGCATCATAAGTTCCACATTTTAATTCAGCCTCCGATACCCATAGACAGTGTGATCTTTGGTGAGTCATTTAGGTTATTTCTGCTTCTGTTTCCTTATATGTGAAATAAGAGTTTGGCATGCACTTAACCCTCTTGTACTCTTTTGGCTTTAAAAATAGTCCTCATTCCACAGTCAAGTGTTTATTACATTTGTGAACAAAATGTTTATGTAAATTGATTTGGAATCCTGTATAACTAATTCTGTAAATAAGAAGTTCTGCAAAGCACATTATCTAAAAGGAAGAGGATTTGAACTCTTAGGTACCGTGTGTCTGTTGGCTTTGCCCAGCACAGGTAATTTTCAGTGTCGGGTGTACAGGTAATCACAGGTCTTGACTGTGCTCCCAAATCACATAATTCAAGTCAACTTTTGGGAATTCACTTTTTAAAAATGTCATGAGTTTCACGGTGTCATGTTCATAGGAAAGCTTATACAAGTAGTATAAGGTAAGTTATTCAACCAGAAAAGGTTCCCCGTCATACTTCCTTAAAGAGATTGGCAATAAACAGGTGCTGGGCCATGCCTGTGATGGATTGTTCATCCTTCTGTCAAATCTCTGGATCTGTGCTCTAGGCGGACCAAGTTGAAACATGCATCCTCTTCCCTCACTTTCCTCGCTCTCTCTGTCTCTCCCCTAGAAGCTATATGACACAGGATATTAGTCACTTATATACATAATAGATACATTCATCAGGCAGCCCACTTCTTTGCCTGGCCCTGCAGGAATCAGAAATATAGAAGACATCAGTGGTCTGATGTCTTCAACGAATTTACGAAAATATTGGCAAAGATAGCCAAGCATTCATGTCAGCGGTAAGGGCCAATATAGGAGTATTTGAATTTGTTGTAGAAACAGAGATCAGGAAGCAGACACTCTGGTCTGGAATCTGCAAGAGGAAACTTCTAGAGGAATATAAGCAAAGTTGCTGAAATAGACTCTGCATGGAGATAAAAGTTGGATTTGGATGCAAAATTAATGCCGAGATTGATTCTTAAAAGGTTAATGTCATTTCAGGTCATGGCTTATGCATCGTTGGCTAGTCAGAGCCTGCTTCTAACATTTGTTAACTCTGGCAGTGGAAACAAGAGGTTTAAGGACCTGTGAGAGATGCATGGCCTCTGCAGCTGACTTGCAAGAACTTTCCTAATCGGGTGCCAAAGTTTTTATGTGTTTCTAAAACTTCCATATAGTGAGACTCTTTAGTTGGGGGTCCAACATTTACGTGGCTATCAGCTGCTGAGCCTAAAGAGGTATTGTTTCATGGTGTGATGAGCTGGAGTTGTCATCCAAGGACATATACCACTGAGAGTTGCCCCAGGGAGGGGCTATTTTCCAGAAACAGTTATTAAGGATAACCAGGACCATGTTCAGGACCATGACTCGAACTAGCCCTTCTTCATTCTTCTCCTTGGGCTTGGTTCTTTACATCAGAATGTCCAAATCTGGTCTTTATTTTTCTTGCTCGCGTCTTTAATAGTTGTCATGGAGTCAGGTGGCATGGCAAAGATAAAGTATGTATGATGATGTTCTATTTAAGGTCCCTACGGGTCCCATTACTCACTAAATCAGAACTAATGTTCTTGCTCTTTATGTCAAATTTATTCACCAGAGTTCTTTGGACCTCATTCCTGTCTCCTTAACCTACATCTCAGTGCTTGCACTTGTATTTTTGCATCATGGAAAGTTAGACATCAGACTGTGTATTGGGAGGCAGCTTGCTATATAGATGATTGACTTCAAACTGAAGACGTTGGTGTGAGGCCAGATTCTGTCACTAACATGCTATCTGGCCCTCCCTTGCGTACGCTTTATTTTCCATGATGGTAAAATAGCAAGTCGTACCTGCTATCCTCACAGGACTGTGGAGAAGACTCTAACGGGCTCATGCATGTGGCGGCCTTGGTGAAATGTAAGGCACATAAAGACGTAAAGAGTTGCTTTCAGTTTTGAGTCTTCTCTAAGCACATGGCAGTCAAATTGCCCAGGATTTCTGCTCCACTGTACAAAGAACTACTGGAATCCCTTCTTCATAAAACCTGAGTCAGTTAAGTGTTAACAATGTCTCTTGAATTTCACAATCTCTTAGAATTTGCTTCTATGGCTTCTTATCTTTTATGCCAATCTCTAAATTCACTCATGCCCCTGTGACTAACTCTCTGGAGTGCTCGATAAATATCTGTTGAATTAATGTATGAATGACTCAATGTGTATTAGTCAGGATAGTCTAGGATATGCTGCAATAACAGATAAGCCCTGAAACCTCAATGAGTTAGCCCAACAAAACTTTATTTCTCTCTCATATAAAATCTGATGCAGCTCTGTGAGGCAGTGGGAAGCCTCCAGTGACTCAGAGGTTCAGAGCGTTTCTCTGAATTTGTTAATCCAGACACGGTTTCCAACATTGCTGCAGGGAAGAAAAGAAAGATGGAGAAAGCTCAGAGCTTTTCACTGCTCTGGCCTAGGCATGACAGATGTCATTTCCACTCACAGCCTATTGGCCAGAACTAATCATACAGATCAACCAAGCTGCAAAAGAGGCTACAGAAAGCAGGGGGTGCAAATACTAAGGGCCACAATGTTTGCTGAGTGCTAACTTCTCTGCATCACAGTGCCCTCCATCTCAACAAGAGTCTTGCCTATTACATTCCAGATACTGTTCTGGCCACCAGGAAAAGGCCATACATAAGGCAGACAAATTCCCGGCTTTTGGAGGGTATGCTGAGGTTAAGAGTGAGAACTTCTGGCTGCACTCTCATTTTACAGTATCATGTATCATTCTTCCACGTCACATATCGTCTATTCTTCTGCTTCACTTGGGCCATTTTCAAGGATGTCCAGGTTTGTGAAAGAAGAGAACTGGGGCCATTTCTGATAGCTCTGTGCTCCTCCCTAGGGAACTGAGACTTGCTTCTCTTGCTTCAGCTCATGTCTGCTGGTCATGAGGTTCAAAAGCTCCTGTGGTTTCAGCTGGGAGGAGGGAAGGAGGAAGGAGGGCTCGGAGGCAGCTCCTTCCAGCTGGACTTGTTTAGTTTGGCAGAGGCTTTGTAAGCAGCCGTGACTCCAGAGCTGCTGGAAAATGTGCTTATCACCCTCGGGGGCTGAGCAGGAAGGGGAAGGTCCAGCTGATAGAGTCTGAAAGATTGCTAACAGAAAATGGGCTTCAGCCTTTTGGTGGGTAAGCAGGAGGAAGCTAGGGGGTCCACTTTCAGGGAATGAACAAGATGTGATATGATTTGCACTCTCCAAGCCAGGCAGAAAGGAAAACTGTGGTTCGTTTTCATTGGATGAATGGGAGAAATATGCAGTTACTTTTCCTTCTCTGCTAGTTTCATGTGACAGTCATCTTCCTCTGTCACTGGAGTTCCCTTTAAATTAAAGGAAACACTTTTTTATTATCTGCCAAAACCCTGACACCAATCTCTGGACTGACTTCACCCGCCCAATGTGACTTGTTCCTCAGCCACAGACGCATTTCTTCATTTTCTGCACTGCACTTGATGCTTACACTAGATCTGTTAGCATCCATTTCTACAACCTCTACCTCCAGTTTGCCTTCTATCACATGGGCAGAAAGCTAAAAACTGCATTCCCCAGTCTCTCCTTGCTGTTAAATCTAGGTGCAATGTAGGATCTGCCAGTGGGATGTACTCTCGTGCGATTAGAAAGTGGAAGGGAGGGGGACTATCCTCTTCAGGGCTGGCGTTGGCTGACGCACACTCTCATCAAACTGGAGCAGTGACCAGGGAAGCTGGTCTGGGATGAGATGTATGTGAGGCTGCAGAGCAGCTGTGGTGGGGGAAGTCCTCTCCTACATCTCCTTGACTGGAGGTGGCAGGTGCCAGAGAAGCCTTGAAGCCTAGGGGGTGGCCCCGTCTTCAGTTCCTGCTGACATTCCTCCAATTTTGTAGCCACTTATTTCCCTACTTCAAATCCTATTCTGCTTGAAATACCTTGAGTGGTTTCTATTTTTGCCTGTATTTCCTGACCTGTGCGGTGCTGCTACACACTGCGGCTGGCCCAAGTCACTCATTCACTGTTGGGTACACGGGACACACATCCTAAGGCCCATGCTCTCATCATGATGCCATTCTCACCCTGTTCCTGATTCCTCCATTCCAAGCAGGTGTCTGTCCCACACCTCTTCTTGTTGACCCGTCCTGCCTAATATTGATACTTAATTTTCCTCTCGAATCTTTGCTCCACAAGAAGGAAAGAAGTTAGCTCTTAAGGGCAAGAGAAATGCTTTCTGCTGCTTCTGCAACCACCCCTCATGTGTATTCTTAATATCTGTTGTGTGAACTTGTAGAGCATAAGAACACAGCCCAGGAGGAAAACCTCAGTTCTTCCATTAAATTGATATTTCTTCTACCATCTGTATAACTCAATGTCTGTAGGGCAGTGACAAGCACTACTGGGAGATGGGGACACACATTCTGGTGGAGGAAGAACCCTTGTTACCAAAGAAATGGGGCAGGTAGAGGAGACACAAAGAAACTGTCTAGGAATTTGGCCACACAGGAAGCCCTAGGTTTTCTTTCTGCTCACTGATCACACTTTTGCTTTATTTTTCACGTCTCCTGAAGTCTCCTGCCATCATTCCACAACAGGCATCAGTGTGACTGTCCCTCCCTCAATTTACGTGCCTGCAGCTGGGCTAGGGGAGTCGGACGCAAGAGCAAAGATGATCAGCTGTGCGTACCGCCAGGTCTTCCCAAAGGGAACTTTGAAGCCATTTCCAAAGGTTAAAGGAACCTTGCCAGTCTGGAAGCTGCTGGGAAAATCCAACGCACAGTTGATTTCTTTCCAACCTAAGGAAAGCTCTTAAAGGATGGAGAAGCTATAGCTCATTGGCTAGAGAACACCAGGGAAATCAGAACTCATTGGTGAGCATCTGGATTTGCAATGGGAAAAACTTCTCTTGGTGGTGAAGTTAGGTCTTCCCATTAAATTCCACCCTGTGACTTCCCACTGGGTCCGTTCCATAGCTGTGGTACTGGTTCCAGCCTTTCAGTTATTGAGAATTGATGCAAGCATCAACAAAGAAGCCAGCTTCAGATTGAAAGGACCAGGCCGGTGAACAAAGTGGGGGTGGGGAAGGGGACAGAAAGGAAAGAGGAGGGTGTTGTGTGGGAGGGGAGGGGGAAGGAGGAGCAAGGGTCCTGGGGACACAAGGAGGAAGAAAGCAGATACTAAGAACCTTTGTGCACTGGAAAGAGAGATCCTTGTCCAAGCGTCTTCAAAGCCCAACCTGATAAACTCTCACAACATTCATTTTTTACGTCTCTCACCTCTTGCTGATCAACTGGCACGTCCTCTAGGATTGCTTGTAGTTTTATCTTGTGTTTACTTGGTTTCACACATAGACGGCCAGCTCCTCCAGTCACTTCTCCAGCCATTTCTCTGTGATCTCTGCACCAGCCAGAGAGCTTGTTAGAAATGCAGACTCTCAGGCCCCACCCTTAACATGTTGAATCAGAATCTACATTTTAACCAGACCTCCATGTGATTCGTGTGTCCATTACAGACGGAGAGGCAGGGCCCTACAACTCCAGAAATGAGCAAGAGAAAGCCAGAGACAGCGAGTGAGGGAGTGAGCTTGCTCTCAGGAGGCTGGTATAAAGGAGTGTGCACTTGCCAGAGGCTTTATTCCTTGAGACACTAACGGAGGTTAAACAGTAGATAAGCTGGTAGTGGGCCGTCACAAACCAGGAAAGCCTGGTTATACTTTAAGCCAGTGGCTCTCAAAGTTTAGGCTGTATCAGAATCTCATGGAAAGCTTGTTAAACCACAGACCTCCGGATGAGCCCCTTCCAGAGTTTCTGATTCAGGTCTAGGGTGGACCTGGGCATCTGCACGCACAACCAGTTCCTCGGTGATACTGCTGTGCTGATCCAGGGACAACGCTTTGAGAACAACTTCCCTAAGCAATAAACACATTCAGATAATAGAATCTCCTTTCTACAAATTATCTGGGATCGTTATGGTCTCCAATCCCTATTGAATTTGCCATTGGAGACCAGACCACTTCACAATTACTTCCAGAAAGAGGCCCTCGTGGGAAAGCCCCGATGCATTTTGACCAGCTGTGCTGGGTTGGGAGCTAATTAGGAGGAAAGCTCGAATGGTCCTGCTTTCCCAGCCGTGTTATCCTGCAAACCCAGAGACAGTGGGCTGGGAAGGAAAATTATACAGATGAGACCCGGAAGCTGCCATTTCACTGGGGGAAGGTTTTGTCTTTTCATTTCAAGGGAAAGCTAACATTTCCCATCTCTCTCTTCACCAAAAGTAGGCAAGCATAAAACCAAAAGTCAATTTCTTACAATTTCGAAACCTCAGTACCAACCAATTATATTCCGGGACATGAGAAACAGCTGTTGTAACATTAGAGCTCAAACAGTTTCATCTCAGCTATTTAAAGGGATAAGAGAGCCAATATTTTCATTCCCTTGTGATATTATCAAGACATGATAAACAACCAAGACTGTAGTATTAATTACATTAATTTGGAGAGGAGAGAGACCACTTTAATTGCTCCAAGCTGGTGAATAATTTTTTATGGGCAGACAATCATTCCATAAGTTCACATTAGAAAGGGTACTTTGTCTTTTTCTATCAGCAGCAGGACTTCTGGAGGTGAGAAACAACGACCACCTCCTTTTAAGGTGGATTCTGATAGAAAAAAACATTCTCACTGTTGCCACGTGTCCTTCATTGAAACCTGACTCGTTGAGCTATTTGAGAGAAAGAAACACAGGGAAAGTATTGGTCTTGAAATCATTTGTAATCTAAAATAGGAGGCAGGACTAACAGCTAGATTTCAATGTGTTCTCGTATATAGAATGGACATAGAGTATGTCACCTCCCTCTCAGGGTCAAAAAGACCAAATGAATGAGGTACATCAAAATGCTTTGTAAGACATAACATCATAGAAAAGCAGAAGCGAAAAAGGAAATATTTATTGAGTGCCTTCTATATGAGACACTGAGCTAGGGGCTTGACTTCTATTATCCTATTTTAATACTCATAAGAAATCTTAGAAAGAGAAATAAGACCATTAAAAGGAGAGGAGGCTATAAATAGGTGATGAAAATGCCAGTTTTGTCAATGTGGAAATTATTTAGATAAAACTGTGTAATTCTGATTAATTAACATGATATATACTATGCATAACAGGTAACCTTTGCACCCCCAGATACACAATAAATACGTACTGATTGATAGGCGGCCATATTATGAAACCACCCAGACACATACAACAGTTTTGTTAGTGAAAATATATCTACGTAAATCTATCCACTAAGGCTCCTAGGATTAAAAACTGCATTTGGCTCCAATGGTATGATGGAAGAGGAGAATTTAGGGTGGTTCTAGAGGGTAGCTTGGAAGAGCTGTTGAATGTAGCAAGGGTTGCTATGGCTTTGGACTAGCCATTTGTAATTTGGGGCTTAGAGGACGCCATCCAGGTTTCTAGAAGCACTTGTTCTAGAAACTCTATGAACACTGCTAACAGTGTTGCATTTTGCCAGGCTCCCCTGACTTTGCCTTCAGAGTTACTATGGAGCAGCTGGCAGGGGATGGGTCTTCAATCCTCCTGACCCTCTGGAAAATTTAGTTGAGGATAAGAGCAGTTCATACACAACTAATAATATCACCCTAAGGAAGAAGGGGTTCCAAGAAATCAGGAGAATGCTCTGGGATGGTGAGTTCCCCTGTTGCTGGAACCAGGGATACGGCTATAAACGGGGAGCACCGGCGTATGGAAAACTCTGAATATTGCAAAGTTCTGAACTAGAGGATTCCTCTTTATGTAGGAATGTCTTTATAAGTTAAACATCCAATAGGGGATTGCTTGAGCAAAATGTGAAACAACTTTATAAACAAAAAATCATGCAGTAAAACTGTATATTCAACACGGAATAATGCGTGAAGGATATTGTAGGAGAGAATTTCAATTGCAAAATAGAATGGTCCAATATGATCTCATTCTTATTTTAAAATGTATGCATATGAATGGGAAAATACTGGAAGTGTATATAAGGAAATGTTAACACGGGTTTTCACTTGATAATGGAATTTCGGGTTATTTTTATCATCTCTTTCCTTATCTGCATTTTCTTTCTTTCCTTATCATGCATTTTACGTTATGTATTTTTCTATAATAACATATAATTTGTAAAAATAGTGTTTTTCTTATTATCAGGATAATAGTAAGACATAACAAGTAGCAGTTACTGACGTTACGACTCTGTACTGTGTTTTTGCCTTTGTTTTCTCCTCACGATGGAATTTTAAGGTTGTTCTTCAGTGGGAGGAGGTGCTACCCCAACAAAGCAAACAAATCAACGTTAATTGTAGAATTTTATTTCTTTCTACTATTCCTAAGTGGTCTGGAAATTCAGCTCTTCTTGACTTTTACCTCCAGCCTTCATTTTGGAAACAGGCGATAAAATTGGAAGAGGATGCTTTGGAAAGGAGGATACTGGCACAGAAAGGGAGACGATTCTAGAAACAGATACAGGTATAGACTCAAGCCTGCTGCAGAGTCCAAGTTACCTTGGCAAAAAGAAACTTTTTCTGAGCGAAGGTAAATGGAAGATACATGGATAACACTGAAATCGCTTTTAAAGAAATAACCTTTATTGTATTTTAAATATGTAAAGAGGGATGAGGGAGGGTGTGCTCGAAAAGCTAGATACCCTCTAGACCTGAAAAGCAATCAGACCCAGACCAACAGATTTTCCGAGAGACCCAAGCATGTCCATACCCAAATGATCCCCCCAAAATGCCGTTTATTCTTGTTTTATGATAACCCAAAGAGATAAACATACGGCTATCATCCAAATTTGTTAACCCACTTTTAAAAGCTTAATTTTCATAAACACAAAAACAACTGTAAAAGATACTACCTTTTGCATGGCCTACCCAATATCCCACCTTTCTTTCTTGCTAACGCAATCCAGATTCTGTTTGTGTATTGAGCAATGACATGCTAAGAAAAGTAGGCTTTGAAAATATCAGCTTTGATGGATTTTTCTTAGTCTAAGCCAATGTGATGGTTAATTCTGTGTCAACTTGACTTGGTCACAGAGTGCCCAGATATTTTGTTGAACTGGATGTATCTATGAAGGTGTTTCTGAATGAGATGATTTAGCATTTGAATGAGTTGATTTAGTTAAGCAGATGGCCCTCCCCAATGTGGATGGGCCTCATTCAATCCATTGATGGCCTGCCTAGATCAAAGAGGCAGAGTAAGAGGAAGTTCTCTCTCTCTGCCTGACTGTTTTAGAGCTGAGACATTGGCCTTCTACCCTGAGATTCAGATGAGAACTCAGACTGGATCTTACACCATTGGCTCTCCTGGGTCTCCAGTTGCTGACTGCAGATCTTGGGATTTGTCAGCTTCCATAGTCATGTGAGCCAACTCCTTATAATAAATCTCTCTATCTGTAAAAATTAGAAATAAATATATATAATTACATATATTTTTCTTTTCTCTGTTGATTCTGTTTCTCTGGAGAATAGCCAGTCATGGTCATGGTATCCTCTTTTGCTGGTGACTGGTAGCCATTAACCCACTTCTGGTCAAATGTAAAGAGAATGCTGGCAGTGTGGGATGTTCTGGGACAATTTTCCTTATTAATAAGAAAGAGAGTGGCACAGACAGAAGCTGTTATGGCTCCTCTTTCTTCTTGCTTTTGGCTGGGTCATGTGATGACAAAATGCCTGGAGCTGGTGTATCCATGTTGTAGCATTACTGCAGATTTTACTGACACATTAAAGATGGCAAAATGGGAAGCTGGAGAAACCTGGGTTCCTCTTTTTTTTTTTTAAATTGAGTTACAGTTAACATACAGTATTATATTAGTTTCAGGCGTACAACATTCAATATTTTTATGCATTATGAAAAGATCACCACAATACTGAATATATTCTATATGTGCACATTACATCCCCATGACTTATTTATTTTAGTAGCTGGAAGTTTGTACCTCTTAATCCCCTTCACTTATTTCATCTGTCCCTCCACCCTCCTGTCCCATGGCAACTACCAGTTTGTCCTCTGTATCTATGAGTCTGTTTCTATTATGTTTGTTTGTTTGGTTGTTTTTTTACACTCCACATGTAAGTGAAATCATATAGTATTTGCTTTTCTCTGACTTATTTGACATGGCATAATACTCTCCAGGTCCATCCACATTTCCCCAAATGGCAATATTTCATTCTTTTTAATGGCTGAGTAATGTTCCATTATATATATATATATATATATATATATATATACATATGACATATCTTCTTTATCCATTCATCTTTTAATGGACACTTAGGTTGCTTCCATGTATGAGCTATTGTAAACAGGGCTGCAATGAACATAGTGGTGCATATATCTTTCCAAGTTAGTGCTTTCTTTTTCTTTGAATAAATACTTAAGATGTGAAATTGCTGGGTCATAATGTTAGTTCTATCTTCAGGTTTTTTAGGAACCTCCATAGTATTTTCCATAGTGGCTGCACCAATTTACATTTCCATCAACAGTGCACAAGGGTTCCCTATTCCTCCACATCCTCACCAACACTCATTGTTTTGTGTCTTTTTGATGATAGTCATTCTGACAGGTGTGAGGAGATATCTCATTGTGGTTTTGATTTGCATTTCCTTGGTGACTAGTAATGCTGAGTACATCCTCAAGGGCCTCTTGGCTATGCATTTGTCTTCTTGGGAAAATATCTCTTCAGATCCTCTGCCCATTTTTAAATCAGGTTGTTTGTTTATTTATGGTACTGCATTATATGAGTTCTATGTATATTTTGGATATCAACTCCTCATCAGATATACTGTTTGCAAATATTCTCTTCCATTCAGTATGTTGCTTTTTCATTTTGTTGATAGTTTCTTTCATTATGCAAAAGCTTTTTACTCTGATGTAATCTCATTTGTTTATTTTTGCTTTTGTAGCATTTGTCTGAGGAGACATATCCAAGAAAAAATGTTAACACTGATGTCAAAGAGCGTACTACCTTTGTTTTCTTCTAGGGGTTTTATGGTTTCAGGTCTTACATTTATGTCTTTAACTCATTTTGAGATTTTTGTATATGATGTAAGAAAGTGGTCCAGTTTCATTCTTTTGCATGCAGTTGTCCAGTTTTCCAAACACTATTTGTTGAAGAGACTGTCTTTTCCTCATTGTATATTTTTGCCTCTTCTGTCATACATTAATTGAGCATAGGTGTATGGCTTTATTTATGGGCTCTCTATTCTGTTCCATTGATCTATGTGTCTGTTTTTGTGCCCATATCATACTGTTTTGATTACTACAGCTTTGTAGTATAGTTTCAAGTCTGGTAGTGTGATACTTCCAGCTTTGTTCTTCTTTCACAAGATTGCTTTGGCTATGTGACGCCTTTTGTGGTTCCATACAAATTTTATGATTCTTTTTTCTAGTTCTGTGAAAAAAATGCCATTGGCATTTTGATAGGGATTGCACTGAATATGTAGATTGATTTCGGTACTATGGACATTTTAACAGTATCAGTTCTTCCAATCCCTGAGCACAGTATATCTTTCCATTTATTTGTGTCACTTCCAATTACTTTCCTCAATGTCTTACTGTTTTCAGAGTACACGTCTTTCACTTCCTTGCTTAAATTCATTCCTAGATATTTTATTCTTTTTGATGAAATTGTAAATGAGATGGTTTTCTAGTTTTCTTAATTTCTCTCTCTAATAGATTGTTGTTAGTGCATGGAAATGCAACAGACTTCTAGATATTAATTTTGTACTCTGTTACTTTACTGAATTAATTTATTAGTTCTAATAGTTTTTTGGTGGAGTCTTTGAGGTTTTCTGTAATAGGATCATACAATCTACAAATTTTACTTCTTTCTTTCCAATCTGGATGTCTTTTATTTCCTTTTCTTGCCTAATTGCTGTGCCCAGGACTTCCAATATTATGTTGGATAGAAGTGACGAGAGTGGGTATCCTTGTCTTGTTCCTGATCTTGGAGGAAAAGCTTCCACCTTTTCACCATTGAGTACGATGTTAGCTGTGGGGTTGTCATATGTGGCCTTTATTTTGTTGAGGTATTTTCCTGCTATGCCCATTTTGTTGAAAGTTTTTTATCATACATGGATGTTGAATTTTGTCTAAAGCTTTTTCTGCTTATTTGCATACAAAATTAGAAACTTTAAAAATATATGTAGTCTGTTGTTTGCCTGTAGGACACTGACAGTAGTCCCTGAAGGAGGATAAGGAATATATAGAATTGTAGATCCCTTCTGCCAGTGAAGTTGTGGTCACATTGTGGGTGGCTAGACACATACCCGTAGTTGGAAGAGAAAGAGGAAGAGAGGACAAGACTCCTCTTCTCTGTTGACCCTGGTTGATGTCAGTGCTGCTGAATTTCTCTCAGACTTCAGAGTTGTTGGAGGAAACAATCATTCTGCGTTCTAAAGGGTAAAACTAGTGTTCTCTGGCAGTATAGTTTTATAGTGAATGTCATCTCTTCACTTCTCCAACAAGAGAAACCTTTATTTTAAAAGGGTTAAAGTGGGAAACAGTTTATTGGTGATACTGGCCATGAAGCCAGAAGAGGCACACACATACCCACAGCCTTAGGCCTTGGCAGCTTGCCTCCGAGCCCTACCCCATCAGGAGACTTGGGAAAGAGCCAAGAAGATGGCCAGGTTGCAGAACTTCATGTTGGCTGCTTGGCCATAGGGCCACCTCATTACTGCAGGGACACTCATTCAGGGACAGTTAAAGAACTCTCCCCAGAGCCAAATAAATTGAATACTTGGTTGAAGGATTTAGTCTTGAAAAAGAGACCTAGAAAGCAGTAAACCTATTGAGAATAAGACAAATGGGCTTACAGAAATAAGATAGCAATTCTAAATGTATCCCTCTTTTTATTGATCATAAGCAGCATTAAAAAGTAAATCAAAATCAACTGATTGTAAAGAAAATTCCATTCTCCTGTTGGCCTGTAGCATTTCGAAGATGATTTAACAGGCTGACAGATTTTCAAGATGGTTTTTTTTCCCCAACACTTTAACTTAAAAATTTTCCTTTCTCTTCCCAAACCTCTTGGCAAATGTACATGACATTAAGTTAGGGATTCACTCATTCCTTTATCCATTCATTCAACAGGAGTTTAGTGAACACTTATCAATGTGTCAGGCACCGTGCTAGGTGACCAGGAAACAGAGGTGAAAAATAGATCATCCTTGTCCTTATGAAGTTAACTGTCCACCTGAGTCTCCTAGTGTCCAAGTCAACAGTAGAAATAAGACGGGAGCAGCATTACTACAGAGGCATGGACAAGGAGTGAGTGATACCAGACGTAATGATCAACTTCACATGGAGAGGATTCAATGATGGGAGACTTTCACTGGATACAGATTTCTTCTTCAGCATTAGTCAACATTGCTCAAGTGATCCATTTTGGGTCACATTTCAGTAAACCAGTTGGTCTTAAAGCAAGACTTGTCTTAAACCATCTATCAACTTCATTTTATTTTATTTTATTATTATTTTTTTAATAAACATTTTTATTGAGTTTTTAGAGACATTTCATTTTAATTAGCTTTGCTGAGATATGGATTTCTCCATTTAGCCACTCTCTCAACAAACATTTATTGCACACAATTATGTGCTGGGATAGGTAGGGAATTCTGGCTTCCAAAGTGAGTAAAGGAAAGAAGAGGTAAGGATTGGTTTGCAGGGAATAATGGGAATAATTGTGGGGCCAGGTTAATCCCGTGTTGGCAGCTAAGAGAACATTTAGGAGGCTGGGCTTCATATATTTAAAAATCAATTTCCCACCTTACGTTAAAAGACCAACTGGTGCACATCACTTACTTTTCAATTAAGGGAAGGATCTCAGTGCTCCCAAATCAGCAACTGAGCTTCCTCATAGAAACACGTCGATCACCATAATAGGAATGATCTGATTTAAGGCCATACATAGGCTACACACACATGCATAGAACACATACAATATGCTTATAGTTTTCTGGAAGTTGATTTATGATTCAGACAGAAAGGACAGACGGCAGGAACGCCATGGTAATAACTTGCCTGCATTTTAAAGAGGCAACCTTCTGCCCTGGCTGTCTCAAGCATGTTACCCTGAGTTCCACACTGAGGAAAGCCGGTCTTGGAAACAAGCCTGGAAGGCTAAGAGACCCAGAGACCCAAGTGGTGGGTGTAGTGGGACCAGTAGAATGCACCAGAAGCTGTCAGAATGTGATAAGGGGGCATTTATCTTAAGGGTGTGGGGAGAAAAATGAATTAGGCTGCAACTGGATTCTTCATTTGGAGCGGGGGTGGTGGGGCAGGAGTTGAGGGGTGCACTGGGCTCCTGTAAGGACTCTTTTTGTTTTTGTTTTTTAAAGAGCACCCAAGCGGAGAGCACGGAGATAGAATTTTTCTTGACACACCAATGTACAAGAAGAACATATATTTGGTAACGTTCGCCTCCCTGCACCCTGAGCAGCTGTTCAGCTGCAGCAAGCACTCCTCCTTCCAGGCAGGGAAGGGGAAGTGTGCTGCACGAAGTTTCTCCAGTCGCCAGTGAGAGTGAGCCCTGGGGCCAGGACTCCAGAACCGTCCCTCCGCTGCTCCCTGGCCAGGCAGCAGGGTGTCGGACACAGCCAGTGGTCGGGAAGCAAAGGCAGGGAAATCACTCCAGGGGAAGCCCTACTGGAGAGTCCTGTCTAATTTAGACAGGCAGAGCACCTGAAGTGCTGTCCTCTGACTACGCCTTCTTAAAAGCAGGGAGCAGGAAAGAGCATCTCCCAGAAGTCTCCCTCTTTGCTTTGTGAGACTGTAACTCCCCAGGCAGGGATTGGGGCTGTCAGGGAAATGTTTTCTGTCCCCTGGAGGTGAGACTTATGGGAAGTGAAAAACAGGATGTACCCACTTTGAGTCCAGCCACCCTTTTCCAAGGAGTGATAGGGTGGACATCTGGTTTCCTAGGTTCACAGTCACCTTCCTGACAATTTTTGACAGGTGCCTAGGATGTACAGGTGGCAGTGAGGCCTGGCCAGGGTAGAGAAAGGCCCTAAGTAAATGAAATACATGATCCAGTCAGGGATGGCGTTCACTGGTTCCTTTGTTTCCTTCTTCCTTCCTTCCTCCCTCCTTGCGTCCCTCCCTTCCCCCACTGCAGTGTCCTGGTGCTGCTCACGGTCTGGTCTTCTAGGGGCAGCACCATCACCACTTGAGAATTTGGTAGGAATACAAGTTCTCACGTCGCACCCTGGGATGGGCAGTCGCTAGGACTAGGCAACGTGACGTCACGTCCTAGCTGAGGTCACTCAAAGACTTGGCTAGAGGCTTGGATGTTCTCTGTCACTCACTCACTTGCTGTGAAGGAAGCCTGCTGCCATGTTGTGAACACCCTTTGCGGGAGGCCTCTGTGCCAGGAAACTGATGTCTCAGGTCCAGAGGCCACAAAGACCCGAGGTCCACCCACAGCCCCTTGAGTGAGCAGGGAACTGGATCCCATACCCCACTAGTCAAGCCCTGAAATAACACCCGCCCCTGACATTTGACTGGAAAGACTCTGAGCCAGAGAACCTGACTAAGCTGTGCCCAGATTACTGACTCCCAGAAACTGGGAGATGAGAAATGTTCATTGTTTTCAGCCTCTAATTTTTGGTGAATTCGTTGTGCAGTGGTAGATAACTAACAGAACTACTGAATGGGAAACTCTGCACATGGGGCCCTGGAATGCGTATTTTAACATGTTTCCTAGGCGACGGTCATACAAGGTGGTTTGAGAAGCACTGCTTGTGACTAAATTAAGAGTGGGGGCTTTGGAGCCAGAATGTCTGAGTTCAAATCCTAGCTCAGCCGTGTCCCAGCTGTAACAGCTTGAGGCTCTTAACCTCTCTGGGCTGTCATTTCTTCTATAAAATGTTAGTAACAAGAGTACATACCTTTAGGTATGTCAAGATTAGTTGAATTAATTAATATACTTAAAACACTGAGTGTATTGCCCGGCCACAATGAGTGTGGTAACTTAGTGATGATTCATTCATTCAACAAACATTTGTAAGGTACCAACTGAGGGTGAGGCATTGTACTGGCTGTTGGAGTTACGAAGATTAGTAAGACATAGTTCACTTCTCCTGGGACTCTTGTCCTAGGAGATGGGCATGTAAAAGAATAAACACAAGCAAAGGTTAAAATGCTGGGGATGACTTCTGGAGCCCAGAAGATGTCAGTTCTATGGTGGATGAAGGCATTAGGGTGAGCCATAGTAAATGGGGGAATTGGAAGTTGTCCCCAAAGCTTCACCTCAGTTTTTCTGAGTCTCTGCAGCTTCCTTTTTATATAGAAAACCGGCAGACCTGTCATCACAGACAGCCTCCTTAGACAGCATGCGGGGCTTGGTGTCTTATTCACAAGGCTCCGGCCCCTTGGTCCTGTTTTCTGCTCCTACTTGGGCAGCCCGTAGTCCGTCCGGCCGTCGGTTGTCGGCATCTGCTCTGCCTTCTCTCTGAAATTTCCCTCCCCATTTCCCCCTTTGCAACACAGGATCCTTCTCACCCTTTACATCTCTGTTTACCTGCTTCCCCAGGGAAGTCTTCCTGGCCACTCTGTTTAAATAATGCCTCCCTTTCAGTCCACTTGTCACGTCCCCCACAGCACTGGAATCTGGCACTTACTTAACTGGTTTACTTACCCGTATGTCTCCCTGGGTAGACTTTGCAGCCTTTCCGGGCTAACACTCGGTCTGCTGTTCTCACCTGGAACATGCCCAGTGCCCAGTGCCCTCCCTGGGACATAGTAGGCATGCAATAAGTATTTGTCATGGATGGATAAATGAATGAATGGATATGTCCCTTCACAGCCACCATAGCGCTTCAGCATGATTTGCTGAAATGCCAAACTTAATCAGGATTCAAATTCTGGAAGATGGAACCAATGAAAAACAGAACGTGAAACCAAGTCGCTTTAATTCCAAGGGACTGTGAGAGAGCTGGGAAGGGATGGAGAGTGGGAGGCCATTACAGTATTTAACATTTACAAAGTACCTCCTCCTAGGTGCTGGGCGCTGTATTAAGTGTTTTATATGCGTTATTTCACACACAGCCAAAGTAATTATCATCTGGGAGAGAAGATGGGGAAACTGAGGCTGAGAGCCCTTAATTAACCTGCCAGGTTGGTGCAGAATCATGACTGAACCCAGGGGAGGTTGGGCCCCAAAGCTCTTAGGTTTAACCACGCTACTCTCCTGCCCCCAGTGGAATGCAGCTCATTGAGCAAATATTCTGCACAAATAGAAGTGTACACAGCTGAACAGCTATATGACATTAGAACACCAGACCAGACAGGGAAATGTTAGAAAGGTTTCTCGGGAGACGATATCCACCAAATAGGAGCTGGGCTATGGACAAGCGGTGGGTCATTCACCGTGGCCCCGCCCCCCACCCAGGGACCCCACGTTGTGCAGTAGAACGTCCCACCACCTCCAAGTGATGTGAGTGTTCTCACCCTCGGAAACAGGTTTGGTGGTCTCTTCCTAAACCCCCAAAGGACTAGCATTCTTCTCGTCAAGGCAGCTTGTAATTTACAGCAATCGCAGTTCCTGTTGCAAGGGATTCCAAGATCAGACAAGCCAAGGGGAGGTGACAGGTCAGATCTGAGCTTAGATGGAGAAGTTGTTGACTTGTGGGAGGAGGGTAACGGTACAAGAAGTAGGAAGGAGGAGCCGTCTGCTTTGTGCCTGGAGCGATCTTTGACTGGGGGCTCCCATTAACAACAAGCCTCCACAGGCCTAAAAGAACAAGAAAGGAACCAGGCTTATCCAGTCTTAAACAGCACTAAAGTCTGCATTTTTCCCCTGTGATGAAGAATTATTGGGCCAGTAGCAAGGGTAGGTTCCTTCCTGGCAGAAGAGAACAATTAGGGAAAATGAGAATATATCTCTGTGGGCAATTCCCTTCTCAAGGCTCCATGAAAGCCAGAACGTGTATTTTTAGTCTGCTTTTTGCTTTTGTGACATTTAAATATTCAGATTTTCAAAGAGACAAAGCCTATGCTGAAATTTACATATAAATATATTGAAATATATTTAAATATGAGCCTTCTTCATACCTTGTTTCTTGGAGTTCCTGAGCTGTCTACACTTCCATAACAGGATCAGTCTGTGGGAAATGAAGAATAAATGTGTCTGAAGAGACAGAGGTAGAGCTAGACTTGCTGGGAGGTTAATGTACTGCAGTACACCTACAGTTATGTGGAGTTTATAATTCAAGCAATGGTTTTGTTTGTTTCTATTGCAAGTTTTCAGAATGAAGGTTTATCTCGGCCAGAGGGCAATCCCAGTTATGCAGACTCTGGTAGATTTATGTGTTCATTTTTACCGACTTAGAAAGTCTACCGGCTCCCGGAAACTGACTTGGAGACTTCCTCTTAAGACTTCAGGAATCCAGGATTCCTAGATATAGAGGAAATTTGACCAAAGAACAACCTTGGAGCATCATTCAAATAACTAGCGCTACGGACCATATTATCACCTTGCTAATAACAAGTTACCCCATATACGAGACATGGGTCACCAACCTGAAATGATTTTGACAATCATGAAGCACACTTATATCACTGAAATAGATAGGGCTGGACATGATTTAACCTCCCGCGAGCGAGCTGGTAGGTATCGCAGGATCTTGCAGGGTTTCTTGTTTATCAGGGTGGACGTCAATAAAGACGGTACCACAGTAGCACAGAAGTGCCGGGTGATACAAAATTTTCAGTGGATAGAATATAAGACAAACTTGATTCTACCAGGCATCAGAAGTTAGTTTTTTTTTAAGTGAAGGGAGCATTGACAGACTATTGTGTAACAAAAAAATGTTACAATCTAATGGGGAAAATTGGCTTGAATTGTGGGTGTTTTCCTGATTTCATTACCTTCAATAGTTGACATTTGCATTTCTCATCTTCTCTCTGTTGCTTATCCATAAATGGATGTACAAATGTTAACAGGGACCCGCACACATTTAGCTTCTTCCTCCCCTAGTAAATTACACCATGGAGCCAGTTTTCTGGTGATCATTTCTTTCCATGTGGAGCTTAGGCTGTGTGGCGCATGCATGGTTATAGAGATGGAAGTCTCTGGAGAGAACAGAAGCTACCAAGACAAGCAAGCAGGGTAGAGCGTCTGTGTCTTCCACCAGGGGTCAGTAAAACTTTTATAAGGCTCCTAGGATGGCATCCAGACTGAGATAAGGGCAACTTCTTTGTCACCCTTTGTCTCTCAGAAAACACTCACTAACAAGAGGATGTCCTGTCACTGAAAATAGCAGCTAGTTCCCGCGAAACACACGTGGAAGACGCAACTAAATATAAATATATATGACTTGGACTATATCAAACATTAAAGTTAAGACCGTAGAGAAACTTCTCCATTTAAATGTGCAGTTTTAATAAATACTAAGGCAAGCTATCTTACCTGATTAGAAGTCACCGGCTAATTGTCCAGTGGTTCATTGGCTTGACTTTGAGTGTCATTGTTTCTGTATCACAAAAACAGGACTTAAAAGTTTCCCTTCTCTCCTGGCTTGCTCTCCTGGCTTACAACCATTGTTACTGTAAGGAATAAAGACTTTTGAAATATATAGTAGATACATAAACTTGACTCCTTGCTTCTACTTTTGCCCTACCATCAGCTAGAGGGAGCTGTTAAAAATGGAAATCAGATCATACCATTACCCTGCTTAAAATCCTCCAAGGCTTATCCACCCCACGGAAAATAACATCCCAACACTTAGCCCCGCCTGCAGTGCCAGGACATGCTAAAGTGCCTGCAACTTCTCTGATCTCCCTCCTGCTCCCCTTCCCTGCCCTCAGCACACTCCAGAAAGCCTTTCTGTTGATGCTCTAACTCGGTGGTTCTCAAAGTGTGGTCCCTGGATCTGCAACATCAGCATCACCCAAGAAGTTGCTAGAAATGCAAATTCTTGGGTCACACCCTAGATCTACTGAATCTGAAACTCTGGAGTTGGGCCCCAATGGTTTGCCTTTGAACCAACCCATCTAGTGATCCCCATGCCTGCCGAACTTTGAAAACCACTGGTCTAATTCTTTGGATTCACTTCTGCCTCAGGACCTTTGTTCTGGCCAGACCCTTTGCCTGGTACAATCTTCCGAAGGACTCTCTTGTCACAACTGGATATCAGCTGAAAGGTTACCTCCTCACTGGTCATCCTTTTTAAAGGGAGCCTCTTTGCTCTTCCTCATCTCAGTCTATGCCATTATCCTTTTACTTCCTCCATGGAACTATCTCAAATTACCTTGCTTACTTATTCATTGCTGTTTGATGTCTCCCCTATTAGAATGAGAGCAGACACCCTGTCTATTTTTAACACTGTGTGTCCCCAGTGCCTAGAATAGGGCCTTGAACATACAAAGTTCTTAGTGAAAGTTTCTTAAATTAATGTCTATGAGATTTTTTGATCAGTCTGTCTTGCAGAAGGGAGATCAGCTAGATTCTCTAAAGGAAGCTGCAGGGTTGTGGCAAAGCCCTGGCATGGAGTCAGAAGATGAGGGTCAAATTCTAAATTCCCCACTTGGAAATCAGCTGACCTTGGGTAAGTCATTTAACTGGATTAATGGATTATGACAAGGGGTGATGTTGTCTCATAGAGGCACTTAGCAATATCTGAAGATATTTTAGGTGTTGATGGGGGATGCAGGCGGGAGTGAGGAGCAGTATAGGCACTATTGGGATGTGGCCAAACATCCTACAGTGCACAGGCCAGCCCCCTGCAATAAAGAATCACGCTGAGCGAGATCTCAGCTGTAGCCGGCTAAGAACGCCTGAGCTAGTCTTAAATTCTCACTAGTAAAACAGGGATAATGTTCTCCTCTGAACTCAGGGTTTGATGATGCTCAAGCAAAATTCTTCTCATGAAAGCATTTTGTAAATGACAAAGGACTACAGACAAATACCCTTGGTGTCTGGCACCAGGCCTTATGCAGAGTAGCTTCTCAGTAAATATTTGTTCAAGGAATGAATGAATGAGTTGCAGGAAGCCCCTTCCCAGGACTGAGTTTCTGTTTCCTCATTTGACACGGGGAATAAGGGTGGTACTGAAGTCCTAGGAACCTTGGGAGGCTCATAGAGACGATGTGCAGAAAGCAGCTGGCTCAGGACAGGGCACATCTGTGCCACAGTTGCCTGTAGTCAGGTTTCCTGGTTGGTTGCCCTGCTGGGAGGAGCCTGGGAGAGCCTCTCTCTTCCACTCCAGTTTTCTTTCCCTTCTCTTGTCCCACCTTCTACAACCAATCAGCGCACCCTCAGCAGAGTTTCCCAACCTTTCTGGGAGCCCAGAATGCTTACTGTTAGACAGCCCATCACATGTCATGAAAACATTAAAATGTGCCCACATCAAATAAAAATTATGGATGACTTTACGAAGATTGGATTGCCTTGACAGTCAATCTAAAGGTACATTTTAGAGAATTTAAGCATCTATTAATTTCAATATTTGAGTTTGTATTCACATTTTGGACTCAATCATTATTCTCCTACAGCAAATATAATTACAGACCCTTGAAAGGCATTTGTACCTTTGGTGCTTTATACATTACAAAACAGTCTTCTTTGCCTTTTGCCCCTCGGTGAGTTTTCCCTCTTCCCTTCTCCTGTTTGCTCACAATAGTCAATAACTATTCCTGTAAAGCATCTGGAAACTGTTGTGTCTTTGGTGGCTGATACTGCATGTGTGCAGTGCTGTCGACTTGCAAACACGAGCTCTTGCACGGTGTCCCTATTTCTCCAAGAGTGTGATGATCAAATCTTACATTTGCCACATGCATTCTGGACTGTGAAACACTTTCTCATATATTCTCCGTTTGTTCTTATTTGATTCTCACAGTAACCCAGTGGGCTGAGCACAACATATATTACAGTTACTCCTGATTCCCATTGAGAATCTGAAGCTTAGGGAGAAGTGACTTGCTCAGGGTTATAAAGTAAGTGGCAGAGCCAAGATGAGAATCCACAGCTTCTGGGTTCCATGGGTGCCATGCTGTTTTCAGGACTTTAGTCAGCCCGGGGGAAAGTTACTCCCAAAAGAGGAAATTAAGCAAGGCTTGAGTTACTGGGATAGCTTTAGCTTTGTGTCTGTATGTGATACTAGAACTCTAGCCTTGAATGTTCTCTATTTGCCCTACAGACAATGGGATCAAATTAATCAATTAGCTCAAAAAATACTTATTTAGTGATGGGCACTGTTGCAGGTGCTGGTGATACAGCAGTGAACTAAAAGACCGTGTCCTTGCCTCATGGAGATCACGTTTTAGATGCAACAGATAAATGATAAACTGACAAATCAATATTTACTATGCAGACGTCAATCAGTGTTAAGGAAAAATAAAGCAGTTGAAGGGATAGGAAAACTGGGGAGGGGCTGCTATTTTATTTAGGGAGGACAAAGGTAGCCTCAATAGTAAGGTGGCATTTGAGAAGAGGCTTGAAGGAAGTGAGGGAGTGTGTGGTGTGAATACCAAAGGCAGACTAGCCAAGCATGTGCAAAGGCCCTGAGGCAGGGCCATGTTTGGCATGTACGAGAAACAGCAAGGAAACCAGCCTAGCTAGAGAAGATTGAGTAGACTAGGATGCAGCAAGAGAGTTATTGGCAGAGAATGAGGGGAAAAGGGCCTGGCCAGGAGAGGTGGGGGCAGTTAGGGAAGATCCTGCAGGACCTTATAGGTCCTTGTAAGGGCTTTGGCTCATATTCTAAGACAGGGATCCCTTGAGGGCTTTGTAATTCCAGAGAACTACATGATCTGACAGTTGTTGTTAAAGGATTTATGATGGCCTGATTTGCCTTATGTTAAGATTGTCCTGGTTCGTAGTATTTCCACCTCGAACAAGGGACTCAGGGAGTTCCAAAGAATACAGGAAACAAGCAAGCAGCTAAAGGATTTCAGCTAATGAGAGGGCTGGGAAGAAAATAAAACCAAGGGAGACACAACGACGACGTTTTAGGGGGCTACTTTAGATTCCAGTTGGATTCTGAAATGTGGAACTTAGGCAAAAAAAATTACACATGTAGCACAATGTACAGTTTCCCGATTCAAAGAGGCTGGACAGACAAACATTATTCTGCCTTTTTAAACGAGAAACTGAGATTCAGTCAGCTTAAGCCATACACCCAAGGCACTGGTAAATGATGGATCTGGGGTCTGGATCCAAATTTTCTCTCATTTTCAGCTCCAAAGTTTTTCTCACAGTATCCACCACTAGGGAATGTGACAGTAGGACTGAGTAACCCTGGAGCGTGGGATGAGGGAATCGGCAATGGTCAGGCAAGACAAGAAAAATGTGTCAAAGCAGAAAGAGATGTAAAAGAACAAGGACAGTAACCAGCTCCCATGAAGGTCACACAGGACAACTGGTAGGGTGTAGAGGGGTGGCCATCCCCTCGGCCCCAATGCCACATATAGGGCTGAGAAAATCTGCACTCTGATCTCAACAGAAGGATCCCGGCCTTGGATGGCTGCTCTCAGCAACCCGGGCTAGGGGAAGCCCTGGGTCGCATGTGGTTTCGATCACTGCATTTATCAGCATCGTTGTCACTGTATTTGGAATATGACTGAAACCTCATTTCTGCCCCAGGCCTGTCCAAATTCTGCAGGGGGTACAAGTCAAATCTGGAAAAGCTATCTCATCTTTGGCAGACCAGAAAGAGGGAGAGACTTCAGGAATGTACAGTCATGTCCCACCCACGCCCCTTCCCCCTTTTATTAAAAACAAATCTGAAACAGCAAATGTCTAAAATTTTCCACTTGATCATTCACTCTGCCTTGTTATAACCATGCCCTTTGTCCACACCCGCTGGAGTTTTTTGCAGCCTGGGGGAAGCTGGGAAGTGTCTGTCCCTAGCTTTCAGTCACTCCCATAATAAACAATCACTAAACAGCTCGCTGCCCTAGGCAACTGTTTGTCCAGCTTGGCCAGGCCCTGAGACTCAGGCTGGGGAAGGGGTGGGAGGTACTCTCTGGAAGCACAGTTCAGGCTCTGAGGCCAGGGAGCTTGGCTTGGACCAGAAATACTGTTTGGGAGTTAGCACAGCTTCGCGGGCTTGGAGGGCCTGCAGAGGGACTCCAGATCTTAATCCGAGTTGTCCAGGGAAGTTCCCTGGGGGTAGCAGGAGCTTGGGGCTGGGGTGTGGGAGGGCAGTTGAAAGAAGGACTAACAATCTTGTACTAATTGGAAATAAGGTCATTTCCTGCCTCAAGTCTCTCATCTACATCTGGGACAGTTGGCAGTTCTGCTAGTCATCCAGCCCTAAGAGACAGCTCCTTAAAAACCACCACCCCACCATCACGAAAAGAGAGTAACATCACTTTAGGTACTAGGAGCTCAAATTAACCGGGTTCTCCTTCAGCTATTAGAAAATCTTTTTTTCCGCTGTGATCGAATCTCTTGGAAGCTCTGTTCAGAATAAGCAAGGGGCTTCGGGAAGCAAGGAGAGGATGTGCACAGGGTTACTGAGGGTATGGGATCGGTGTCTTCTCTCAGCAGAGACAGACATGAAGAATAGCAACGGTTCTTCTTGATTGTAATATTTCCTCTTTATTCTTGGGGAATTGGGGGTGTCTCCTTGGGGAAAGGCTGTGTAAGGAATAAGGAACCTGTTTAAATGCTTTGCATCCTTTTGGTCGGCGGTTGCTTTCTATGAAGTCTTTCTTTCCTCCCGCATCCCTCGGGCTCGCCCCACTGCTCCAATTTTCAAGCATCCTTCCCCAGGAACCCGTACACTCTCCGCCGCCTGCTGGGGAAGGCGTTCCCGGTAGGAAGCCAAGGAGACGGGATTCTTGAGGGCGCCCAGGGCAGCCGGAGCAGCGGGGCCCGGGGAGCGCCGGCCGGTTCCCGGTTCCCCGGCTGCTGCGCGCCCGCCGGCGCCTCTGGGAGGCGCTGGTTCCCGGCGCGGCGGCAGGAGGCGGTGCGGCCCAGGCCGAGGACCGGGCCGGAGAGCGCCAAGGGGCCGCGGGGCTCTCACGGGGCTGCCCCGCGCCCCGCCGGCCCGCCCGCCGGCCTCGGCCTCGGCGCCCCGGGGCCCCCGCGCCGCCCGCACCCCCAGCGCCGCGCCGGCGCCTCGGCCGGTGGCCGGGGGTTATGAATGGGCGCAGCGGAAGCACCGCCCCCCCCGGACGTGACGCTCGGCCAATGGCAGCGCGGGCTGCGTGGATGGATGAGGTCAGCGCTGTCGTGTCGGGAATGGAATGTGTAAGTGTAACATTCAGAACCGGGTAACATTCGGCGACCGAACGCGGCGGTCGGCAGCGATCGCGCGGGGGCCTGCGAAGCGCCGCTCGGGGCCGGCACTGCCCGCGGGGAGGACGCGCCGCCGCCGTCACCCAGCGCCGCCGCCGCCGCCGCCGCCTCCACCAAGCCGGGCCGCCGCGCGTCCCGGGGGCCGGCCCCGCGAGCGCAGGAGTAAACACCGCCGGAGTCTTGGAGCCGCTGCAGAAGGGAATAAAGAGAGATGCAGGGATTTGTGAGGTTACGGCGCCCCAGCTGCAAGATGCACTAGCCGGCTGAACCCGGGGATCGGCTGACTTGTTGGAACCGGAGTGCTCTGCACGGGAGTGTGTGGATGAGTTGAAGTTGCTTTCCCGGGGCTCGTTTTCCGCGCTGCCGAGAGGAATCCGAGAGGCAAGGAAATCACTTCGTCTTGCCATTGATTGGGCATCGGGAGCTTTTTTTCCCCCCTCTCTTTCTTTTCCTCCGTCTTGTTGCATGCAAGAAAATTACAGTCCGCTGCTCGCCCGCCCTGGGTGCGAAATATTCAGCCCCGCTCTCTCCCGTCCATTGTGCAACCCAAAGATGAAAGACCGAAGGGGAGAAAGTTAAAGAAATCGCCCACATGCGCTGGATCAGTCCACGGCTTGGGGAAAGGCATCCAGAGAAGGTGGGAGCGGAGAGTTTGAAGTCTTTACAGGCGGGAAGATGGCGGACTGGAGCTGAAAGTGTTGATTGGGAAACTTGGGTGATTCTTGTGTTTATTTACAATCCTCTTGACCCAGGCAGGACACATGCAGGCCAAAAAACGCTATTTCATCCTGCTCTCAGCTGGCTCTTGTCTCGCCCTTTTGTTTTATTTCGGAGGCTTGCAGTTTAGGGCATCGAGAAGCCACAGCCGGAGAGAAGAGCACAGCGGTCGGAATGGCTTGCACCACCCGAGTCCGGATCATTTCTGGCCCCGCTTCCCGGACGCTCTGCGCCCCTTCGTTCCTTGGGATCAATTGGAAAACGAGGATTCCAACGTGCACATTTCCCCCCGGCAGAAGCGAGACGCCAACTCGAGCATCTACAAAGGCAAGAAGTGCCGCATGGAGTCCTGCTTCGATTTCACCCTTTGCAAGAAAAACGGCTTCAAAGTCTACGTATACCCGCAGCAGAAAGGGGAGAAAATCGCCGAAAGTTACCAAAACATTCTAGCGGCCATCGAGGGCTCCAGGTTCTACACCTCGGACCCCAGCCAGGCGTGCCTCTTTGTCCTGAGTCTGGATACTTTAGACAGAGACCAGTTGTCACCTCAGTATGTGCACAATTTGAGATCCAAAGTGCAGAGTCTCCACTTGTGGAACAATGGTAGGAATCATTTAATTTTTAATTTATATTCCGGCACTTGGCCTGACTACACCGAGGACGTGGGGTTTGACATTGGCCAGGCGATGCTGGCCAAAGCCAGCATCAGTACTGAAAACTTCCGACCCAACTTTGATGTTTCTATTCCCCTCTTTTCTAAGGATCATCCCAGGACAGGAGGGGAGAGGGGGTTTTTGAAGTTTAACACCATCCCTCCTCTCAGGAAGTACATGCTGGTATTCAAGGGAAAGAGGTACCTGACAGGGATAGGGTCAGACACCAGGAATGCCTTATATCACGTCCATAACGGGGAGGACGTCGTGCTTCTCACCACCTGCAAGCATGGCAAAGACTGGCAAAAGCACAAGGATTCTCGCTGTGACAGAGACAACACCGAGTATGAGAAGTAAGTGGCTCAGCTGACGGGCCTCAGCGGGTCAGACCCCGGCCCTGCCCACCTGGTCAGGTGTGAGATTTGGGGGATGGGGGTGGGGCAGAGGAACCCTCCGGTCCTCTTCCTCCTGCTCTGAGGCTGGGTCTGAGCAGCCTGGTTCGGGCGTGTGGCTGGGAGCTGAGGACTCAGAGTGTGAGCTCCTTGGGCAAACTGGGAAGCCTGGAGCACTTTCCTGGGCCAAGTAGGTGACAGTGCCTCCCTCTTGCTTGGAAAACCGTCAGGGCGATGTGTCTCCTACGAAGGGTGTGGGTTTGATTCACGTTTGGAAACTGCACTTCCCCAGGGGTTCCGGGAGGGTGTTTGTAAGGGGGTCTTGGGACCCGAGAGTCTCTGAATCCATCCACAGTCTGGGGACCTTACCCCAAGATTGATTTTATTTGCTTTTCTCATGAGCAGGGGGCAACTGCTTTCCCAGGAATTTTCCATCCTTCAATTGTCATCTTTCTGTAAACCTTAAATTTGAGTTAGCAGTGGAAGTGCTTTAATTTTAACTATGAAACTTTCTGTGTCTGCTTCTTTACTCCCCATGGCATTGACTTTTATGAAGGGAAACTGTAAGCAGGTTGGGGCCTGTGATCTTGCATTCATTCATTCATTCATTAATTCATGTATGTTTATATGTCTCTATCCTGCCTCCTCAGGAGAAGCTGTTTTTAAAAATCTGGGCCTTAGCTCCACTGCTGTAAACTCCAGTTGCTAATTTAGATTTCCCTTTCCCTTTTGTCTTTATCAATTTGCATGTAAATCGGAGACTGTTGCTCGCTGAATGGGCGTGAGATGCCTCCTTAGTTTCTGGAGTGAAGCAAGTTTTGTCCAGTTGCTAAGTAACTGAGTTGGATACTTTGTAACCCTTCTCACTCTTCCTTTTCCTTCCCAGTGACAGTAACTGGCACACTGGACTTGGGGTCAAAACAAGTTTCCTTGAACCTGCTGTAACCTGAGCTTGAAGAGTCAGTTTCCTGGTAGATGGGGTGAGAGCCCCAGACTCTCACTTCTGTCTGGCTGAGAAAGAGTTAGTGAGCTCCTACGGTGCATTTCCACGTTACGCCAGTTAAAAACCAGAGCAGCCTTGTGCTACCCTGGGAAGGATGGGGAATCTCTCAGCTGAGTACAAGAGGAACTGGCAGAGGCTGGCGGATTTTGCAATTGATTCATGAATTGCAGAATAGGGGAAACGCTTCGCAGACCTGATTGGAACAGGAAGGGGCATGGTGGGGAAACGACCCTGAAATGAAAGGTTTGATTGTTGTCTGCGGATTTCCTCAGACACTCTGGCCTCTCTGCAGGAGTGATTGGGAGGGAAATTAAAGTCCTCCTTGATCATAGACACTGAAGGAGAGAGTATCAAACACTGGGATTCCCCAACCCCTCTTGCTTTTCAAGCATTAGAAAGGCCCGAGGCTGTAGGGTCAATTATGACTCTAAATTTTACTCTGTTTCGGGGACAGTTATGTGTGAATGTTGGGTGCATTTGCAATGGATTAAAATTTTCTGACAAAAGAAACAAACTGTGGTTAGTAATGAATGCTTTGTTTACACGACATTTACATTGACCTATTCCTGTGGGTGCTTGTAAGAAAAAAAAATGCTTATAGCCTTTGAGGAATTTCTTTGTCTGGTTTATGGTGGAGTAACTCGAGATGAAGTCTAACCTTTCAGCATCTTATAAAGCAGTCTCATAGCATTTTGCAGAAGGATCATGATGGTCTTCATTCTTCTAAACGGCCTGGAGCTGAGATCTTACCTTAAGACATTTGAATTATACATTTATTTGGGAAACACTCTCAATCTGATACAACAGTCATGTCTGCTTTATTCTCCTAGTCCCCTAATAAATATTAGATGTCTCCATTCTCTGCTGAGGCTTTTTCTAGAGATTGGCAATGAAGGGAGGAGGGGTTGGTTTCCTAGAAACTTTAATTTTTGCTAATTAAATTTCACTCATTTTTGACCTCTTTGTGATTGGGCCAAGAAATCTGACACCCACGCCCTTGTTTTGGTGTATGTTTAAAGACCACAAGGGGTCAGGCCTCAGGATTTTGTCTCCTCTGAAGAGTGGCATTTAGTTAGGAAAGTAAGTTGCCTCTTTTCTCCCGAGCAGGGATTTCTTTCACAGAATCACTACTAGATTTTCTCCATTCCCCTTTTGCCTGCTTTCCAGCTCTACCCTTGTTTCATAGGACAGGATGGCGCTGCAGAGTGTTTGCATTCCTTAGCCTGGTCTACCTGGAGTTTTAACTCATCCTTCTCCCTGCATTATCTGAATGCTTTGTCTCTGAGACATTGTTGCCTTTTGCCATTGACTTTGGAAGATAGGAACTTTGCAGAATGAGCCCTGACTTGTGAGAATGCCCATGTAGCAGGCATCCCGTGTTGTCCTCAAGTAAGCGCAACTCTTGTACTTTACTACTTAACACTGATGTTAGTCCGCCTCGCGTGTGTCAGATGTGGAACTCCTCAAATCAAATGCTGATCTCTCTCCAGGCTTGTAGTTAGGTCTGTGGAAGTCATCTGTCTGAGTCTGACTTCTCATACTGACTTCATCTTGTGACTTTTGATCGATCACCTTGAACCTCAGTTTATCCTTCGGTGAAATGGGTTTTAGACTGCTTCAGGGAACCCTAAGCATTCATTTGATAATGGCTTGTAAAAACGGGATCAGTTTTCATTTACTTCTCTCCTTTATTAGTGAGTGCCTGGAAAAAGGCTTCCTAGGTTTAATTTGCTGCCACTAGCGACCACATATAACTTTCCTTTGGACTTCTGGGATCTGGTAATTAGATTGAAAATTTATGGTGTCATGGTTGATTTAGGATACTATAGAGTATGTACAAGCATATCAACTAAAAAAAATTGCTTTTAGGGAAATTTAGCTTCATGTGGCAATAAAGATTTAGTCAAGGACTTTGGTCTCACCTGCACTTTTGTGAAAATCAAACTTGTATTACTAAAGATAATAGAAGAGCTACATGGAAAAAAGGAAAATACTTTTCTTTAATAAAGGAGCCGTATTTCTGACCCAGACTTTCAGGATTGTATTAAAACATCCATTTTTATGACGCCCATAATTAATTTTCATCAGTTCCATATATTAACAGACGTAGACGACACCAGCTAAAATAAGTTGCTGCAGTGATTACATGATTTGTAATGAGGCTCTCGAGAAATTCTCTTTTACATCTTTTGAGCTTCTTATGCATCCTTACAGAATTACTGGATTTTTGCATGAACTTCCTAGTTCAAATCCCTTCAAAGGGGAAACTTCAAATTTGGTTTTCTGAAAGAGAAGAAAGAGAAGGAAATGAGAGGTGGCTTCTATCTTTGACCCCTCCCAGGAAAGCAGTGGTGAATATTTTAAGCAGCTCTTCTGGGAACAGGCAGGATTTTGTGCAGACCTTTTGGACATCTTTTCCTGTGTTTGTTGAAGCTGTTCCTCACAGTCCTGGTATTTTTAGGGTCTTGAAGGTAAGTGATCATTCAGTTTCCAACATCCTCATTTTACAGATGTGGAAACTGGCGGATAGAATGTTAAAGGGATTTGTTTAAGTTCAGCAAGCTGGTTAGGAGCAGGGGTAGCCCTAGAAAGCAGGCTTTCTGCATTTTCCCCTTTGGTATTCCATCAATTACAGACACACTTGAAAGCTCTCCAGCCAGTGGAAGATCCATACTGATGATGTTTCTTATGGGAATTCTCTTGGAGTCATTTGGAAAGCTGATAAAGACGTTGGACAAACTTTGCAAACAAAGAAAGCACATACACGCACCATTTGTCACCTAGTTTTAGGGCATTGTCAGACTTGAGAACTCTTGCTCTAGGGCCTGCATTTTTCTTTTCATTGCTAACTAAGGTGGAGGTCCCCGGAGCTGTTTAATCTAAGTAGGAGTTTTTTGGACCTTTCAATTTAGCCCTACGCAATTTAGGGAATAGGCTGTGAATTCACTGAATGGTAAGTTGAATTCAGATGCATTTATCGCCAAAAAAAAAAAAAAAGCATACAAGTAAATGATTCTATGTTTATATTCCCCATCATCCCAAACTGTATTACCCGACACCTTGGGCAAGTGTGATCCAGCAGTGAACCCTGGAGGAATGAAAGGTGGAAATTGTGCTTCTCAGGTTTTCAGTGTAAAATATTAGCACCTTTTACCCCCACAGGTATATGGTAGCACAAGAGCATTTCTAAAATAAACCACATAAGCACAGTTTTAAAATAAAGACAGGGCCAGCCCTTGCCAGATTATGAAGTTGGCGATCTATCTTCTTGCACTGAGGTTCTGATGCTTCCTGCTCCCTCGTTTCTCACCTGCTCTGAACTTGCTTTCTGGAGCACACCTGAGAGCATTTACAAGGAACCCCTAAAGGTTGCGGTTTGGGGCGCTACTTCTAGGGACATTTGCGAATTGATTGAGTCCAGTTCACCAAGTGACACTGGAAAGAGGAGTCTGTGACCTGAGCTGGGAGCCTGGAGGAGGCTGTCCTTCAGAGAATGCCTCGCTGCTAAGATTTGGGCAGGCTCCACCCGTGGAAGGCCCCCTTTGGTCCCTGTGACTGTGACGGCAGATTCAGATGCCACAGATTTGGCCGAAAGGGGAACTGTCATACACACAGGTGGTGATTGTTCTCTTTGTCCAAAGGCCTGTAGATGTGCCCTGCCAGGGCCCAGTGCTGGGAACACCTGCCGGCAGTGATCTTGGTTGGGTTCACTAACGTCGCACCGAAGGTGCTTGACAGGGCCTGGCTGCTTGGCTCACAACCACCTTGTCGGACCATTTTACAGGTGTGTAAACTGAGACCAGCTCTGGTGAGGTGGACTGTCTTCGGCTGCACAGCTTGTAAGTGGCTGACTGGAGGCTCCAGCCCAGATTTTCTGGCTCCCATTCCTCTTGTCTCTGTGAGGCCTGCTGCCCCCTCATCACAATCACTTTTCGTCACAGCTTCTTCAGAGCAAACCCATTAGGCTGAGTGGTTACAGATTCCGCCGTCCCCCAAGCATGCTCGTGTTTGGACATGAACGCTAACGACTGATTGTTTTTCCTTCAAAGCTCTTCCTCCTGTGACCAAATTCCTTTAATGAACAGGGACTCCTCCCTCCAAACTGCAAGAGATTTGTTCAAGGCCTGGTGTGAAAGTACCTTTCTTGGCTCAGTGCAGCCTTACGACAACTGTGTGTAAAATCCCCATTTTACAGATAGGAATCCTGGCCCCCAGAGGCGAGAGGAGGAGCCGTGGTCACGGCTGGTGAGAGAATGGCAGTGTTGGAGCTGGGCGTCCAGGATTCCAAAGGCCACCCTCTTTCCTCTACAAAATGTTGCCACCTTCGAGAATCAAAGGAAATTTCTACCTGTTGACAGTTGTCTTTAGTGAGTTTATTATGAATCGGGTGTTTGTATGTCCTATCTTTTTTTTTTCTCCCCCACCGCTTTCATTTATAAACACGTTTCCCCGGGAAGAAATTTGGCTTAGAGATGTGATCAAGATGGCCCGTTGTTTTGACATTTAAGCATTGACCTCTTCAACTGCTCCATTCAGCGAGCACTATAACATTGTCTCCGTAGATTCTGCCCTTAAATCTCTCCTGGAGCTCGTCTCAGAAAAGGGAGGAAGTGAATTGTGTGTGACCTCTGCCCTCACTGATAGCACCTTGCAGGGGGTGCCCTGTACTAGGTGTCAGTGAACCGGTGAGATGGGACCGGAGTGACTGTTGCCCCAGGTGGAAGGTGTGATCCGAGGGAAATGGGAGGCCCACTGGCAGATTCCATTCCCGACAGAAGGGGCCAGGCTTCTGGAACGTGGCATATCACTGCTGCCAGGCCCTCGGGCTCCCCAAAGGAAGAACAGCCCTTAAAAGATGTTAGAAGTCACAGAGAGCCTTTGTGGAAAATTAGGAAAATGCAAAAGATATGACTATGAATATAAATTTCTCCCTTAGCCCCCCTGATAAGAGCTAACCACTGTTATTAAACTTTGGTAGTTGGCCTTGTGATTATATCATTCTATCTCTACAGATCCAAGTACATTGCATAGATATGTTAATTATTATTTAATTAATAGTCAGTACATTCAACACATTTTCCTGAAGTGCCTTGTTTGTGTCAGACACATAGGTGTTGGAGCTGGGGTGGCCGGGAGTGAACAAATGAACAAAACAAACTCTGGGCCACTCTCATCTGTCAGTTTTATAAAGTTGAGGTCAGACGTCAAATGTATTTTGGCACGTTGCTTTTTTCTTAACATGTTCTGAGAGCATTTTCCTCCCCTACTAAATAGGAAAATCCTATTAAAACTGAAGTGGGATTTTTAATGGCTGCATGGTTTTTCTTTTCTTTTTTTTTTTTTTTAGTAACTCAGAGCTGTACCATAGTTTGTTTACATTTTCTTAGAGATTTAACTTGCTTCCCAACTCTTGCTTTCTGTTATTATAATTCTGTGATGAATTTCACTGTACTGAGGATTTATTTTCTTCATGACTAAGGTCTCAGAAAACACAACTTCCTTTCTCCCCCAGCCCCCAACCCAGTCCCTTTTGAAGGAACAGCTAGTTTTGAGGTGTGTCTGAGCACCATTTTAGTGAAGGAGCCACCATTAAATGACTGCTTAGATAAACACTTGTAGGTGTTAATTGGTCCTGCGGGGGGTCTTTGAAGCGCCCACAGCTTCTGTTCCCTTTGAAATTTTGTTTTCGATGGAGCCAAAAACCTCTGTTTGTCTCTTACTGAGCAGACTTCTCCCTCCCCGTGCTCTGCAGCCTTTCCCGGGGTCTCGGAATCTGAGGGCCTAGCCTGGGTAGATGTCATTTTTTAAAGCTAATTGTATCAGCTGATCAAAGCCCCGGTTGCTTTGCTCGTCGGTTGTTGAGTCTGTGGTCCTTTGGAGGTGGCTTTACCTCTGGGGCATCCAGGTCAAGTCTGGGAGTCTAAGTGCAAAGGAGGCACTGTTCTAAGAGATTTAAAAACCAAGACAGAAAGCACGGTGAACCAGATATGCCTAGTTAGTTCAGGGCTTTCTTGGCAAGGTGATTGCTCTGAACAGCAGTAAGACGGAGGTGGGCCTCCCCGTTTCCTGTACCCTCTTGTCTTCTGGGAAGCCGTTTGGAAGGGAGCAGTGACCCTGGATTGGGGAGGTAACTGACTCACACACGTTCCTGGACTAGGTGCTGAACCTCTCAGCCTCAGTTTCCACATCTGCGGGTGGGGGTCATAACACCTCACGGGGTCGGGAAAAGGTACACATGAGGTAGGGTGGGCAAAACCTTAGAAATGCCTATGTGTTCTGCAGGGTGGTGGTGTTACCAAAACCCATCTTCCTGCCATCTTCTAATCAACCACAGAGGTTTGCTCACAACCTGGTTCTTAACGAAGCCACAGAAATAACTGCTTGCCTCTTTCTTGATGCTTCATCCCCAGGAAATTGTGCTAGATGCGCTGGAAGCCCAGCCGTTGTTTCTGAGGGCTGTGGAAAGACCTGGATGGGGCCTTGGCACTTGCAGGTGGCATGGGAGCAGGTGGAGGGTGGTCTCTGGGGCAGTCAGGCACTGCCTTGACTCTGTGTCTTCCATGATCCCTGGGTGGCTGCTCTAAGAATGCCGGTTGTCCCTTTTGCAAATGACTTGGAAATACCCTCACCGGTTGAGGGTGACAGCTGGAAGGATACCTTGTATGAATGGGCTGGTTCAGCAGGCCCTTAGGTTGGGAAGAGCAGAATATCACTCAGGCCACCTTAAGTCACAGGATTTTTTGTGAGGGGATGTGGAGCAGAAGCTGGACTGGAACTGTTCCAGTAAGTTCCCAGGACCCAGCACAATACCTGGGGTCTGCTCCTTTCTTCCTGCCCTGGGATCTTCATCTCTCCCCTAGCTGGCACCTCTGTCCCCGTGTGAGTGTCTGCCGACCACTGGCTGGCCTTCCCTGAATTCTCTCATCCAGGCCCTGGAGGAAACCAGCCTGATTGGCTTTCCTGGGGATCAGTGCTCCTTCTGGGGAGAGCCATTCATGTTGGGCTATGTCTCCGGGTATGGTGGTGACTTCACAGTTAAAAGGCTAACCTGTCTCATGGCTGTACTTGATTTACTTGGTGGCCATCCTTTTGCAAAGAACAGCCTTACAGTTGCTTCCTGGGGCAGGGGCCTGTGGTTAGGGGAAGTTGGCCGGGGCAGGCACTGCTGAAGCCATATCCTGTTGGCACTGACATGTTTGAGCCTGGTGGATGATGGTGACAGCAACTCATATTTCTTGAGAGTATACTATGTGCTGCGTAATGGGCGGTCTCTGCTTTAGTCTTTCTCTCCACCCCAGCAGGAAGATACTCATTTGAGATGCAACACGAAGTTCAGAGAATCTTTAAGAGCGACTCCCCTTAGAGCCCACAGCTCAAATATCAACCGAGGGCCGCCTGACTTTGGAACCACGGCCCCCGTACTGCTTCTGCACAGCTGGAACCGAGGTCACAAAGACCACACACTCGTGAACAATAGTGTGATTGATTTACGGAGTATCACTTGTGTTTCTCACCTCGAATTTATTTAATCGTCTGGCAGAGAGACAATCCCTAACCAGCTGGGTAATCTGGTTTCTCAGCCCACGGCAGATTAAAAGCAGGCAATTGAAAGGAGAGAGGGATTCTTGCAGGCAGATCTGGGAAGAAGGGACAGCTGGCAACCTAAATGGAAGGAAGCAGGCCCGGAAATGATAAAATGTAACACCCAGGTGAAGTAACGCAGCGCTGCGGTCGGAGAGCAGCTGGCCCCGAGCCTGAGCGTGTCCCACAGACGCCTCGGGAGCGTGCCTGTCAGCCCCGCCGCCTAGCACCGTGCCTGTCACCAGCCGGGCTTCTGTAAATATTTGATGAGCTACAACGCAGTACAGCCCTGACTGCGAGCCATCACTGGCCTTTAAGAAAGTAGAGGAACAAGTAATGGATTTTATAAATTTTTGAAACTCATATGGGTTAAAACAAAAATATTTTTGGTGCCCCTGAGAAGAAGCTCTCCATTTGGAAACTTATCTACCAAGTTTAGCAGATTCCTCAAGGGCTCCGGATACGTGGGGTGTCCTTGGAGTTCGCATCAGAGGCCTGGTCTTAGTGGCTAACTCCGATTTCTGGGTGTTACGATGCATATCGGTGCGTTAATGAGAACTGTAGTTTTCTGGTGGTGTGGGCCTGGAATGCTAGTCATTCTTGGCTGACTAGTGCCCCCCGAATGACTTCTTGGGCCTTGGGCTCAGGTAGAGGTAGTGGCCCTGGGCCAGGGCTGGCCTGCCCACCCCAGGTGTGGGATACGGAGGCTGGGATTGGAGAAGGGACATCTAGTCTGTTGCTTGGGGGTTGCCCTGGTAAGTATAGCTTTCTTTTTCCTACATCCCTAGGGGTGCCCGGGGTGGGAACTGATGGGTGGAAGTCCAGAATGGGTTTCACATTTTGTGCGTGTATCTCAGCACCCTGGCAGATGGGTAGAAATCATCCACAGCATTTCTGATAAAAAAATATGATCAGGCCACCATCCTGAACTCACCCTGGAGCCTTCCCATAGTTCATTCATGTGATATTAAGGTGGGATTGGCCCAGCTCTACCTGACTTCCCACCCCCAGGCCCTTGGCAGAGACCACATTCCTCCTCCTCCTCCGTCTCCCCACACGCCCTCTTCTCTCTTTCTTGGAAAGCTGTCCCCCAGCTCCATTTTATTTCTTCCAGAGTCACTTCCTTGATGCCTCAGACTTGGTCACATTCTTCTGGGATGTGCTGTTAGAAACAGTTAATACTTGGCCACAGCTGTGGTTTTTTTTGTTTGTTTAACTCTGTTTTTCTCTCTGTCCAGTAATTGTATAGGCCCTGAAGGGAGAATCCATATTGTTTTTTCACTAGTTTACTCAGCAGATACTTATTGAGCACCAACTGTGTACAGGCACTGGGGATTCAGCAGTGAACCAGACATGCATCCCTGCCTCAAGATGCTCACAGTCTAGCGACTGGAGGCTGAGACACGTCAGTTACGGCAGGTATGAGAGGTGCTAGATGAAAAGCAGCGTACGGAAAGGGCTGGAGGCAGTGGCTCTCCACCTGGGGAGCTTCTGGAAACGGGACCTGGGCAGTCAGACTCTCTGGGGATGAAGTGCAGGTTTTTAGAAAGCTCACCAGGTGGTTTGGATGCAAGGTGAGAATGGGAGTGGGGGCTTTACAGCTTCAATATTGGGGGAGGGAAGGTCCTGTTGGGAAAGTGACATTGAACTCACTCACTGTCAGACCTTCACCGCTTAGCACCGTGCCTGACCGACCCACACTGGGCACTCAGTTTTTGTTGGATAAATGAAAAAAAAATTACATTTATTTAACTGATCAAAATGTTACCACTGTTGACCGTATAGTCAAAGTATGGATTCTGTGGACATCACTCTCTTTGGTTCACAGCACAGGCCTCCCTGCGCTGCCCCTAAGTTCATCATTTGCCAGTTTACCCAGAGTTTCTTTTCATTTTCAAATGGGACGTGTGTGTTTTCCAATAAACTTTTTTTTCTTTTTCCTCCAAGGTAGTTTCTTTTCTTTCTTTTTTTCTTTCTTCTTCTTCTTCTTTCTTTCTTTCTTTTTACTGTTCTGTTGGAGATGAGTTTCTGTGAAACCAAGTTAAAATGAACTTTAAACGGGCTTTACTGCATAGTATCAATCTACCGAATTTATTGCTACAAGAGAAACCATTATGGTCTCTTTGTCGTTTCATTTTAACAGTCTGTAGATATGGGGATTTTTGTCCCCCCTTAATTGTTGCCCCCCCTCCCCCAGGTGGCTGGTTGCATATAACTTTTTGGCTTACATTTTCTGCTCAGGTCACATCGCAACTCTGTGAACTGATACTGAAGCATTGCCCCAGAGTATAGAGTAACATACTGCTTAATTGAGCTATCAGGCTTCTAATGAATTCATATTGAGATTTATTATTTAATTAAAAAGCAAAGAAGAACAAAAGCAAAGGAAGGTGTACAGTTGTTTCTCCCAGTGGCCTCTGTTTCCTGCGTTTAAAATCTCCTGGCTTGTTTGTGTTCGCTAGTAGAACTGTGTGGATATTGCATAAAAGTATTTAAAGTGTATAGACTGAAAAAGGAGAACACACTGTATCACAATTACTTGCCTTCTTAGGCCTTAAAGTGGATTCAGATTTGCTGGCAATCATATGACACTTGATTAAATGTGAATTATGTTTTATGTTTTCACAAAGCTTAGTAAGGTCATTTTCCAGAATGATTTCTAGGTCTGTATATCTGAACCAATCTGAAGATCTAATCAGAGGGGATCTAATACTGAAACGCTTTAGCTTTATGGAGAGACAGAGAATACATTTTTCTTGAAAACACCATTTCTTATATGCTACATGCTCCTTTAAAATTCACACTGCATTTAAAAAGCTACCTTTAAGCAACACCTTTTATGATAACTGCATTTCTCAGTATGCAAGTGTGATGTTGCAAACCTGTAAATGTAGGGCCGTCAGTCCTTTACTGATTCAAAGGCTGGAAATGTATAGTATTTTCTGTATTTAGATTGTAGAGTTATATTACATGTTTTTAAAAAATTGAACAGTATTTTATGCTAAGATAAAATCTGAGTGTTTCCTACACTTCAAAGAAGGAGTAGTGTTTTCCTGAACTTACTTTAGACTTAGTCATTTCTAAGGGGTAACCCAAGAAGGGTAAAAGAGGGCAGAAGGATTAACTATCAAAATAAATCTTTAAAAAAATTTGAGATATAATTGACATATAACATATTAGTTTTAGGTGTACATCATAATCATTTTATATATATATCATATAAATTGACAAATTATGATATATAGATATATTGTGAAATCTCATATGTGTATATTGCAAATGATATGTGTGTATTAGCAATATACGTATATTGTGAAATGATTACCACAGTAATTTTAGTTAATATCCATCACTCCCCATTGCTTCAAATTTTTATTCTTGTGATGAGAATTTTAAAGACTTAGTCTCTTAGCAACTTTCAAATATACAATTCAGTGTTGTTAACTCTAGACCCCACACTATACATTACATCCCCAGGACCTACTCATCTTGGAACTGAAAGTTTATACCTTTTGACCACTTTTACCTGTTTACCATTTCTACCCTCCACCACCTCTGGCAACCACCAGGCTCTTCTCTGTATCTGTGAGTTTGGGTTTTTCTGGATTCATAAGTGAGATCATATGGTATTTGTCTTTCTCTTTCTGGCTCATTTCACTTAGCATAATACCCTCAGGGTCTATCCATGTTGTCCCAAATGGAAGGATTTCCTTCTTTTTTAAGGCTGAATAATAGTCCATTGTGTACATATACCATATTTCCTTTATCTGTTCATCCGTTGATGGATACTTAGGTTGTTTCCATGTCTTGGCTATTGTAAATAACACTGTCAAAATAAATCTTAAGTCTCTATAAAAATAAGCTCAGAATTAGCACCCTTAAATTCTAAGTATGAAGTAGGTGTTCTAGGGGGTGTTGGGGACTGTTTGAGCCTCCTTGGGCCTCAGTTTCCCTTAACTGGTTTTCCTGCACAGGGTCCTGTGAGCTCATCACCACTTGGGCTATCAGATCTGCACACGCATGTCTGTGTCTGTGTGTCTGTCATTTGTTTGAGGAGAGGAGCACGGTGTTCAGTCATGCTGTTGTGGTATCAGTTTTATCTGGGGGGACGAGAAATTAGATCATGGAGGTGACCTTAAAGGTCTAGTGTAACTCTTGCATTATATAGATAAGGAAGTAGAGATCCAGGAAAGTTGGGCAACTTGCCCAAGGTCGTGTAGCTGGTTGTGACAGTGGGGGATGGAACGCATATCTCTCGACTTCCAGCCAGGGGTGGCATGGAGGTCATGCACACGGGCTCTGGAAATTGTTGCCTTGAATTTGAATGGTGGCTCTGCCTCTCGCTGTGAAACCTTGGGCAATGTACTTCTTTGCTTCCGTTTCTTCCTTCATTGAATGAGGATAAGAATAATGCCTACTTCAAAGGGTTGTTGCTGTGAGAATGAAGTGAGATTATATGTAATATGCTTAACACAGTGCTTGGTACCTGGTAAGTACTCAGTCAGTAACCCCTGTCACTGTCATTAATCTTTCTGTTCCATTAAACCATGTTAGTCTTGTACGATTTCAGATTTACTGTTTGTATTTACCATTGTTTTCATTTTGTTTCTTTCATTTGACCCATCAGTCGACAGCTCGTTATAACTGTAGCGTCCACTATGATACAGTAGCACGAGACGTATGGAAGCTCAAGGTGGTTTGACGAGTGCCCAGAATTCCAAGCACTTGTGCCTGTTGTCAAAATACAATAGACTGTCATTTCCCAGTTGTTCAACCAAGGGTGCAAATCATTCATTCATGTGACTTTATGTCTTAAAATTTTTTTTTTCCATTTACAAAAGTACGCATGTTTCCCCCCAGTTCTGCGAAGCTAAGCCATCTCATGGGTCTGCTTGTTCCTGCCTCTTGAAAAAGCATTAAAACCATGGGAGATGTGCCGGTGGCATCACCTGAACTGACTTTTTGAGATAGAGAAGATAATACTATTTCTTTTTTCTTTCGCAGTTCAAGTAGGCAAAGGAGAGCCATCCTGTCACAGTGGGGTACTTAGCAAATCAGAAAGTGGTAACAGTGGATATCTTTCTACTTTTCCACAATTTGCATGGCTGTTAACAACTGATGACTTTTTGTAGGATGACATTAGCAGCTGCAGCAGAACCCAGACCTCAGTACCCTTTCTGCATGCTAAGTTTAAGCAGCGTGTACCTATCCTCGATGATAAACTTACGACAGCAGCCAGAGCGAACGTTAGGGAGCAAATTTTAGCCTGTGTTCTGAAGATTTGTGAGGGTTCAGACACATCATAATTTATATTTTCATTCTTTCTCTCAGGAGACACAGCTGCAGTGATGAACAAACATGCTGTAAGAGCTTTTCTGTAATAACCATTTCTGCCACCAAGCCCAGATGTGATCTGATTCCTCCTGGACTCCACACTGTAGCAGCCCTTACTATGCTTGAGATGTGCCACGGGTCGTAGTCTGTCCCTTAGCGCTCCACCACATCCCCCCCAAAGTGTATTAGAATGGGATTATATCCTTGTCGTAAATCACAGAATCACACAGAATGCTCTCTAACATCAGCTGTAGAAAAAGAGACTCCAGGGAATACTTCATTAAGTATAAGTAAAGTGCGACCTTCCTGCCATCGCCTCAAACATGATACTTCCTGGCTCCAGACAAGAAGCAGGTGTGTGTTTTATGCACAATAGTGACTATAAGCCTGTATTTATTTATATGTGGAGTAAATATTCAAAATCCACCCCCCCCGGGAACATTACTGGATCAGTGTTGAATATTGGGTTTGTTTTTTTTTAAACCAAGAATCAGCTGCTTTTTCTTTTTCCCCCTCTCATTCCAAAGGACTGCCACAAAATAAAATGTGTCCTTCTTTCTCTCAGTAAGCTGACTTGCAGGTTCCGGTAGCAGCGAGGTAAAAATACCGTATTGTATTTCCAATTAACTCATTTAATTAGATGAGGTGAATTAATTGGATTTTTTGACACGTCTCTTAAAGTCTAAAATACTCCCTTTTGGAATTCCCTGGTAGAGTGGCCTGGGAGCTCTATCCATCTGGCCCTGCTCCGGACGTGGTGTAAGACCCAGCATTTGAAGCCTGTCATTTGAGTCTCCCTTGGGGGTGTAAAAGTGGCCCGGAGATTTTCAGATAGTAGCACATAAGTCAGCAGGCCCAGGGCCTTCCCTGGTTATCACCAGGCTCATCAGCAGAGGCTTGGATTAAGCATTTCTCTGTCCACACACAGCAGGTGAGATGGTAATCGAAGGGCTTGTTTCCATCCCGTGTGGATGGGCCCTCTGACGCTTTCCCTCCCCACACTGTTCTCTCACCCCGAGTAATGTTAGGGTTCTGCGAGCTTTGAGGGACCTCCTTTTATCCTGTCATTCCAGGCCCGGGGGAATTCTGGTATTTAGATTGGGGCTGTTTTAAACCTTAGATCATTCTACCTTGCATGATAATTATTTAGTTTCTGGCTCTCTAGGTGTATTGCTGGGTGAAGCTGGCTCATTCTCCTCTGTACCCCAGAGTTCAGCCCCCACTGGAGTAGCTGCCTTGATAGGTGCTTAGTTAAAGTTACCACATTTGATTAGCCCATTGTAGTCCTTTCATTGGTCTAGAAATTCCAGAACCCAAACAGATGGAGGTTAGACTATGGCATATACTGGGATTTTTCATCTTTTTTTTTGTTGTTTATTGTTTTTAGTTTTCTTTTTCTTTCATATCTATCTTTTCCAAATATAGAACAAGGAGCCAGCCCCCACCAAATTATTGGGATCAAAGCACCCAGCGCCTCCCTTCATGGTGGAAAAGTGCCTCTAATAGGCTCTTTCTGCACCATTTGCCTCCAAACATCTTTTGATCACCAAGTTATTTGGATGTTTTACACTTTATATTCTACTTGGACTTAAATCGGTGAGTCTTGTCTCAAGACTCATGTATTTGTTTTTCATCTGTTTCCCTGATATTTCCACAGTGCTGAATGTATAGTGGCTTCTCTAGAAATATTTGTCAAATGAATGTCTTTTGGTCACAGTGGCCTGTAAGTGCAGAAAGAGACTTTTGGAACTTCACAGGAGTCTTTCATTTTGTTTGGATGTTGATACAAACATCATGGGATGTTGAATAGAAAAAATACGTTTAGAATTCCTTGCCTGAAGTTCAACATGGGAGGAATGCAGCTAGAGGGTCACCAAAAATCAGGTGATGATTTGCAGCTTTGAAATAACTTGCGCCTTTGACTGTCACTTTAGCAATGAGTGGGTTCCTGGTCATAATTCAGTAATACCCTTAACGCCTGCTTTATGGACCTTGAACTGCATTGTATCATCTGAGACCTCAGTTCTTGGCCAGGTACTGTTGCTGTTGCTTCAAAGCTCACTTCCTTCTGGGGAGCAGGCTGAGAGGGGGAAGTCGTGGAGGAGAACGGTGGTGGAACTCTCCAGGCAACTCTGCTTGTTTGGTGTTTTGGCTGCCCCCTCCCAGGAAGGGACCAACTGTACCGCTGAGGAACCTCAGTCCCCACCGTCTGCTGATGAATGGGGCACCGCAAGCCATGCTCAGCCACCCACTTGTAGTGCCATCAGCATTCCTGGGCTCTAACCGCAGAGCAGAAACCACAAGCAGGAGGCACAGGGATACAGGTCTGTGGCCTCAGCCAGCAGGGGCGGTTTCCCACAGGCGGGCTGCAGCTTCCGGCTTCATCCCCGGGCTGCTTCGTTCCTTTGCAGGCCTTCCCTGGGTACTTCTCTGCAGAGCAGCTCCTGGCCCCTGCCGTTCCCACTGACAAGGATGGATTTTACACACCTCTTTTTCCTAGGCACTCTCCAGCTGTTAACAGGACCATTAGAGGCATTCCTTTGTGGCTGTTCACGAAAGCCCTCCCTCCAGTCTGAGTCACCTCTCCCTACTCTCAGCTTGTGTTGACTTGTGTGCGTATGCGTGTGTACACACACACACACACACACACACACACACACACACACACGCACGCACAGGGACACACACGCACGCACAGGGACACACACGCACAGGGACACACACCCACCCACACACTTCCCCTCTCTCTTCCTGTTCCCTGACTCCATACCTTACGTCAGGCCTCCTCCTGCCATTCAAGTCACGCCGCTGTAGCTCATAGGGGTTCCCATCTCAGAAGCTCGAGTTTACATTTAACTTTTAAGATAGAGCCACCCCAGGGAGAGAGAGCATAAACCACAACCCAGTGAATGTTTTGGGGGGAAATTTTTTTTTTCAATTGTGATTACAGATTGCAGAAGTAATACTTAAGCATTATTCAAAGTTCAAGCATTATAGAAAGTGAAAGTTACCCATAATACATCATATATCACATTGAACAGTTGAATATATATTTCTTTTTTCTAGGCACATAACATATTATTTATTTTCTGGAAAACAGGATTATTTTTAATATATATACATCTCCTCTTGAAATTTCTTTTTTTACTTACTGAGTTTTATACATTATATATATAGAAAAGCATTATATATATATATACATATATATATAAGGCGTTTTTCCATTTCAACACATATAAAATCTCTCCATTTTAATAGCTATAAGGTATTCCATTGCAAAAATAATTCTTTGATTAGGTTACAGTAGAGTATAAAGTGTGGCATTTGATTCCTGATCACAGTCTGTCTTTCTGGATATTCATCCTTGATTCTTGATCTGGGAACAAGGGGTACTCTAAGTATATTTTTAGCAAAATGAGTTTTTTTTGGGGGGGGGATAATGAGTTTAAATATTTTATTTTCTCAGTTGTCCACACTCATTTAAAAATCTATTTTAAAGAGGCTGAAAAAACCTTAGGATTTTAATTGCTTTTTTAAATATAAAAATAATAGTTTCATTTTTTGATTTAACCAAAAGACTAAAGTCCACTAACTGAAAAGACATACCAGTCTCATGTAAAGTGATAAAAGGCAAGCTTTCCCTGAATCAGGACTATTCTGAGATTCAGAATTGCAGACGGTGGAATTTGGGGTGTGACCCCTTAAATGAGTGTGATTTGGAAGAGTTTGTAGATAATTCTTTGTGGGAAGTTGGTTGCCAGACAAAATTGCAAGCTGTTTCACACTACTTCACATAACGCTTTCAAAATGTGTTTATTTTCTCTCTTGGCACAAGTGAGTAGAAATCATAACTGGTTAGATGATATCAAAGTCTGGGACCAGGGTGGAGAGTGGGTCTTGCTCTGATCTGATCAAAAGCAAACAAGAAAACAAAAGCAAATGGGAAAAAAATGAAATTTTTCTTATTGTGGGTCTAAAATGCTGCATGCTGAATTTTCACTTTCTTATTAGAACTGACAGTTGAACAGATACGATTTATGTCTTTGGGGTCAGGGAGAAACTGTCATATTTTAGCTCTTTTCTCTGTCTCCCCCTCCCCCCACCCATTTCTTCCTCCCTTCCTTCCTTCCTTCCTTCCTTCCTTCCTTCCTTCCTTCCTTCCTTTCTCTCTTTCCTTCTATCTTTCCTTCTTTCTTTCTTAAAGCATGGCTGTATTAATCAGATAGCAACCACTGTTTGACATGTCCTTCTGCGGTGTTTGCAGATTAAGTCTGAACCATGCCAAAAATCACTTTGCATTTTTCTGATGGAGCACAAATGAACCTGATTCATTCCATCTCAACAGTTTTACCCAAATGGATCAGGATAGACCTGCCTGATTTCATAAAGGAGGATGAATGTGGAGTGTGGTTTAATACAGGTGCCATTAAAACACTTTTCTTTCCCCTCACCTCCAGGTTGTATGTTTCCATGAACATTGGCCTTAATTTACCCCCGAACAAGCCTATGAATGACCTGCTCTAGTATCTCTTACTGATTTCAGCTCCCAAGGAATAAGCCTGGGAATGTTTTCTTGCTCAGCTCAGCCAGGAGGGGAAGGGGTCTTCTGCGGTTGCTTTTCGATACATTTACTTTCTACCTGCTGGCTTCAAACAGTATTAATTTTTATGTGCTCTTTGTGCATTGTGTTTAATTAAAAGCAGTTCTATTCACAGAGGTACTTGTAGGATTTTTTTTCCTCCTGAAATGAATAAAACAAATAGACATCTGGTATTTGTTTTGTATAACACAATCCCTATAAAATGAAGAGTAATAAAACATAATTATCTGTAAAGGCTTGTTTTATAAGCCCGAGAATGGGCTTGCTTCTAGCAGGTTTTTAAATTCTACTCATACAATAAAGAATTTCTTTGTACAATAATGCATAACAACAATAACAACAAAAGCTTCCCAATTACATGCATGAATTCAACTTATCTTTATTAAACACATTTTTTTTTTCTGGTATAGCGCAGATGATAAAAGTTCGTCATCACATTCCTTCTAGGTAAATACGTTAGGCTGAGGGAAAATCTTTAGATCCTGTTTGATATTCTGTTTAATGGGTATAGCTATATTTAGGATTCCTCCCCACCCACATAATTAAAGAAACAGTTTTATATCCTGTGATTTTTTTTTTTTTTTAGGTTACACGCCACTCTGGAGATTCTAAAACCTTCCTTTCAAACAAAGTACACATCAAACTTTTACATACATTTTTATAAGGTTTGCAGACTTTCTTATCCTTGGTTAAAGACTCCTGCCAATGCCTGATAATTATTTTGAAAATGGTACTTACCATCTGAAGCTAAGGTGTTAGCTTTAGTGTATGAGTATCTGATGAAAGAAATTGCTCAGCGGTTTGTAGCATTGGATTTAATTTCAGGGTTGAACGTCTTTCTAGGAATGGAGGAATACTCTCATCTGAGGAAAAAAAAATCCCTCAGATTTGTGGGAAGTATAAGAATTATTAATTCAGAGGTGGACTTGCTGTCAGGCTGGTTGGCGGATCCTCCACCCCATGGGCTTCTGTTCCCAAGACTGTTTTTACTGTTTCTCTCCGGTGCTAGGGGCGAGCCTTGAAGTGGCAAATTCATCCTCTGAGGTTGTGTGTCCATTGCTGCAAGAATAAAAGAAGCAGTAACAAAATCATGCAGTGCAGTATTTCACGGTGACAGTTTTATGTGGTTGTGTGATGTTGCAGAGTCTTGTATGTGATATCGACCCTTTTCTTTTGAATCAAATCACAGGGTTTTATTGGAGAAGGGAGACTTCGGAAATAACTGAGTCTAACACAAAATTAAGCCCCTATGTAGTTATCCCATTCTGTTATTAAATTAATTGCTTACAGGAAGTAATAAAGTACATATGTATGTTATATAGTACATATATTTATGTCCAGTTCAAGTAATGATTTCTAGTTTTAGACTTCTCTTTTTTTTAACCTAATCTTTTGGCATTGAAATTATACTGAAACATTTATATGATTGTGAGTGCGAGGTGCATTAGACAGATACTTGGTTCCTCCCTTCGTGTTGTCATCTATTGGAGAATAAATAGCTTAAAATTAGAGCGTCAGTTCTCCATCCAAAGGGAGGCTGAATATTCCAGTTCTAGATCAGCAGTTACTTTGCGTGCTTGTTTGCAATACCATTTTTGAACATACTTGGCAACTTAAAGTACCCAATTAAAAATCTCTGTGGAAAGAGGAAGTCTGTGGATGTGCAATTAGTCCTTGGGATTCAGAGCGTTTCCTTGATGTGTGGAGGGCCATAATATGAAATCACCGGACACAATAGCTTTGTGCCAAGAGCTTAGAATAGAAGGCATTTTCAGGATATATTATTTCTGTACTCTTGTTCTTAAAATGGTTTACCTAAAGAGGCTTCCAACTCTGTAAAAATACTGATGGTGTGGGAAAAAAACGTGGCTGTGTGCTTTCACAAAATTTTAGGTAATTGATAAATCGTAACTGGTCATGTAAATGTTGGACAGTACATAACCATTATACAATGGTTGCTTAAGTTCTTAGACTCTCTTTTTATCTGATTGACAACCTCCTCCTCCCACTTTTTATTTTATTTTGTGAAAGAGATGAGGATTAGGTGCCAGAGAATTTGCCAGATGTGGTGTGGTTCCTTACTAAAAAATGAAGTCTTACTGGGTAGAGCCAGATAAGCTGAATATTCTGAGATTATTTATAGTGTTTATGATAGAGACCCAAACACTAAGAATGTAATAGCTTTCCTTATTTACAAGTCAGATTCATCCAAGGGATATTATTCTTTTATTTTTCTGGTGCTAAATGTTCCTTTAAAATAGATTATCAACGACGATGCACAGTGATACGAAAATTTGTTGGCGGTAAAAATGCAGGACAGATAAGCCTTTTCTTTTTAAATGCTCTGGACCCCAAAATGTCCATTTAATTTAAGTGAAAACACGGCTTTTTGCCTAAGTAAAGTCACAGACACACACATCATATAGGATACGTAAGTGAATGGGAGTCTGTGGCTCTTATATCCCGATTATGTAATCGATGCCTTCCATGAAAGCTTGCAAGGACGTGAATGTCTATTAAGCAAATTAATTTTCCCCAGTGACTTCTACTGTAGAAATGGTGTTGCCTTCCACTCAGCTGTGAATGAACTATATTCTCAGGTAAGAAAACCAAGAGGAAAGAAAGAGAGGGAGAAAAGAGAAACTCTTTCAATACCATAAATCTAGAGGCAATATGAACTTGCTGATGAAGCTTTTGATGATGCTCAAAGTATTGCCCCTCAGAGTGTCACAGTTAAGCTATAGTATGTGACTTTAATAACAAAATGGCGATACACAATCGTATCACAATTCTGGAGGTGTTCCTCGTTTGCCCCACCCTTCCTCCCACTATTCCCTTGGGAGAGAGAACCGGCGCCAAGGCTTTAAGCAAATCAGTTATTTTAATAGCCTCAGCATCCTTGTCTCCATACTGTATAAACTTGACCTCCAAGTGTTGTTTTGTGAATAAGCTGAATATACTCACCTCTTTGGAAAAACATTTTCCCCTACCCTTTCACCAATTTGTTACAAGATCTTTGCAGTAGGAGTGTTAGCAGGTGGTACATAATGCCTAGCGATTGTGACAGCCACACTTTGTTAGCAGCAAAGTCTCATCCCAGTTCCTTTCAGTTCACATCTTTTGGGGCGCGATATGGACTGTGTATAAGGCTGTGGGCTTTGGGCTCCCACCAGCCCAAACACCTGACATGGATTTGGCACTAACCGTGGAAGGAACATCATCTGGAAGGAACTATGCTTAACACACGGTTCCATCCGATCCTTGCGAAGGCCCCACATAGTGTACATTAGGCCAGTCTCCATTTTACAGGACAGTGAGGCTTAGACTTGTTAAATGACTTGCCCAGAGTCACTCAAAGAATAAGGCAGAGTCCCTATTTGACCCCAGCTCAGACTGGGCTCTGGAGCCTGGACCCTCACTTATCACCACACCCCAAGTCTCAGCCTGGGCTGTGCTTTCAGAGTCATCCAGGGACTTTTCAAAACACCGATGTGCATGGACTCAGCATCTCAAGGAGGTGGGCGTCTGTATCTTGAAGTGACCCTGATGCTCTGCCGGGAGGCTTGGCAACGACTGAAATCCGTAACACGCCCAGCTTGGTTTCTTGCTTGGTTGTTGAACTGCTGAACAAAAATCTGATCCCCGTGGTCTTTGAGCCTGTCGTCGGGTCAGAGAGACTGATGTGCACACAGCCAGGCCTGTGCAGGACGCATTATGACAAGTGCTGGGGTGGTGTCTTAGTCTGTTCGGGCTGCCACAGATTGGGTGGCTTACAAACACCAGAAATTTCTTTCTCCCAGTTCTGAAGGTGGAATCCAGGATCAGGGTCCAGCATGGTCAGATTCTGGTGAAGGCCCTCTCCTGGGTGGCAGACCGCCGTCTTCTCACGGTGTCCTCACAAGGTGGAAGGGGTGAGGGGTCTTTCTGGTGTCCCTTTTATAAGGTCACTCATCCCATTCCTAGATCTCCACCCTGCTGACCTAATAACCTCCCAAAGGCCCACCTCCTCATTCTGTCCCCTTAGTGGTTACATTTCAACCTAAGAATTGGGGCCGTGGGGGTGGGGGTGGGAACGCAAACATTCAGACCCCAGCGGGTAGTACAGACTTGGTGCTCTGTAATAATTCTGGTGCGAGGGCTTACAGTGGACCAGGAGTGGTAGCATCTAGAACACGGTCACTTCAGCAAGTCCTATTTATTTTAACTCAAAGAAGTTCTTTGCTCCTTACTCTCTAAACCCTACAATTACTTTGGTCTAGGGTCTCAGGAAGGTCGTACTCAGAGATCTTGAATGTTCCTCATTCAGTTTGTCTGGGAAAGCCTGGGTGATCAGACCAGTCATTTGTATATTTCTCCTCCCCAGAGTAATGGGTGTGGTCCTCGGGTCCACCTTAATGGCATTATTAGGTCCGGGATAAGTTACCAGCTAGGACTAAGCAGGCTGGTGTGACGGGGTTGTCTTTTACTTTTTTCTTATTGAGAGACACTGAACAAAAACTAGTTCTTGATCCCTGAGTTTAGAAAACCTCTGTTGAGCTTATTTTATGCTGGGCATGGAGGACACCAGGGTGAGAGTGACCTTTTGGGAACCAATTAAATTAGTGTAGGTTAGGAAGAGAGGTGTTGAGGTATCAACCAGAGCATAGGCAGGAGATCTAATGATACTGGGATTTAGTTCTTGGATTCATGGTATTTAGAATTTGGATTAGGGCCAGACTGGCATCGACAATCAGGATCATTAAACACTTACGGTGACTGTTGAGTGATTGGCCACATAGTAAGGAGATATGTTCATAACAGCCAACAGAAGTGGGGGCTAGAGGGAGAGTATTAAATAGTACAGTGTTCTCCTTAAAGGTTCTTTACTTGTGGAGAGGGTTGTTCTGTAGATTTATTCATTCATGCATAGACTATGCATTTATTAAGTGCTTTCTGTGTGCCAGGCTCATTTAAAAGTCTTTAAGTATCAAACTTTTGGTTCTTAGTTAACTCAAGTTCAGAGTTTAGCTAACGGCTTTGTTTTATCCCGAGAAAGAATTTTATCAAATTATATGCTTAATGTAAGAGGGAAGGTCTGTCTCTCCATTCCCCCAAACCCCACCACCAGTTCTCCTGTTAATGCATCTTTCCAGTCAACTCCAGGAGGTATAAAAATTTCTTGAGCCATTGTGTATCCTGGTAACACAGACTGAGAAATTGAGAAGAGAAGTTGGAAGAGAAGTTTAATCATTAGTGCTAGCCTCACCGTTCTGAGAGTTCAGGTTTCTTTCCCTCACCACCAGCTTAATTCTTTCTGTCCTGTTTTCAATTTCAGAAGAACTTTATAATGTGTGAGAAATTAAAGTGAAGTTGGGAGAACCATCCAAGATGCCATTGGTGATGTGGATAGGGGCAACTTATGAGAAAGTTACTTGAAAGTGGATTTTTTAAAATGTGGTCAGCTCAGTATGTCATACATAATTACATTTAGTCCCAAACGGGACAGACAGCACTTGGGATGCACTGTCTGTATGTTTGGAGCTTTTTGGTTGAAGAGAATATTGACACCCACATTTTAAAAAATTAGCCCTTCTTTTTCTTGCTAAAAGAAACCATAGGCATCTGATAAAATACCCTTGTTTTAGCATACTCAGTCTTACTATGACTTTATAATGGTTTTATATCTGGAGAGTTTTATTCACATTAATATGATTGAGAAAGAGCAGATAGATCTTATGGGGGAAAATGTAGAATTTTTCAAATAATAAAGTTAAAAGGTTTCCAGTTGTAATTTTAAGCTGTCCTCCCATGGGATCTGCTTTTAGAAACACATTTTCCCCCCAGGCGTGAAGAACAATGCTTCTTAGGAGAATGGTGAGACTTACCACATGGGACTATGAGACTGTTCTTGTTGCATCGTGTTAATGTGCATGATGTGAAGGTTTAGAAATAAACACACCCCTGGACTCAACAGGATTCAGTTAAGACATCTACTATTTTTAATGTATTTTGCTATTTTGGATCTGTCATGTTATCTTAGGGTGAGAAAAGCCATCCACTTGCCTTAGTCTGAGGTCATGGGTGGCCCTCAGTTCTCTGTAATGGACTAGATGATGTTACGGTTTTAAAATAACTGAAAATTAGCATTTTTTTTGTCCCCAGGGTTATGGTGGCAGCCGTCTATCAGTTTTATGCTATTAATCAGGCTCCTCTTTTACAAGAACTCCATGCCCCCTCCCACCCCCACCGGAAGTTAAATGTCATAATTTAATACACCTAAGTAACCTGGCTAATAAAATCCTGCAGTGTTTTGTTTTGTTCTCAGCTTCTGTGACAGTGTGAAGAGGGAAGTGAGTAGTGTAGGGGTTGGGTTGAAAGAGGAGAAAACGGAGCAGCTGGAATCCCCCAGGGACAGGGTAAGCGATTGTTAATACATCAGCAGTAGGAGGGCTTGTGCAGAAAATACGACTGTACAATTAAATGGGGCCATTAAAGGCACACCTGCGTCAATTCATTAAGTGACAGTCGTGATTTCTTTGTAAGTCTCTTTTCGTCTCTCTCCTCCTGGGACTCAGGAACACAGAGACTGCCAGGGAAGAGCCACTGAGATACCTTCTCCTTCGCTCCCTGCTTCGTGGGTTAACTGTCTGATGAGAACACTTTATGGAAGGAAGGCCCCCCAAATACCTGTTCTCATCTGTAGACATTGGGAATGAAAGCAGGGCGTCCTGGGGGACAATCCGGTACTGCATTCCAAGGCATTCTTGGCTTTATAAGCAGATAACTTCTGTAGAGGAAATCTGCTTGGAGATAAAACAAAGTGAGTTTGGGGGGAAATTTTGGGTTCAAACCTTCTTACTCTAGAAGAATACTGAATTCATATTTGTCAATCCTGTGTAAAAAAAAAAAAAGCTGCAGAAATGTTTCTTTTTTTAAGAAAATGATGTATTTTAAAAATCATTTGGAATCTGATGACCTGCATCACTTCGTGAGAACTTCCAGGCTTAAGTTTAGCGGTTAAGCATGTTTTATGCCAAATGGTGTAGTAGAGATTCTGACCTGGTTAACTTTTTTCCACGTGACTTAACTATTTGAGAATATCCCACCCCCACTTCCTGCCCTGTTTCCTCATTGGTAAAATGGGATGCTAGTAGATGTCTTTTTATAGTTGCTTCATGAGATTAAATGAGATAGAGAAGGGAAAGTGTTTAGCAGGTGCCTGGCACAGGAATAAGTGCTCCCTAAAAATTAACTAGTTTCTTTATCAATGTAATTTTAGGACCAAAAAAAAAAAAAAAAGGAGACTTAGAGATCTTATCTATCTATTGAAGGGTAAGACTGTGAGGAAGCTCAGAGATGCTCAGAGATATGTGTTAATTAGTGGAAGAGCCAGAATTAGAGTTCAAATCCTACGGCCTTTCACAGACTCCAGTGTCTCCCATAGTGTGGGGTTCTTCTGTATTTGGTAAAGGAGGGTGTGCCCTTAACGAATTCTGCCTCATTTTCCTGGGTATTACACAGCTTACAGGGACTGTATGGACTTCTCCATTTGGCCTCAACATTTTTTCTAGCCCCTGTTATTACATATGAGACCTGATTTATTTTACTTTGTTACTGTTTTTTTAATGGCGGTACCAGGGATTGAACCCAGGACCTGGTGCGTGCTAAGCATGCGCTTCACTGCTGAGCTGTACCCTACCCCCTGAGGTATGGTTTTCCTATATTTACGAATAGAGTTTCAAGTTTTCCATTGTTCAGGTTCCTTTGGGGGGCAGAAATCCCTGCACTGTGGAAGGTATTATCATTGCGTTTTAAAGGAACCACCTTTAGAGAAAAATTCATCCTTTACAATGATGCCCGAGGCCTGTGAAACACCATTTAAACTACAGGTGATTAAAAAAAAAAAAAAGGGCAAGCATTTGATAGAAACCAATCTCCCTTAAAGACTAATGTTTCAGTCTCCATTGGGCCTTCTTCAGGGGAACTTCAGTGTGTTTTGCTGATGGCCAGATCCAATATATGGAGGAGGTTGAAAGAAAAGGCAATTATTTTCTGAATTCATCTATTAACTTCCAGACTTGATATAGTGAATCTAAAAAAAATGATGTTAGATAATAGAAGTCCAAGTGCTTAAAAAAAAAAAAGTATGACATGTCTCATAGGTCAGGGAAACAGATATGCGATCAGATTGCAGGATGACAGGACATTCTCATTGATACCAGGCAAGTGGCATTTATCAGCTGAATGACTCAGGAAGCACGGATGATTTGAACCAGTGGAGGCATCCTCTATACAGTTTTCTGCATTGCCTTGGTGACTATCTAAAGTCTCTACTGAATAGACACTGATATTCATACGTCCAGTTCAAATCATAGCATTTGCTGTTTCCATGGCCAGCTGTATAAACCAGCCTCACCACCAGCCTGATTTTTTACTCACTTTTATCTCTTTCAAGACTCAGCTGTAGCACCACCTCTAAGAATGTTGATGTACAGAGGCCCCTCTCTTTGGGGTTCCATAGCACCCTACTCTTGCTTTTTCCCCTGGCCCCTACGGTGCAGTATTATCATTGTATTACAACCATTTATTTAGTGGTCTCTTTTTCCTAATAATCTTCGAGCTCTTTGGGGACAGGGACCCCTTTGGTCTTTTCATCAGTGCCAAGCGGGGTGCCTGGAGGTAGGAGCGATGTTCATTGAACAACGAATGAATCATTTTCTGCCACAACCTGGCTTCAATGAGTTTCTATGCCCCGGTAACCTTTTGTAAATGAAACTATTTTTATATTATTAGCCATTTCTAGTCTTCCTTTCTACTGCAGTAATTTTTGATTTCCACGTAAATCTTGTACCCACTGCCCGCTGCCCCCTACACCCAGTGTGGTTCACGCTTTGCTTTGCTTTTTTAATTTTTGGAGAGGTGTAAAGTACAAGATAGACTATAATGTGGGCTAAATCCCGGGGGCTGTTCAACTTGACAAGACCCTTTTAGCCTTCCAGAATGTTGAGAAAGTAATTAGTGTGGGGGTAGGGGGGAAGTATTGCAGAAATGGCCAGCATTCTTTGTATCCGAAAGAATGTTTCTCCTTGGTGATGAGGTAGGCATTGTCACCCTTCTGAATACGTCCTTAAGCAAAGCACAAAAACACCAGCGGGCCAAACAATGACCAGCGGCTCTCCCTTTGGGGTTGCAATCCCTTGTATGGCTAAGTTCAGAAATGGGTTTCCTGTTCAGATTTTTGACGAGTCATAATGTTGAGTGGCAGGCTAACCTTTGAACTGTCTGGGTTTTTGACATCAAAAGGAATTCTATGCTTTACGAAAAATGTTTTATTCAAGGCATTAATACTCTTAAGGCACAGAGGGATGTTAGCATTAGACTTGTGGATATCGTGGACAAATTAGTATCTTTCATTTGCTCAGTTTATTTGGATTATAGTTTTTTGTTCGTTTGTTTTTGTTTTTTAAGATGGAGAGGTCAGATTTCCCTAGTTTTTCAGTATGTTGCTTTTAATACCCAGAAAATTACTTTTCCTGTGTAAAATTGCATTTGATGAAAGCGGTTTTTTTCTTTTTGAATGACTCAGATATTGCCCTGATTCTCCAGTCCGTCGAATGGTGTTAATTTTACTCATGAAAAATCTTGATTATGAGGGACAAGTTTTTAGTGACATCTTTATAGCATATGACAACTTGTATAGCAAAAATATCAATCAGTAAGTGTGTGTGTGCTTTTAGCATTACTGCTCCCTTCATGGAATTTAAAATCTTAACTCTTGTTTTGGCAGCAAATTTTTGCACGTAGTAGGTTCTTAACATTGTATTAAATCCATTTGGACTGTTCTTTCTGTTCTCAATATCTAATCTGTGTGTTTCAATGTCACTCCAGAGTTGTTTTTTGTTTTTTGAATTTTTCGCTGTGCATTGGGAGATATAGCATGTTTGGTTTTCCTTTCTTAATTTTCTTTTCTTTTTAACTAAACACATCCGTTACTCAGCATTTCCCTATTTATGAATAAGGGTGATTTAAATCTTTTCAGCGTGGTTTGATATGATATGTATTGTAACCAGAGGTCACTATTTTTTCACTTTACTTTCTTAATTTGTCCTTCATTTTTAGAAAAATGACTTACATGCTTATTATGTAAAATGCCTTTCGTAATGACCTTTGGGGCTGAGACTGTTTTCTAAAATGGTCTTGACCTAGGAAAGGCTTATTATGAAAATTTTAAAATTAAAAATTTAATCAAATGCCTCTCATCCTTCAGCAGATAAATAGTAAGTTATATAAAGAAAGGGTTGGGAGGGGAACTTGTAAAGTCAAAAGGACTTAAATGATATAACAACTTCTGTTTTAAAAAATGGGCCAGACTAAATCATCATGTCTAGGGGAGGCATACTTGGGTGATAAAACTATAAAGAAATGCAAAATACGATGACTGTTAAAAGCAGTCTATAAATATGATGCCAGTAGTGCATAGAGTGAACATTCAATTTATGGCAGAAGCATTTTGGTATTTGTAAATGTTCTAATTTTTAAAGAAGACACAAATGAAATCACATTATAGGCTACAGATACAGATTTTAATTGTAGCTGACTTGACAGTACTGAGTTCTTAACAAAAATGAGGACTATTTTCTGAGGTATGGACCTAACAGAGACACTAGGTAGAAAGGTAACTCCTTTTTTTAAATTGTGAAGTATATTTCTTGTCACTATGTTTGCTATTTGTTACTAGAGTCTCTGTGTTAATTTGAGTTTTATTGCTTTTCAGAATAATTAAGACCTAAAAGTCTCCTGCTGAATTCTGCTTGATTTTGTGATTTCTTTGGCTTTGTTCATTCATCCTATAAATATTATTGAGCAACGTCACAGTGCCATGTCTTGCGCTGGGGCTGCAATGATTGAATACAATAAGGTGACCCGGTTTCTAAGGATCTCCCAGGACAAAGTCTTGAATAGTGAGTAAAAATAATGAGTAAGATTCATTCTTTTTGCTATAGAAGTTGCTGGAGCTCCATCTACAGTGCCATTACTGGGTTATATGGCCTTATGCGTTGGGTCCCTGTTTGGTGGGGTTTTCCACAGGGTGATCTCCGCGGAATCTTCAATAGGGAAGCCTCTGAGCTGGACCCAAGGGGATTGTGCAGAGCCTGGTGGTAGCTGTGGAAGGCTTGAGAAAGCCCGAAGCCAGAAGCCCACTGCTCGCTGGTTCAAGTACAGCACCATCCTTGGCATTCCTAGCATACGACCTTGAAAGACAGTTTATTGCCTCCTAGGTATTCTGGACATTGGAGGAATCATTTGTTTATATTATTTGTCAAAATAAAATGGAAAAGGCACTTTCTGGAAGAAAAATGAACCTGTTTACTTAACTGCAATCACTTGGACTTTTCTAGGTGTTGTTTCTGTAACTGAAAATTCTGTCTGGAAACTGATTTTTCATCTCCCTTCCCTCCTCTCTAGTTTTAAAAGGGGGGAAATTGGAACACTGCTTTCCAAACATTTTAATACAAATGACCCCCAGAGTGAAATCTATATTATTATTATTATTATTTATTCTTTCTTCTTCTTCTTCTTTTTAAATTTTTCTGTAATTGTTGCTTTCCTGCTTGTATGAAGTCAGATGAAAATTACTGTATAATTTCCATTTGGTTGCCTAGTCAATTTTGTAATCTGATTACAAGATAAAAATAATTTCAGTAAATGATTTTTCTAAAAGGGAGGCTCATCTCTAGCTCTGAGAAATTCCGTCAAACATTCATTAAATCAGATACTTCTTTATAATAGTAGCTTATAATTTGTTGAGCACTTACTCTGTGCCAGGCACTGGGCCTCCTATGGACACCCAAGCTGTTCTGGGGCATGAGGGTGAATGACGGACCTTTGGCCTCCAGGAGCTCAGAGATGGGAGGGTCCTGTGGGGAGAGGGGCTGAGACAGACTCATTCGCAGGAGGAATGATTACTGAGTGACGACGAAAGTGCATACAAAGACTTTGAGCGCAACAGAGAGGCACCCTGAAAACTTTTTACTGTTTACATTTGTTGTTAAAATTTCATCCAAAGCAGCCAACCTTGTCTACGTTCTCCGGAACGGAAGTCCAAAATTGATTACAGTGGACAGTGTTCAAATCTCCACGACTGACACCACTTCCTTTCCCTTCTAGAATAAGAGTGTGAAGGAGAAAGTGAAGTTTGTTCTTGAAAAGAGGGTAACACTCGCGTTTAAAAGCCGTTGGGTTTGTGCTTTGTGGACTCGGGGATCCTATAACTCTTGTATTATCAACTGGCGACTTTTCTTTGAGGATCTTTTGGAGTAATTTTATGTTTTGTTTCAGGAAGATGCTTCCTTGGCCCCTGAATTATGGGAGTGGGGATATATAAATCTATCCCCAACCTAAAACACAAACCTGGTTGTATTTATTCTCTCCTTTTGGTAGGTAAAATGTAAAAGAAAACAGAATAATTACACCCTACAGTACAAATAACAACTTCTTCTTCCAAAGGAACTTATTTCTTTGTTTAAATAAGGAGAAACTTGGGTGCTCTGACAGTAACATTATTTAGTGTACATGCCCCCCCCCCCCATTTCAGACATTTCCATGCCTCCCAGTGCACTCCTGAGGCTTCCTTAAGATGGATGGATCAGCCGCCCTTCCATCTGTCTGTCCAGCCGAGGTGTTAAGAGTGGAGACTAAACAACCAAGGTTCCTAACATCACAGACGCTTGGGTCAAGCCAAGGCTTGGAGTTGGAATTCCGTGGCTCTGTCCTTTGTCAGCTGCAAATACTGCACAGCCTGGGCTCTCAGAGCCCAAGACTTGACGCTTTCTGATTCTCTTGCAGATGCCGCTGGAAAGATGTTGTAGATAAAAAATGACTGGGTCTCCATTTTCTGGATCGAGGTAGATGATCTGTTTTGAGAGTTTGGACTTGAGCTGAAGCATGACTTAAACCAGTAACAGCTGTCAAATGTTAACCAAGCCATTATATTTGAAGGGGGAAAGGAAAACTTGTAGGAGAAAAGATGTCCTTTTGGAGTATGAGGGTACTTGAAACCCCACTATTCCAGTATCGTTTTATTGCAGTCATTGGAAATGAATGGGACTGGTATCCACACCTACTGGAATGGATCTAAGTAAGACACACAGCCAGCTCTCCTCTCCCTGCAAATCCCAACCTCCTGTGGTCCAGATTTTCACATTCCTCCCAATTTGCCCCAGAGCATGCTGTGACCCTCATCCATCTTTTTTGCGTTTAACAAAGTTGTAAAGGGATTTATTATATGCTTTCCATTAGTCTTAGCAAAGCTGCTGTCATGAATATTTAATAGCGAGCACAGTTTGTTTTCTTTTCCTTTCTTTCCCAGTGTCTCCCTTCCCCCACTTGCTCGCCTTCCGCTAGCTAGGAGCAATGTAAAGGTCTCTCAGCCCCGCAACCCTGGCCATCCCAAAGTGGCACTGGGTTCTCTCCATTCAAAGCGTTGACCCTATACGGCAGAGGCTCCCCCCCCCGCCCCTGCGCGGTTTCTCCTTCCTCGCTCTCTTTGGAATTGAGGTTCGTTTTGCGGCGTTTCGTGGTGGCGCGGGACCAGGACCCGCGCGCGTGGGGCTCTGCCTCTGCCAGTCTCGTCTCCCGCTGCCTCCTCTGGCGCTGCAGCCCAGACACCCCCACCCTAATCGCCTGGGACCGAGGGTCTTTTCCTTTGAACTTCACTGAAGCACAATGGCTGCTCTGCAGCTTCGCTGGGACTCCCTCGGATGCATTCCTGACACTTGCACGGGTCGCTGGTCCCTTTCTCTTTGCAATAGCAAAAAGGATGAATGTCTGGGACGGAAAATGACTTTTGAAGACACGAAAAGATTTACCGTGTGTAGAGCAACCTCTGAACTTCGTGGTGGTTATCTCGGAAAAGTGCATTTTTCCTTTTGGTGGCTTAGATCGTCTCCCTCCCCCCCCCCTTCCCTTCTTACCCTCATCCCAGCATTTACTTAGGGAATTTTCTCATTTCGTTTTCACGCCGTCCCACCCTCCACCCCTCTCCCCGTTTCCTTTATGCTTTGTCTCCTCCTGGGCCCGGGGAGTGAGTCTCTAAAGGGCAGGCTCAGCGGGGACTGAAGAGTTAAATCGTTCTCCGCAGGGGAAGGTTAAGGGCACTGAGTGGAGCCACTCTCCCCCTCCTGAAGTCAAACCTGCCTGAATTCGGGAGCTGGGTACCTGCCCTAAAGGGCTGTTTGAAAGGTTGGAGGAAGAAATCCATACAAAATATTTAGCATAATATTGGATTATAGTAATTGCTCAATAAATATCAGCTATATGTTATAGTTAATATTTTTATACACATTTACTCATTTCCCTGAAATTTCTCCTTGTGGTCTCAACAGTTCATATGGGTTCTAAATCTTTTCCATTTAATTAATTTTAGTAGAATGGAATAATGTTAGAGGCACTGAGCTAGATTCTGTTTATCCTTCACATCTGTGTATATGGTTTCTTTTTGCCTTGGTTAAAAAGCTAAGGAGTGTGAACTTAGATTTTTCTTTATTTCAGGCTTTCACTTTTTGGCTTTTCACTGTCTCCGTGTATACAGGGCCTCTCTCCTTCCTTCCACCTGTTGGTTCAGACTTTAATTTTGGTTCTTTTTGATGTGATTTTACCTACTAAGCACATTTTATAAAACCACAAAAATATTGTTTCTTCCTGGTCCAGAAGGCAGGGGATTCTGCTGGCACTTCCGCGAGTCTCCATTCTTCTCCAACGTCTTCTGCATATAACAGTGAAATCTCACTGTGCCTCCTTCTACTTATGATTGCAGACACTATGTTCCAAGTGATATCTGATCTACGTTTTAGTTTTCCCAGTGAAACTTTTTGTACATCTAGTAGTGGAACCAGGCCCGTGTGTAAGTCAACTTTATATTGGAATATCAAGGAGTTATTTCTTACAGAGAAAAAAAAAAAGGTCACCACAGCTGAGAAAGTCACCAAGCAAATGTTTACCACAGTCTGTGTTCATCTGGCCTTAGGCTCCTGTGGAATCATTCTGTTCAACGTCCAATGAGGATCCTTGTGCTAATTGTTACCTGGTGAGTTCAGTGCACCAACCATTCAAATGCACGTGGAGGAACTGAATGGGAACTCCAGTAAGATTTATCTTCCGGCAGCTTATTCATCTGTAAAAGCTAGAAAACCATGTGGCAGGCCTTGAATATAAGTGGTTCCCTCTTTCTTGAATGAATTATTTTTACTAGATCCTGGATCTTAAGTGCTTATCTATCTCTGATGAACGCCTACCACCTTGCGCTTGATTGATGGGAGTGCTGCTTCATTCTCTTCGGGTAACTTAAAATTTGAATTTGTTGGCTTGCGGGTAACCTTAGCTCACTAATTCACAGTATAGTTAACAGTCAACTAAAAATAGTCTGAAAGATTTCTACAGGGGCTACTAATTAAACATATCCTCTTCTCTCCAATTTGGTAGACTTAACTACATATATTTCTAGATTGAATTTCTTCCTGATAGATGTGGCCCCCAGTTCTAGCTGATGAGATAATTTTGGATTCTGCCCCTGAAATCTTTACCAGATTCTCTTTCGCAGCTTCAGGCCTCCCTCGGGTTTGGGCAGCCTGTCGCCCGTGGCTTTGATGGTGATGTTGACAGAGCAGTGGCCCTTCGATTAGTCTCCGTAGACCTTCTTGCCTTGAGTTGCTACAGGCCCATTAGTAGGTCTCTTTGGGTAAAGGGTTCCACTGAGTGCTTTCCTGCCCATTACTTTATCATGCTGTGAGGCTGACTGGAAAGTTCTTTTCAAACGCCTGGCTAAAATCCTGACACACTTGTGAGGAGACGTTGTTACGGATGAGCAGAAAACAGGTATAGCCAGCTCCATCTCTAGAACAAACCAATTTCCATATTGATTTTGACCTCTTCCCATTATGTTTTCCCTAAGTAGGACTTTCACTATGAATATTAATTGATATGAAGTTAACAGGTGCCGAGGGTCTTGTCACCAGGGGCCAGGGAGTGGAGAGGGAAACGAAAGGGGGTCTCTCTCTTGGAGTAAATGAAGAGTCTTGTTGAGTCAGACAATTAGGTAACAATGTAAGGCAATACAGAATTAAATGCTGTATTATGAAGAGCAGATTTTACAGGATGGGAAAAATGATTCTCTTCTAACATTTCTAATGTCTTGAACACATTTCAGAACTGTTTCCTGCAAGCCTTTCTTCTCTGTTCTGAGGCTGTTCACTGCCATTGAGACTTTTCAATGATAACAGTTACCATTTTCTGAGTACTTACTGTCTGTCAGGAGATTGGCCTAAGAACTTAACTGATCTCAACTAAATCGACTCACACCACACACCTCTGAGGTGGTTATGCTTCTTGCCTGCATTTTATAGATGAGGAAACCAAGGTGAGGAGGCTCATACCTGCCCAAAGTGAGCTCTGATGAATCCCTTCCTCCTTTTGCTATGAGGGTAGGTGAGGGGAAGCAGGGCTGCATTCTGGGAAGAGAGAGAACCTGGATTTTTTTGGGGGGGGCGGTGGGGAGGTAATTAGGTTTACTTATTTATTTTTAGAGGAGGTACTGGGGATTGAGCCTAGGACCTTGTGTATGCTAAGCATGCGCTCTAGCACTTGAGCCATACCTTCCCCCGAGAACCTGAACTTTTAATCCTTGCTTCTTTTTACCGACTCACCTGTGTAGGTAGGACCCTGGGCGGGTTGCTTCACCTGTCAGAGCGTCTCAGTTATAAAATGGGGGTGGGGTGGTGGTTTTCTGGATTTAAGTGCCTTCTATGCAGTAGATGCTCACAGAGTGGGAACTCTTGTTTATTAAAAGCAATGATATGAATATCATGGTCACATTCTCCGCCCAGAGAGGCCTGTTAGAACTGTAGAGAAAAGGAGCATGTTTGTCTTGATAAGTTTTTAAACCCCAGTACCAAGTATATTGTTATAGTCCTTTGTGGAGTATTTATGGAATGGATGGATGGAAGGACAGACTAGGATGGGGATCAGAAGGGTTCCTGCAGCAGACAGGAGCCATGTCATTTCGCAGTGGAGTTATTAGCTTTACTCACCATTTGTTCATTGAAACAGCCCTTGTCTTAGCCTTACCTTCCACCATTTGCGACCGTAATTGTCACCACCTGACTTCTTTTTCTTCAGAAAACACAAACAGAGCTGTCGCTTTCTGTCTTGGAGATTTTAACAGTAAAAACTCACCATATCATTAACTCCTGCCTTGTAATCCAGACAATATTAAAAGGACATTGTACCTTCACAGTGTGTCAGTGCACACAAAGAACTATGGGGTAATTTTACCCCATATTAATGCATTGTCTCAAGGAAGGTGCTACCATCAGATGGCAATCTATAAAAAATGGCCCTTGAGACCAAATGCTGGCACAGTTATTTATTCTTCAATTATTTATTCCATCCTAAGGATGGGAATGCTGACAGACACTGCAAAATGCACTACCTACCAATTTATGGCAATTGAGCGACGACGGAATCACTGGCCGACTGAAGTAGCTTTTTATTGACACTATTTTTATGTATTTAAGTTTCGCATCTTAAGTGTGTTTACAACACCCACTGAGATGGCTGGAATGAGAGGCAGTTTTGTTCGTAAAAGCTGCGTCAAAACAAATAAATTAGCGTTTAGTCGGAAAGGGTCAGATCACAAATGGAGGTTTTTCCAAACAGCCTCAGGAACATTCAAATCACATGCTTAATATTTTATATGATTTTATATTTAGATTGGCAACTTTATGTAAAGTCTTTTTTCCCTTTTTAGTACTTGGGCCTCTTGAGATCCCTTTTCTAGCTGAGCGAACAGTTACACTTAGTCTCCATTTGCAGTAAGTAATTTCAATTTAATTTATGTCAAGGGAGATTACCAGAAAGTTCCTGCACTTGTGTCTTTCTTCTCCACTTAATCACATTGATAGATACTGTTCTTATGCTTCCAACATATTATTTGTACATGATAAAAATATAATTCCTATGAATTTGCACTTAGCGGTCATAAAAGAATTTGTTTGGACTTAAATCCTAAAGTTTAAGAGATTATTTATATTTGTATTGATACTGGAGTCCAAAAATTGAATCTTTTGAATTGAATGGCATAGCTGTCTTGGAGATCAGTTTCAGTTTTTCTTAAATTGGTTATTTTCAGTTTTGATTTTTCAGACTCTTTGGTTAATCTCACCCAGTTAATCTCATCTTCTGAGATTTTGAAAAGAAAAGTAATTTTAATTTACATTAACTTTAAAATGTCCTTATGCCAAACACTAATCGATTTGAGGGGAATGATTACATAAACAAAAATCCCAAGAGCCAGAAAGGAAGAACTTAGGAGATATATATATATATATTTTTTTAGATTCCACATATGAGCGATCTCATATGGTATTTTTCTTTCTCTTTCTGGCTTACTTCACTTAGAATGACATTCTCCAGTGACATCCATGTTACTGCAAATGGCGTTATGTTGTCGGTTTTTATGGCTGAATAATATTCCATTGTATAAATATACCACATCTTCTTTAGCCAGTCATCTGTTGATGGACATTTAGGCTATTTCCATGTCTTGGCTATTGTAAATAGTGCTGCTCTGAACATTGGGGTGCAGGTGTCATTTTGAAGTAGGGTTCCTTCTGGGTATATGCCCAGGAGCAGGAGATATTTTTTGAAATAACCATAATGCTTACTCTGGGTGTATGCCCATGTGTGCGTACACATGCATTTTTTATGGGACATGCAAACCCATATGTAGACATTTAAGATATGCTTTAAGACTCTTGGGATTATCGGGAAAAAAGTTAAGTAAATAAACTAAAAAAATTTCAGAACACATTCCTGGAGTACCTCGAGTGAAAGTGCACCATCAGTGTTACATTTCTGTATAAATCAAATTTACTGACATTTCCTGACACAAAACTTTTATGATCACGTTAAACTTAGATAATAATCAGGTGCATCTACTTTTGACAAAGTGACAACATGTAAATGATCAAATTTTTCCTTTAAAGCCTCATTCTCATGGGGAAAATGGGTATGGATGGATATCATCTAATTCATAAGGTTCTTGTCAGAACAGACGGGGAACCAGGCTAAAAATCACCTTGGCAGGCAGCTGTTAGTGATTGACTCTGCCAGAGTCCAGGTGTGAGGCTGCCCTTTGGTTCTGTGTGAAGAAATCTTAATCTCAAAGTGATGATGGGCTGTTGCCTCACTTTGGATAAAGTGTCACCCGTGGGAAGTTAATCTCAGTTACAAAACCCAGATACAGAGACGTCATGGGCAAGCGGGAAGATCTCAGTGGCTTTTTTCCATCCAACTAGTGTGTCCTTTCTCATCCTCTCTTGAAACTTGTCCATTTCTTCTAGGTTGTCCAATTTGTTGCTGTACAGTTGTTCCTTTCTCATTCTCTCTTGTTTCTTCGCACTACTTGCTTCTTTAGTGAATCCAAGCTATGAGTCTCTAAGTAAGAACTGCTGTTTAATGGATACTTGCTGTGAACCAGATTCAGTGCTGGCAGGAGGCATTCATGGAGAAGTCCTTCCAGCCAGGCTCACTTGGCCTTGTTGACATGGTGGCAGTGTCCCGGAAGGGCAGGAGTGAAAGCTACAAACTTTTTGCAGTTTGGCCTCAGACTGAGCAAATAAAAACAGCAAAATAATAATGGTCATAGTAATAATGCAAACAGCTCTTCTAGGAAATTTAAGACAAATCTCTTGTTTGTTGAATATCGAAAATATTTACCATTAAAGATTATTTTAAAATTTCTCTGAGACAGTGTCTGTTGTTTCATGGTCATGTGGATTTGGAACATATTTTTGTAACACATTCTGCCACCTAAAAAATGGCAATTTTTTTTTTTCCAGATACAGGTGTTATGCAAGTTTATCTTTAATGTTACTGTATTATCCAAACGATTTAACATGTGGATAAAAACCAATATGATCTTTCTTCAACACAAGTAAGATTTCAGAAGTATATCTACATTTTTTTAGCTTTCTTGCAAGATGCCAATGAGAGCCTGACCACATTGTTTAAGAACCCAGACTTTGGAGTCATCTGGGCCTGGGTTCCAGGCTCCACACAACTTTACTGAACCAATTTGCTTAGCTACACAATGAAAATAATATGTCTGTGAAAGTCTCTATGAAGATTAAATAAAGCCATTTGCGGCAACTTGGATGGACCTAGAAATTATCATACTAAGTGAAGTAAGTCAAATGGAGAAAGACAAATACATGATGTCACTTATATGTGGAATCTAAAAAAAAAAAGATTTAAATTTTATTTACAAACCAGAAATAGACTCACAGACATAGAAAACAAACTGTGGTTACCAGGAGGGGTAAGTGGGATTGGGGGGGGAGTGTGGAAGGGACAGATTAGGAGTTTGGGACTAATAGATACACCTTATTATATATAAAATAGGTCAACAGCAAGGACCTATTGTCTAGCACAGGGAACTAGATTCAGTTTCTTATAATGAGCTGTAATGGAGAAGAACCTGAAAAAAAAATTGTATGTATGTGTATAACTGAATCACTTTGCTGTACACCTGAAACTAATGTAAATCAACTACACTTCAATAAAAAATAAGAATTTTAAAAAAAGATTAAATGAGAGTGTGTTTCTAAGATCAGAATACTGACGGGGGCCTACTTCAGGGAGTCAGAAAATTGTAGTTGCAGTTGCTGCCGTTACAGATAATGCTCTGGAAACAGGCCGTGGTGGCTTCTTTTTGTAGATGGTGATTAAGCTCCCCTTCCACTGTGAGGAAATAAATGATTGACTTCCCTTTCGTAGTTGCCACTTGGTTGACAGCCTGGTGCTTGTGAATCATGGATCAACACAAGTGTTAGCAAGTCAAAAGAGAGTTTAGCAGAAGTAGCCCGTGTCAAGATAAGGTCTCGGATTTAATGTGCAATTTCCAAAAACCAACCAGCCTTTAAATGTCTTATCCTATCCCTGCCAAGACCTCTGGATAGTTGCTTTGCAATTCTAGTAATTGGGTGAGGATAATTCCCATAATTTCCAATTAGTATTGATCTGACCACTGCTTTGGCCTGGGATGAAACCCCTTTGTCTTGGTCTGATTTCCTTAACTGTGGTGTGCACAGTCCAGTTTAAATCTAGGCTCAGTGATGTGTGGGGTCCACACTGGAGAGTTCACTGGACAGGGAACAGCCAATGAGCACGGTAGAGCTTACTTCTGTTCTACTAGTGTGTCCTCTCTCATTCTTTTTATTCCTTGCTTCTTCCAGCCAGTCCAAGCTCCGTCTCTCTAAGTCAGAACTGCCGTGTAACGAACACTTGCTATGAGCCAGACCCTGAGCTGGTAGGAGTATACAGACTCCAGGAGGGAAACCTCAGACTTGTTCATGTGACAGCCACATCCCAGGAAGGCAGTAAGTGGAAACTGTCAGCTTCTCATAACTGAGGCTTGAAAGTCTTGCAAAATCATTTCCACGACATCTTTGGGTCAAAGCTAGTCACCTGACTAAACCCAGCGTCAGCGAAGGAGGAGGCTTCTCAATGTCGTGTGTAGGGGGGGAAGGTTATCATAGCCACATGGCTGAGAACCTACCAGAGACTTAGAGATAGCAGCTGCTGTTTCCCCACGTGGCTTCATCATTGACGAGCGGACATTTGTCCAGTGGAAATTAGGGGGCAAAGCATCTATGGGACTAGGTTTTAGCTTTTTTAAAATAACTTTTCCTTGAGAAAGTTCAGCTCCATCTGCAAGTAGTTGATGAGCACATCCATAAAATTATCTAATTTTTAAGCAAGTGCAATGGTTAAGGCTGAGACCAAGAGAGATTTCAGTCCCCTGCCCAAGGTCAGAGCACGGACTTCAGCCTCTTTCTGCTGCCCCACCATCCATTTGGAAGAATTGGGACAAGAGGAGTATTTAAAAAGTGCCTACTCACTAACCTTTCTCTTCCTAATTTTCTCTACATACAAATATGCTCAGATTCTTTTTTGTTTTTATTGAAATAGAGTTGATCTGCAATGTTTCAGGTGTACAGCAAAGTGATTTAGTTATACATGTATACGTATTCTTTTTCAGATTTCCTTTCCATTATAGGTTATTACAAGATGTTGAGTATAGTTCCCTGTGCTATACAGTAGGTCCTTGTTTATCTATTTTATGTATACTAGTGTGTATCTGTTATGGTCGAGTTCTTAAAAACTTATCATTGGTTGTACTTGGTTTGCAAAATGTGTGATTAAAACCAACCTTTCTTTAGGAAATTCCCAAGGTATAATTTCAAATGAAGAGGCTCTCTTTTTTTTCTCCTCTGAATGCCTCACCACAATATGCAGTTTTATAACACATCCCAGATTCTCAGATTCATTTGGTGAAGACAGTGAATTAAAACCCTTATGAATTTTTCTGACTTGAAGCTGGAGAAGAAATAGAGGATTGATATAACTCTGTGAAGTCATGGTGGTCCTGCTCTTTCTGGTCTGTTTGTTGCTACCATTTAGTTCCTTGTGTCCACTTTTGAGAGTCTCTGGAATGCTACTCTTAGACTCCTGAGGAATTGAGAGTCTTTTCAAAAGACTCTGTCTGGAGGCATATTTAAAATCATATTTAAAAGCATGTAGCTCCTGTCTTAAGTGTATGTCTTCATTCATTAATAGTAATTTAAGAACTGAGAAGTTAATACTTCAAGTAAAACCTGCAGCAAAACGGTCTCATACTGGGCTTGTGGTCTCACAGGTGAGGCCAGTTGGGAAACTGAAGGCCAGAACTTGGGGCTAACACTGCACTGTTATTTGTGCCAGGGTGTTCAGTTTGTCTTGGTTCAACAGACTCCTCCGTCTTCCCACAGAGAAGTCAAAAGACCCAAAACAGCAAAACACCTGCATGTGGTAGGAACATCAGCAGTAAGGTGAGTTTGGTGGTCACATCCATCGCCGTGTTCAGCTCTGTCCAAACTGTGATTGTGTGATTAGCACTTAAGCAAAAGCTTAGGAAAATGCCTCATCCCCTTTTGTGAGAGGTAGAAAAATCTCTAAGTAGCTGCTTTCATTGAACACTGCAAGCCTCGTTGAGGTGTACACCTTTTATACAAAATCCTCTAGATGAACTGCAATGGAAAATACGGGTTTGTGATCATTTTGAATGATGTGTGATTGCCTTGATTAGCACTATAGTTACTAAGCAGATAAGCACATCTTTGTTTTAAAGGGAACTTGAATTTTTTTTTTTTTTTTTTTTTTTACTATAACTGCCAGTTGCTTAATCTCTACCATCTTTAGTCTGTTTAAAAGAAAAAAAAAATTTCCACCTAATCTGTGCTTGTCAGTGATGGCAGATTTCAAAAGTAACTCAAGCTGAAAAAAAAAAAAACACTCTATAGAAACCATCATCAGTCAAAAAGTTTGCATTAATATTTCATTTCAGATAAAAATGAGACATTTCCTGCTTCTGTTTTCCAGACTTGCATGCACCTTTGATGTTCCATAAAGCCGGGCATTCATATTATATTGAGTTTATTAATTCATAATGACCTAGTAATAGTTATGGGGTGATTGGAAGGGATGGGTAAGTCACAGAAAAATGGTAAGCAGAATAAATTGCACATTCTTATTTTGGACAGATAGTGTAGCATACAGTTTCCCTGCTTTCTTCAGTTTACGTAAAGAACTTCTCTTCCTGAAACACTGATCCAATTAGGCCAACTTCTTGTTTAAAAGCTTTCTATGCCTGCCCCTTGCTGTAGTTCAAAAAAAAAAAAAATCAGGCTTTGAAAAAATCAGGCTTCTGATGATTTATGTCAGCTTAGGTCAGATGCCCTCACTTTGTTGAGTCTTGAGATGATGCCCCAGGTAAGGCTGACCCGGTCAGTTCCTCCTCTGCTTCCTGAGTCCTTGAGGGATCTTTTTGTAAAGCGTGACTCACCCTGTGTTGGAAGTCTGTGTCTACAAGTCTGACTCCCTCCCGTGGGTAGAGCTTACCTTTGGAAATCGAGGCTAACCAGGGCTTGACACATATTAGACCTCTGCCTGTATACGGAGCAAGTCCATGGATGGCCTTCAGTGGAGTGGTTGAGCAGGCTCCAGATGATCTTGTCATGGAATCTATGTCGACTGTGGAAGGACTGCTGAGATACAGAGACCACCGTGATCAGGAAGCCCGAATAAAGTCATTGAATGTGTATAGATGTCCCTTCATTTGACCTCTAAGAATGAATGAATGCTACCTGAGAATTTTTTGTTTAGTTTGTTTTTAATGAAAATTGGTATCTTCTTTCTTCTTCTTCTCCTCCCCTTCCTCCCTCCCCTCCCCCTCTTCCTCCCCCCACTCCTCCTCCTTTTTTAAATAAAGCTTGCCAGTACAGGTCATTTTCTCCACGTTTCCTCTGGAATTTTTTTCGTTACCAAGGTAATAATACTTTGAAGTTTTGAAATTTTAAAATCCAATCAAAGCATTTCACCTAGTGACTCAGATTTTTATCCTATAAAAATGGGCATAATGTTTTTGCTATTCCTAATTTATTTTGAGGGAGACAGAATGGAAATCTTACTTGATCTACACATCTTTTGCAAAGTTGAACAACTTAGTCTGTTGGACTTTTTGCTAGAAACCAGCCTGTACTTTTTAAAAACCTTGGAATGTTATTTGGCTGATCAGCTAAACATACAAGTACCTGACTTGGCTTCCACCCTCTTAGCTTTTCAAACTACCCCGAGACTTAGCCAGTGTTGCCCCTCACCCCGTGGTGAGCTGAGCCAGTCGCGGTGAATTTACATTATTTTATGTTTGAACATTTGGGTAGAAAGCTGCCGGGTATTGAACCTTGTGGGTTATGAAATGGTTTTAGGTGTGTAATGAGGCACACCACGATTCTACACAGATGGACAATTTTACTAGCACTTTCTCAGAGATGTATTTGCTGGCTACTCCTGAACCAAACCAAACAGTTTCCAAATTGCCTTGCGTACCACCCCAACTTAAAGACTCTTGATTTATAAGCATCTCTCTTTCACTGGAGTGGCTGCCAACGGATCCCCTTCCCTGTTTTGGTTGAATGTGCTTTTAGTTTTGGCATGAATTGTCTTTGTTGATACGAATAAAACAATAACAGTAATTTGAGGCTTTATTGGACTTGTGCGCCAGCCCTTCTGCCAAGCGCTCTGCAGGCGGGGTTTAGTTCATTCTCACTGCAGGGCTCTTGTGATGACTGACTTTAGATGAGGAAGTCGGGGCAGCGAGGGGGGAAGTAGCTTAACTCCGGTGCCACAAACATGGTTTGCAGAAACGGACTTTCTGTGGCGTTTCTGTGTGTCTCTACGATGCTGCCTCTTCCTTCCTCTTTTCAAGCTCAGAAATCTTGCCTGCAAATCACTTACACTTGAGAACATCCATTGTGTAGCCATTTCTGCTTTTCCTCTCACCTTCTCATGATGTAAAGAAAGAGAAAGTGATACTAGGCGAAATTTTAAATATATCTTCCTCAAATGGCTCTCCTCAGTGAAGAAGAGCGGACGTGCTCCCCGGGCTGTGATGGTGTGCTTTGTACCTGTTGCAGCTGAGCTGGGTGGGGTTGCAGCTTGTTCTCGGACGTGCTGAAACAGCCCCTTCAGGGCTCAAGGTACATACCTCTTCTGAATCGCCTCTCCTTTGACATGAGTTCTCTGCTTACTGGGACCTAGAAAATGTAGACATTTCCAGCAACCCACAATGTTAATGGCCCTCACCAGCAGAGACCAGTCAGAACCACAAGTCACCCACTGAGACACATTCTAGGGTGAAACGAGGGAGGAAACGCAAGCATCACACGAAGGCTGCCTCTTTGAGCTTCTGAGGCCCCTGGTACCGGCTTCTTAGAATACAGGTTGGTGGCTGCAATCTCGAACGTTTTCAGGGCCCAAGCTGTTACCATGAGTGGAGTGCAGGGTGGGAACCGAGATGGTTATCTGCCAGGAAAGCGGGGCTAGGGCAGGAGTGGGGCAAGAGAAGTTGGAAATGAGGAAATTTTAGGGGAGATCTCCCAATTTTCAAAAATTCTAACCAGTTCCACCCTTTGGAAACGTCTGAGGGCCAGACACACAGTAAATGGACTTACTAGTATTTGACTAAATGGAATCTGAGAAAGATTTATCTTTTGGGTAGGAACATAATTCACAGGAAAGAAGTCACTTAGTCTTCATTTTGAGTTGCAAATATTGGAAACCCAGCGGTCCTGGAGCACTTGATGCCTGGTAGAGAGCCTTGATGATGGCGGTGGTATTTGCTGAAAGGTCATCTGTGTGGAGCTGTAGGGACACATTCTTTAAGGAGTAGTTTCTTGGGCCCCATGGCTCAGTTGCATGAGATTCCAAGTGATTTCATAAGTGGATCCATAGTGGGCGCAGAGGCTACGGACTGAGGTCTTTTCTTTGTATTATTCCATTCATGAAACTAGTTTCAGACAGAGAAGCAGAACCATGGTGGGTGTTTTGGGATTAAGGGTTTTTTTTTTTTTTTTTTATAGAAATTGCCCCTTCCTCAAATATGAGAAGAACTGGGGAAGTGAAGTCCTTGTAGGGGGACTCAGGATTAGAGACCTTTCCACCTGGTCCCAAAAATGGGACTGCAAAGGGGAGGCACATGAGGGTTCTCTAAAAGCCATTGCCTTTGTTTCTGTATAGTTCCCACCTCTGTGGCCCACAGTCAAGTGTCTAGTGATGGGCTGGGGGTGGCCATTGATTGGGATGAGAAAGGTGTGAGAGCAGAAGCAAGGACAAGCTGGGACCCACCGGGCACCTTCCATCTGTCCATCTACCTCCTCAGAGTAATGAACTGGACTTCATTCTACTTTCCGAATCTCGCACACACTCCTCATATGGCCAGCTTTAACTGGACCATTGGAGGGAGAGGATTACATCAAACTGGAGCTCCCACGTATCCCAGCTGACAAAAGTACCGTCGGCATACTTTATGAATAAGAATGACTATGTCCTTAGAACTGAGCTACTAAAACTGCTGAATTGTTTCCTCTGCCCCTAAAAGCCTTCTCACCCTGAAACTCAGGACTTAAATAACATATTTTCAGGACTCTTGCCTTGGCCAGGCCAAAGGTGTTTTTCTCTTTAGGGTCCTCCTAGCATTTTATCAGCCATTTATCTGTACATTAAAGTTAATTGTTTTATCTGGTATTCCTGACAAATTTTAGTCTGGTGGGTTGGAGGAAAGAGGGGTATTTGGGACCATCATACAGAGAAGCAGAGGGCAGAAAGAAACTTTGGAGGTTAGGTTGAAGGAAACTGACTTCAATTTTGCCTTGGGCCCAACACACAAAAATCTCCTTCCTACCTTGTAGTTTGTTCTGCCTGCCTGTGGTCTGCCTGTCAGTCAATCCATTCATTCATCCATCATTATCTGTATTCATATTGGTCCATATATATATATATCCTTGTCTATGTATTTATCTGAATTTATATGCAGTATATTTATCTAATCTATATCCTGCTGTAAACACGTACATTGAAAGCCTTTTAATGGAAACTTTTATGGGTTTTTGATTATCTTATGTCAAAAATATTCTGTAGCAGAGAGATATAATAATCCTCTTTAGAAAGAAATTTTAGTTCTGGAAATTCTTACACAAAATAAACTTAAAGCAGTCTTAAATGTCAGCTTCTTATCAAGCCTTTCGTGAGATAACTGGTTTCTCTGCATATGAGGAGATGCTCGGATAAGTGAGAACCCGTGCTGCTACCTAGTTGGTCCATCCTTTGTCTCACCACAGAGTTGTGAGAGCGCTAAGTCTTTGCAGTGAAGGGAGGCGTGTTTGTAAGTTTATGGCTGAAGTTGGCATTTTTTGCCAAAGTGTGAGCTGCTTTTAGGTGATACCTCAGCTTTTTATTGAAGAGCTGGCTACCTCTATGTCTTGATTGGTAGGTAGTATGACTGCTGAACAAGATAAGGTAAATTACTTTCAAACCTTAGAACATTAATTTGGAAGTTACCTAGCACACAGCGACAGGTTTTTCCTTCTTATTTCCCATAGCTGCAACTAGACTCTTTCTTATCACCTATTACCAATTTAGTAGATACTTTTTAGTCAGTTTTGCTTGCCACAGAAGTGACCAGACTCCATCTTTCCTCCTGATGGTGTAAGTTTCTGGTGTATATTTATGTGTGTATGTGTGTGGGTGGGGGTTATGTGATGTCGAAGTGCTGAGAGATAAATTGTCATCAAAGACTATTCTCCCGAAACAGCTAAACATTCTGGGTAGAGATAGTGGTCTCCTCAGGTGCTGATCACTTTAGATTATTTTTTAAAAAGATATCAGGCATGTATTGAACTCCTCCATGTTCTGGGCACTGACCTGGGTGCTTGGCCGTTCTAGGTACTCAGTGGGAAGATTGCCTACTGGTCATAGCCGAGGTGCAGAACAAAAGGATGGAAGCTGAACAGTCTTGAATGCAACCCATCCCATTCGTTAATTGACCACATATTTATTGAGCCTCTATTTTATGTCTCGGGAATTGGGCTGAGTGCTGAGGATTTAGTGGTGAGCAGAGACAGCCCTGTTGGAGCGTAGAGTGCAGCTGGGAACAGACAACCATCAGATGATTATACAAGTAAATATAGACAGTACTCACTATGGTAAATGCTCTGAGGGGACTTAGATGCTGTGATAGGAGCGTGAATTGGGAGCGTAGGCACGGGGGTCAGGAAAGCTGGTTTGGAGAAGGCAGGGCTCTGGGGTGGAGGTGTGCTGTGGGAGGAGACTGGTCTGTCTGCCACGCCTGCATTAAGCCGTCCTGCCGCCCTGTGCATGCTGTAATTGGAAGGAAGAGCATCTTTGGGGATGTTTTGCTCCACATTCCATCCCAGGGCCCATTTTAAGTCACATCTCCAGGGCTGTTTGGTAACAGGGCATAGTTGGCTCTTGCTCCAAGGGGCTGTTCTCCTGCAGGCTGACTGAGTCAGCTTCCTGGGCTCTCCGACCGCACCTGCCAAACCCACCAGGCACTTCATTCCCGGCCAAGTTTGGAAACTCACACAAAGTTCCCCTCCAGGCCCTCTTCTCTAGGAGAACTCCTTGACGATTTGCCCTGTCCTACTGTTTTTTTTTTCCTGATCACATCAATCTAGTTAGTGTGCCTGTCCTCTCTTTGTGGGAAGCTTGCTGTGTGTCTAGGCCAGACCACCCAGTGCCCGATCCCTCCCTGGCCTTCCTTGCAGATGGTCACCCAGGCTCAAATCACAGAGCGTGCTGCTTTTTCACCCGGGGCCAACTGCTTCTCTCCTGAACACTCCCTTTTTAGACTTGCCTGCGCACGTACCGGTGGGATGTTAGAGGCCAGGTGCACTGGGGAGAGGGGAGGGGAAGTCAGTCAGTATACAAGGAGTATTTTTTTTTCCCGATTCAAAACTATCTTTTATTGGAACAGGATGTGCATCCATAGTAAGTGCTTGGTCAGTGTCTGCTGAATGACCAAATGGTGTCCGGGATGAATTCGCCAGCTCCCAGTCCAAATCTGAGGACTCTGGCTGGTTGCCACCTAGGCTTCGATCAAACAGCTGTATCTGAAAGTTTTATGTTAGAATAAGGATCCCACACGTTAGATTTCTGCAGAATAGGTGAGCCCCAATCTCTAGCTCCCCCAACACCCCCGCCCCCCACAGCCACAGCAGTCAGAGAAAGCTGGGGAGTTTATTAAGGGAAATATGGCAAGGAGGATTTATCACAGCCTTCCTAGAAACTTGCTGGGGTTCCCTAAATCCACTCATTTGCTTGCCTCTGATGGGTGAATAACCCGGCGACTCACAGTGCGCTACTGGTGCGAAGGCTGCAGCATGTTCCCGCTAGTTTTGTCCTGTAAGACCTGGGGAAAAACGCTTCTATTTGATGTGTTTTTAGGCACAATGTGTCAATTCTTCTGAGACTTTTGTTTAACTTTTTTGTTTTTCCTAGAGGAGGCACGGTTTATAAAAGGTTTGAGAAGCCCTTTGTTAGATGGTCTTTTGTTTGCCGTCTGACTTCGAAGTGGCAGAGTGATCACTTAAGGAGAAATCAGTCTAGAGAAATTCGTCAGGAATAATAAGAATTTCTGTTTGAAGTCCTGAGGGGGCTTAGTCATTTTTTACAGTAGATATTCATATTAACAGTAATAATACCCATATGTATTGAATTCTTACCATTCACTGGGTACAGAAGTACGATTGTACATGGATTATGTCATTTAATCTTTATAACAGCCCTATGAAGGAGGTCCTATTGTCTTGATTTGATACAGCAGGAAAGTGAAATAAGGTTACATTATTACTAAGGGATGGGTCCAAATGACAAGACAAGCCATCTGTCCTGGGAGAACATGCTTCTAGCTCTTCAGGCAGCATGCACTCAATAAGAGAGCACAGTTTTGTTTCTCTCATCTCCATTTCCTTATGCTGGAAAAGGGTTCAAAATCGAACACAGCTTTGTGATCTGGCCAGATTTTTCTTTGGAGATGGACGAATTTAAAAGAGAACGACAGCTTGTACACGGATGTTCATAGTAATTTTATTTGTAATAATCCTACACTAGTCACACCATCAATGCCCCTCAACCCTTGGATGGAGAAGCAGTGGCATATCCATGCAGTGGAGTCATATCCAGCACCAGGAGGGACTAAACTATTGATACACACTAACATGGGTGAATCTCACGATGCTATGCTGAATGAAAGAAGCGAGAGGGAAAAAGGAGTGTGTATGCCATATGATGCCATTTATATAAAGTTCTGGGAAATGCAAATTAACTTACACTGACAAAAAGCAGATCAGTAGTTGGGGACGGTGGTAAAGAGAAGACCAGGAAGAAACTTTCTAGGGTGATAGACCATTAACTTGATTTTGGAGATGGTGTCATAAGCATGGATATATTGTCAAACTTACCAAAGTATGCAATTTAAATATGTGAAGTTTATCGTAAGTCCGTTATATCTCCAATAAGCTGTTAAGGTATGTACACTAGGGGAAAGCAAAAAGAATGATGTGTTTATATGTGAGGGAAATAGAAGAGAAATGTGTGCAGTGGGAGCCTCATTTACAGAGTGGCCTCTGAACCCCAGAGAGGTTGTTACTGTTGAATGCATCCATCAGTGAGTGTTTGTTGAACATTCTGCCAGGTAGTTGGGGAGTATCGGAGGTGTGGGTGAGACACAAGCTTGCCTGAGCTTGGCAATGGGACCCCTTCAGAAAGAGCCTGAGCTTTGGAGTCAGTTGGGTGTGGATTTGAATCTAGGCTCTCCAGCTTCTTGAGGATGCAGCCTTAGAGCTCCCTTAACTTCTCTTAGCTTCAGTTTTGTCACGGAGGAAACAGAGACAACAGTATCTTTATCTCATGGTTGTCTTAAGGATCTTAAAGATACAGCAAAGGCTTGGCCAAAGTATGAGGCACACGGTAGGAATGCAATGATGTTGATCATTATTATCAACCCTGCACGCTGACGATGCATTTTAACTTTGCAACCAGAGGTCCAAATTCTAGGGGAAGGAAACAGTTGCTGTGTGCTGGTCTTCTCAGGCAAAACTTCACTTGAAATAGCTTTTGAAGCCTGTACAGGAGTTAGATAAGTGAAATGAGCCAAGTAAAAGTGCAGAGATTGGGCTACATAAATTGGTATTTTGGAGTAGGGTGGGGAGGAAGTCTGGTTGGGAAGAACAAGAGAGCCTGCTTGCTGGGAAAGATGGTTCCTAAAGAGTTTTGGGCACAAACAGCATAGAGACTTGAAGGCAGTGGTGAAGAAATGGAATGGGGGACTTACTGACACAACAGAAACAGAGTCACAGACATGGGAAACAAACAGGGTTACCGGGGGGAAAGAGGTGGGAAGGGATAAATTGGGAGTTCGAGATTTGCAGATACGAACTACTACATCTAAAATAAATAAACAAGTTTATACTGTATAGCACAGGGAACTGTATTCAATATCTTGTAGTAACCTATAATGAGAGAGAATATGAAAAGGAATATATGTATGTATATGTATGACTGAACTATTAAGCTGTACACCAGAAACTGACACAACATTGTAAACTGACTATATGTCAATTGAAAAAAAAAAGGAATAGAAGAAAGAAAGATCTGTGTCATGAGGGCTCTTACCTGACTGTTCAGCATTATTGGCATTTTGGTCTGGACAATTCTTTGTTGTGGGGCTGCCCTGTGCGTTGTAGGCAGTTTAGAAGCATCTCTGACCCCTGCCCCAGGGATGCTGGTAGCACTCCAGCCCCTACCTAGTCACGACAATCACAAATATCTCCAGGCTGCAAGTGTCCCTTGGGGGCCACTGAAGACCACTGCTCCAGGGGCGAGACCAAGTGTGACTGAAGACAGTATTTTCTTTTCCATGTTGGAAGGGAGAAAGGATTGGAGCTCCAACAACGATGGAATAAATTATTCTATTTGCAGAGGTTTGGAGGTAGAGTGGTTCAGAGCATTGATCAATGGATTCAGGTCCTGCCCCTGTCACTTAGGAGCTGCATGGCCTTTGGCAGATAACCTATTGGTACTTCAGGTGCCTTATCTGTAAAATGGGGTGATGATGGTACTTTCCAGTGGGGCTGTTGTGAGAATAAATACATTGTAACTGAAACCATGAATCATTTGTTTGAAGAAAGCAGCCTAGCGCTGCTTCTTTTATTCAAAAGACCGGGAAAGCCGTGTATAGGAAGACAAGGATGTCTTCCTGTCTAGCCATCTTGAGTTGATTTTTAAAGTGCCCCTTCTCTTGAAAAGACCAGTTAAAAAATTAGTCTGAAAAGAAGGCATTGAGAGAGAAAGGTGGAAAATGCTACTTTGTCTCCATGCTGATTCTTCCTCCCTGAGCCCATGGAGAGATCCTTGTGATATTATGTAAAAGACAGGTGTCCTTGAGCAGAGCCGAGAATGATAGCTAAGGCTTGAAGTGGCTGTCATTGAACTGAGTGGCTGTGTGCTGGAAAGGAACTTCTAGGAGTGGCCTTGGCCTCGGGGAAATCTCCTTATTGGCACTGCAGGAAGGACATTGCAGACACCAGAGCAGACCGTGAAAGAGCCTCCCCTCCAATGGGACTTTTCAGTGACACCGGAGACCCCGTGTGATGGCCAGATTGCCCAGCCGAGTCTTCTGCTGCATTTACAACATGCGAGTTTCAGAGGCTGCTGAGGAAATGCTATCAGGGATGTGTGAGGCTTCAGTGAGTGAGAACTTCCTCCCCGCTGCCCCAGCGACACGAGAGCCTAGGGCCTGGCAGCATGACGGGTGCAGTGGCTTATCAAGCTCATGAGTGGCGGCTGGCCCCACTGTGTCCCACAGTCACAGAAAGCTCCCCTAACACTGCGACAGTCCAGGATTCGCTCCCAGATTCCTCAGATTCCAAACACAAAGAGGTGCCCTAGTGCTGGAGTGATGGCCCCAGGGGAAGGCAGGTTATTTTTTTTAAGCTCTGGTGTTGCCTTCACTACAGACAGATGGGCCTCCTCTATCCTAAATAGAGGCTCTTTAATAACATTTGCTGCTTCTTATTAACTTAATTTACTCACCTAATCTCATGAATCTAAAGTGCTTTGGAACATCATTTGAAATGTTCCAAAACAAAGTAGGAATCATTTGACTCAGGACTTCCATTGGAGAGAAGTGACTATTCAAGGAGGTTTAAAGAGTTTTTGTTTTTGTTTTTGCGAACCTTTAAGAGAGTTGAAGCTTCTTCTGGGGTCTAACACATACCATTCTGTGAGCACCATGCTTACATTAGGTCAGTGGTCTTTAAAGTATGTAAAATCCTGCCAGTAATTCAGGTTCATTTGATGTGCTGGTTGAATTTATTGTAGGTAGGGCCGAGTTGAAGGAGAAAAAGAGCAGAGATACAAGCTACCCCAAACAAAACCCTGAATAGCAGACACTGAAATAAAAGCAAGATGTTCATCCGTGTCTTGTTCTGACCTATTGATTGAAATAAAAAAGTGTAATGATTTAAAAAATCAGAATGCAAGTGTTAGGAGAAAATGTTCTGAGGATTTTTTTTTTTTTTGACAGTCTTTCCTAAACATTTCAGGCTGATTGACAGAGAATAAAAATCTAAGATATTCCCTACTGGGCAGTGTTTTGTGATACCTTAGTCTCTGAGTTCCAGGAGAGTCTTTAACCATGTTCACTTGCCAGTCCTTTACCCATTGTTAAAGGTTGGAAAATGTTAAGGGTTAGTTGACATGATTCACATACAACCTTGATATAGAAAGACGTCGAGCGGGCAAAGACTTCTACTCCTGGCTTCTAAGTCTGGTTCCTCTATTCCCCTCAAAGCTGTTTCTGACACTTAGAAATGCTCCCACGCCCAGCATACATACACTTTTCAGGAAGCATGCAGTATGGTAACCGCCTTTCCAAAGGCCAATGGCAAAGCCACGTCTGACTTCAAAATGTGGTTACTCTTTACGTTGGGAATGCAAAGCAGAAAACAGCAGGCCAGCCGTGTGCAGAAATAAAGCCAGGAGAGACAGTATATTTTCAAGAGCAATTTAGTGCGTGATTGATCTTACTGATACTGCTAGTGTAGTGTTTATAGCTGACTGGCTTTGCCCGCAGCAACTGGCCAGCACTCCGGGTTTACGAAAAATCATGGGAGAAAATACATTGATTAGTTGGTAAGTTAACTCCACTCTCTAAAATTAGGAAGTCAGCCTGTCATTTCTAACTTGGAAAGATGTTCATAATGTAATATGTCTAACTAATCACTGGCCAAAGTCGCCTTTGTTTTCCTGGCCCAACCAAATCATCTTACTTTTGTGATTTTCAACTGCTTTTACTCAGTCTTCTTTTCCCATCAAAATACCTGAGAGGCAGTTGTGCCCGGGAAGCAAAGTGAATTTACAGGATGCTTCAGAGACTTTAAAAAACAAAACAAAACAAAAGATGAATTTCAAAATTGTATGCTATATGTGGACTGGAGTTCATTTTATTTTAACATCACTCTATCTGCATGTATGAATTACCATTCTCTACCAGTGTCGATGGCTGGGCATTTTTTCACATTCTTTCTGTGTGGTGTGATGGAGAAGACACTTGTCCTGTCCTGAAGTGGGAATGGAGGTTTTAAATGACATTAAACATCACAGGACATCTTCCCCTGATTCTCTCATCTAATTCTTAGGGCAGTATAATCTGTCTTCCTCTTTACTCCTTGAAAAATTAATCGAGATGTTATCTACAATCAAATGCCTTAGAGCAGGGCTGGCAAACTATGGTTCAGAATGGCTTTCCCATTTTTAAATGGTTAAAATAATCAACAGAAGAAAAACATTTTGTGACATGTGAAAAATTACCTGAAATTCAAACGGCAGTGTCCGTCCGTAAAATTGTATGGGGACCCAGGCAGGCATGCCCGCTCAAGTGCTTGCTGTCTCTGGCTCATCCTCCCTTACAGACTGGAGTCCTTGCAACAGAGACTGGATGGTCAGCACAGCCTAGAATGTTTACTCTCTGGCTCTTCACAGAGAAGGTTGCCTGTCCCTGGTGTGGAAGCAGGTTGAAAATGGAGAACCATCAGTGAGAGAAAAAGCAGGAGCTTTAAAGGCAGGCAGGGTGGACTCCATGCCTCGGTTTCCTAAAAGTAAAATGATTACAGATTGTTCTATTTTGGAAGATTTTGGTGAGGATGAAATGAGATAATGAATGTAAAGCGTGTGTGTGTGTGTGCATACCATATACGTAATATATAGAATACTTTATGTAAACATACTATATATGTATAGATGAAGTGGAATAATCTGTAATAATATATATCTATTAGTATAATAGGTATATTAGATATATGTTATATAATAATATTTACAGAATATAATAATACATACAATATGTGTGTGTGTGTGTATACACACCTCATACTCAGTGCTTGCTTGTGTCTCTCCCTTCCAGTGCAACCAATTTTTCAAGGTCATCTTCTTCCCTCAGGTCACCTGTTCAGACACAACCGTAGCAGAACATACCCTTTTCCAAGCCTGACAGTGGCTGACGAGCAAGAAACTCCTTTCTCACTCCCACCCTTCTCCTTCCTTTATTCAGCAGCGTCTTTCTTTCCTCCGCAAAACTGGTGGCGTTCAGCCCAGCGAGGGCAGTGAAATGCATTTTACCTTGAGATGACTAGGTGTACAGAATTGGTCTTGACCTAGAATGAAAGAAAAGCACTGCCAGGCATCATCCGGTCGGTGGGACTCCAGAGAAAGCACCCGGCGAGAGGCACCTAGAGCACTGACGTCGGGCGGAGAGTTTCGCATGTGGCAGTGACATTCTGAGCCCAGAGCCCAGTGTCTCCCCCGCGGACCCTAGGGAGCCCCCCGCTGTCACGTGGGGCCGCTTCCACCTGCCGGGCTGTGTTTTTTTCGGCATTAACACGCTCCTTGTTAAGCCGACTCGGTTGCTTTCTAAGCCGCATCTCCACCCGCCAGAAAGAAACACAGAGCCGCTCAGCGTGAAGGTGAAGGTTCTTTGGCAGCGTCTTCCGCTTCTCTTAGTGAGCACGGCAAACAGAGAACTCCCTTCTTTCCGACTTAAGTTACACATATTTTTTTTCCTCTTTTTTACTTTCAAAGCTGGCAGCCTCATGAGAGCGGCCATTCACAACGGCTGCGCCTGGGATGCGGGGCGCCACGCATGGGGCCTTTCTGGCCCTCCTGGCCCCCTTTCCCTTTGACCTGTCTCTGTACCGTGTATTATTAGCCACCTTGCGAGGTCGGAACTTTGCCAGCCGCTGGCTTCTGGATGCCGGAGGTCGCCGTCTGAATCTGCTGCCTGTCCAGGAAAAGGAGTTAGTTCCTACTGTTAGTACCAAAAAATAAAAATTAAAAAAAAAATCAGGTTGTCTCAAACTCTTTTAGGTTGTTAGTGTATGTGATAAGTAAACTGGAAGTAAAACTGATGCTGTGTGCCCATTACAGTTTGGGTTTTAATGTGAATTTTGTTCGGATTGGTCAATGATGTGCCCATCTGACCTTTTACTTTTCTTACTGTTAAAAAAATGAGCACACACCTTTCTTTCTCCTCTTTTATCAATATTTTCTCCTGACCCACCAGTCCTAATGAGTTGGCGGTAAAGAGGTTGAGGGGTATAGTTTCAAACCTTTTGATACTTGGCATTTTCCGGGGTGGAGTGAAGAACCAGCTTTAGTTCTTGTTATTGGCTTCTGGTGACCGTCTGGAATTATTTTATAGATTGTGTTTGGCTGCCAGCGTGGTGCTTGGGTGTGATTAATTTGTGCAGTTTGCCATTGGATAAATAATATTCATCCCTTGGATCCTTCCTTGTTCAGAAGGGATTAGCCAAGTGAACTGGAAACCATGCCTTTGCAGGGAGAGCTTCTGCTGTTTGTGATAATCAATGAACAATCTAGTGGCTGATTTAATTCATTTCTTACAGAACTAGCTGACTCATTGGCTCTTAACGCTCCTTAACTTCTTATGTAGTGTTTTAATCTTCAGTTTCTTACACATCCACCAATATTCTCGTGGATATAGTTCAGAATTTAACATTCCCTGGAAACCTTGCTCTGGGAATTCAAAATAAATACCTCTTGAAATGAGATTCAAGAAAGTTGTCTTTCGGATGGGTCTGTTTTTCTCTGCTTTTCTTCTCATAGAAGCAAAATGCTTTGAATAAGTGCAATGAACTTAGTGTTTTTGTTTTTGTTTTTTTAAAGGAAGGGTTAAAAGAAAATAGAGCAAAACACAGGACACACTAGAGGTCTGTATGCCATAGAACTCTCAAAGCCCATAACTGGAAAAAAAAAAAAAGCCCATAATATGGCTTTGGGTTTTGACATTGCATCATTTATAGGCTAAATAATTTATAATTACGCTTTTGCCCTGCGGGATGGTCGCAGCGTGTTCCACCAGGAGGCTGGGGTTTCTGTTCACATCTACAGTTCACTTGATTAATGTATCAGATAAGTGACTGCAAAACAGAGGGGTCAGTTTAGGGAAGCTTTCTCCCTTCTGGCCATCCTTTGCCTTTGAACAGTTGCCTCCTGCATTTTGTTCATCTGAACACTGCGTTAACTTGCGTGAGGTAGGGGAGCTGGCTTGTTGCTCATAAATTGTAGTAACGTGTCTTTGGGCTGCTGAGAAGTGAAGCGGGAAAGGTCTCAGGTACTGATTTGTGTGTGTGTGTGTGTGTGTGTGTGTGTGTGTGTGTGTCTCCATGGACTAGACTCTGCTTCCCCACCTCCATTTTAGCCTAAATTTCAATAGCAGGTGAAGGTAGGGTTGCAAAATTTAACAAATAAAAATACAGGTGGTTTGGTAAATTTGAATTTCAGATATACAGTGCATAATTTTTTATTATATTGTATTGATTATATTTTATCATATTGAGTATGGTGTTTTATCTGGCGACCCTAGGTGAGTGTTGTGGTGCTAGGTTTCTCTGTGTTGAGGGCCCCCAGGTTAGACTGTGTGTTCAGAGGTAACTGTGAGTGGGATGTGAGAATGGGAAAAGAGGATGCCGTTTAGTAAGCATTTTTTATATCAAATCTTTCATTGTTAGTCCTCAGCTTGTGAGAAACATATAGTCATCCCCCAGTATCTGTAGAGGATTGGTTCCAGGACCCTCATGGATACCCAGATCTGCAGATGCTGGAGTTCCTTATATAAAATGGCATAGTATTTGCATGTCACCCATGCACACTCTCCCTGATACTTTAAATCATCTCTAGATTGCTTAAAATACCGAATACAATGTAAATACTATGTACATAGTTATAAATGCGATGTAAATGCTATGTAAATAGTTGCCGGACACTTGTTGCCGGACACATGACAAATTCAAGTCTTGCTTTCTGGGATTTTCTGGAATTTAAAAATTTTCAAATATTTTCGATCCTCAGTTGGTTGAATTCATGGATGTGGAACCCAAAGAGATGGAGGACTGACTGTATTGTCAACCCTTTATCCCTTTGAGGATAAAAATAGCTAACATTTAATGAGTGCCTTCCATGTGCTGGGTGCTGTTCTGAGAGGTTTGCTGTATCCTCATTCAGGACTTGTAGTCACCCTACAAGGGTTAAATACTGCCAAGATTCTCATTGTACAAGGGGAGAACTGAGCTGAGGTCCTGTAGCTTCTAAGGGATTGTATGGAGTTGAAGAAAAAGGGTGCATGGGGAATGTCTTGCACCAGGTCACGTAATTCGTAATTAGTGGAGCCAGGATTTACACATGGTCCCTTCACTCCAGCAGTTTTTACTTTGGCTTCACAATGGACCCCCCCCCGGAAAGCTTTAAAAACTACAGATAACCATACCCAGGGCCGACCCCCAGAGAGTTGGATCTGCTTGGTCTAAGATTGGCTTGGCTCTCAGCATCTTTAAAACTTCCCCAGGCAAGTCTCGTGTGTCGCCAGGACCTAGAGCAGCTGCTTTAGGTCAGTTTCGGAGTAAAATGAATGACTCTCCTTCGGAACTCTAGTCACTCTCTGTGGCCATTCCTTTAGTTCCTCCTCCTCCACAGAAACTCACCGTTCCAAATCTGGCAGCTAATTTTTCATGGTTTTTGTTTCTTCAAAATTATTTTCAGGAAGTCCTGGTGAATATATGTCGGGGTAGACGCAAACCACAAAGAAGGACCTCTTGGGGGTATTCTGTTGATGGATTTTCTGAGCCAGCGTTTCTTTTTCATTCATCCATTATACTTCCTGGAGGAGAGGGGTAGCCCTTTGTTCCTCATTTAGCTCCAGCTGGGTACCAGGCTGGGGATTGGAGGAGGTCCACAGATGAATAAAGCAAGACCCCGGCCCTCCAGGGGTTCTCAGTTTGGGAAGGGAAGTCTATAAATGGAGTTTGAGGTTTAATTTTCTGAAAGTCACTTCGGAAGAGTAAAGAGTATTAAGGAATTCGGAGGTGGCAGAGGCAGGGGGAGGTGGTGTGGGGAGTGGCCTCCGCAGTCTGCCGCCTTGGCTGGAATTCCTGCCCCACCGCTGATAAGCTGCCCTCTCCATCTCCGTGCCCTCGCTGGCCCAGGGGAAGTTCCAGTCCTTTGACGGGAGGCGAGAGTCAGTTAGTGCCTGTGGAGTACACACCGCCAGCCGGCCCGCCCGGCCCAGGGTGAGAGCTCTGTCAGTGAGAGCTGCCAGCTCTACGCATTGCTTTACTTTTTTTCAATTAAAAAAATTTTTTTTTTTTTTTCTGTGCAGCACTTTAAGCTTTCCAGCTGGCCTTGGCTTTCTGCTGATGGGCCTAGAGCCTGCATCCTAGGTTACTAAACTTTATCTCTTAGTCCTTGAATTCACAGCGTCAAGAGTTTCCTTTCGTTTGGCAGCCCATGAGGAGTCAGGAAGGTGCGTGAATAGGGAACTGGACCCAGTTCTAGAAGGTAACTGGTGATGCAGTAGGAACTGGAGTGGGATGCGATGGGACCCCAGGACCCTGGCTTAGCTTAAAATAATAGTAAAAAAAAAAAAAAGATATCTAAACCAGAAGACAGCAGACATAGAAAGAAGGGAAAGCTTTTGGTACAAGGACTCAGACACATATTACATGTGGTGGATGGTGAGAGAGGGACTGAGCTGCTCAGGCAAAGTTGCATTACAACTTCATCGCAAGCAAAGCAATGCCAGGTTCCCCGTTATTTTGTGCGTGCTGTGATTGCCCGTTTGGGGATAATGTAGACTCTCTTTCTGTCTAACCTCCACTGATTTAAGAGCTTGAATGAAAAATGCCTCGCACCACTACTACCATCCCATCTGTCCTTTATGTTGAACTTGTGCTTTCTTACCCTAGTTTGTGTAAGTCTTAAGTATAATACTTTGCATAGAGAATCGATAAATCTTCTGTTGCTGTTTGACCAATGGGGCAATGTCTTTTCTTACAGACAGTTCTGCAGGCAATAAATACTTCTAATAGTCTGAGTACGTTTACTTCTAAATGGGAGTTAGAGTCGTCAGGCGTCTGCTAATGCCAGGCTCAACTTACAATTCCGAAACAGAAGGCAGATGACTCGCAAAGACTGTTCCCACTCTAGATTTTTAAGGTCGCTGGAAAGCTTCTGTTTTTGCTACAAGCTCTGTACTTTGTGTACGATGTGTTGAGACTTTTAGGAGATTGCTGTGACTTCAACATTTTAGCTTTGCCAAGGTAGCCTGGACCAGGGGTTGGCAAACTTTTTTCCTGCGAAGTGCCAGATAGTAAATATTTTAGGCCTTTGTGGGCCATAGAGTTTCTGTCACAGCTACTCACTCTGCTTTTATGACATGAAAGCAGCCACAGACAGTATATAAACAGATGAGCTTTGCCATGTTCCAGTAAAACTTTGTTTACTAACACACGTTGGGGGCCAGATTCAGTCCCCAGACAGTCATTTTCTGATGCCTGGCAGAGTGTGTGGCCTGGGGGACCCAAAGCTTTTGGTCTTATTGGCCAGTTCTTAGCTGTGTGACTTATCCTCTCTCAGTTTTCATTTTATCAGCTGTAAAATGGGGTCAGTAGAAGAACAGCTTCCTGGGGGTAATTTTGATACTAAGTGAGATCACACAAGTAGTTTGGCAGAGTGGCCGGAAATAGTCAGGGCACAGAAAATGTTAAAGGAGAAAAAAAAAAAAAAAAGAAAAGAAAACACTGGTCTGTTTCAGTCTGTGATATACAGTAATCCTGAGGTTTGACTGCAGTCATTTTAAGGCAAGGAGAGACCAGTGAAATAAAATTGTTGAAGGATGGGTTAAGATCCGCAATGAACAGATGTAAACTAGTTACATATTGGCTTCTCACAGACTAGAAAAGTTGATGCGATCATGGAAAAAGCCTCACATGGCCAAGGTTGTTTATTCTTTGGTTTTTCTTCTTGGAAATCTCGTGTCATTCCCTTTCTGGAAGTAAGCTTAGACTTTTACCTACTTTTTGATGTAGATTTGGGCTCCCCTCCCTCAAGGTGAGGTGTAGGGAGGCACCTCTAGCAATGAGATGTAAGAAGCATTTATTGAGCACCTGCTGTGTGTTCACATTGTGGGAGGTGTTGTGACTGCAGAGGGAGTTTTCAGTAATCATGGAGCTGACAGCAGAGTCGGAAGAGAAATGCATGCATATGTGAACCAGCCAGGCGCGGTGCAATACAGTGTATAAATAAATGAAGGCTTGCGTGATGCAGGTGGGTCATGTAAAGGTACTGAGGGAATTCAGTGTGAGAAAAAAAGTCCTATCAGATGGTGTTAACCTGTGGGAGCTTCGTGAAGAAAAATCTGGGTGGGGCCCTTGCAAGTGTAGTCCACTCGGCTGGGTAGATCTATTTCCTAGGAAATAATTCTGCCCTGTTCCACAGAGGCATCGATTTTTGATGGATAAACTGTCTCCTCGTTTTAAAAATGGCACCAAATCACCAAGGCAGTGACGTAGAGGGTAGAACTTTGTGGTGACAGCCCAGGGAGCAAGAATGGCTTTAGGCATTTGCTTGGCTTCACACTTCAAAGAACCTAAAAGTGAAGGGTGATTTATTTATTCATGAAAACATGCCACACATAACTGCTCCTTATGCCTGGATTTCTTGTTGTGTGTGGTCAGGCTGATCTGGCGAGAGCCATGGCAGACAGAGAGGTGAGGGGCAGTCCTCCCGCTGGGATGGCGGTTCCACGGAGCAGGCAGGCATTTGGGGCTGTTGGGTTCATTGCCATCTGCCTGGCATATTGGAACAGCGTGTTTCATAGAGTTGGAGCTCAAGAAATAGTTTCAAAAGAAACAGTTGAGGTGTGCCGGTTACCCTAAATTTGAGACTGGGCATCTAAGCGGAGTAGTCTAATGACAGAATGACCATAAAACAAGTGAGGATAATCCAGTAGGTGGGGCTGTGATACGTGTTCAGGCGGGAAGACATAAGAAAACCAACTGCCCATCTTGGATTCAGGAAGGCTTCCTATGTGCAGTTGTATGAACTTGGTCTTTGAAGAGGGGCGGACTTATGTCAGGTATATCAAGGCCAGAAGAACAGGGAAGGGCAGACCTCCCAACAGGGGTAGTTGGGCAAAAGGCATGGTGGAATTAAAGAACAAGGCAGATTCAGGGAATCCATAACAAGCGCTTTGTGATTAGAGTGAAAGGCTCAAGAGAAGGGTCATTGATACACATACTCGGAGGGTGTGGATAGATGATATTTTAGATGTGCTTTGATGCGGGGACCACAATTTCTTGGAGTCCCTTCTTGTGCCCTAAGTATCAAAGACCATATGAATGTCTCCATCCTTAAGGGGGAAAGTAAGTTCTTTACCAGAGCAAACACTGGGGAAAGAGGAGAGGGAGGGGCCTCACCCATGCCGCTGGCTGGTTGGCTGCATGGGTGCATTGGGCTCAGTGGTGCCGGGAGTGGTGCCAGATGTGACACTTGCCCAATATAGCTGTCTTAACATTTTTTGTTTTGTTTTGTTTGTTTGTGTTTTGTTTGTTTTTTAAATACATCTAGCATACTTCCTCCAGCTTGTAGGAAGTCACATTTTCTGCTTTAAAGAATGTCAACCATTTATTAAGGGTACGTGATTCATGTACCAGACCCTGTTCCAAGGGCTTCACCTCCAATGCTTGGTATGGAATTCTTTTAATAGCCCTATGAGATAGGTATTATTTTAATCCTTTGTCTGTTTTGTTCCCTGCTGTATCTCCCATGCCTAGAAAGTTTCCTGGCACGTAGGAGATGCTGGATTTTGAAAAGATGAGTCCAGTGCAGACATAATTTGGCCAAGTCATACTGGTTCTATGTAGGAACCAGAGACCAATACTGGATGACTTCATAGTCTGGGTTCTTCACCCCTCTGATGCCTAGAGGGGGAAACTGCAGTGTTTTCCAGACTTGAGGTCTCCTTTTTAATGTTCTAGTTGTGGAATGCCTCTCACAGATACTTTCGGTCTTTCTCTAATTTGTTTTGGTTAAAATATTTACACTATATCAGGTACTGTTTAGAAATGGCTTTGTACTTTATCCATTTAAAACAATGTGTGAGTTTATTTCTCCTAATTTCCATCTACTGATAATGCTTGTTTTGCGCAAGAGTGGGGTCCCTCTGCAATAATTTAAATTCCTTTTCCTACTTTCTCTAGAGTGTTTTTTTGAGGCCAGTGTTTCCTACTCTGGCTTGAATATATCACTTGGGGAGCAACATTTGGATGGCAAGATTTCTTCTCTAGAGATTCTGATTGATTTGGTCTGGCTATGGTAAAGCAGATTCCAGACACAAAAAGATAAGAAGAGGGGGATATGATAAAAGTTACTTGGGAGGGTATTGTAGGAATAGGGGACAGAGCTGGCAGAGTCTTGCAGGTTCAAAAGAGCATTGGAAAAAAGGGTGTGGGTTCATGTGCCTCAAGGGTGTGGGTGGTGGATGGGGTTGGGAAAGATGAACCCCAGGAACTAATAGACAGACATGATCAAGGGCCTTGTGTTCAAGGCTCAAGAATTTTAACTTCATCACGGGCCCAATGCCTTATTTAGTGGGTATGTTTTTTATCCTTATCGATGATCAGAAAAGTAATACTTGTCCATGGAAACATTGTAGAATAAACTGACCCCAAAAGAGAAATGTTCTCATAATTCTAACCTGCCCAACTCCAAAGAAATTACTACTGTAAAGTGTTTTTGGTGAATCAGATGAGTGACTTGGAATTATAGTGCTGGTGGTGGATAAGATGGGGAAGGGCTCAAACAAGATGTTATCCAGTTCCAGTATCCCAGGCAGGAGATGACTGAGGCTCTGAACTAAGGCACAGGAGGGTGCAGAAAAGGAGAGGCAGTGGAAAGAGATGTAGACGGTGGAATGGATAGGGTGTAGGGGGGGCGAAAAAGGTAGAAGGAATCCGAGGGACCTCTGTGGTTTCTGGCTGGGTTAACTGGCTGGATAGTGGTGTCAGTGAGAAGGCTGAGGAATCTGATGGGAGATCATATCGCTGGGGACATGTCAACTTTGAAGTGCCCAATGGGGTGTGCTTATGAAGAGGTCGATTAGCCAGCTGGAATTACGAAAGTGGAATTTAGGAGTGAGTTGGAATTTACGAATGTGAATTTGGAAGCCAGGGATACATGGGAAAAAAGAGAGAGAGAGAGAGAAAGGGAGGCAAGAGAAACAATAGTAAAATGGGTCATAACTGCTTGAGTGTTTTTGTTTGTAAAGAACTTCTCATGCTGAAAAAGTAGAAAATTTTAGAGAAGCCATCATGTCAACTTTTTTTTTTAAACTTTAAAGTAGTCCAAATACAGATTATTTATGAATTTTAGAGAAATGTTCACTTTAGATTCCAGGTAGGGTCATTCCCAGAGCTTTGTGGTGAAAGAAATCGTGTTTCTGAGGATACTTTTTAAAATGTTGCACTGAAAAAGCGTGACTCTTGTGAGTTTTGAGTTTTGGATATTGGGGGTGTGCATGTATGTGTTTGAACTGAGTTCATAGAAGTTACATCTGAAATCATTCGTCTTCTGGGCCACCTTTTGGTTTTGGAATACATTAAAAAAATTTTTATTCCTCTAAATAGTCTAGATGAAGAAGAAATGCCAAGCTTTATATCCTAGTTTAAAAAGTTTGAACTTAAAAAAAGGCAGATTTTTTAAACATTTTTTTATTGATTTATAATAATTTTGCAATGTTGTCAAATTCCAGTGTAGAGCCCAATTTTTCAATTGTACATGAACATATATATATATTCATTGTCACATTTTTTTTCTCTGTGAGCTACCATAACATCTTGTATATATTTTCCTGTGCTATACAGTGTAATCTTGTTTATCTGTTCTACATTTTGAAATCCCAGTCTATCCCTTCCCACCCCCACCCCCTTGGCAACCACAAGTTTGTATTCTATGTCTATGAGTCTGTTTCTGTTTTGTATTTATGTTTTGTTTGCTTTGTTTGTTTGTTTGTTTGTTTTTGTTTTTTAAGATTCCACATATAAGCGATCTCATATGGTATTTTTCTTTCTCTTTCTGGCTTACTTCACTTAGAATGACATTCTCCAGGGACATCCATGTTGCTGTAAATGGCGTTATGTTGTTGGTTTTTGTGGCTGAATAGTATTCCGTTGTATAAATATACCACCTCTTCTTTATCCAGCCATCTGTTGATGGACATTTAGGCTGTTTCCATGTCTTGGCTATTGTAAATAATGCTGCTATGAACATTGGGGTGCAGGTATCATCCTGAAGTAGGGTTCCTTCTGGATATAAGCCCAGGAGTGGGATTACTGGGTCATATGGTAAGTCTATTCCTAGTCTTTTGAGGAATCTCCATACTGTATTCCACAGTGGCTGCACCAAACTGCATTCCCACCAGCAGTGTAGGAGGATTCCCTTTTGTCCACAGCCTCTCTGGCATTTTTCATTTGTGGATTTTTGAATGATGGCCATTCTGGCTGGTGTGAGGTGATACCTCATTGTAGTTTTAATTTGCATTTCTCTGATAATTAGTGATATTGAGCATTTTTTCATGTGTCTATTGATCATTTGTATGTCTTCCTTAGAGAATTGCTTGTTTAGTTCTTCTGCTCGTTGTTGGATTGGGTTGTTTGTTCTTATTAAGTTGTATGAGCTGCTTACATATTCTGGAGTTCAAGCCTTTGTTGGTTTCATTTGCAAAAATTTTCTCCCATTTCATAGGTTGTCTTTTTGCTTTACTTATGGTTTCCTTTGCTGTGCAGAAGCTTGTAAGTTTCATTAGGTCCCATTTGCTTATTCTTGCTTTTATTTCTATTGCTTGAGTAGACTGTTCTAGGAGAACATTTTTGAGATGTATGTGAGATAATGTTTTGCCTATATTTTCTAACAGGAGGTTTATTTTATCTTGTCTTATGTTTAAGTCTTTGATCCATTTTGAGTTTATCTTTGTGTATGGTGTTAGGGAGCGTTCTAGCTTCATTGCTTTACATGCTGCTGTCCAGTTTTCCCAACACCATTTGCTGAAGAGACTGTCTTTATTCCATTGTATATTCTTGCCTCCTTTGTCGACGATTAGTTGACCAAAAGTTTGTGGGTTCATTTCTGGGCTCTCTGTTCTGTTCCATTTGTCTATAAGGCAGATTTATTTTTAAAATTTACAATAGCCATGTTATTTGTCAGTGGACTTGTGGCAGATTCTAATAGTGTGGTTCTGGAAAGCACACTGACTTTTCATGGCTTCAGATCTGGTTTGCTTCCCAGCGCTGCCCCTCACGGGCTTTGCACAGGAGACTTGAGGATTAAGTTACACTCTGGATGAAGAACTAAGCACAGTTCTAACCTGTCCAGGGTTAGTATTAGAGGAAACACTTGGGGGTGGGGTAGAGCTCAGTGGTAGAGCACATGCTTAGCATCCATGAGGTCCTGGGTTCAATCCCCAGTACCTCTGGTAAAAAATAAATAAATAAATAAAAATTGTCCCCTTTCCATTCTTTCCTCTCCCGCTCCAAATGCATGCTCTGTTTCTAAGACCCTTTTGTAACGTTCTATTTTAACATACTAAACATATTGTCAGAAACCGTGTTTCCCAAAACATATGGTGTAGTTTATAATTTCTAATTTAGCTTTTTCATTAAAAATTGAAAGCTTTTTCACTTTATAAACTTCCTTCTACTATTAACGCCTATGTGGGGGTAGTGGTATCTCTTTCTGTTTTTCTGGTGGTAACTTTCCCAGCAGTGTGTGTCCTGGGTCCAAATAGAGTATGATAAGTGTCATGCTTTGGCCATTAGCAGAATTATTTCTCTCGCCTCTGCAGCCTGTGGCAAGGGTAAATCAGAGAGGTCCCTGGCCCAGTCCCCTATTTGAATCGGTGGTCATTCTGAATGTCACAGCAGCTGGGAAACATAGGCCCCATTGGGAAAGCAGCAAGTGAGAGTCGTGTCCAGTGCTGCTCTGTTCCACGGTGCTGCGTGGCATCAGGACTGTAAGTCCGCGCATGAGGCGGAGGCCGTCACTTGGCCATCTGTGTGATCCAAACGCCAGTTTGCTTTTCCATCATTGTCGGGTCTGCTGTTGTTTCTATGCCTGAAAGTGTAGCCTCCAAGAAAAGCCCACAATCTAGAACTCTGAGAGGTGCTATCAGCCTTTATCCCTTTTCTCTTTGAGAAGAAGATGTAGACTTTGCTCAGCTTCTAGAAATGTCGTCTGAAGATCGCTGGAAGGAAGTGTTTGGAATGGCACATATGCTTGTGATCCTGGTAACCAAGGAAACATGTCCCTGCTGCAAAGCTTCCTTTAAAAAAAAAACGATAGTACCTTTAGGGGATTGTCTCAGAATCACCCACAGCAGGATTCCAAAGGGATCTGAAATCAAACTAGGTCACTTCCAGAAGCCGTATCAAGAATTAACAAAGTACACGAAGAGCTGCCTTTTTAAAAATCCACTGTTTCGAAGAGCAACCTAATACATTGTGGATGTTATGTTCTACCGTGTGAATAATCTGAGTCTTATATCCATTATAATGGATGTTGAATGAATCTTACTGGAGTGAGCTTTCCTCTGTTTGTCTTATTATTTGTCTTATTATTATTATTATTATCATTGTTTTTAGCTTGTCTCCTATTCCCAGTGAATCTTTAGATTCTCTCCTCCCCTTTAATAACAGTCAGTGATTAAAATTATACAGTGAAGATCCAACTCAACAGCGACCCAGCTTTCACATGGATTTTGCTAATACATGCATCTTGGGTAGAAGCGTAGAAACTGGAGTTGATTTAGAAGATAATCAGATACAAACTTTTCTTTCAATAAACGAGAAACTGAATCTATAGGAAGGGTTACTTAGAGGCAGAAGGCACGCCCTGAATCTGAATGTATGCATTTGGGTGACGTTCTTGACACAAAGACCTGAGAGCTGGGACAGGTCCTGCATGATCACCAGGACCACTGTAACGTTTATTTTTGTTAATATTTGAGATTTCTGAGCACTGGACAACAGGAAAGCAGTACTGAAATCACAAACAGCAGAAGGATTAGGACAGTTCTGTGGAATGCAGAGGCCTCAACCTCATATGCTACAGCGGCCAGACAGTCTTTACAAGTATGCAGACTGGTCTGGCGTAAAAGAACAGGGCAGGTATTTGGCGAACTGCAGGGGGCACAGATACCTGAAGTTACTTTACCTCTGGAAGGACTCTTGACAGTCAGAGGGGTGGCCACCCGGCCCTAGACTTTCTTGTGATAAACTGTAAACTGAATTTGTGCTGCATTTTTCTCAAGTGATATGTTTCATAATTAAAGAGGTTGAAGTGGAAAGAAGTGTACACAGAATTCTCACTTGAGAGCAAGTTTTACACCTGATGCCTGGTTATGAATTAAATTTTATACCTGGGAATAAAATTTCAGCTTAGCTTAAAAGTTAAATTCTTACCGTCTGTGAAAGACACTATGAAGCTTTGATGGGATTTTAAAGATACCAGATGATTAGGGTCATGAAACACATCTGTGTTGTCCTGAAGCAGTGGTTCTCCACATTCAGTGCACACCATAGTCACCTGGAGGGCTTCTTGCAACAGATGGCTGGGCCTCACCCCCAAATTTCTGATTTACTAGGTCTTGGGTGGGACCTGAGAATTTGCATTTCTAATAAGTTTCCAGGAAATGCTGCTGCTGCTCCAGAAACTGAGATTTGAGGACCAGGGAATGAAAGGAAACCCAACAATTTCCTTAACTTAATATCAATATTGCATTGAACTTGGTGCTTTTATTTTCTTCTTGACCCACGTGCTCAGCCAGTCACTTAAAGGCTGTGGCGCCTTAGACAGACTCTCAAAGAGTGGTCAGTGTTTAACAGTTGGCTTTCGGGTTGAGGAGGAGCTCTATTTTGTACTGTTGCCAGTTTCTGTGGTGTGAGTACTCTCACCATGGCCTGTTTAAAGCTACCAATATCACATCAGCTGCCTGTGTAAATTTCCTGAAAATTTAACGATTGTCTTCACCACACCTGTGAATCATAAGGAAGTGTCAAAGGTCACAGTGAAATTTGTGCACTGTTGGTGGGAATGCTGGTACCACCATTATGGAAAATAGTATGGAGGGTCCTCAAAAATTAAAAATAGAACTACCATATAATTCAGCGATCCCACATCTGGGTATATACCCAAGGGAAATGAAAGTTTCTCAAAGAGGTAGCTACACTCTGATGTTCATTGCATCATTTTTCAAAATAGCCAAGATATGGAAACAACCTAAGTGTCATAACATGGATGAACCTTGAGGGTATTATGCTAAGTGAAATAAGCTAGACAGAGAAAGACAAATACTATATGGTATCATTTATGTGCAGAATCTAAGTAAGTCATAACTCATAGAAGCAGAAAGTAGAACTGTGGTTGTCAGGGGCTGGGCGTGGGGGAAATAAGAAGATGTAGGTCAACGGGTACAAACTTTCAGTTATAAGATGAGTAAGTTCTGAGGATATGATGCTCAGCATGGGGACCTTAGTTAATGATACTGTATTGTGTACTTGGAAATTTGCTGAGAGTGTAGATCTCAACGGTTCTCACCACCACCATGAAAAAGGGTAAATACGCAAAAAAAGGAAAAAGAAGGAAGGAGGGAGAAAATTACTTTAACCTTACATGAGACAGGCTTTTACCATCTCTTTGAGGGTTAGGTACGAAGAGGGATAAAAAAAAAAAACTCTTGTTTATGCCTGGGCAGTCCGATGAAGGTGATAGTTGTCCAGGGGGTGTAGACACTATAGTTTAAAGGTCAAAGACTGGCTGTCTACAGAGGAGTTTGATTGGCTCTAAAGCCTTTTAATTTTGAGTTAGTTGCTGACTTGAACTGAGGTTTTTTTCATATGAAAAGAAATCTAAATTTCTATCTTTTATTGGATGAAAAGTTAGAAGTTGTGGCAAGTCCAGGCTCAGATTTTGCTCATCCACCATTAGCTGGAGCAGAGTACCAGCTGTTTCCTCCTCCACCTGTTCCCCATATAGGCTGGGCGGGACCTTCCCAGTCTACCCCTGTCCCCAGGCTCTCAGCTATGCTACCCTTGGACCTGCTTCATCCAGCTCCGTCCACTGGCTGTTGTGCCCTCTGCAGCATTTGAAGATACAGATCCAGGAGAAGGTGTATCCTCCTTCATGGGTGCAAATTCCAGTGGGGAGAAGGGAAGTATTTGATCACCTTGAAGGACCTTAAAATTATTTTTATTTTAGTTAGATATTCTTTTTTTAATTTTATTTTTTATTGAAGTGTAGTTGATTTACAGTATTTGTTTCAGGTATACAGCAAAGTGACTCAGTTATACATACATATATAAATGAATTTTATTTATTTATTCTTTTTAGTAGAGGTACTGGGAGTTGAGTCCAGGACTTCCTGTCTGCTAAGCATGTATATGCTCTTCCACTGAGCTCTTAACCCCTCTTCCCCGGTAAAAATTTAACAGTAAAAGTGGTCAAGTATCTCTTTTTGTTGTTTCTTTAATGTTTTCATCCCCCTATCCTCCCTTTACTTGGGGAGGGGGAGAGGAGGAAAGAGAAATTACACATTCTAGAAACAGAAGGCAAGACCCAGAGAACCCTCTAATTCCTCTTTCTAAACCACAGACCTGAGACCTAGATGAAATTATTCCTGATAAGAGAATACTTGCTCCCAGGTGGTTTAATTATTGTTTAGATGGTATAAACACTTTTCTTTCCCAAGTCCTGTTATTTATTTGTCACTCCGGTGTTTCTTTTCCCATTTTTTTCTCAGCATCTTGAGTCTGCCCTGCCCAGGTTGGTTTTTTACATCTTTAGCTTCTGTTAGTATCGGGAAAACCCACAGCAGAAGAAAACCCTTCTCATACAATCTTTGACCTGCCTGAACCACACTGTGGTTATTTTATTTGAGGGTGGTGGCATGTGGGGGAGATGTTCTAAGAGTCTGAGAGAGAAAGGCACGGATTTAAATCTGATCATTATCAGATTGAGAGCTGAATACCTTGGCAACTTTCACGAGGAAATATCCCTGGGAATTTTTTCTGGATAAACATCATTCTTAAGTTTTGACAGCATGCAGAATTGAGGCCACCCACATTGCGTGGAGTACAAAACCGTTCAGTGACGTTTAAATGATGTGTTTCAAGAGTTGGGTTGAACTTGTAATTTAACCTGGGGGAGAGTAAACAAATACTTGTGGGAAAATATTTGTGCTCAAAATCAATAAGGAATGGGCAGGAAGTTGCCTGCATTCTGAGAGCTCTACTTTGCAGCTGAAGTTAGTACCCAGTGGCATCTGTCAGTTGCAAGGAGAGAAAAGAGCAGCGATGCTGACTCTTGGTTGGGCATGTCGACTCGCCAAGGATCACTGCTTCTAGCTCCTTCTCTTACGGTGTTCAAGGTCAGTTTATCCACAGACCAATAATCAGTAAGATTTATTCAGCATTTCACTTTGTGCCACATGGTACAACACAGGAATTTAGCACTCTCAAGAGTCTCACTTGTGAGACAGAGAAACTGACTCTTCGAGGAGTCAGTCAGTCTGTGCTGGTCACACAACTCACGTGTGAAGGAGCCAGGCTTCGGGTCCAGCTCTACCTGAGTCTACCTTTTGAATCACATATTATCTGTAGAAGTCACAGCCCTTAGGAAAGGATTCCTTATAGGTTTTATTTTTCCCATTCATAAATGTTGAATCTACAAACGCATCCTTAGAAGAGTTTCTTATTTTTTTTAAATTTATTTATTTATTTATTTATTTATTTATTTATTTATTTATTTATTTATTTATTTATTTATTTATTTTTAAGAGTTTCTGATTTTAAACTCCTAACTCCTGGGTACATGCAGTTCTTTGTGTGTTGCCCAGCGTGTACTGTCTATCTAATGGAACATGAACATATCTTGATTTTAATACATATTGATGTATATATTAGGGTGAGTTTATCTCCCTTTAACCTTTATTTTTTTCCTTGTAGTCATTTCACCCACCACCCAGCCAAGTATATAAGGAAATAAATATTTTAAACTTTGTTCTTTCACTTAAAATGAGAAGACATCAGGTTTTGGATACCCAGCTAAATAAAGTAGGCAGATTCCTATATTTTGTAAACAACCACAGCATCTGGTGGATGGAGCATGTTAGAATTTCCATTGAACTCTCACATGTGTCAGTTTTCTGCGAACACCTGGTACTCTCCCAGGAACCCGGAAGTGTGCTTTTTATGAAGAATTTCTTTTTCCTCGAGGCCAGAAGCGTCTTGTCTTTTCTCTGATGTGGCTCTGGGCCATCGGTGGAGTACTGGCAGCTCTGGGAAGAGAATGGCTGCTTCAGGGGCCCAGGCATTGGGACCGTCACCATCTGTCCAGGGTTGCAGGCTCTCTTCCCTTTAGATGTGGTCCTCACCACAAGGGCCTTTGCGGGTTGGAGCCACAACCCTCCTTCTTCTTCTCCTGTTACAGCTACCTAATTGGTTGTAAAATGTTCACTTGTAGGTGAAAACCCATTTTGGCAACCATCAATTCCCACTGTAATTCACTTAGAAACTACAGCATTTCTATTAATGGAAAAGTAAGCCCAAGCATCAAACAGCCTGCCTAATATGTGCTGATAATTGCATGTTGTTGATAACTGTAAACTCTGAGATTGCGTTAATAAAAGGTAATAATTTCCCAAGACAGCCTGGAAGGGAACTGGGGACGGCTTGCAAATTCAGCCATTGCCATTTTGCCGTGTTTGGCTGTGCTTTTAGTTACTGGGAACTGATCTGAGTGCTAATTATGCACTGGGAAAAAATTTTTTTTGGAGTAAATAAGGGTGGTTGGAGATTGAAAGCTTTGTGTCGACTTGAGGATGGGGTGACTGCTGGTGGGGCAGGTGGTTTTCTCAGATCACTGTGAAGGGCTCAGAGCACAGTGGCGAGGGCTTCTCCGAAGACTGCAGCCCAGCAAAAACCTTAGATGGTCAGTAAGGAGTCTGCTTGCCTTTCAGATCCACATTTCATGTCAGCTGATACTCAGAGCAAGTGCTTGTAGAGAGACAGGGGGCTGAGGATAATCAGAAGACTGGGACTCTGTCCCTTAATTGAATGCCCTGGACCAGATCCATTCAGTTCACTGAACCTCAGTATCCTTGACATTTGCAGACTGTAACCAGTCTGTTAGGGCTGTTATGAGCATGACATGAGATAATGTAGATAAGGGAGACCACTTTGTAAACTCTCTAAGCATGAGGAAACTGGATACCTGCCCTTTCTTAATTTCCTGATGTGACAAATCGACCCAGGGAATGCAGCCCTGGAAATCTGTTCTGTGTACTTGAGATTCTTTCAAAACACCACCCCTGAGTAGTGCTTGTAGTTTCTCTCTCTCTCTTTTTTTTAAGATGATTATTAAGAAATCAGTTTATGACCTATGCCTTGGGGCTGGAAGTGCCTTTTTTGGTAACAGATTCCTGCGGCTTGCATTGGGTCATTACTTTGGGCAATCTGATGCCTAAGAAGATCTTGCTCTCCGTGTTCCAAATGAACCCTCTTGGGCTTGGAAAGACACTGTCTAGATTGTGTGACTAACGGACTGTTGAAGGTGTTAGACGTGGCGCAAGAGTCCAGTGAGTCAGCGGCTGACTGCCGTCTTCACTAGCTAATGCCATTTTTTCCCCGCAAAGATAAAAGACCTCCCCTGCCCCTCAAACCATTAAGTTGACTGTAATGGCGTTTATGGCAGAGCTGAAAATCAAATGAAAATCAAGTTACTGCTACTTTCTAAGGGATTTTTTTCACTAGTGGCTCAACATGGGTCAGACTGCTTAAGAGAAGGAGGATGACTAGATTATGTCCTTCAAGAGAGATCTCAGAAGTTTATGGAACCCTTTTTGAAAATTTGACAGTTTATATGCATTGAAAACCTATAACTAGCAGGCAGGTTTGTTGTATTTAATTGCATTAAAGGAAGTAAAAGTAGCCGAGTTGGAAGAGAAGATTCTAGAAGAGATTGTCACCTTTTATCAAGATTACGCCATAGACTCTGAGTCAATAAAAAATAATCACCCAAGCCTTTCCTTTTGGGATGCGAAGGAAATGGATGCCGTGTTGTCTTCTACACTGTCTTCTCTTCCAGCCCACACTTGAACTGAGTGTTGAGGGTATTGTGGACGGGGAGTGTGCATCCTCTGTGGGCTAGAGTTCCCTTGGCAGAGCCAGCGTGGATCCCAAGAAGATCATAGGGCTCGTCTTGGACCCCTGTGTCTCTTGCTGCACAAGCGGAGACCTCTGTGTATTTTCATCACAGAGATGGGGATGAGTGGTGTCTCTTAAGTCTCAGCATAACTGCAACCTCTGTAACTCAAGAGACAGTCCTGCAATAGAGGGTCATCCTTTCCCATCCACAGCGTGGCATCTTTCTTCTGCATGTGCTTTTGTCTCGCGTCTTTGCTCTCTGCAAAACTTCCTCCAGCCAGAGATTGATGTGCCGGGGTGATTTATGGCAGTGATTGTCGGGGACTTTTGAAGCCCATCCAATTTCAGGATTTGGCGTCTCATTTCTTGTCATTTATGGCACATTTGATGAATTCTCGCTATCGGCTGACATGTTTCATAATTGTCAAAACTTTGATTGAAGTGGTATTTCTGGAAAAAAAAAAAAACACAACAACTATGAAGAGGGGAAAAAAAAAGCTCCTTCACCACATTTTGTGTGTGTGTGTGTGCCCGAAACTGCTTTGCGTGAGGTTCACAGCCCCATCATTCAGCCACGCAGTGACTTGCTGACCTTGCAAACCCGTCTCCTCACTCTCCTGTTATAGTCTTGTTCCCGCATTTATGGTGCCTTGTATTTTGCTGGTTTGGGCCTTTCCTCATCCAGATGGTAAAAGCTGTTGTACATAGCACTTTGGGGAAAGTTTCTAAGCTTTTCCTTCAGGCGTCTTTCAAGGCACATCTGAGTGGGGCTTGCATAGATAGTATCAGCTCTTTCCGTTATCTTAAACCCGGTGTTGGTTTATTTTGTTTTTGTTTTCATTCCACGAGCCAACATTCTTTGGCTGGAGTGTCTCTCCAGCTCTCTAAGTCGCTGACTGCTTTCAAAACCTAGCAGTCTGCTTGTGCACTGGGGAGTCTTCCTCACAGTTAAGGTGGCAAACATCAGGAACGGATCGAGTCCCCTCATACATAGAGTTGATTTTGTTGTTTATTTTTCTCTTATTTTATTATATTTTTGTCCACCTCAGTCTTGTGCATCTTCCGAATTCAGTGAAAACTGTTTATAGCAACTGACTTCTTTTCTGGCCCTCTCTGTCCCCAGAGTCCAGTGACAATGAAGTCTTTCTTTTACCCTAGCTTATTACAGTCTGTCACTTTCCTTCCCCAGCAGCCATCACTAATACCAGTTTCTTTTGTATCCTTTTAGAGCTATTCCACACACATATAAGGATTCATTAACACACATACGTAGAAACACACACATACATACAGACATCAATATAAGGTTTGAACTCATAAAGCTGGACTTCTCTTGCTACTGTTTAAAACACACCGATATCTGTCATCTCCCTTGGGCTCATCAGATGAAAGAAAGTCTCCTTATGTCCTACCAGGACACGCCTCGTGGGATCTGGTTCCCCTCTGACTCCGGCTCCTTGTCACCAGTCTTCTGGTGAGACTTTCTCTATTCTCCAAGCCTGTCCCGTTCTTCTGTTCTTCTGAAGCCTTCCTTGGTCCCTCACATTACATCAGTTACCCTGATACATGCTGCCTAGTGTCCTGGACTGCTCATTTATAGCGTTTATCACGGTATATAAATTCTGTATTTGTATGATTATTTGAATAGCGTCTTTCTTCCTCTACTAAACTACAAGTTCCATGAAGACAGAAGCTTTTCTTTTCTTTTCTCTTTTCTTTTCTTCTTCCTCCCTCCCTCCCTTCCTTCTTTCCTTCTTCCCTTCCTCCCTCCATTCCTTCCTTCCTTCTTTCCTTCCTTCCTTCCTTCCTTCTTTCCTTCCTTCCTTCGAAGCCCTTTTTATCCCTGGAGCCTGCGCATTGCCTGAAATATAGTAGGGTTACCATAAATAATGGTTAGATGAATGGACAATGAATGACAAACAAATGGCTGGATGAATGGGTGTATGAGGTGGAAGCTTCCTTTGGGTCAGGAGGAAAGGCTGCCTTTTGGAAAACGGTTGTACTTTAGTATCAAACACATTTTTTGCCTGTAAACTCTAGGCACTTTCGTTTTGTTGTTTCTAACCAATTCTTAAGCAGTCAGCCATTCTAGAAAGGTTGACGACAAAGCACTGTCAAGAAAACCTTGGCAGTTAAATAGGATATTACCTTAGAGCACTCACACATTCTCACCTTTCTGGATCTATTCTGGTTTTTTTTCTGGTTTATCTTTTTAAGTGTAAACATGCCTGTTTTTATTTGGAAAATTCATCTACCTTGTCATCTGCCAATGAGGCATCCAGAAGATAAGGCGGGGTAGATTGGAGAGAAGAGGGAGGGAAAGGAGCGACTTCCATGCTGGACCTCGGGTCCAGTGAAGGGAAGACCACGTCAGATATCCGTGTTCCCAGCATCTGGCACAAGTTTAGTACTTGGTACCTGGTGTGGAGCTGAAGTGGGACGATGAACAGATGTACAGGCAGAAAGGAAGAGATGTCACTGCTAATTCCGGAGCTGACATTACCGCTAATGAGCTGCTCTGTTTCTTTGCTCAGGTCTTGCTTCTCATAAGCTGCTGGACATACGTATGACTTACGCCACAGCCACTTTTTCTTTCAAGTTTACCATCACTTTTTTCCTTTTTAGTTTTTTTTTTTTCTTCTAACTCTTGTGTTTTAATCTTTTGTCTCTGAAAGAGACAAAAAAAAAAAAAAGAGGAAGTGATTGGGGCAGGGGTGGGGTGATGGATTGTTAGGTACAGCTCTGCCTCTAGACTTGGACTCATTCATTTTTTTGAAGGCTGAGGATTTAATTGACCATCACTGTATTTCCCTCGTAGCCTGGGATTCTGTTTACATTTATATCGGTCTACTTCTTGCATCTCAGATGATCCAGAGTCAAGGTTTTCCTATTCTGAAGCTCCCCTTCTGCTGACTGAGCTTTCTTCTAAACCAGAGTCAGGGTAGGTGTACTGGCTGCTGATTTCCCATGGTGCGGATTATGGCAGCCCCATACTTAATTGCCAATGGTCAGGAACATTCCTTCTTTTTTTAAAATATATTTTTATTGAAGTATAGTTAGTTTACAGTGTTCTGTCAATTTCGGGTGTACAGCACAATACGTCAGTCATACAGGAATATACATATATTTGTTTTCATATTCTTTTCACCATAAGCTACTACAAGATATTGAATATATCTCATCTGTGTTATACAGTATAAACTTGTTGTTTATCTATTTTATATATAGTAGTTAGTATTTGCAAATCTTGAGCTCTCAATTTATCCCTTTCCACCCCCTTCCCCTTCTGGTAACCATAAGTTTGTTTTCTATGTCTGTGAGTCTGTTTCTGTTTTGTAAATAAGTTTGTTTGTCTTTTTTTTTTTTTTTAAATATTCCACATATAAGTGATATCATATGGCATTTTCTTTCTGTTTCTGGCTTACTTCACTTAGAATGACATCCTTCAAGTCCATCCATGTTGCTGCAAATGGCATTATTTTATTTTTTATGGCTGAGTACTATTCCATTGTATAAATATACCACAATATTGACGGATGACTGGATAAGGAACATTCCTTCTTCATAAGAGTTCCTGAGTTATTTATAATTAGCCCACTGTTTTGTTTGTTTTTGTAGCTGAAGTGTTTGAAAATTGCTCTTAAGTAAAATTGTCCTTCTTTACCTTATTCTCTGCAAACTTCCTTTTTCCTTGGCTAATCACAAAAGCCAACCCAACCCTAATTCATCCTAAGTAGTGAAACTGTTTTGCTCTTTCATGAAACATTTTCAATGCTTATGTAACATTTGGTTATTTTCCAGGAAAAAAAAAATGGGACCTTGCCCTGAAATTTTGTGAGGCTTCTGATTTGGTTTCTGACACCAGATGGAAGCAACAGACTTAAATCCCCGACCCACCTGCCCCTCTTTTCCTACCCTTTATTCATTTGACTTTTGACTTTTGATACAGTTCTCACATGTTAAGATATGCCTGGGTTCCAAGCCTTATGCTATGAATGATCCAGGGTTCAAAATACTTGACCTTCACCCTTTTCCCAAGGCGTTTACCTCCATAAACGATAGGACACTCTTTCCGTCATGAAAAGTAATTGGTTGTTTCTTTTAATCTGCACAGCTGCATTCCAGAAAGTAGTAAATCTCTGGAATTATTGAAATAATGAGTAACAATTAGAGACATTATTGGGTTGACCTTGGGAGCTAATCTTAAGGGAGATTAAGAAGATATCCTTTTTTTCTATATCCCTTCCCTATTCTTTTCCCCCCATTATATATTCATTTCTATCAGCTTCACAGATACCGAACACGTTATTGACCTTAGGTAACATAACCAGTACCTAATGAGAAAGTCGTGACGGAGGTTTCACTGATGGTCAGTTTCCCCAGAATTTCATGAGTCAGGAGGCTGATGAAAATTCTTGGTTTTCAGCCAAGTTTCTATTTTATTTCAGATGGAAAACCCCAATCTCCCTCTACACTCATTAAAATAGATTGATCAGGGCAACTTAAAGTGATCAAGAGGACAAGGTGGTTTCCAGATAAAGTGAAGAGCAAAAAGGTGTGGACCTGAGAGCTACAGGTTGCAGGGAGCTGTGTAGGGTGTGGGCAGGTGCAACCTGGGCTTGCTCGGCAAATCCCAGAACGATGGAAACTTTTAAGCTGGAAGGAAGCAGTTTGAGTTCAAACAAAAGGAAATGGAGTGTCTGCCCAGAGGATAACAAGCATCTCAAGCTCATTATCTCCAGCACCTGTACCGTCTGAAATGTCACGATATGTGTTCAGGAATGATGGAGGCAAGCCCAGTGATGGCTTCTCAACATCCAGGCAACGTTTGGATAGCACTCCAGCCTCTGAGTACATCATTAAACAGTTCTTTTGTCCAGAGTTATGTTTGGATGCCCTTGTCAGACATACAGTCTGGAAGAAACTATAGACTTCTGGTCTGACCCAGGGTGACAATTTTTGTGCTCTTAAAATTGGCCATCCTCCAAAAGTGTCCATTTTACTGTGTTCATATCTCAGTACCTGAACTTCTACAGAGAAATTTTATTTGAGTCATAAATTTTTAATGTCAAAACCCTCCTGACAATTATTAGCTAAATGTTTAATCCAAAAGAGAGATTAAATACATATATCTTATAACTTAGCTACCAAATGACTTTAACCCAATGAAGATTTTCTGTTGGAAGCAGTTTCATAAGACTTTGGGGAGAGACACCTGAAGATCACATATTTTAGTGGACATAACAAAACCTTTATAATACATTATTAACTGCCCACTGTATGAAAAATATGTTCACAGTAGCTACCCAAAGTAAATAGTTAGGCAATCCTTACCAATTAAAGCCTCCTTCTTTTAAAAAAATTTTTAAATAAAAGTGCATATTTGTGCAATAAATGATTTATAGAGAAATTTTAATGTGTAAGCTTTCCACCGAGTCTAACTGAAATTGGAAAGCTTTGAAATGAACTCATAAATATTGTTCTAACATACAAAAATATACTGGAAGCTGTAAAACGTACAGCAGTTTATCACTGAAAAGTTAGGCTGTGTTAAAAGATGTAGATCTGGTTTAACTCTGTCTTCCCCACAGGGCTCAGTAATAACTTTGTCTATACTGAACATTTTGCAAAGTACTTTTTACATATATCATTTTATTTGATCTGTGGAACCACCCCTTCAAGTCGGAAGAAGGGTGGGTATTCTCATCCTGGTTTTAAATGCAAGGGAGCCGTGGTGGAGGGTGGCTAAGCGACTTGTTAGACGGTCAGTAAGATAACAGAGTGAGGACCTAAGAACACACAGACTCGATGACTCACAAATCCAGGTCACTTTCCCCTCAGCCATGCTAACCCATAATATAACACTATTCCATCGGGTAGAGTCCTAAACTAACCTCAGACTGTGCCTAATACCGAAGGGCACATGCTACATTTTAATAAAAGAAGACTATGACAGCAAGGGTTAGCTTGCACTCACGCCTTTCTGTAATGCTGGGTAGCCGACTATTTCAGAAAGCTCTATGTTTGCATCTTTGATCAGATCATACACCGAGTATTGTTTTATAAAGGATCATCACAGCATCTGTAGTGTGTGTGTCTTAGACAACACAATTAAACCAGTTCTGATTTCACTCAGTGCTTTCAAAACCACTTCTGCCTCGGACACCTGCGTCAATACCTAGGTCTGGATCGAAGTGTAGCGCAAAAGTTAAAAGCAAAGATGTGTAGAGAAAAGACCACGAGCTGTCTCTTTCTAATTCTAGCAAGGCTGGGGGTGGAAGGGGATTTGTAAATAGAATCTCTGATGGCATCAGAGTGAACGCTAATAGTTAGAGTGAAATGTCTAACATTTTTTGTAGCTGTAGGAACTGACCAGATGATTGAGTCTGTTGGCCATCTCTAAATGAAATTTTATTAAAATTCTCACCAGACAAGCATTTTGGTAAGGATAATAAATAAAACCCCAAGTACAGATTTTAGGTTCTCTTCTTTTATAAAAAACACAACACATTTTTTCCCCCAGAGGCCATTGGAAGAGCATTAAAATAGTAAGTCCTGATGAAGGCTGTGAACAATCCCTCAAATTGATAACCAGGGCTGACTGGCTGGCTTTGTTGCAGTATCTTTTCCATGTTGGGCTAGTCAGAGATCTGAAACATGAGACTGTAAAAAGCATTCTTCGTGCATTGGATGTATGGCTTTTGATTATTTATTTAACCACTCTTATTAGAAAGCAGTGTTGATGGTGGTGAAGATGGCAGAATCTGGAACCTGGATGCCTGGGTTCCAGTCCTGGCTGTGTTGCTTACTAATAGGGTAAGTCATCCTGGGCAGCTGTTTAACTTTTGCAGCTATAAAAAGGGGATGTTAACAATATTGAGTGCAAAGCCAGTATTTAAAATAGTACTTGGCACACAGAAATCTTTGGTCTCTTCAGATCACTGTGTTAAGAATGCTTGGGTTTCTTCCTTGGAAAATTGCTTGTTTAGGTCTTCTGCCCACTTTTGGATTGGGTTGTTTGTCTTTTTTTCTTATTAAGTCATATGAGATGCTTATATATTCTGGAGTTCAAGCCTTTGTCAGTTTCATCTTTTGCAAAATTTTCTCCCATTCTGTAGGTTGTCATTTTGTTTTGTTTATGGTTTCCCTTGCTTTGCAGAAACTTGCAAATTTAATTAGGCCCCATTTGTTTATTCTTGCTTTTATTTCTATTGCTTGGGTAGACTGCCCTAGGAGAACATTTTTGAGATGTATGTCAGATAATGTTTTGCCTATATTTTCTAACAGGAGGTTTATTGTATCTTGTTTTATGTTTAAGTCTTTGATCCATTTTGAGTTTATTTTTGTGTGTGGTGTAAGGGAGTGTTCTAGCTTCACTGATTTACATGCTGCTGTCCAGTTTTCCCAACACCATTTGCTGAAGAGAGTGTCTTTATTCTATTGTATATTCTTGCCTCCTTTGTCGAAGATGAGTTGACCAAAAGTTTGTGGGTTCATTTCTGGGCTCTTTATTCTGTTCCATTGGTCCATATGTCTGCTTTTGTACCAATACCATGCTGTCTTGATGACTGTAGCTCTATAGTATTGTCTGAAGTCTGGGAGAGTTATTCCTCCAGCCTCTTTCTTTTTCTTCAGTTATGCTTTAGCAATTCTAGGTCTTTTTGGTTTCATATAAATTTCATGATCAATAGGCACGTGAAAAAATGCTCAATATCACTAATTATCAGAGAAATGCAAATCAAAACTACAATGAGGTATCACCTCACACCAGCCAGAATGGCCATCAATCAAAAGTTTACAAATGACAAATGCTGGAGAGGCTGTGGAGAAAAGGGAACCCTCCTACACTGCTGGTGGGAATGCAGTTTGGTGCAGCCACTGTGGATAACAGTATGGAGATTCCTCAAAAGAGTAGGAATCCCACTCCTGGGCATATATCCGGAAGGAACCCTACTTCAAAAAGACAACTGCACCCCAATGTTCATAGCAGCACTATTTACAATAGCCAAGACATGGAAACAGCCCAAATGTCCATCAACAGGTGACTGGATAAAGAATAGGTGATATTTGTATGATAGAATACTATTCAGCCATAAAAAAATGACAAAATAATGCCTTTTGCAGCAACATGGATGTCCCTGGAGAATGTCTTTCTAAGTGAAGTAAGCCAGAAAGAGAAAGAAAAATACCACATGAGATCGCTCATATGTGGAATCTAAAAAAAAAGAACATAAATACAAAACAGAAACAGACTCATAGACATAGAATACAAACTTGTGGTTGCTGAGGGGGTGGGGGGTGGAAAGGGACAGACTGGGAGTTCGAAACTTGTAGATACTGACAGGCATATGTAGAATAGATAAACAAGATTATACTGTATAGCACAGGGAAATATATACAAGATCTTGTGGTAGCTCACAGTGAAGAAGAATGTGACAATGAATATATGTATGTTCATGTATAACTGAAAAATTGTGCTCTACACTGGAATTTGACACAACATTGTAAAATGACTATAACTCAAAAAAAAAAGTTAAAAAAAAAAGAATGCTTGGGGATGGGGGGTGGGGGTGGGAATAAAGACTCCGGGCACCTCAAGGCCTGGGAGAAACCATTCCATCTCTATGGAGATGTAAGGATGCCTTTCCTGGGTCCAGATGATGTGAGATGAATAATCACGGGAAATGCATCTTTTCTGCAGTAGAACCTAAACCCACCATTTACTTATGGTTCTACTGACAGTTTAATGCTGGCTTAGTCATATTATTCACTATTCCTGTTCTGACAAGCATGTCTCTGATTCATCTTCTTTCTTCCTCTCTCTCTCTCCAAACACACACACACACACACACACACACACACACACACACACACACACACTTTTTTTGAGTGTAGCATTTTGGAGAACTCCTTAGCGTTACATGCCCTCAAGACTTCGATCCCCCTCTGTATAGTAGTCTCAATCTATTTCTTCCATTTCCACCTCCTTTTTTGGTACTGCCTCACCTTACTCTTTCCTAAATGAAAGGGAAAGGAATTAATTAAAGTTAGAGAAATTAATTTTAGGTTGGGTTTCAGAAATGAAGAAACCTGGATTTCTTAAGCAACTCACATTAAGCGAGGTTATTTCATGTATATTAAGTTTGGGTTTTTTTTTTTTTTCTTTCTTTCTTTCTTTTTTCCCTCTGCCTCTGGAGCTACCCAAAGCACATTGATCACTTTTTACAACTTCGCCATGATAGGTGCAGGAGTTGCTTTTTTATTGAACCATAGATTGCAGCATTATAAAACACACTCATTCAGAGGAGTAATGAAGGCCATTTTTAATTGCACTCGGGAAGCAGGGCACTATTATTAAATTATACCTGCACCTGTATTGGAAAGAAGAGAGAGGAAACCAGATCATGTTTCTCGTTGCGATTTGAGGTTTCCCAGAGCTGAAGTGAATTCAGGGCTGTGTGACAAAATTTGGAACTTCAGCCTTTTGGGAATGTGAGTCAGAATTTCCCCAGTCCTGTTATTAACCTTGGATACTCACAACTGTTGCAAGTCAAACACCCAAGGGGTTAGTACTCTATGGTTATTTACTGGTGGGTGACTATACATGCACAAATGGGACACAGGGGCACAGGAAGGCTTTTAGTTAAAAATTCTGTATACGTACATTGTATTAGTTTGCTGGGGCTCCCACAGCGACATGCATAAACTTGATGGCTTTAACAACAAAAACCTCACAGTTCTGGAGGCCAGAAGTCCAAGATCGAGGTGTCAGCAGGGTTCCTTCTGGGGGCTGTTAGAATCAGTCCCATAGCTCTTACCTAGCTTCTGGTGGTTTGCTGGCAATCTTTGGTGTTCCTTGGCTTATAGGAGCATTACCCCAATCTTTGCTTTAATCTTCACATGGTGTTTTGTGTGTGTGTGTGTGTGTGTTCAAATTTCCTCTTCTTATAAGGATACCAGTCAGATTGGATTAGGGGTCCACCCTGTTCCAGTATGAACTTGTCCTATCTTAGCTAATTACATCCACAAAGACTGGTTCCAAATAAGCTTGCATTCTGTGGTACGAGGGTTGAAACCTATGCATTGAGGGGGATACTAGTCAACCAGTTTGTCTTTTTTGGTATATGTATGTATCACAATGTTCTGCTATAAGTTGTTGAGAATTTCTAAGAAACGTGGAAATTAGTTGCAAGAGAGAAAAATTCCTTCTGCGATGAACAGCTCTAATTCCCTCCTTGACATTTCAGGGACGCATTCTGGAAAGTGAAGTTGCTCTGAGCTAGTGCCTGGAAAATCCTGTGCAAGCGATCATTCCTTTTGTTGCATGCTTCCAAAGAGTCTTTTGGCAGCCCTGTGCTTAGGCCAGAGGCCTCCACGTCCGGCGGTTTAGGCATGTGTATACATGATTGTGTGCAGGGTTGTGTGAAGCCAATTATGGTTGGAAACAGCCGCTTAGCCGGCAATTAGTTTCCTCGTGATCTCGAATTATGCTGCTTTAAATTAAGACTGTGCAGATTTGAGTGGTGTTGGTAATTTACAAAAGACATTTTGGGGTTATAACTAGAAATGTAATCTTCCAATTAGGTGGTTTTCTATCTGATACCTGTTTTGTTCATTAAACTGAAGGCCTAGTTTTAGTATATTTCATCTACTTTCTAAAGCAATGGTGAGAGTTTGCACGTCAACCAGGTGAATGGGGATAGGGGCAGAATCCTGAATCTTTGCCTGCACCCTGACCCCAGCTTTCTTGAGTACCCAGTTTCGGCTTTATTACTGTTTACTTTAGCAACTCAGGTAAAAACAAGCATCAAATAACTCTTCCGTTGCATATAAACCCTGAGGTTTTGCAAGAGACAAAAACCTTTCAAAAATGAGATCTGTTGTTTAAATAGGAAGCAGTGTTCTACTATTAACCCAGGCCAGCCAAGACATGCTCTTTAATTAGCCTACAAAAGAGAGGCTAATATGTAGGGAGAATGGAATCGACTTTACTTAATAATGTCTTAGAGGATTAAAATGCATCCTAAGGTGATCAGATTCAGATTCAAGGAAACAACTGGATAGAAGTAATTTAAGTTCAAGATGATGGACATCTTATCCTTATAAATACAACTGCACCAGTCCATCTGGGGGAAAAGGATGCTAACTGATGCATTTTCCCTCTTTCACTGGAAATTTTATAAACGTACTATGCCTGCAGAAGTCCACACGTCACAGGCATGCAGCTCGATTATTCTTCACAAAGTGAACTCCTCTGTGTAACCAGCACCCAGAACAAGAAACAGAACCTTGAAGTCAGGGAGGGTATAACTCAGTGGTAGTGTGTGCTTAGCATGCATGAGGTCCTGGGTTCAATCCCCAGTACCTCCATTAACAACAACAACAAAAAAACTAAATTAAAAGAAAAAATCTTAATTACCCCCCCCCAAAAGGAGAGAAAAAAAGAAACAGAACCTTGAGAGGCTGTCCTGTCCCTTCTAGTCACTAATTCCAGGTTTTGTGATTACATTGAAAATTTTTTTAAACTTTTTTTTTTATTGAGTTAAAGTCATTTTACAATGTTGTGAAAACTTTTTTTTTTCTTAACCAGCAGTCAATACTGATAATTTTTGAGAGCACACTTCCAACGTGTTGCTTTAGTTGTCGGTTAATTTTTACTGGGAGCATTTCCATGTTTCTTGTACACCCTCCTGGAGGTTGGGTTTAACTCCTGAGAGTGGGGCCTTCTGGCTGGTGTGACACAGAGCCGAAGGTGGCATTTACTGCCTTGCAGCCACGTCCTCCAGCCACGTCTTGCCTTCTGGTCTCCCCTCCAAGCTGAATTCCTGGGGCTCCGTGCAACCAAGGCCATCTCCTCCTTCACCTCCACGTCTTGCACTTGTGGTTGCCCTGGCCAGGAGCCCATCCTCCCCCATCCGCTCACTCCCATCCTGTTAGTTTTCTAGGGTTGTCAAGTATCACACACTGGGTAGCTTTAAACAAGGAAATTTGTTCTCATGCAGACCTGGAGGCCGGAAGTCCAAAGGTAAGCTGTTGGCAGGGCCGTGTTCCTCTGAAGCCTCTAGACTTCTTTTCTTGTCTCTTCCAGGGTCTAGTATCCCCAGATACCCTTGGCTTGTGGAAGTCTAAATCCAATTTTATCTCCACTTTCTCATTTCTTCTACCTTGGGTCTGCCTTCACTCGGCATTCTCCTCTCTGTGTCTCTTTTCCTCTTCTTATAAGGTTTTTAGTCATATTGGATCATACTCCAGTATGATCTCATTTTAACAAATTTTATCTCCAGTCTTACTTCTGTTTGTTTATTTACTTTACAAAATTTTTTGGCAGGGGTAATTAGGTTTATTTATTCATTTAATGAAGGTACTGGGGATTGAACCCAGGACCTCATGCATGCTAGGCATGCACACCACCACTGAGCTATATTCTCCCTCCTTATTTCTGAAAAGGTCACATTCTGAAGAATTAGAATTAGGACTTCAACATCTTTTGAGGGGACTCATTTCAAGCCATAACACCTACTTTTCCCTCTTTGTTGGTTTGAATGTCACCTTCTCCAGGAAGTCTTCCATGATATTCCTATTTCCCAGCATCTGGCTTTGATGTCCCTTTTGACACCTGAACTCCCTCGTTGTAATACTCCTTGGCATATCTTATAATTGTTCCTTTGTTTTCATTCTCTGCTAGACTCTAAGCAGCCTGATGTCAGGGATAATTTAGGGTATTTTAGAAATAATTGTTTTCAAATTATTGGAAGTGTTACATTATAGGAGTGGGGCGACATTTACGCCTTTTGAAACCATTTGAAATATTGATACCTGCGTCCTCTTCATCATTTCTCTTCTGGGGGAGAGGCAGTGGTACTTACTGGTAAGAGCAAAGGCTTGGATTAAACATTGCCCCCCTCTCTCGAGTTTTTGCCATCGTGGATGAACAGTTTCTAAATCCTTGGTTTGAAAGCATATGACTGTCGAGCAGATGTGGTATCTGGTTCTCTCCAGGACCCTAAGCAGCTTACTGATCCAACAGTTTAAAGACTGTTTACTGACCGCGGTAACATTACTTCTGGTTGCCTGTCTTAATTCATTTTAGATTAATCTGTCTTGTAGTTCGAAGGAAAATGAATTGAGTCAGTAACTTCAAGAGTTATGTAAAATCTGTACAGTGCTAAATAATTGAATGGGGTTTTATGTACAGTCTTGAAATTGGAATGTCAATTTGACACAAATGCTCCAAAACAGAGTTAGATGAGCTGATCTGCTCCTCCTGTAAAAGCTTTGAAATGTCCATTGCTGTGTCATTCCAGAATGTGCCATCGCTCTCCTTCGTGGAATTTTCAGGGCCCATTAATTTTCCTTGAGGACATTAACTCTGGGAGGTGAGTTTGCAGGTTAGGCGTGGGGTTGAGGTTTTAGGGTGATGGTGTCCAAACCTCAGTGTGCTTAAGAATCACCCAAGAAGGTCGTTAGGGAGGATGCTTTCTGGGTCCCATCCTGGAAACTCTAATTTGGTAGGACTGTGGTTGGGGCCCAGGAAAGTCCTTTGCAACCACTGGTGGCTCTTAGGCTGATGTCCTCAAGCCATATTTTAAAGAAATATTGGTTTAGGGGATGTGAGGGGGAGAGTATGGGAACTTGAGAAGAAACTCAAGACAGTTTCCCATCAAATACATTTATCACAACCAGGCGGGCCAAAAATTACTTTTTTTTTTGAGTGGGAAAAGGGGAATGTTGCCAAGCCCCCCAAAATAAGTTTTTGAAATTTCCCTGGAGATCTGTGGGAGGAAAGCTAGTGTATGATTCTTACCAGAAGATATATGTGAAGTCTCTTATCAACACCTTTAATCCCATTTTACGATGGGAAAGACTTGAAGCTCAAAGAGCAAAGACGACGAACACTGGGTGAACACCTACCAAATGAAACAGCAACGATATTAGTGGTTATTACCATTATCTTTATGTCGTGTGCCCCACAGAACAGCCCTGTGAGGTGTCATCACTGCCATTTACAGATACGGAAAGTGAACGTCCGGTAGTTCAGGTAACCTGTCAGGGTGACTCGTTTAGTTTGTGGTCGAGCTGGGATTCACACACAGATCTGTTTAACTCCAAAATCCATGTTTTCCGTTTTTTTGTTTTTTACTACATCAGGTAGATTTAAGATCCTTGTGTGGCTATAATTACTAGGTAAGATGCAGAATGGCTAGTTAAATTTAAATTTCAGCCGACCAATGACTGTTTTTAGCATGGAGCATAAAGTCGTTGGATACACTTACACTAAAAACTTAGTGGGTTATACTAAGACTCTAAAAATCAGTGGGTCTCCCTAAACTGTAAACCACATTGTTTACTGAGATTCACATTTAACTGGGCATCCTGTACTTTTAGTTGCTAAATCTGGCAGCCCCATATATGGCTAGTGGGTTTCACGTTATAAGGTCACAGCCTCCTGACTTCTGACTCCAAGTCCAGCCCCCACTCCTTTCTGAGTGCCGCATCCTGTCTACTGTCAGGTGTTCCCCCCACTTCACTTTGAGGCTAAGTGAATAGCTCGTCTGCCCTGCTCCTCTCTTCTGAGTTGGGTAAAGCCCAGCTCAGGTCAGAGCAGAGTCTGCCTCAAACCAGCGAGAGCACAGACGTAGCCAGCACTTCCTTCACTCTACAACCTGGATATTCTCATTCACTTAATTTTAGAGACAAGACCAAGGGCCAGGGTAAGTTTAGAGACAAGAGTGAGAACCAGGGTCAGCTACTTTCTTAGTGATGATAGAAAGAATCAGGCCACCACTCTGCACATCACATTTAGGCAAAGGCTTTAATTTTGGGTGTAATTAAAGTTAGAGCAATAAGGGTGAGTTAAAAAAAATAGATCCTAGGATAACATTTTTTGTGAGAAAAATAATAATTATTTTTAGGTTAATGTTAGATTGAGTGCCTGATAATAATTATCTTTTTTTGGTTAATGTTAGATTGGATGCCCATTAGGTTGGGCAGTTTACGCACATCATTCTTAACAGGCTGCCCTGGGAGGTAGTAATTATTATCACCCCCGTTTTAAAGATGCGGGAGCTGATAGGGAAGTGATGTACGCAGCCGCAGGTGTAGCACTGGTGGCACACAGACCTGGGATTTCAGCCGGGTGTCTCTATCCTACAGCCCTGCTCTTATTTGCCCTGTGCTGGCACCAGTGCTAGAGCTCTCCAGCTGGGCTCAGGCCTTCCACAGCAGACTGCCTTGTCAGGTGGCCTTGTAGGAATCTGTTCTCTGGCCGCCGGAGGCCCACAGCTCTGAAGGATGTTGTGCGCCCCACCCCCATCCCCACCGGTGTGCTAGTGAAGGACTCAGGACTGAACCTGCAGCCACCAGCCGTTTACCCACCCCAAATTTTAGACGTACTTGCTTCCCATGATCAGGGTCACTCCCGACGTGACTTTGGATACCTCTGGCATACTGGAAGGCCACAGTGATTTTTCAGGAATAGACCTTGGCCCAGGGGAAACACTGATATGTCTTCCATGTGCTGTGGAAGCTTCCAGCATGCCTTCTTAACTCTTGATGATTGCAGAGTTACTTTGGAATTAAAACCAGCATCTGGCACGCACTTCAGTAAAGTTTCCCTGCTTTTGATGAGAGCTTTTGGAAGCCTCCGTCTGTGAGTTTTCCTTTATCAGTAAATGATAACAAGGCGCTTTAAAGAAAGAAACACGTTCATGACGGCAGTTCTTGTGTGAAGGAGAAGCACGGAGACAGAGCCAGTCTTTGAAGCACGGTACCCTGTGCTCCTGCGGCTGCATCTGTGAGCATCTCCCCTCGCACCAGGGCCCACTGCGTCTGACGTTCTCTCATCCTATCTGGTACTCTGATGGCGACAAATAGCCTCCTTTCTAGAATCATTTATAAAAACAGACTCTTCCCATTTCTAAAGTGATGAAAAGGGTTCCTTGAAACAGTGAGATCAAAGATGAAGTTGGGAATTTGTCCGTAAGTGAACATTAACTGCATGTCTTGGAAGCATGGCAGATGGAAGCCTGATCCTTTGAAACGCAAATGAAAGCCTTATGAGCCAGAAAAGGGGGAGAAGTGGGAGGTAGGAGGTGCAGGGAGTTCTGGAGTCAGACAACGATCCCCTTCCACATATGGGATTTAGGGTAAGTCATCTTTGCCTCTCAGAACCTCACTTTATTTACCTGGTCTGAAATAGTATGAATAATGCTGATCTCAGAGAGTCCTGGCAATTAAGCGAAATATTGCATATGAAAGGCCTGATGGGCATATATAGAATAGATAAACAAGATTATACTGTGTAGCACAGGGAAATATATACAGGATCTTGTGGTGGCTCACAGCAAAAAAGAATGTGACAATGAATAAATGTATGTTCATGTATAACTGAAACATTGTGCTCTACACTGGAAATTGACACAACATTGTAAAGTGACTATAACTTAATGAAAAAAAAAAAAAAAAGGCCAGGATGCTGACTTGGACCCAGTATTTGCTCAGACCTTTTTTTTTTTCCTCCTCTCCACATCACAATGGGTAGTGGGAGATGGATTTTGATTTATAGAGATCTCATTTTATAGACAGATTTTTGTTTTAGTGGAAGGAGATAATTAGGTTTATTTATTTATTTAATGGAGATACTGAGGATTGAACCCAGGACCTCATGCATGCTAAGCCCTTGCTCTGCCACTGAGCTATACCCTCCCCCGACCCCCATAGGCAGTTTTTTAAATGAAAAAAAAAATTAGCTGTTGCCTGATTCCAGCTATTCATTCATTACTGTTTATGGCAGAACAATTTCATGGGCACCTGCGTTATTCCTGGGACTCTTCGAGCCACTGGGGATAGAGTATGAATGGGACAGGCTCAATTCACACCCCTCTGCGGCCTCCTTCGTGGATGATAGGCCAGTCAGTCTGCAGATGGAGTGTACTTGTAATGTCGGGTGATACCAGGGTTCTCTGGGGAGGGGACTTTTGAGCGTAACACTTCCTTACGTAACCTTCCTTAGCAGGTGAGTGGCTGCTATGTTGAAGATGAGGAATAGCCATCACTGGACAGTTAAGTCTTTCCTCTGTTGTGTGTAAGTTTTCTTTCTTGCATCTTTCTGGCTCTCACTTTTCCTTACCCCTCCTCTCTCCTCTTCTCTGCCATTGTCCTCCCAGCATCATGTCACTGGCCAGAATTGAGTTACGCCACAGAAATCTTTCATCAAGGTGGCTCTTCCATTGGGATGTTACTGTAAAGCTTGGCAGCATGAGAGTTGGCTGCGGAAGTAGCTTCTAGCAACAAAGGAAACTGAGATGGGATAGGGTGAGAAAAAGTGAGATGAGAGCTGAGAGAGTTCTTAAAACTTTCATGAGGGTCCATGAGCCAGTGAGAACAGGTGGGGGCCCCTCTGTTGCTCCTGAAAATTGATACCTTCAGCCCAAAGTGATGGAAGGCGCCTTGTCAACTGATGTGCTCCATAAATATACTCCTGATAGTCCTGAATGCTCATGTCAGAGTAACTGCTCTAATGCTTCTCCCTTTAAATAGGTGAGATGGATTTTGGGAGATCAGTGTAATGCATTCAAGTAGAATTTATGTTAGTTTTCTTTGTCAGCAGCTGCAGTTGGAATTCTTTCCAACTAGTGGTCCAAGTACTGTTCTTTCCTTGTTATTTTGCCGAGATTTGCTGAGAGGTAGAGGTTGGCGGCAGGGTGGGGAGGTGGAGAGTAGGCCAACAAGTCTGAAAATATACAGGGATCTTGCCAGCTCCAGATCCTAACATCTGTCTTTTGACAGGCAAATGAAGACACTGAGGGGCGAAGATTGCTCCAATTTATTTTTCTTAGAGCTTCTCCTGCTCAAGGGTTCGCCTTCACTAGCACTTAAGCCTGTCTGTATCTCCTAGAACTCGATATTCTCACCAGCCTCTCCCTCCCTTTGTTAGGACTCAGTGTGCCTTCGGGGCAGGCAGATGTGGACCCAGTGCTGGTGTGTACGGCATGCCTTGCCATTGCCGAGCCTGCAAACATTGGCCGGTGTCTTGCTTTGACCCACTCTTTCTCCATGTCCTTTTCTCGAACTGCCCTCTATGGACCAAAGCCACGAATCTCCTATGACCTCATTTTCTGGTACTGAAAATGGGGACTTGTGATGTTGGCCAAGTTTTGGATGGTTCTTCTAGGATTGAGAGGTAATCTGGAAAATGTAGTTTGGCTGCCAAGAATTGGGTGTTTCCAGGACATTTTGGTGGTTTATTAGAACAACGGAGAAGAGTGTTAGAACACTGGAGAAGAGTTTTAGAATCTGGGAGGTGAGGTTACTTTCCCAGAGCAACCCAGAAGCCACTCTCACCAGAAAGGACTTGCAAACTTCTGAAGTCCCTGTTATGACCTTTGGCCTTTCCCTCCCCACGCGAAGTCATCGGACACCTCATTTCTCATGTTGTTTTCCCCAATCTTCTGGGATTTTCATCATTAACATCCCTTCCCCGTTTCTTGTTGTGTTTCAATTTTGTTTTGTTTTGGGAGGAAGGTAATTAGGTTTATTTATTTATTTGAATGGAGGTACTGGGGATTGAACCCAGGACCTTGTGTATTCTAGGCATGCGCTCTACCTCTGAGCTATACCCTCCCCCACATCCCCATTTCTTTTTAAATGTTCTTCTGGTAGTTCCACTACGGAATTTATTCTACAGATATACTTACGTGGGTATGAGATGACCTATATGTAATTAATAATACTCACGCTTGCTGAGCCCTTACCCGGTTTCAGGAACTAAAGATTTTACATATTTTAAACTCATTTCATTCTTAAAACAACTCTGTGAGGTAGGACTAATACTGTCTCTATTTCTCAACACGACAATGGAGGCAGGAAGAAATTCAGTAACTTAACTACAATTTTTATTTTACTATAATTTTGTTTTTAACAACAGAAGATGGGAAACAACCTATTCAATGTATGTCTAAATAAATATGTAAATGCTTCATTCATACTATGGAGTACTGTGTCATCACAGAAAATGGTATTGACTATCGTCATGTAGTCATATGTAGAAATCTCCATGAAACAGTGAGTGAAAACAAGTCTGTGTATGGAATATAAAGTGCTAATCGTCTCTAGAATTGGTTGGAGGGGAGATGTGACATTTTTTCTAATATTCAACTGTTGAATGGTAGTGATCATCTATGACGGGAAGGGGCCCGCCTGGAAGATGAGAGACAGAGGTAAAAAGGAAGTTTTCCCCCGCTATACTTTGATACCTTTTGAACTACCTGACTGTATTATCTATTCATGGTGACCTAAATAAATGTAAAATAATATTAGAAATTTCTGCAGTACAAGCTATAATGGACAAAACATAAATGAACCAACTCACTTTGTAGTCAAAAGAGCAAAATGACAGTCATCACAGATGTTTTTTGGCCCAAGCACTTGCCGTATGTGATTTGTCCCCACCAACCCTTGCATGGTACTTGGTATTAGCACCATTCACGGGTGGGACGCTGAGGCTCACGAGAAACAGTTGCTGGGTGAAGGCCCAGCTCTGACGCAAGGACCGTCTGATTCTAGAGTCCACTGCAGGTTTTTTCCTTCTGTCTCTGTAGACTCTCTGCACCTACTAGAAAAGGAACCTGGGCTAATGAAGTTCAACTCGTATGATCCAGATACAAAAACACATTTTACCAGGTTTATTGGAGGCTCCATGATGAGTTAGTTATGCTTTAAAATGGAAATCTTAAATTATGAGACTCTCTTGCTGGTGTTCTAGAGCTATTCTTTAGTCCTTTGAGACTTCCTTTTTTTTTTTTTTTTGAGTTCTTAATATTTTACTGGAAAATCACTGTGACATCTGTCAAATAGAGACTTTATTTTTATGAATAAAACTAGGGAGTCCTTTGGTCTGGCGTTTCTGCTCCAGATTGTTTTAGCAAGAGTCAGAATCCCAGGAAAAATGCTGTCTGAACCGGGGTGGGGGGGCATGGATGGGCTTTCAAGAGTTTATGTAGCTCCAGGAAACTTTTCCGTGTGTTGATTTGCGTGGGGGCATTTTCCTTAAGTTGGAGGGTAGTTTTAAACCAAGTTATCAAAGATATTCACGATCCCCTGGGTTGCTCAGGATTTCTCCTTAGACGGTGCAGTGATTCTCATGGAACCTGCAGACAGGTTTTCTACGTCCATCCAGTACTTTTCAAAAAGTGAATCAATTGCCAACTCTAACAATTGGGAGACTTCATGTAAAAACCTGGGCTCAGGGCTTAGGTAGAAAAGTTGGGAGGCTTGACAGCGTTCGGCTTGCAGTTCTGTGTACCGTGGTCTGCGGGGCCCTTTAACGGGGTGTGCGCTCTAGTTTGCCTCAGCCCACGGAAGTCAAGGCCAGCCGGAGACTACATGGCATTGACTTGGCCTGAGGAGAAGTGGGTTTTGGTCTCTTTCCTCCCCAAAGCAACTCTTAAAACAGTGTGCATCATTTTTTGCAGAGGATGACAATGAGACTCAGGTTAAACGCCATCACCTCCCGTTACACACTGACGTGGATCAGGAGGACGTGGAACTTGAAACCAGATTATCTGACTCTATCGTAATATTTTCTCCACTGAACCACCGTTGTCACCTGTTACTATTTTATTTGACCCTCATATGCCACTAGCGCTAGGTAAAGAATTATATCCATTTTACAGATGAACAAACCAAAACTTAGTCCAGCTCTGAGAAGCAAGGTCCTGTGTACCAACAGGCCGAGCTGGCATGTGGTCCCAGCTTTTCTGAATGCAGACACTATACCCTTTGAGTTGTAGGTACTCGTGAACTACAGAGATTTGTATTAATTCTGAGGTTCTCTGCAGCTAAGACATTAATGATTCTAACATATTTGATTCCAAACAGAAGCAGGAAAGGTGGAGGGACCCCCCCCCATTGTTGATGTTGTTTCAGAACTGGTGGAAAGTTCCTGGTGTCAATCAGACGACGACTTATAAAAGACTCATTTCCTGCAAGGCACTAACTGGTCTGGGAGCTGTAGCACATGGCTGAAAACTAGGAGAGATGTTAAGTGGGGTAACAGATTGCTTTCCAGAGTCCTATAATCTTTAATGGGGAACTAGCTGTATACACCTGAAAGGATGTAAGCACCTTTATAGAGGCTAAACCTCAGTAAGCACAACGAGTCACATTCTTTTAACTGTGTTCTCACCAGAGAGCAAAAGGGATGCTGTGCTGTGTGATATCAGTCAGAGACGACTGCCTGATGGAGAGCCACTGTTGAGTGGTACTGGGAACGTATTCATGAGTGCTGTGTGCTAGCCGGTAAATCTGTAAGGTGGAGGTTCTCTGCTACGACTGAGAAAACTTAGGCTGTGCTGTTTTCCCGGATGCTTCTTGACCCGTTGAAGAGTTTGCACTCAGCCTACAACCTTCACTTACACGTAATATAGAAGCAGAGGTGCAGAGAGGGCCCGTTATCTCCAAAGACGACAAAACGTGGTGAAGGCCTGGTTTAAGTGAACCAGGGTTTAAATCCTGGCTCGTCCACTTACCAGTTTGTGTGACCTTAGATCATTAATTTAATTGGCCACTTACTGCCTCAGTTTTCTGCTCTGTAAAACCCAGAGAATAAAAAATTCATAAGCCGTGGAGCTGTTGTGAAGTTCAGTGAGTTACATGCGAAAAATACTTGGGACCAAGTCTGGCACATGCTGAATCCGGGCATAGGTGTTGGTGGCAGCGGCTGCTGATGCTGTTTTATCATCGTTGAGATGCTGTTTCCTGCCTTGCTCAGGTGTAGCAGAAAGGGCTTGCGATCTAGAGCCCAGAAACTGGTGGGCGCAGATGCCGGGAAGGGGCACCCTCTGGGGCTCTCTTTCCTGAGCCTTAATGTAAGGACATTAGACTAATTCCCCAGAGTCTGCCCTGCTGCAAACAAGTCTGGGATGCCCTTCCATCATAAGAAGCATTACTAAGTGCTTGGTGGTCTGTGAGCCTGGGACAGCCGCCTGCACACAAACCCCTTGTTGTCAAAAGACAGCTGAACTTGGGGAGGACTGTGGGCTTTGACTCTGAGCTTTGACTCTGCTGCTCCAGCTATAGGATCTCATGCAAATCACTTGTTTCAGGGCTTTTGTCTCCTCCACGCCATATAAAAGTGGGATAATAATATCATCTTTCAGGGTATGTATGGGGAATGAATAGTTTTTGGTAAATGTCCTGCAGTGTGTGGTGGCCTAGGAGGCACTTGGGAAGTGGCAGCAGCTCTCAGTATTGTGATGAATGAAAAATTCTGGTCTCAGATCCCATAAATCAAAATACCCTAACTCCTTGGGTAAGACTGTTGCCTAAAGTCATCGGCATATGTGAAAACAGATACATACTGCTGATTGCATATTACTTGAAGAATGTGGGTAAATTAATTGCATCCAGAGAAGGGGGTGACTTTCTTGAGATTAAATCAAAAGGAATTTCCTGGGTTTGTGGTGTAAGGGAAGTTCACAGCCATGGCGGCGGTTAGAATAGTGTGGAACTGAAACGCCAGATGCAAGGACCAAGAATAGTGATTCCAAGTGGTTGCAAAAGTGATGGAAGGATTGAGCAATGGACTGAGTTTAGCTGGACATCTACCATGTTCCATGTTCAGTTTCCTTCCTTTAATGGCTGAAATATTTCGAGGTCAGTGCTCCTTCCTCCCCCAGCCAAAAACAGCTTCTTTTTTTGTGTGTGTGTGGTATATTTCTGCCCACCCTCTCTGTTTCTGGCCTGCATTTGCTGATTCATTCAATAAATATTTACTTTGTATCTACTATGGATACACCAGATCCTAGAGATGCAACAGTAAAACACACATGTGCACACGTGCACATGTACACGTACACACATACGGGCACACGTGCTCATGAATCCCTCCCTTTGTGGAGTTTACATTCTATTTGAAGAAGACAGAAAAAAAATTTAAAAAGCGTTCGATAAAATATATAGTTTGTTCTCCTTAGGATTGTTGCGGCTTTCCCCACTTTTTTTCCCCTCGCCTCTGCTGTTCTGGAGGTTGTGTGTTCTATGTCTCCCTCCCTAACCCATCTTTTTGGATCCCCTTCTCCAGGATATGCTGAACTCCTAGCTTTTATTCTGTGGACTGGGAGATTTTGTTGTATACGGGGCAGATCTCCTTCTTTGTGCACATGGAAGCACAGTCGGTCTCTCTCTGTCTCCTTCCCTCTCCCCCTCCCCTGCTTGAAGGTAATAATCTAACTTCAACATCCATGATATGATGACTTGCCAAACGCTCTATTTCTAGTAACAGTTACTAAGGAATTGTGAGAAGGCTTCGGAAAATGGCACTTGGCCTCTGCTTAGCTTTTATTCAGATCGGCTGTTTTCCAAGGCCCCAGAAGATCAATGATACATGTAGTACGAACGGGCAGTTGCAGGGTCAGGGTGTATTTATTGCTTGCTGGGGCATGTTATTGACCAATAAGAAGTCAAACAGGGCCTGGCTACACCGGCTAAGACATGGCCTCTGAGCCAGTAAGACAAGAGATCACCTCAGGCCACTTCCGTTTACACGGACAGGTGTGCAGACGGACTCAATGTTTGCTGCTCTAGGCATCCGTGTGTCCGCCAGGACTTCGGCTCATTTGGTCCCGGTGGAAAGGCTTTGAAACTTGTGCACAAAGCTGTGCATTTTTTAACTCAGCCAGTCTCAAGGTGTACAAGGATTGTTCATTTTGAAACCTCTGTTAATACACCCAAGTTCACTGCAAGGTTTTGCTGGGTGTGATGTACCAGTTCTGTTTCCTTATACTGATCGATCGATCGATCATCTATCATCTATCACTTCTACCATATCTCTGTCTTTCATCTGTCATTTATCTTTATACACACAAACCTATTTATAATGTTCTCTCCTTTGATAGTATAACTTGGCATTGAATGAAAGGGGGGACAAGAGAGGTTTTGATAACATGTAATGAAGTACAAGCACAGTGCACATATGCTTGGATGAATCAGGAATCCCAGAGGTACATTATTCAGGAAAAAATCAAACTCTCTCTCTTTCTCCCTCTCTCTATATAGTATATATTAAAGAAATACGTAGTGAAAGATCTCCTTTAGCTTTACGTTGTGTTCTAAAACTCAGCTCTGAGGTTTATGTTCTTGCTGTGAAAAATAAAACAATTTTATGAAGTTTTAAAAGAGTATTTCTCTTCCTTTTTCTTCCTAGGTGTCAAAAGTACTGTTTTGGTCAACTATTGAGTGAGGAAGGAGAGGCTGGAGCAAGGAAAACAACAGGAGTCCTCCCCGAACCCACAGTGAAATCGTCCTTTCACTTTGGTTCCTTGAGCTGAAATAGCATGGAGGATTAGGGTTGTGTGAGCCTCAGACAATCTGAGATTCATGTGTTTCTCTAACCACCTGCCTTATAGTGGACATTTTTAGCATGTGTTTTGTGTGTGGGAGGACTGATCAGAATGGCATTAGGCATTCAAAAGAGTATCTAAAATTAAAGCACAGATGTATTTTGGATTCTATGATTTAATCACATTTAATGAATCTACAAAAATGTTAGTGACTTAAAAGCGGGGCTCGGGGTGGGGGTGCCAATCGTTGTGACCACTTGCACTGTCTGCAACGCTAGTCTCTATATGGTCCTATGATCCTATATGTAGGAGTTAAACTGCAGAGCTTCTCGTGTCATTTTAACCAGAATCATCTCTCTTTAAAATGGGAATCAAATATTGACTCATTGGTTGGTTGGGCATAATTAAATTAACTTTTCATTGTTTTGGGTAGTGGGGAATTTTTTGTGCGGAATCTGGTTGTTTTCAACCCAAGAGTTCGGCAGTCCATTATTTAGAAATAATTCTGTGAACCACTAAGTTAGAACAACCAACTTTATAAGTGATAATACTGTGTAGTCACTGTTGGTTTTTCACATTCTCTTTTAAAATCTCATCCCAGAATTTCTGAAAAGATGAGGAGGAAGTAAATGAATATTTCCCCAGGACCTGCTGTGTCCTGGGCATCGTGTTGTACAAGACAGATGTGCCCTCCTTTCTTGGGCCCCTTGGGGTGTTAGGCATATTACCTTCCTTTCCGAGTGGAGAGAGAGGTTAGCTAACATGGGCAAGGCCACCCAGTTAGGGAGCAGTAGAGCTGGAATTGGAATGTAGTGCTGACTTCTGGACCTGGAATCTTCCTGCATCAGTTTTAGGAAGATGGGCTCATTAGGATTTATCTGGGGTTTCACCAGTTAACCTTTGGGAAGATGGGCCTAGAAGACTTTACCATATTCGGTCGTCTTGTATCTGTGCAATAACACTTTCATATTTGTGGCTCCTGTTTGCAAGATCAGCATGATTCTACAACAGGAACAAACTCCCTCCCTAAAAATGCAGATTTTACCATTTGCACAAATGGCCGTGGATTCTTGCTCTCAAAGAAGATGCTTTGCAAAAGCACCAGACTGCCAGTCACAGAGGATACTCCAGGGAAGGGCTGCACAGTCAGGATGTCTTCCCTGGGGATGGGGGTGGTGGGAGCTCCTTGCGGAGCAGAAGTGAGCCCTGGTGAAACAGAGCTGTGTATTCAACCGCAGGGGTTCAGGGCAGGAGTGTTCAGTTCAATGACTGTTTACTCCTTACCCGTTGCTTTTCTCTTCCCCATTTTCCATCCTGCTTTAAGGAATGTAGGAGTAATACAGTTTTGCAAAGGGTCTCAAAAGTTCTAGTAGGAAAGATTGTTTTTCCATGTACTATGACTGCATCACAAATTACTCCAAAATTTACTGGCATAAACAGACATTTATTATGTTGATGGATTCTGTGGGTCAAGCATTAAGACAAGGCAGAGCAGAGATGGCTTGTCTTTGTTCCTTGATGTATGGGGCCTTAGCTGAAGAGCTCAAATGCCTGGGCTGGGAATCATCTGAAATAATGCTGTCTAATAGAACTCTCTATGGTGATACAAAGATTCTTTATCTGCACTGTCCAACATGGCAGCCACTGGACATTGTGGTTATTGGGCAACTGAAATATGGCTAGTGCAGTTACAGATCTGAATTTTTAATGTACTTAATTTAGATGTAAATAGCCACTAGAGGCTACCATGTCAGACAGTGCAAATCGGATGGCTTGTTTACACAGTGAGGTATATACGTACTGTCCAGTATGGTAGCCACTAGCCTCTAGCTGAGAATTTAGTTGAGGCTGTCTCCATTGGAATAGCTCTCCACGTGGCCTGCTCTTTGTCATCACGTGGTGGCTGGGTTCCAAGCATCTTGAGAGAAAGAGCCAAGGCACCTAGGGCAGGAGTAGACAGTGTTGCTTCCACCATATTACATTCATCATGGCATTTACAAAGTCCCACCCAGGTTCAAGCGGAGGGGCAATAGGCTCCATTTATTGACGACAAGTGGCAAGGTTCTGGAAGAGCATTAAGACTGGGAATATAACTTTGGCTATTTCTCCAAAATATAATCTGCCACAGGAGTTCCAGGTACCCAGTCCATTCACATGTTGATTCATTCAGCAGACACTGAGCACTACTCTGTACCTGCACTGCGTTCCTTAGGGGATGGCAGTTGAAGGTAATGATACTAAAAACGAAGTGGAAGGGGTGAGCGGGGAAGGCACTTAGTATCTCCACGGCAGTGTGTTATGTGCCGGGATAATATGTAGAGAGCAGAGACGATTAGCTGAGACATGTAGGAGTCTCTTTGAAGAAGCAACGTGGAAACTGCATCTTACGGTCGTGCTGGGCTGACTGAGGAGTTTACCAGAGAGACACGAGTAATTTAAGCAAAAGGGCAAGCCTGTTCACAATCGGAAGGGCGAAAAGCTAACTTTTCCTGGGGATGCCTCAACTCCCCAGTGCTTGTTCCAGAAAGAAGGCTGTGCAGTTACCCTGCCGACCGCATCCTTGATTTTGCCTGTGTGTCCCCACCCACACCGTGCATACTGAGAACCAGCCGCAGACCCAGCAGGTCTCCAATCCAGAAAAATCCATAGCCCAAGGGGATATCATCGATGAATTACCAACAAGTTGCCTGTCAGCAGGAAACATGGATTGGATTAGAGAGTCCTCATACCGCACTGGCTTTTCTAAAGAAGGTCTGGCTCTGAGAGAGGAACAAAGATGCCTGAACACATGGTCAGCATTGAAAGCAAATATTGATTGTCCCCCGCTGGGGAGCCCAGCTAGAGTGGGTTAGAGTCTGATGTCAAAAAGTGCTGGGGTGTGGAAAACCATGAACTGTGCTGATTGACCAGAATAAAAGCTCCATCTATTTTTAAGAGCTCAAAAATGAGGGTGAAATATTTAAGAGAGTGGAAGGGCAAAAGTGATGGTTAGAACCCAGGCCTGGGCTGAGGCGCTCTCTCCGAGTTGGCCTCTGTTATTCTGGCCATGGGTTTTGGACCATCCTCTCTGTCACCTGTTCTGCATAGTGCTTTTCTGGACCTGTGACTGCTCCTTAAGCCTGTGCAAAATTCACTTAATTGAATGTGACTGTCCAAACAGCTGATGTTCAGTGCTGTTCAGATTTAGGATTCAGACCGTCTGCTGGGTGTTCTTATTAAACTGAGAGAAAAATGCTCTGGCTGTATCTGATTGCATCTGACTGTCAACTGGGTTAGAAATACCTCCGTCACCACCAGATGTACGAGATCCTGGGGAAGGAGCATTTTCTGTAGCAAATTAGACTAGCTAGCTCCGTGGATCCAGATTGACTGAAACAGCTTACTGCTTCAGGGATAAGGCTGGGTTGGGTTCAGTCATCTCTTTTAAATAAAGTCTGAGCTAGAGTCTCTTAATTGAAGATTTTCAAAATCTGCTCCTTGACTTTGAAACCTGTGATTTGTTTGCAGCATTTTCCAATAGAACTTTCTGCAATGCTGAAATGTTCTAAATGTGCACAGTAACTATTAGCCACATGGAGATATGGAGGACTTGAAATGTGGCTAGGGCAACCATGACGGAGGAGCTCAATTGTTAAATTCTATTTAATTTAAATGTGAATAGCCACATGGGGCCAGTGGCTGCCCCAACGGGCAGCACGGCTGTACGGTCTGTTTTTCGAGATGGTCTATGCTGACACGAGAGTGAAAGCTTCCCTGACTTTCTAGCTGTGTAACAGGGTCTTAACTCAGGAGTCAAGTCTTTGCTCTCACAGCAGTCTATGGAAAGAAGCAATAGCCGGGGTGCCCTTAGCAGACTGAAGGCTTGGGATGAGAAAGGAGAGAAAGGGCCACCAGGCCAGTGGTGACACTCGGTTTCCCTGTAGCCTCTCTGCAAGATAACCAGGGTATTGTTAGTGGATTCAGTAGCCAACGAAATTCGGGGAACGGCCGAGGTTAAATGCAATTATGCAGGTTCTTTCTGAAACTTTTCTCAGCCTTAAATACACTGGTGTGGATTGTGACTCTCCAGATAAGGCTTCAGGGCCAAATATATTGGATCCTCTTTTCTCTTTCTGGTGTATTCTAGGAAGCATGCTTTGGGAAATACTGGTTTAAGCCATGACTCTTTCTGCCATAATGGCGACTAAACTTAAAGTCTATTGTAGGCAATGAATCTGTCCCTCTTCTGGGTTTCTGCAGAGTTGGAAATCTGCATGTGTGCTTTGAGCCTGATCATTCCTTGGCGGTGTTTGCATGGTTCATTAACTCTTCAAGTAGGGAGATAGCTGGGCTGGCCTGGCTAGACTGCACGCCCTGCAGGCCGGAGACGCAGGTGTCTGCTTTGGACAGTTGTCCTTTTCGTTTCAGACCTGCTTGAGCCCAGCGCTGTAACAGCTGGCAGGCACCTGCCCCGCAGGCCCGAGTGCAGCTTTTTCTTTCCTCCCCTGGGAAAGGGGGACACTTTGTACCTCCACACGACTTGCCTTGGCTGCCCACTTTCTGAGTGGTCAGGTTTGGGTCTTGTAGTTGGAGGAATGCTGGCGTTGCCTCCATCAGTAATTCTTTCCTCCCTTTTCTTTTCTCTGTCCTTGTACAGACCCACACCTGAGTGCATGGGGACTTCTTTCTCCAAGTCCTTTTTCTTTTTTTTCCCTTTGTTTTTAAATAACTCGATCAGCCAGCAGGAGACAAATAGAGCAGATCAGAGCACCCTGTTCATTTAATCAAGTGAGTTACTAAAGGGAGAGAAAATGGAAGAGAGAAACATTTCCACCCCTTTCTCTTTCTCTTCTCTCTCTCTTTAAAAATTGCTCAACAAGTCATCTGCAGAAAACATCTGTCTCCCCAAGAATAAATGTAATTTAGTTTCTGATGTCGGCATGTCCCCCTCTGGTTGGAAGGAAGAGTTTTTGCCACACGGTAGAAGTGAAATCAGCAAGATGCTGTCTGTTGGGAGGTTGAAATACTGAGCTTTACGAGATGACAGTAAAGTAGCAATAAGTGGTGTTTTTCTGCCTGACAGCATCCCCACTGTGGGATAAGAAAGAATGCCGGGAAGAAGGGACTTGGAGATGCTGTCTGTCCCCATGTCATCCCTGGGTCCCTCACGCTCACTGTCACTGCAGGCCCACTATGCGGGAGCAAAAGCATCCCCAGTTTCTCTGGGGCAGTGGTTGTCTGGCTCGTACTGATTATCTTGTCAGGAGACAGAGGGTCTGCAGAGTCTGTGCTGTGGGGAGTGTCAACAGCGACTCATACCTGAGAGGAGCGGGCAGCTCTGAGGACCTGGGAGAAAATGCGGGGCTAATGTACGAGGCCTGGAAACCTCTTTTTTGTTAAGAAGATTCATGGGTCTCAGAGGAGTGGAGTAATCAGGGCCAGGGGAAGATTTGGGGCCAAGCCTTTATATCCTACATCCATCCACTTACAAAAATTTTTCGTAGTTAGTTGAAAAAGGGAGGTCCCACGGAGGCATATTTGAACAAATATTTGCTCTCCCTAATCATGTACCCGCAGCAGCTCTCCTGAATGTTTCATGCAAACCTTAATGTTTACAATAGCATAAGGAAGAGTTTATAATGTGTCTGGGAGGCTTCTGAAGTTGGGGCAATAATTCTTCTTTGCACTTATCTAAGACTTTCCTTCCTGAGAGACCTCAGCCATATTTACCTTAGCCACCGTTCACAGGGCCAAGTCAGGAGCTGAAACTCCAGAGAAGCGAGGAACTACCTTGTGCAGCTGCCAACATGTTTTCTAGGTGAGACACTAGTTTTTGCCAAAAGTTTTGTGCCAGCCACAATCCTTTCTTTCTGAGTTGGAATAACAGGCAAGTCAGAGCTTACAACTCCCTCCTGGTAGTGGGAAGTGGGATTGTGAGTGTCACATTGGGTGGGTGGGGGGCAGGCTGGGCTGTTGACCCTGACGGTGGTCTTCTGGCTCAGTCCCTCCTTTCTGATGGGTCAAACCATCTCTTTATTAGTCTCAAGATTTAGTGAGTCTTACTAGGAGAAGACTTGAAGGACTTATCTGTACGTTGAAGACATTGGGGTCTAGAAGTACGGAGTTTGAAACCTTCCTCCACCCTCTGGTAGGACCTTGGGAAGATTAACTTCTCGGCACCTCAGTTTTCCCATCTGTAAAGTAGGCATAATAAACACCATTCACGTTTGGAGTGATGTTTAGAGGAAGCGTGAGTCTAGCTCCTGAGCTGGGTTGGACTCTGGTGCTGGGGCAGTGGGTACTACTTCTGACCTCACCTGTAGAGACTTTCAATACCTGAGGGCCACCTTCATTTGGCAGGTTCGATAAAGATGGCCTCTGAAGCGACTTCTAGAATTTTTTCTCTATGCAATTCATGGTGTCCAAAACAACTCAAACTGGATAGCTACGTATTTTTCTGCAAAATGAGTGACAAGAAAAGGGGATGTTCTGCCTAATTCAAGTAAGGTGATGAAGCACATGAATGTGGCCAAGGCCTCTAGGAAATCAGGCCATGGGCAGCAAAGGCACGGGTGGAACCTCCATCCTCCAGGACTGGATCTGTAGATTTAACTTGAGTTCACCATCTCAGGATTGCGGAAACAGCTGCCGGAATAGGTACGAGAGCTACCGAGCATTCTGCTGTCAGGGAGACCATATATTTAGGTGAGTACGTATAAACACTCCCTTTGTAGGAGGCTGCAATGTGTCAAGATGTCTCCTCCGCTGAGGGGTCTGCTTTCCTTTCTCCAACTCTGGTTCAATCCGGTTCCATGCATGCTGTGCCGAGCTATCTGGTGGTCTCAGTTCTCTGGAATTTGTTTAAAGTAAAGCCAGTTGTTTTTTATCCGTTGTCTTGAAACAGAATTGCTCTCCTGTTCTTAATTGTTATCATCTTCAAGGGCAGGAAAAGATAACTTCCTCCACAGAAAGAGAGGGAGACCCCACTTGGCTTCCAAGGGGTCATTTGATTTGTTTCCCATTTTCCCCCTGCACAGATGCATTTAATTTATAACATCATAGGTGTCACGTGAGCTGTGGAGGTGGGAAAACTCCAGGCGTCTTCTGGCAGGGGCTGGCATCTGTTCTTGGGCACTGACTGCACATGCCAGGAGGTAACATCTCAGCCAGAACGATGACTGTTGATGCTGAAAGCTGACTTCCTGTTCTGGACTTTTGAGTGGTTGAGTGGGGGACTTGGTGGTTTGTAAGTGATGCTCAACAGGTCTTCTCCAAGTGGTACTTCCACACGAGAGGAATGGTTACCAAACAGAATGGACTTTGGAGTCGGCCAGTTAAAAAGAACTGTTGAAGAGTGTCAGGCCCTGTTATAAGGTCTGGGGCCATAGGGAATAATAAAGAGCGAAGGGTCTTTGTTCTCTGGAAGTGGGGGCAGGTGGACAACAAACATGACAGCAAAAATAAACAAACATAAATAAATAAGACTGGGGAGGGGACTGGAAGCAGGGAGACCCCTTGGGCTTTTGATGTCCTCCAGACTATGGTGATGCTGCGCAGAGCTGGATGGGAGCCCCGGGGAGATGGGATATTTGTCTCTAGTTTGGCGGTAGACCCAAGGAAACCTGCTAGGTCTTGCCTCTGCTGTGCTTTGTTATTTAACATCTCTTTAAAACCTGCCTTTTATTCCCTCTGTAAAAGGGAGATAATAGTAGACTTACTTTACAGAGTTGTAGTGGTTAAAAATGCATGTATGTTTTTAGTTGTTATTGAAGTACTTACATGAGAGCAAGGACCTCACACTGGTTGTCAGGGGAGAGCACTGCCCTGTCTTTGGATGGCCACGTGTCTGGCTCTGAGTTGGACCAGCAGGAGTTTGTGCTCTTCTGTCCGCAGGGACCGGCTTGGTGTTTGGCATCAGGAGGCAGGAGCTGCTTTCCTTGCCTGCTCTGCAGGTGCTGCTTTTCCTGCTGCCACCTCTGCGGGAACTGCTCCTTACTCTGCAGGGCATGAAGGAGCAGCTGGGGTGGCGGGGAGGGCAGCCCTGGGCCTGCACAGGTGTCCTCCCTCTGTCTGGTCAGTCTTCCTTCTCTCACTTCCTAGCATCGCTTCCTAGCCACTTCCCCACCTTCCCTGATGCGCTGTGCGTATCCCCGGAGAGCAGTGCTTCTGTCCGCGTGGTCTGAGTATCCTTTGCAGCAGAGCCACCCGAGATCATTGTTAAACCTGCAGGCTCCAGGCTGTCCCCCAGACCTCCTGAATCAGAATAACTGGGGCTGCTCCCAGCCATCTGCACTGACTGATAAGCTCTCTATGCCAGCCTGTATACATGCTACATTCTGAGAATCCCTTGCTCAGAAGATGTGAAGTAGCTAATGTTGGTTGTAGGTTTATTCTGTGACCCTGCCAAGTGTTTTCCATGCACGAACCACATGAGCTCGATTCTCATCATCTGCTTGTCTTATCAGTGGGTAAACTGAGGCATAGAGGATCTCAGCAATTTGCTCAAATACCGATTAAAGAGCCAGTTCCTGAACCCAGACCCCGGGCTCTTGTCCTCCCCTCTTTCTCTCAGCCCCTCTTACGTAAGTGATTTCTAGGAAGGCATCTCCTTAGTTTCAAAGGAGGACTCGGTGACCTCCTGTTATATACAAGGTAACAAGTGAAACATGGACTATTTTTAAATGGAGCTTTAATTTACATTAAAGCCTGGGATTTAGCTCAGATCTTGACTTCAGTGTCCACCCTAAGTTATTTTAAGGAATGTTCCCTTTTGTTCACAAAGGTAAATCAGACCTTGTTGGGTGGCCCCGCTTGTCTTGTAAACCTTTACCCGCTGTGCGCCTGCGTGTGCCAGGAGGTTGTGCTGGTCTGTGCCGGCGCCTGGGAGGCTTTCTGCCGATAGGCTGGCACCTGTGCGGGTTGGACGCCACGTGCGCACTGAACGTCACGTGCACCTTGGACGCCACGTGCACGTTGGGCGCCACGGTTCTCCCTCAGCCCCCTGACCGTCCGTCTGCTTCCTGGGAGGCTGTGCGGAGAGACGGAGAATCTGGGGTTTTCCCCCTGTCTGGAGGTCGCTGAAGGTATTTGTTTTTTTCTTCTTAGTGATTCCAGGTTAGTTAGTGTCTGAGGAAAAGTTGGCCATCAGAATAGGACCAGCCCAAGCAGGCTTGAAGATAAAAATCAATCATTCCATTCATACTACTTTTGTACTGCAGACTTCTGTTGCTTCCAACTCCGGGGAGGAATTTGCTAAAGAAACGACCTCCCACATCACTTAAGGTGGAGAGAGATTTTCAATATGTATTGACTTTAAGTTTGTTAGAGAATATTATTTCGAATAGGATAGGTGGGGAGAGGTTGCGACTAATATTTTATGCTTTCACCTCAGGTTCTGAAAACCTTTCAAAAGGTGCTCTTTGTGCATTTCTGAAAGCAGTTTTCTTGGTTTTAACTCTGAGTTGTGATCACGTTGGAAATCCAAAGCCTAATCTTCATGAAAAAGGAATTTTAAAATATGATGGTCTTTCACACTAAACATTTGCAAGTTTGGTTGGTTTGTGGCAACTTCAAGATTTACAGCTAATTGTTCCATTAACTACTTGCCCAATGTTTCCACATTGTGGGGATGCATTTTACCAGCTGTTGAAAAGAACTTGTGACGTTTTCTGGCCAGTTTCCAGAAAACAAACCTGTGACCAATGTAGAATTTTCTGAAACTCGTATCTCTTGGTTCATTTGAGTGTCCTCTGTGCTGAAGTGTTGGGGCTTGAACGCACAATACTGGAGAGATGTGATCACAGAGAGACTATACTTCCACTGTGTTCTGGATGAATGGGCTTCTGTCTTTTGTCCTGAAGTTAGTCATTCTCTGTAAAGGGAAGTTAATAAGAGGCATTTCTGAGGTGGGACAGGGACACCAAAAAGTTTGAATTTTGTAGAAAAGAGGAGTGCAGGGCACGGAGAAAGACCCATTTCTAGGCAGAAAGAGGAGGCTTTGAGCAAAACGTGTGTGTGTGTGTGTGTGTGTGTGTGTGTGTGTGTGTACACATGTACATGTGCACGTACCTAATTGGTACCTAATTGTAGGATTCATTTGAGGCATCACAGAAAGAACCTTTTATTCCTGGAGCTGGTGTGGTATATCAACTCTTGACTGTTAATTGGTTCCTTTTTTTTTTTTTTGTGGAAGAGTTATCAATGCTTCCTTCTCATGTAATTTTTTTTTTTTTAATTGAAGTATAGTTCTTTTACAATTTGTTGGTTTCTGGTGTATAGCATAATGATTCAGTTATACATTATATATATATTCTTTTTCATATTATTTTTGATTATAGATTACTACAAGTTATTGAATATAGTTTTCTGTGCTATACAGAAGGACATTGTTTTCTATTCTGTGTATAGTAGTTTGTATCTGCTAATCTCAAACTCCTAATTTATCCCTCCTGCCTCCCTTTCCCCTTTGGTAACCATAAATTTGTTTTCTGTGTCTGATTCTGTTTTGTAAATAAGTTCATTTATGTCTTTTTTAATGATCTTTTTCTTTTTCTTTCTGGCTTACTTCACTTAGCATGATGATCTCTAGATCCATCCATGTTGTTGCAAGTGGCATTATTTATTTTTTTTTTATGGCTGAGTATATTACATTGTGTATGTATACCACAGCTTCTTTATCCAGGCATCTGTTGATGGACATTTAGGTTGCTTCCGTGTCTTGGCTATTATAAATAGTGCTGCTATGAGCACTGGGGTGTGTATATCTTGTTGAATTGGAGTTTTCTCCAGATATATGTCCAGGAGTGGGATTGCTGGATCTTATGGTAGATCTTAATTTATTTCTTTTTTATTTTCACTCAGAGTACTTCGGGTTACAAAGAGTCATAAAGTGTTTAGTACCTCTCTTAAAGGAATAGTGTAACACAGGAGTCACCACTATCCTTCAGCAACAAGACAGGTGTATGGTAGGCTTCTGGAAAAGAAGAAATCCACGTTCCAAAACTGCGGAAGTTGTGACACGGTGTCGAATTCTGTTGTTCAGGTTGAGGAAGAATAGGCTGATTCCAATATAACTTATTCCAATATTACAGGAAAGTGATTTGTGAGTTGACTCTAACATTTGAGATTTGTTTCAATCATAAAAATGACAAATTAGCCAAAGAGCCAGCAATTGATGTCATCTCATGTTACATAAATTTTGACTTAAATGAAACAAATGTAATCAATGTGGCTACACCCCCATCACTTCCTCTTTACACAGTTTATAAAGTTAGAAAAAGTAGCTCACATGAACAGAGTTTATTTCTTTAATTTTTCAGCTGAAGTTTTTCTTACATTTTGCTTCGAATGACCTCTTAATTTTTTCACCCATTTCCTTGAAGGCATAGAATCCGTTTATTCGTAGAGCCTCTGGAATGTGTAGTTGTGTAGACGTAGTTGTAATGTGCTTTTCCTTCATGCTATTTTGATGTACCAGAAACACTTTCTACTCCTTGGGTCCCATTTGTAGAGCTCTCCACGAAGAGAGAAATCTGCAGATATTGTACTGTGCCCGTGATCAATGTCAGGAAGTCTTCCTAATTTAGGGGCTGACTTACAAGGTGTTAACAGCAAGATCGGTGCCTTCTAGAGGCCATCTCCCTGGTATCATGGAGCAGGCGACTGAAAGGGCACCTGTGGGCACAGGAAAAGAGGGTGTGGAGAGAGCATGTCTTTGAGAGCATCTCCAGCCGCTGCCGCCCACTGCCTTATTTTTCCCGGTTACCACTTGCTTATTGTTTGTTTTTCCCGTTAGAATGTGGGCTCCATAAAAGTAGGGTAGTTCTCAAATTTGTGAATTAATCTACCCCTGGCACCTTGACCAGTGCCTGGCACAGAATGGTGGTTTAGTTACCGCATAGTGAAGTGACTTTTTGAGTTTTCCATTTCTCAACTACATACTCTCTGAAAATCATAATGGGAGGGGAGCCAGAGAAGACAGACAGACCCTGTATACAGGATAAGGCAAGGCAGATCAATTCAGAGTATGAAGAACAGGCAGGATATGTCATCATGACTAAGACTACTCTGCTTTCATGTTGTTAGCTCTGGAAAATAACGCAGCTCTTTGTGTAGCTTCTTGCAGTAAACACACACATACCTTAAATCGTTAGATTCTCCTAAAAGGTCCTATTAAAATGATGTTCATTGTTTTTAATGGCTGTAATGTTTGTAGTAGAACTGCCTGTATTTTTATTTTTTAGGAAAAGGGAGGGTGTTACGAGTACCAGGAGGTGGTTAGAACACGCTTGCGTCATGGCATCTGCTACTACTTTGCATGTTGACGTTTGGAGTTTTCTGATATTTTTCATTGTAGTAGTTAAGGCTGGTAGCCATTACTCCTCCTCCACTCTGACTGGTGTCACTTATGTGGAGAAGAGAACAGACAGGCCTTGTTAGCTGCCTTCAAGGAGACTAGAAATCTTGTTTGATGGGGGGAGAACTGGGAGAAGTGGTGTCTTAAAAGTGTTTTATTGGCCTTGTTGAAGTGTCAAGAACATTTAAGTCAAGAGCAGGAGAATGGTGCTGATCGGGAGCAAATTTAAATTTGTTTTTCATCATGTGAGAAGCATCATTAATTTTGAACGAGGCGTTAGGCAGAACTCTAAAATGGCCCCCAAGATTTTGACACCCTGGTACACATGTATCTTACCCTGGCTATCTAATCAAACTTTAGGGAAGGTGCTGCTCTGAAAAGATTGTTGCAGATGTAGTTAAGGTCCTAACTAGCCAACCTTAAGATAGGAAAATTATCCTGAGTGGATCTGACCTAATCAGAGGAGCCCTTAAAAAGGGACTGGACATTTCCTCAAGATAAGAGCCAAGCCTCGACGAGGATGCAATCTGAGGGAGCTTCTCCTTTGCTGGTTTTGAAGATAGGGGGTGGGCAGTGTGGGGGATGTGGCCATCATTTCAGACGGCCTGGCCGTCAGTGTCTGGAAGTGGCCCCAGACTGATGGCCAGTGAAGAAATGAGGACCTCAGCCCTGTAACCACAAGGAACTGAATTCTGCCGCAGCCATTTGTGCTTGGAAGAAGAGCCCAGGTTCCTGATGAGAATGTCGCCCGACTGACACCTGGTGAGACCCTGAGCAGAGAAAACACAGGCCATGGCAAAACTTCTGACCTGCAGAACTGTGTGCTAATAATAATAAATTGGGGTTCTTTTAAGCTGCCATGTTTCTGGTAATTGATTACAGCGGCAATAGAAAACTATTAACTAACACGGAGGGAAATCTCATTCAGATTAAATCTGAAAAAAATCAAAAAAGAAACTAAACTTTTTTAAATGAAATGCAGTTTGCTTTTTGAAGGAAAGTACTTCTTTTCAGTACGAGTTGCCAGCAAACACAGCCAGTGGGATCAGGCTCAGGGCTGTTGCCTCGCTCCTTTGGGTCCTGGCTAAGTAAATAGATAAAAAGTTTTTGTAATTAGTAATCAACTGTTTATAAATTAATGGGTAGCTCCAAAGTACGAGCGGAAACCTAAAATAGTTTCTGCCAAGAGTTTTTATCTATTCTTGGAATAGCCTTATTTATGCATTGTAATTTGCTTAGCAATCCTTTCTTCGTAGACAGGGCAGAGATTAGTGTCAGCCCTCCTCCTGCCTTGAATACTGTAGTTTCTGAATTAGTAGAGCTGGAATTCATAGTCTGAGAAAAATAAATTAAGAAAGCACGTAAAATCCAGGGCTGCTAGCTTCACGTAAAGAGGGAGCCTTTGATGAGGATTGCGATGCCCACAGACGTTTTTCTATGAAGGCAGATTTTAAAGTGGGTTTGCGTAAGTGAGGTCTCTCCTGAGACGCGAGGGAAGCATCTTTATGCAATAGGCTGGAGAAGTGCCGTCAGTAAGCTCAGGAAAGTGGCCCCTTTGAAAGGACGCAGATGCAATGGTGGGCTGGCTTTGGCGTGAATAACAGCGCAGTCAGGAAAGCAGACGCTGGCTCCCTCGGCCGGCCGCCGGTGCACACGCCGCATGGGGCTGCCCTCCCAGTGGGAGTGTGTGTTTGTCCTGCCGGCTGGGGACTGCGGTTTGGCCTCATTGTTTACAAGAGACAAGACAGCAGCCTCTGTCCTCCAACTGCTGCGAAAACAGTGTCAGAAAACCAGAGCGAAGTTTCCACTCAGGAGCTCACCCTGGAAAAAAACTTGCCGAACAAACCAACCTTCCTTAATGAAAGGCCGTCTGGGTGAGCACGCAGACCAGCGGGCCAGAACCCGAGGACAGGAAGCGCGTCATGGGAATCGTTGTTGTTGAGCAGACTTCCCAGTGGGATTTCCATGGACTGCGCTGGCACCGGGCCCAGCGGTGAATCGAGGAAGCTGGGAAGCAGTGTGGACAGTCTGTAATGGAATCGTAGTGACGGATTCACGTGCGGCTTGGGTGGAGAATCCCCCTCTCTGAATGTCTCCCCCAGAGTGAAGCAGGGGCTCAGGGTCTGGCTGGGGGGATTCACCGTATCCCAGGAACCCGGCTGGGTTCTCAGTGAGACGCTGGTGGAAGAAGCCCGCTGTCCCCACTTTGGTGGATCTGGCGCTTTCCTGGGGGAGCTAGGAAATACTGATTATTTTAAGTTGGAATTTATCACTAGAAATTTTGCTGTGATACAGAAGAAACTGACCGGGTAACAGTGATCCAAAAAAGTGCTGGCAGTGGGCAGTGGGGATAGCACGGTGACACTACAATGTGGAGATCAGGGAAGGCTTCTTAGAGGAGATGGCACGGAAGCTAGTCAGGAATTCAGGATGAATCAGCCCATAGTTAAGGGAAGAATATTCCTGCTGGGGGAAACATGTGCTCAGCCTGAGTCAGGAGGGAGCTTCGTGTAGTCATGGACCCCCAAGGAAGCTCGTGTGGCCCAGACAGTGATCAGCAGGCAGGTGTCACCTGATGGGGATGGAGAGGTAGGCTGGGCTTCTCTGCACAAGGTCTTAAGTGTAAGGTTGCAGGGAAGCCATGGAAAGTTACACAACAGCGGATGTGTACGTGCCCTGTTGTGCATTTAAAAAATCTCTCTGCTTCCTTTTATGAAGAAGGAGAGGAGCAGGGCAGGAAGGCCAGTTTGGTGGCAGTTCAGGAGAGCAACGATGGGGCTGTGAATTGGGAAGTGACAGCAGAGGTGACCGAGGAGGATGGATTGGAGCAGTCCTTTGGAGGAAGACTCAGCAGGACTTGGGAGGGGACAGCATGCTGAGAGGAGGAAGAGGTGAGGGGGAAAGGTCAGGGTGACCCCAGCACCCCCACCCCCCCTTTCTCCTTTGCCCAGCCCTTTTCCTCTGTATCACCATCGTGGGAGAAAATGAGACCGGGCTTGTGAGACAGTTGCTGTGATGAGTTAGGGCCAGGATCCAGCAATCTAGAATTCTGCGCAGAGCGCTTGGAAGCCTCTGGACGTTGACACGGAGTGTTGGCCCACTGTGAATTAATAACAGAGCCAAGCTATCTTAGACGGGAAACCAGTTATTTCCACCACGGGGGTCTCTTCATTACAGCTTTGCTGCCTTGTACCTGGTATCTCCAAGCTTCACACTAAAGACTTTGGTCCCAGTGCCTCGCTGAAAACACCTGTGTTAACCCATAGCGGTCTGGGAGAACTATGGGGAAGCGGACATATAATGAAATGATTTAGTTAAATGGTAATTAATCTTCTAGTTTTGTATGTCACTCACTAAAGGCACAGTGGTCCAAATAAATGCTGTTTTGTATGTATGTTTCCCCGCAGTGCTGTGTTCTCTTACAGAGCTTTGCAAAGATGGAAGGAGTCCCTTTATCCATGCAAAGGTAGAGATTAGGAATCAAAACGCGGAGCGCTTTATGGTGGAGCGTGTGCATTTAGTGTGAACTGTGTGTTGTGTGCTCTAGTTATTAAATGGAGGAGGGGCACTGTCTTTGCCGTGTTCTTGTTACTCCTTTTTTCGGTATCTGTCTACCACCATGATACCCTGGGGGCTTCTAAAGGCTAGAGTACGTTTTTCTCTTTTTTATGTTCTTCAGGCATCAGAATCAATTCTAGAATTTTCACTACCTGCCTTACCATGACTGGCCCCCATTATTACAAAAATGTGCCACAGTAATGAACAGTGAAGACAAATAAATGGCAAATGGGTGCCCATGGAGACTAAATGGTCCTGTTTCCTTTTTGACCCAACATAGTAACGTCCTCCTCTTGGAGCCAGGACCGGGGGGGCTGTAGCATGAGATGGGGGAAAAGTCATGTCTCTTGGAGTCATTTCCACAGGGCCTGTGCTGAGCTCTGCTGGTTACTAGCAACAGAACCAAGCACAAGTAACCCGTCAGCTCCGCTCTTCTGTTTCTTTGCGTGGAACATGCTAATAACAACGTAGATCCTGCCTCCATTGCAGATAGGAGTGAAAAATCAAAGGCGAGGGAAAATCAGACCTGTGGTCAGTTGCACATCACTCTGTCACCATCTGTGGATGTTAGTGTTATTTCTGGACCAGTCATGGGAGTGTGGGTAGACCCCCCCCACCCCAAGACTAAACCCAGCCTTTCCGTGGTCTTTTTATTTGGTGGCTATCAGTGCTTTCAAACAAGTACCACTGGGTCAAAACTAAAAGTGTGAATCATGCAGCTCCAACACATTTGAAGAAAGATAAACCTCTCTGGGATGTCCTGCATATGTCATCCAGAGGAGGCGATCTCTCCCCACTCCACCCTGCCGCATCCTCACACAGACACATAACCCAGTCTGGCTTTTTTTCCCCCTCAGTTTAGATAAATTGTGACTTTTTTTTTAGAGAGAAAATTTCAGATAAGAAATTTTCACATAGTTAAATGCGACCTCTAGTTCCTTTTTGTGTCCTAGTATTTGTATAAAATTCCAAAGGGGTGATGTCGTGGCTGAAGGAAGCTGAGGGACAGGGCATGGGGAAAAGTCATTAGCTCATTACTCGGTTTTTATTTTGTAACCACTTAGAATAAGTATATGTGTAAAATGTGCGCATGATGACGTGGTTTTAGTTGGAGCCAGATGTGGTCGTTCAGAAATAAGTAAGCAAAGGGTTGCCAGAGATTGACACGTCACTGGGCGTCGTGTATTGTTGTTACTGATCTGACAAGGCTGCCCATGAAGTGAGGTGTGAAATACCTGACCCTTTCGTCGCAGGGAGGCTCCTGCACTTCCCGGGACAGAGTGGAGACTGGGCTTTTCTTCCACGGCCTTCATCCAAACAGATGCTCCATTAAAGATCCTAGATCCTGAGTTAAGGCAGCTTCACTGTTAGTTACTGTAGTCAGGAATTCTTCTCCTTGAGAAGAGACCATATCTCAGCTCTACCTGTTTCCTCATTAATTCTTTAGTTAAATGCCTGGGTTACGTATAGCTCCCCTTTAGGGAGCTTAGTTTGTTGAAGAAAGAAAAGCAAGTGACTAGCTTCACTGTCCGGGTCCTTAAACTTGTATTCTTTGTGGCGTACCTCCCAGGCCACTGGGCCTGAATGCTGAGCACGAGATGTTTACCTGGATCTCAGATCCTCTCGCCTGATTCTCCATATGACCACAGCCAAGCAGACCCAAACCCAACTGAAGTGTTTCGTTTCATGCCAGGACTATTCTGCCCTTTCTACCGTCTGTGTTCCTTGCCCTTTTCACATGTGTTCTTTGTATCAGGTTTACAGACTTAAAATGGCTTGTGGTCTACTGTGAGCCCCACATCATCTTTACTTCTCAGATTAACTAGCTCATTCTAACTTCATCCGAGCATCAGGCAGCTGCTTTTCCTGCTAGCACTTTCTTTTGCTACTCTGCCATACATACCACCTGGTGTGTCCCCACTGAGGGGCACTTGGGTATTTGATAAACTGTATGAAAAATCTCAGGATTAAGAGTCCTCTTAAACCTGAGTGTACTAGGTAACGCTGGGTTCCCTGGGTGATCAGTTCCAAAAGATTCTGCTCATAGCATCCAGGGATGCAAACACTAGGAGCTCAGTGTCTCGGGCCCCTCTTCCTTCAGGCTTCAGGCCTGGGATGCCTGACAGCACCTTCTTTGCTGTCACTCCTCAGCTCATCTCAGAGGGTCCTAATCCCTCTGTCCCTACCTCCTCCAGGATCTCCATCAGCTCTCTCTTCCTGCTGTACTATTTTAGGATTAAGTCTCCCGTTTAAGTTTGTTAAACAAACTTACTTAAACTTCCACTGAAGTATAAACTTACATAAAGTGCCAAATCCTAAGTGTCCAACCTTAAGAAACTGTGTGCGTGTCTACACCCATGGGATTACTACTAGGTCAAATACAGAACGTTTCCAGCAGCCTGAAATATCCCTCGTGTGTTCTCTGGAAGTACCTTCTCTTGCCTGTTTGCCTGCTTGTTTGCACTCTTCAGTTAGATTTCTTTTAACTCGGCATTGCTTCTGTGAGATTCATCCATGAGGTTGTGTGTCTCCCTCTGGTTCACCCCTTGTTCTTGCGGAGCAGTATTCGTTGTAGGAATATGCCACAGAGTGTTCGCCCACACCGCTAGGGATGAGCATTCTGGTTGTGTCTGGCTTGGGGCTATTTATGAATAAAGCTTTTATAAACATTTTTATGTGTATCTTCTGGTGCAGACTCTTATGTGTGTTGGCTGTGTGGCCACAAGAGGAATAGTAGTAGGTTATTCATCTGAGATTTTTCAGTCGGGGGAGACTGACTTTTATATTGAGAAGTATGCTGCATAGTAAACCTTATGGGGTATGTTTTTCCATAAGTTGAAAAATAGATCTCATACAGGTCTGAATACTTTTTTGTTTGGGACTCCGGGAGAAACTATTTCTCCAAGTTACCAATGTCATTTTAAACATGAATTCAGGTGTGTGTGTGTGTGTGTGTTAACTCTGAACCCCCTTCTTCAGGCTCATGTTACTATTTCCTATATCAGTCTTTTCTCAGCAGATTATTTCTGAAAAGTAGTAACATGTGGGTTCAGGATCAACACTGTCAGAGTCTTTCTTGTAAAATTACTCCTGGCTTGACATCGAACTACAGATGACAAGTTTGCCAAATTGTATGAGATAAAACTCAAACTAAAGTGAAGAGGTTAATTTTTCAGGTGCATGTGTTGGGGCAGCAAGCATTTATGGAGCACTATGTGAAGCCATCACTCTGTCAAGTACCATAAAATATTGCCATTATTTGCAAAGGGCTGATAGTTTGGTGGTGGGGGGCAGAAAAGAAAACCAGTGTTTTCAGTGTCCTTTAAATATTGCTTTGCATGTTAGAGGGGAGGGCGGGAGGACCTGGGGGGTGGAAGAGGGTGGGAACATGGGTGCATGGATGTAGGGCACCTGAGTCAGACTGAGACTCATAGAGGGCTTCCTAGAGGAGTAGATTTTGAAGGGAGAGAAAAATTTAGATATTTGGGGAGATAAGGTAGCGTCAAGGGCTGGTATTCTAGGCAAAGGGACCAAACAGCCTATTTAAAGGAATGGAGACATGGAACAGTGTTATCTCTCTAGTAGCCAATTTAAGGGATAAAACATGTTTGCTGGTGACGGTACTATTGCTGTCTGCATTTTTGGAATGACTTTCAGAGCTAATTTTCAAACAGTACCAGGAAATCACTCCTGATACTTTAGAACTCTGACCCAAGTGGTATTCCACAGCTGGAAACTCAACACATTTGTCTCCTGAACACTCTCGGCTCATTCCAAAGAAGTACGGTCTGTCTTCAGAAGGTTTAAGACTTCTCACTACTGAGAACATTGAAAAGGTTGTGTGTGCCCCAGAATTCAATTCCAAAAGGCCAGTTGTGTGCAAATAGCACTTACAATTGGAGTAAGTCTCTAACTTCCTAAGGTTGAGGTTCAGTTTATTAAAGACTTGGCTTTCAACCAAGTTTCTATTTTAGAGATTTGATGTCAAAATTGGACTGTTTTACGTGAGAGCCAGTGGATGTGCCTTATACCAAGTCCAAGTGCTTTTGGAGGAAGAATGCTATTCCTGTAATGTCATCACTAGCCCTGGATTTGGTGAAACTGGCCTGTAGACCATAGGAACAGGGTCATCTGGGAGAGAGCATCAGGGAGCAAAAGCCAAGTCCAGGTGATGATGGTCTGTGAGGTCAGCCGCACTGGGGTCACAGAAAGGCAGGTCCGTAAAGCTGTGGAGCTGATGGTGAAAGATGGGGGAGGACCCATCAGAATAGAACAAGAGAAGAAGGATCGGGAAGGCAGGAGGTGGAATCTGGAGAGTCAGAGAAGCTGGCTCAGCTCAGACAACAAGTGCTCTGCCTCTAGCTGAGTATTCTGAGTTGGCCTTTTCTTAGTTCGTTAACTCCTATGACATGTGAGCAAAAATAAACCAGAAGCCTTCCTTGTGTCAATATAGATTGGATCTGTGCTTTCTCATGTATTTAGTTAATCAACCCTAGTTATTTTTAAGGATGAGAATAGTTTTATGGCTGAGGGAGCTGTGAGGGAATTGGAAGAAGAATCCACTTTTTATCTTAGGTAAAGACCGTATTTAATGAGGGATTAACAATGGGGGCTGGTCTACACTGGTCTAAATTGGGTTTACATCTTTGTTTCCACTGCTCCAACAGTTCACAAGAGTTGTTATCTTTACTTTGGCTTAAACAGAACCACATATACCACATGCTTTTGGGTAATTAGGTTCCCAAATCAGTTTTTGCTCAAATCTTTTTTTTTTCCCCAGATATCTTTATAGACTTTACTGTTTAAGGTATAAAGGCCTTTCAAGTACTAAAATATGAAACTAGCATAACAACTGTTGATTTGCAAGGAGCCGTAAACACGTGCGGGGATGCAGATCCTGACGGTGGCCAGAGTTTTCATCTGTTTGTCCCCACACATCACATATCCTCATACAGTTTTGGTTAGAACCACACTGAGGATCAACCAGTGTCCCCTGAGCCAACGTAGCAGTTGCAGTGGGAGGGGAGGGACTTAATGGTGATTCCCCCGCTCCTGTCATTTTAGCTTGTATCTTGTAAGGCTGGCTGTCAGTTTCAGGAGGATGTCCACATGGAATCAAGGAGGAGAGTCCAGAGAGACTCCACACTTCAGTGCAGAAGCACTGGCACTTAATTTCTCACGAAAATAAAATGCTTTGCAGTGGTTCTACAAGTTCTATCACCACTGCCACATAGTCTGAAATATTGTTTCCGCCTTAAGGCAGCATCCAAACAGGTCTGTTCTTTGTTTTCAGAATCTTTCTTTGGCTTCTAGTGAAACGCAAGAAAACTATTGAGGAAAAGTTACTCGTGTTTGATTTTGCGTACACGTGTGTGCGGTGAGGGAGTATGCTTCCCCGCCCCCCTAGAAGGGGAGAAAGGCACTTAGAGCATAATGAAGTTGCCCTCCTGGTACCTCGTCACCTCTTCCTACCACCTGAGCGAGAGTGGTTTCATATATTCTCTTCCAGCAATTGACCTTCCTGCGTCCACCTGTGACTCACTAATTTTATTTGTGTCCGGCACCCTTGCCACAATTTTGCTTTCCAAGAGGAAAACCGTAAATATTCCTCCACAACGTTTACTGCTGTGCAGAATAAATGGGCAGCGGTTATAAAGTGTTGCATAGGGCACAATGGGTTCTTCAGCTGCTCTCTGGAAATCCAGGAGCCTCTACCGGTGCCAAGCTTGGTTTCACTTTTCTGTCGTCCAAGTAGTCCTCTGTTATGAATGGTCCTCTTGGTGATCCTGAACACATTGGCACAGACCTCAAGAATGTCTTTTGGGGGGAGAAATCAAGAAAGGGGGTAGCATTTGCAAAAAGAGTCAAACCCGGATGATTGTGAGGCATCGGTCATTTACGGGCCACCGTTCATTCGGTGGGTTTTCTAGGGGAAGAGGAGGGAAGCTGCACACTCTCCCCCTCCGCATCCCTGATGTTAATCTGAGTGGCCTCTTTATATCCTTGCTTAAGTGCCTTGGTTAAGTCATTAATAATCATGAAGAGTTTATAAACTCTGGATTTAATCTTCATTAATATCGAAAACTCAAAGAGTAATGTGCTTTGAATAGAAATAGACTGTTTCTCTAATTGATCCTCAAAGCTACCTTTCTCACCTTCGGTTTCTGCGGTCGCCTTCACTCCAAGAAGGGAGTGCCGTGGCATGATTTGGATCAGGGACCGTGCCTCGGTAACTGTTTTGTGACTTGGGGCCCCTGCTGAGTTTTATGGGTTGGCCAGAGCTGATCACACCATTTCCACTCCAGGAATGCGCCCCAGTTAGGCAGGCTTTGGGAGCAGAGGAGGTGGAGTCGTATGGTGGCAAGGGTGGAGGAGATGCGTTTTCCTGTGAATTTCTTTAGGGAGTGAAGTGGTTCGGTTTGAAATAAATGCAGATGGTGGCAGGCCGCTCCCTTTCCAAACAAGGCAAGTTAAGGTCATTCCGCTGTCTCGGGAGCTGAGGCTAGCCTGCGCAGGTGAGAGGCAAGCGGGACGGCCCCCTGGGGGAGCCGGGACTAGGGCAGACCAGCTGCCTGCAGTGGTTCCCCTGGAGGGAATGGGTTCAGGAAAAGACGTCCCAGGTGGAGGACCCTCTGTGAACCCAGAACAGCACTAGGTGATCCCTCAAGATTCCTCGTCCTTCCTTCTGAGAATCTGGTGAGAGAAGCCTTCCCACCTTTATCTTTTCAGGTGGAAAAACTGAGAAAACCCAGGATTGCCCTGCTCTAAGTAGCAGAACGTGGCAGAATTGGAGCCCTGGGTCTTCAAGGATAATCCCGAGCGTGCCCCTCTCATATGTGCTCTCAGTTCAGTTAAACTGGACTTGCAAGGAATTTTCTGTCCACCTCAGTCAGGTTTGTAGTGGCTCCATCATGATGCCAGCACCCAGATGGTCAAGAACTTTAGCTGGATCACTGTTTCCTAGAGTGTGGTCCATGGACCACAGGCCTCAGCATCCCTGCTGAAAATGCTGATCTCTGGGCCCAGCCTCAGACCAAACAGATCTGCAGATCTGAGGGTGGGGCCCAGGTAGGAGCTCTCTGGGAATTTCTCTGGTGCCCCAAATTTGAGAGCTATGGCATGTAACCTCTCCATAGAGCTCCAGTATAAAAATGTCTTAGCGATGGGAATGGCTAAACCAGTATGTCCGCAGGCAGCTCGTTTGTGAATTCTGCCTCAAGAGCGTCTGGTTTTATCTCCTCATTTTATACAAAAGGAGACTGTGGTTGAGAGGGTTTAAGTGATGGTTAAAATTCTCATGGCTTGTCTGTGGTAAAGCTGAGACTAGAACCAGTCCCCCTTCCTCCACACTGTAGCTCGCTGCTTCCAGCCTTTTAAAAATCAGCTCATCAAGGAAACTTGGATCCATTTCAACCCTGTCAGTGACCCTACACTCGACATAAAAGATGAGTCCTGTGAGAACTACCATTCTGATTCACACTCATTTGAATGCTGGAAAAAACGGTTCATTTCTTCAGAGTTCTCTGTAGGAGGTGGAAAGATTCAATAAGCCAGCTAAAAAGGTTTCCATCACACACACACACACACACTCTCTCTCTCTCTCTCTCTCTCTCTGTCTCTCTCTCTCTCTCTCTCTCTCCCCCCCTCCCTCTCCCTCTCTCTCCCCCTCTCCCTCTCTCTCCCCATCTCTCTCACTCACTCACTCTCTCTCCCCCTCTCCCCCCTCTCCCTCTCTCACCCACCCATACAGCCCAGACCAGTCACAACATGAGGGGTGGGGACTGGCAAGCATTGAGGCAAGATTTTCACGGATTTCTCAGTATTTGGAGGTGATTTCTTAAACTGTCCGTTAAAACAGTTCCATAAAGATTAAGCTGGAATTTCACTATGGCCTCAGAGAGAGGAGAATTTGCATTTCTGGGGTTCCTGTGCATATTTTAACATGAGACATTTTCACTTTATGTCCTAAGGAGGCTCTCCCATGATGGCTGACGTTTTTAGTTTGCAGGGCTGAACACACTGGTTGCCTTACAACACTCGAGAAGCAAAAGGTGGAAGAGATTGCTTTGGAAAACTGTTCAATGAAGTTAAGAAACACGTCTCTGAGGACAGTTTACTTGTTTGTTATTTATGGGTTCTCTTGGGTGGGGGTCCACGGGGAAGAGGCCAAATCCTGCCTGTTGGCATTTTCACTTTGGCTTCCAAATAAAGAGGTTTCTCATAGACAGCTTGGACCCCGCCCACAGCCCTCAGTCATCAATGCGGCTGCTTTGTTTTGTTACCTAATTGTTTCATTTGTAGAAGTTGCATCTTCCCAGTAAGGTTGGTGAACGTTTTTTGGACCAGGTGCTTTTGGCATTTTACTTCTGTCTTTCCACACCATCACAGTATAGAACCTCCTTTTGCTTAATACTTCGGGGCATGAGAAGAGATACATCTTTGTTCTTTCGACATATTATTATTGAGTGCCTTCTGTGCTCAATATCATAGTGATTCTCCATCCAGATGACCCAGCACAGACATATATAGTAGGTAATTTATAGTCAAATATTTATTGCTTTATGTAAGGCAGAGTGAGGAGTGGTTAATTCAGAGCATGCACCTTGGGTGAAGCAGGCTGGAGTTTGAACCCCAGCAATGATTCTTGTATTGTCTTGGGAAATTTGCTTCACACCATTCTGCCTTAGTTTACTCTTCTGTAAATTAATAGTAACTCTCAGTGATGGTGTGAAGATTAACCAGCAGACTGCCCGAGCAGGCAGGCACTCGGTAAGTGACAAGTGCAGTGGCTTATTATTATTATTAGCAAGGACCATAACAGTAGGAGTCATCTCATTCTTGAAGATGTGGTTGTGCTGAATTATCTAAGTGTTCATCTTCTGTGATTTTGACCTTTGGAAGGAACAGCTAGGTATAATTTCTGGGTTTGACCCCCCCCCCCCCAAGTTTGGTTTATTCAGCTCAGATCCGTATTTTATGATGTTTCCATTTTAATCATCTTACCCCAAGTTAACCAAGTAGCAATTTTAAGCATGGAAGTCTGAAGATACCTCCTTTTCTGAAAGGATTTTGTTGTTGATGTTGTTAATTTAAAGACTACTGCTGAAGTTTTTAGCTTGAGGAAAGGGCAGCATTTCCTTGGCTGTTGGCCCAAAAAAGGCGTAGCAACAGGAGCTGGTGCCCGAACAGAAAAGTGGAGTTTGCGAGTGAAGAGTTGATCATCTCGACAGCCCCCTCCTCCCTCCGATGTTCAGGTGCATTCTGGGAAGGTTAACTGAATTCAAAACACTCACCTTGGCAGGGTCACCTTTAAGTGCCAGGCGCAAAGCTCTAATGAGCTTCCTTTCTCATAATTCTTCTTTTCATGATTTTCTCAGCTGGATTCTTCAAAGGATTATTTGTGAAGACCTTTATGGTGTGTTATGATTTAATCAGATGTAGCTTGAATTTCCCAAGATGTGTTAATTATCTTCGCCACACAAGTGCAACAGAGGAGGCAAAATGTTTTTCATTTGGGCAGGTTGAGGGTTTGTTTAAAATGTACTGAGGGCCATTAGGATCAAATCAAAATATAGTGCATGGTAATTATGCATGAAATAAAAGATTACCCACTGTTTAAGTAGCTAGTTTCCTGATAATATTGCAGTAAAGTCTTGAGAGAAAATTGGTTTCCCGATCACAGTAGAACACCTTATTTAAGGGACAAAGTGAACTGTCTTAGATTGAACAATGAAAAAGAGATGGGGAAAAGAAAAAATAGATTTTATCATCAAAATTAACAGTGGATATTATCCTCAGTCTTAATGAAAAATTGTTTTAATCTTTCCCTTGATCAAAATGGAGACTGATTTGTTTGCATTTAGATAGCAAATGGAGTTGGTATATTTCAAATTTGATTAGAAACAGGAAAGAATATATGTCTCATGTAAGAAAGGAGGGGCATATATTAGCGTTGGTGTTTAAGAGTAGTTGAAGGCCTGGCTTCAGAAAGCAGACAGATCCCGAAGTTGGAATCCAGTCCCCACGCTTACTAGCTGCATAACTTTCTCCAACGTTACTTAACGTCTCTGACCCTCTATTTCTTTATCGGCAAAATGGGGTTGTTAATAGAACACACCTTGTTGTAAAGATTAAATGAGATAATGTATATAAAGCACTTAGCCAGATATATGTACTGTATAGTGGTGATAAATTAATATTAGCTGTTGTTATTAACATGTCAACTGAGGCTGTGGCTGATTAAAAATAGTCTGAATAGCAAGGGGAAAAGTTTGAAACGTCAGAATTCTGAACGTAGGTCATGTATGTCAGGTGGAAATCTGTGTCGGAGCTGGATGCTGCTTTGTGAAACTGATGGTGAGGGTGATAGGACGTTCACAGACGTGCTGAAATGGAGAATTTTCAGTAGCACGCATTGGATCGTTACTTTTTACCTTTCGAAAATTAAATAATGAAATAGACCTGTTCGTGATGATCTGGTGATTCCTGCAAAGCAAAGCAGATGATTTCTGCAAAGGTTTTCCTGCCACAGACACAGGTGAGGAAGACGTAATCTTGGTTATCCCTCCAATAGGAAATTTGGACATTGCCATTTTGTTCCTGGTGGGAGAAGTTTCTAGTTACTCCATGTATCTAAACTAGCTGTGTGAATAGTTAACGTAAGCTTGGGGTTAAAAATTAACTAGTTACAGAAAGTCCTCTTTTTTAATTCTAAAAAAAAAAAAGGACTTGGGGTATTAGAGAAAAAATTCGAGAGATTCACTGAGTAATATTTATCGAGCCAGTTACGTAGCTGGCACCGTGTTGGCGCTTTCAGATTCTATCTGATTTAATCAAGAGTAGCTGGAGGGGAAGAGGAAGAAAAGGATTCTTATTCCATATGTGTTAGAAAACTATCCTTTAAGTTCCAAGGGTTGAATATAGGCTTCTGAGTTGCCTGAGTATCAGTCTGCATGTCCTTGAAGCTATTTAACCAGAGGCTTCTGACCCCACAATGCCAGCATCAATTTTGGTGGTCTTTGGACCTAATTTCCCCTTGTTTTTCATGTGCCCGTTGAAGAGCCAAATGGAGATACTTGGTGCTCTTCTGCCCAGGGAGTCCTTGAGTTGGCACACAGTTTGGTTCCAGGTTGTTAACGGAACAGTAGCAATCAGCCTGGGTGATCGCGAATAGTTCGATGCTGCTGACCGATGCCTAGGACACCCTCCGCAATGGAGTCGTTCTGTACTCAAGACTGAAGAAAAACAGCTCATCATTTAGGCCGTGTTTGATCTTTACCCTCACGTTCCAGAGGATACATATACCTTCCCGTGGACCAGTTGACTCTCACACACCTTATGTCTCTGACATGAAGGAGACTTAAGAGTTAATTATGGTGAAATCATTTATTTCTGACTCCTCCTTTTGCTCCATTCGTTTATCCAGCAGTTAGTTACTGAATGCCCACTGTGTGCCAGGAGACATTCTTCTAGGCATCTGGAATGCACCAGCGAGTAAAACAAAGATTTCTGTGTGGGTGAAATTCCCACCCTTCTTGAACAGAGGTGGCTGGGACTCTTTACGGTGTTCTTGGCCTCCTGTTACTGTGTCTGGGAAGAAGAATTAAATCAGAAGGCAAAGTACTCTACAAATCCTATTTTGATGAACTAACGTCTGTTCCCGCTCCTCCCTCGAACTGCCACACCTGCGCACCTCTCAGGGGGCAGGAGGGGAAGACAGGATAAAATTTACTGCACACGGCAGTGTTTGCTCTGATCATACCGAAGGGCTGTGAACTCAGTCTCCTGGTCTCAGTAATTGGCATTTTCTAGAATCAACTTTGACCATCTCCTTGTGGCCCTCACTGGACAATTCTTCATTTGCTTGGTCCCAGAAGTTCTCCCTTTGCCACAAATGTACAATTATGGTAGTTATTTTCTTCTTTCTTTTTCACGTGCAGTACTGCAGAAGCCAGTGTGACAGCTGACCTCGGGATCCTTATAAAAACCGAGCAGCCAAGAATTATAAGCACCTCATTGGAATTCTACTAATTCTGGATTTCAGATCAACTGGGAGGGTTGTCTAGACGGAAGCTTATCTTTGCTTTACATTGCTATCTTCAAAGATAATGTAAATTAAAAGGATAGAGGGGAAATATTTAAAGTATATAAGTAAACAAGTGATAAAAAGCTCTGTAATTCCCCAAAGCAGGTTCTTTGAGAATGCACAATGGTTTGTACTTAAAATTAATATTCCGTGTTTAATAGCTTTCACCAGCTTTAATCAGCATAGCCATTTTATCAAAATTATTGAGACTTTCATCAAATGAACCTGACTCCCCAGGGGTAGGGAGGGGAGGTGGGTTGCATATAATAAAACTAATTTATATTTGCGGATAAACAGCCACACACCTCATACTCTTGGGACTAAGGTAGCTAGCAGTGGCTTAATTTGGTGTGCCACATTTACAGAAGCTACACACGCAGTTTCTGCTTTTCATAGCATAGATTCCTAGAAAGAAGAGTATTCCACATGGATAATGGCTTCCCACAGCCACTGTGTGGCCTGCTGTACCTTCTGCCAGAAGGTGGTGGTTCCTCCAATTCAGGAAGCTGGCCCTCTGATTTTCTGGTAACTGAACGAGGGAGAAAGCAGTGACCAAAACTGACAAATGGGCCTATATAAATGGACAGAATTTGAGGCAACGGAAAGAAGAGATGATTCCCTTGCTGGTTTTTTCCCTTCTGCACTGATCATTCCTGATTAATATCTGAGACCTCACTAGGACAGATTTTGCATCACTAACTCATGGATGGTCCAGAGTAGGAAATGCATAGTTCACCCAGAGAGTTGGGAGATCACTAAGACCCTTTTCAGCTGTGGGATCTGCAGTTCTGTGCACAACCACCACAAAGGGAAGAGTTGTGTAGACACCATGTTTCAAGGCAGTGGCAGCTCAGCCTGCCACGTAAGGGCACTAGTCCAGGCGCATCTTGTTGTAACGGTCCTGCAGTTTCTCTTGGTTACCCTCCTGACAAAGATCTATCTGTCCAACGGTACAAGACCAGAGCTTATTTTCTGCAGCGACACTTGTTCTCAGCAGAAGCTAGCCAAAGATTCTCACTTTATATGTGATTTCTTGAAATAAGTGAATGTGGGTTGCATGTTTGCAAGTAGCATGCAATCTGAAGAACTCACTTTAAAGGCTTTTAGGAATTCACAGGTGTAGACTCATAAAATGTCAACTCATCTCACAATGAATCTTTTGGTACATCCAGATTTCTATATGCTGGGTTTGCTTAAAATTCAGTATAAATCTTAATTGCAAAGCATATTCAAGTCAGTGATTAATGTCAAAGATAACTATTTATCCTCAGGCCTGAATGCTAGGATTTTTTCTTCCTCCCTCAATTCCATATGCTCCTTCCTTGACATCTGCTGCAAAATCAAGAAATGCTCCGGGACAAGTAAATTCCCTGAAATTTGGTCAAAGTTAGAGTCTCCTGAATACCAGAGAGAATGGCATTGAGACTATGTCCCCACTTAAAAGAAAAAAAGTTTGTGAACATCAGGCAGAGTCTTACAACCCTTCTGGTTTTCTAGCTGCTAGAATCACCAGAGTTGGGGCGGAGCACAGACCATCACAGCAGCTTTCCCCCCTGTGGAGTTCTTCCTCGTTATGAAAAACAAAGGATTCCTGGTAGTTCGTCAGCGCACTAACACTCACGTAATTTGCCCCAGGCCTCTCATAATAGCAGTATCCAAAATTAAATGTCTGATTTCATTGCTTAAACCTCCTCTGCCGGCCGGGCATCCCGGACGCTCCTTATCACTTCTCCAAGGTGGCCGCCTCGGGCGGGCGGTTCAGCCAGAACCAAACTGTAATTAAACCGTCCTGGTTTTACACACCTGTGCTCACGTTCGTCTCCGTTTATCATGCACAGTGAAAGTTCCTCACTGCACAGATCCAGGTACTCATAGTCATGCACAAAAGAGGCAGAACTGTTCTCTAAGATTCATTCTTTTATGTGATTCCCTTTGCTGCCTCATCTCAGTTGACTGCCTCTGAGATGAGGTGATGGGGGTCGTGAATAATTCCTTGTTTGGTTTAGGTGAAGAAACATTGGAAGAGTCCATTAAGTTTGAAGATTTTGTAAGCTCTTGAAGAAAGTAAAGACCAAATGCTGGAGGGGGGGGCACATTGTATTTAGATTACTTGTACAAAATAGCCTTAAGTTTTACCATGAAAGCTGAAAGTTATATTCATTTTCCAGATTAATCCATAACTTACATTTTATATTGTATTGGATATTTATCCTGTGTACTCACTGTGCTAAATCTAATGTTCTATCAAATGGACAGGTCATGCCAATACCCCATGAGTTCACATGGGAGGTTTGAGATGTTGAGTAACTTACCCATGGTTACAGAGAAAGTAAGTAGCAAAATCGGGCTTCCAGGGCAGAGGTGGGGAGTGAACTCAGACATTCAGCCTTCTTTGGTGTGGGCTCCCAACTCTGACACCAGACCCCAGTGCCTGATTCGGCATGACCTGGACAACTGTGTTATGAAGAAACGTTATGATGCATTTATTATGATCCTGGGCTCTGGAATCAGACAAATGGGGGTTCAGTCTCATTCCTTCCCTAACTCTCTATGACGGCCAGCGTTCTCACCTGTGAAACGGAGATAATGAATCGTTACTGTGAGGGTGGTTGGGATGTGAAGGAAGATGATGGAAAGTGTTTATCCAGCATCTGCATCAAGCAAATGAGGAGGATGACGGTGGTGAAGCCAGAAGGATGGCGTAGGTAACAGCTTCAGTTACCTTTCCTTCCCTAAGTGGTGCCCTCCTCCCTGCGTAGTCGCCTCCCCGCCCCCCGCCATGGCGACAGCTTGAGGGCTCAGTCCTCCTGGTGAGGAGTACTAGCTAGCAAAGGCACAGAGGATGAAACATCTTTATTTTGGGGGAGCCTAAGGCAGAGCGGAGTGATGGATGCTCCACATGCAAGGCAGTGATGGGCAGGGGCAAGGCCAGGGAAGGAGGCAGGAGCCTGGGCAGGGCGGGCTTGTGTACCTGGCATGAGAGTTCCACGTCCCCAACAGGAAAACGGCCTGCTCCTGGAGGGCTTTCCCCGGTGACAGCAGTGTTCCTGGGCCCTAGCCAGTCTTAAGCCCTTCCCATTCCCTCGCTCCGGGCACAGCCTGCTTCCCAGGTGCAAAGAGGTGCCAGTTGGAGGAGGTGCCACACGTGTGGCCAGCTGAGCGTTCATCTGGGCGCTTTGGCGGACAGGCCGCAGCTGACTGCAGTGAGAGCTGGACCACGTGATAAAAGGCAGTAATGGGGGATCAGAGAATTCAGGTAAACTCATCCCGTTGCTGGCTCTCAGCGGCTTCAGACGAGAGGCTTCCACTTGGACTAAAATGAGCATGTTTAATAGAGAAGCCAGGATAGTAAGTGCAAGGCCTGTGGAGGGAAATGAACGGTGTATTTAGGAAAAAAAGTAGATCTTTGAATCTATTTTTAACTGAATGATTTAAACCCCAGTAAGTTACTTATTTTTGACTGGGCAAATTGAAAAAAGGATTCACTTCTACTTGTAGGGGCTAAAACTGGAGCCTTTGGGCACATAGTTAATGCTCAGTAAGTATTTGCTCACAGTGGACTCAAAGATTATTGTGTTGCTCCAATATGAAATTTCTAGAGTTTAGCTTATTATTATTGTCTTTGGAAAGCTAGTAAGCAATCTAATAATTACATTAGAATTAGCAATTTAAATAAGAAAGAAATAGGGGTTTTTAGTCTAGATTTGATTCAGAGACTATTTTGATGACCAGGTTGTGTTTTGGTTTCTGTGTGGGTTGAGTGTCAATGTGTCTCCATTATCTAACTGTTGGGGAGGGTGGGCGGTGATCTGTGTTTAATTCAAGTGTGAGACACAGGACACAAGTCTGCTTTCTTTTGGAAGTCAGGTTGTCTCTGGGAGTCGGGGTCATGTCTGGGACTGTGGCGACGTATCTCTGGCTTTCCTTTTCCGAACCCGAGCCACACACTTCAGCACTGCTTCTCACTTTTCTCCACCCGTGTTCTGTGTACTTTCAAGTCTGGATGTTTTCCTATGAGGCTGGACTATTGCTCACAAAGAACTTGTCACCTGAGAAAAGGCTTGAGGGATTCCCCCTCTGCTTTAACATGGTCCGCATTTCAGTAAGTTTCAGAACCTTTGAAAGTAAAATGCACCTATTAAGACTTGTTACCGGGAACTGTGGAGGTGGCTGGTTTTGTTGAAGGAGTTAGAAACTGCTCCCTTCCCTCCCTCTCCAGAATAACCGCTGAGTTCCACATTCACTCGTCCTCTTACTTTTAGAATGAGCTGGCTGTAATAGTTGGTTAAGATAAGATCTAAAGGCGTTATTCTAAGAAAGCCCATTTCAACAGAAACATAGTTAAGTATCTTGAACTACACAGATATGCCTTTGACGCCGAGCTGAATTGAGCATTTTCATTTTCTGTAAGACTGGGCAAAGAGAAAAGGAAAAGAATGAACTTTTTTCACTCCCCCACTCCATTAAAAATTTAAAAACAAGTGCAGATATTCTCACATTCCTGGAAATTCTGTACTGTGCCGTTTAAATGTCTCCGAGTGTGTAAGTGAGACAGGGCTTTGCTGTCTCAAAGACTTTCCCGGCGAGACCTCGAGGAGTCTGCGTTTCTCTAACATCCCCCCAACCCCCACCACCAAACACACACCATACACACACCTGTCTTGGTTAAATCCACGGTCCTTTTAAGATAAGTTTAGGACCCTGCAGGCACAATTTTACAGTAAGACACAGCCCTGATTAAAACATTGTGTGGTACCTATTAAGACCTGGGTCCCTTTACCCTTTCAATAAAAGTCTGGATTTTTTTGTTCCACAACTTTGGTAAGAGTCCATACCAGAGTCAGGGTGTGCACCGGATGCCTGATCTAGGGGAGGAGACTCAAGCCAGGTGAGTGGGAGTGACTTCTGCAGGGCAGGGCCAGGCTTGTGCCAAGGTACCTCATTTCCTATTCCAAGGTCTGGCCACCATTTAACCCCCCACCCCCAGAAAGACCTGCCAATGAGGAAGAGCAGCCTTTCTGTCCTGGGCTGGGGTGGCACGAACTCCTTGGCGCTGAAGGAACCATCAGCTGGAGTCTCTTTTGATAGTTTAATTTAGTGGCACTGTTTTGCTGGTTGACGTTTTTAACTTTGTCAGAAGTAACGGATTTAACCAGTTCTTCTGCTTTCATCTTGGCATCTTAGCAGTCTTCGAAAAACATCAACAGTAATGAGGTGACGTGGAATATTCTCACAACCTGCCCGCCTGGGACCCTCTGCTTTTCGGGTTTGCCACACTCGGCACTTCTCTGCACTTCTGGGGCTCTCCCCCTGGGTTTTGGGTAGAACTCTGTTACTGTTAGCGCTGCCCTGTCGCCGAGACCCAAAGCAGGAGAGAACCACTTTTCTGAAACTGTCAGATGGTTCGAGTTAAAAAGCAAGCTATGACTGTGTTACAGCCTGGGAAAAGTGAAACAGCGTGTTTCAAACTTGCCACAAGGTAGAAATTGTCTTGGCTGTACAGTTGAATTTGGTGAACAATTTCCGATTCTCAGCTAATGGCACCCTCCCCGGGGAAGCAGCTGTCAGAAGCCCACTGTCCAGACTATTTCTGCCCCTAGGCCCCCTCTTTCTCACCTCTGTCCCCCATGGGGAATATATATACATCTGTCCATAAGTAAGGAAACCTCCCTTAGAATGCCGCTGCCTCCTACTTTAGAATCTTAAGGTGAGAAAGCAGAGGTAGCCCTTTTCTTTGTTTTAAAATGCTTTCTTGGAATCCTTTGTGTCTGCTCACGGGACGGCAGTTGGGGGTCTTTTAACAGTAGTAAGGAACTACTATTTTTATTTTCCATTTTGGTATTTTAAAAAATCTATGCTTGTCATTTTGGGACCTTTTTCTGTAGCGTCATTATTTATTAATAACCGCACTTTAAAGATGCCAAGGGGATTGAATTACCTGTAAACAGCAGATATCCTAGCATCATTCTGATGTACTTTTGTGGTTATTTTAGAATTTCAGCTTCTTTGAGTGTTGCTGATCAGACTAAGAGAACTGGTCATGTCCAGGGCACCCTCGGGGTGGACTGTGGTTCTCAGGGAGGCTGGGGTGGCGGTGATAGACTGTTGGTAGCACATTTGTTTTCAGCAGTTCCCAGATGCAGGGAGTTTGCAGGGTGGTAATGGAGTTTTGGATTATAACCCCTCTGAGCACTGGTGGGGCTTAAAGTACTGCTCCAGATTCAGGCCTGGGTTTGCCCCTTTGGTCTGTTCATTGTCTGTGTCATTTAGCCAGGACATATATTCAGCTACCTAACAAGCATACAGCGGTGGGAGGGCTTCAGACTTGGCGCATGCGTAGGGTTCCTGGTACTTTACACCCTTCCTTGTTGCCGTCTCAGCACACTTGTTCTGGTCACAGGTTGATTCTTACCACGTCAGGGCAAGGCAACTTCTAGAAGTTTCTTCCTTGGGTCTCCTCTAAGGAGCAAGGAGACTTTTTCAGGAACCCCATACTGGACCCCCTCGCATCTTCCCTCACCAGAGAACAGACGAGCAGCACCAGGACTGGCTAACCCAGCCGGGAGTGTACTCTAAGGGGGGTCAGAGCAGAGCCGGGTTAGTCTCCGCCGAAGCAAATGGCTCCAGGAAAAGAGAAGACATACAGTGGGGATTCTTCTAGAAAGGACGAGCGAGGCCAGAAATGCATGTTGGGGTGACAACAAAGATGCTGACTCAGCCTGAGTTTCCTCAGTTGGAAGATGAGGACAGCAGCACTTCATGAGATGATTGCGGGAGCCGAGTGAGTTAGTACTATACAGCACCTCAGAGGTCCGGTTACATAACAACTATTCAATAAGTGGTAGCTATTGTCACAGTATTGAAAGCATTACAGTTTATCAGCATTGTAATACATGTTAAGTTTAAAAAATGATCATAAAACAGTGGAGTTGATGATCATTATGTGCCTAGGTAACCAACTACAATCTGAACTGGATGCAAAGCTACCCTTTGGTCTAGATCGTTTGGGGCTGGTCACTTGTCACATTGAGCCATGAGCATTTGGGGCTTTCAGGATGGCACTGTCACCAGAAGTATGGGCCACGAGATAGGTTTCAGCTAGGAGGAGCTAGACAGAGCAGCTAGCCAAGAAAGAAGGCAGGGCGCTGATTAGGTTGTAAGCTTTATTGGGGTTCAGAGCACCAGAAAATGCCTTTGACAGAATCATAGGAGCAAAATGACCACTTCCCCCCATACTCTGGGGACCCAGGCACAGTTTTGCTAGCTAGATGGTTTTATGAGGAAAGATTAAAGCGGTGAAACATGGATTGGTATAACTTGGCTAAGTGACAGCCGTGGGGCCAGCTGGGTTAGAACTCAAAATAAGATCATAGTCTCCAAATCCTGGGAAGTCCTGGGAAACAAGAGAGAAGTGTTATTTGGGGCACAGTGGGGGGAGGGGTGACAAGATGAAAGGCAAACTAATTAAAACACACTCATCCTTGCCAGAATTAAAAGCTGTTACCTCCTTGGTTTTCTAGCTATATTATTCAGTCATTTGCTAAATGTGGCTTCTGATACGTCAGCCGATGGATAACCTTTATATTGCTGTAAAATGGGTGAGCCTCTTTGGGGCACACAAATCCATCTTCCGTTCTTCGGTGCCTTACCTCATTTCAGCCAGCTCAGAATTAAAAGCAGGGAAGAGAGTGCTGAGGCTTTATGATAAGATTATGTCTTCTCACCCACATTTTTGTTGAGAGTTGGTTTTGTTTCCTAATAAGTTGTAAATTCCTCTAAGAAATGGTGTCCACTGCATCCCCCGTCATACTGTTTAGTGGAATGACGTACGTACTCTGTACATGTTTGCCAAGAAGGTGCTGAAGGCGTGAACCAACTATATTTTAAAGGTAACATGGTGCTCATTTTGTGCTCAGATAACAATTTGGTGTTTCATGTTTTTATACCTGCACAACTAATGCACATGTTACTTTGTGCAGACAGAACGTGGTGTTGTGTATTTTTTTTTAAAAAAGGATGATTTAAGATTAACTTGTGGGGGGCATTTGTCCTAGGATGATCACCAAATATGCTCCATCAGAAGCCACTGGAAGTCCCATCTTTATGTGTTCTAATAATTACGTTAATAATTTCTGATACTGATTTAATTTACTCATATCTTAGATAAGGTCCAAACCATCTAGATCAGGGGTTAGCAGACTTTTCTCCAATCAGCCGCTTGGTAAATAAGTTTGGTTTTGTGGGCCATATGGTCTCTGTCATAACTACTGAGTTCTGCCTTAGTAGTGTGACGATAGCCACAGATAATATTTAAACGAAGGAACGTGGCTGTGTTCCAATAAAACTATACATGGACACTGAAATTTGAATTTCATATATTTTTCTTCTTTTGATTCCTACCCCCCCCCCCAATCATTTTTTAAAAATGTGAAAATCATTCTTAACTTGTAGGCTGTCCCAAAACAGGCCCTGGGTTGTAATTTGCAGATCCAAGTCATCTACTAAGTGTGATGTCAGCAGAGGAAGTGGTCTATGTAAAGAGCATAATTTTTAAAAATCAGAAGTAGGCAGGAGAATGGCTCGTGTATCACCATTTGCACAAATGTCTATTATGGCCGTAATTCCACTGGTTCTTACTATTTCTTTTTCCATGGGCAATACGTGTCCCCTGTGAAGGCAGAGTTCTGGCCCATTCTTCTCTGTACCCCAAGGGTCTAGTGCCTATGAATGAGTGAACAAAAGAATAAAAGAATCCACCTAATGTACATGTCACAGTAGGTGCTAGGTTACTGCATCACAAAGGATGAAATTTCTTTTGAGAAAAACTCAAAAACAGGAGGCCCACAGCACTGCTGTCAGTTTGCCTAGAGACACTGAACATCATAAATAGGCTTTGTAGAACATATGTTAGAGTGACTAGTGAAGGAGGGGTGTTTAAGTAGGGAAATATGCAAATCATTTTAGAAAGATGCCCGTTCCTACTGACTTGAGGTTGCCAGGGAATTTTGGTTCATCTCTTAAAAATGATCACTAATGATACTCTAAAATGCTAACCTCTTCTGCTTTCTGCCTTTATAGAGAGATTGCTTAACCCTCAGGAAAGGTTTTTGTGAAGAAATGATATCAAATAAGATTAGATTTTTTAAAACTAGGAACCATCTTTTTAGTGTGTTTGATACCATTATTTCTGATGATGATTTGATTTACCCTTAATTAAGTTCCAAAATTTGATAAAGCTCCCCCGAGATACAATTGCCCCCTTAAAAGTAAAGACATCCACATTTTTTTTTTTCACTTTTCTGTTTTGTTTCTCCATGGATACAGTGTAGAGAGCCAGCAAAATCCTCCTGTTAAACACCAAGAAGGGGCTGTCCTCAGTCTGGGTGGTTTCTACTGAAACAATCAAGGTGAATTTGTATATTTGAGCACAATTCATAGGCCATCCATTTAATATTCCCATATACTGATTCCCTCCCCCACTTTCTCTATGTTTGTCTTTTCAACCCATATCTTACTCCAGTGTCCGCATCCCTGGTTCTGTCAGGTTAAGCTGATGTAAGCTTCAAAGGGACAATTCAGACTTGACCAGGACACGGGCACCAGACAGTTTTGTTCCTATTATGGCCACATTCGTTTAGCTGTTGTGTTGTGATATTTTGACAGAGTAAAGGCTCATTGTGACAGGAGCTTAAATAAACAGGAATTGGACTCATACCCCATTTCCAGGAAAAATGGGAACAGCAGGCAGTATCTGATGTAATTAAAGTGTATTGAACCCTGAACAAAGTCCTCAGTGTAAATCCCCATTTGGCCCTTACAACCAGCTGGCTTAGAACCGGTGATATGAATTGCCTGCTGGTTGAAAGGTCTGTGGCCCCTCCAGGGTCATGTAGAGTATATGGCGAGCCTATTAGCGATTTCCTTGACAGCAATTTTAGAAGGATACTTAGATGCCAGCTAGTCTCCCCTCCCTGAGCCCCAGTTACCTTGTCTACAAAATGGACATAGTTTTGCTTCCCATGTGGGACTGATGTTGGTTGGGCTTTTAAAAAAAAAGTTATTACTATTATTTAGTTTTTTGGGGGGGTAATTAGGTTTATTTATTTATTTTTAGAGGAGGTACTGGGGATTGGACCCAGGACCCTGTGCACACTAAGCATGCGCTCTACCACTTGAGCTATACCCTCCCTCACAAAAAAAAAAAAAAAAAATTAAGTACAGTATTTAGCAGTTTCTCAGATTAGCAGATCCTCTAGAAAGTGACTCTTGCTGCTGCTGCTTCTCTTTTCCCCAGCAACCCCCCCCAAAGTCTTAATTAGTAAAAGAATTCTTTTTTATCAGATTGAAATCTTACCAGACAGCCTAGTTCATGTTTCATGTTGTTGGGGACTTTCTGGGATATTATTTCTTACTTGTAAAATAGTTGAGCTCTTATCTCAACCCATTTATTTTGTAATTTTTTTTCACAAATGACTCACTAGCAAGCCTGCGAGAATAATTTCCAGATTTTCACATTTCTCCACCTTGATACTTATGTCATTCATGTATATGTGTGTATTTATATTTTTATTTTTATTTTTTATATATATATATATATACACACACACACACATACGTTTTCCCTGTTTAATCTACTTCGATTTTTGAGTTGCTGGTTTTGACATATTTATACACATAAATATAATACACATGTAATTTATAAATCAAAAGAAACAGGCAGTGACATTGGATTTATGTTATATAAATATGTCAACTGTCTCTTCGCGTCACTGTGACTTTTCTAATGCTCTCAAATGTTTCTAAAGCTGTAAGTGTATAGTCTTATGTTAGATCCCTTGACTTCAAATGGATGTTTGTTATTCAACCTAAATATTATTCAGCCAAATTCAATTCTCTTTTATCTGGATTAATTTTCTCTTTCTTCTGAGGGTGATCTTATATACAAATTGCTGACATATTTAAGATGGTATGAGTAAGAAAATTGACTGGTACTTTGCAGAATCATCTGGTTCTAGGTGATAATGAGAGTTAGGGATCTTTATTTCCTAAAGATCCATTAGCCTACCTCTTAACCACTCAACAAAGAATATTAGCATCCTTAGACAGCATTTAAAATTCAGGCGTATCCGCCCTTCCAGTTCCAAGTTGGAATAGAGTTGTCTTCCACTGGGGAATAATTTGTCTCTATTAATTGAGAACAAATGTGCATGGGTGTTTTAATTACACAGTAAATTAGGAGAATATAAGATGCAGAATATGTGGAAGCCAAGAATTCAAAACCAGCAACTCAAAAACTGAAGTAGATTAAACAGGGAAAACGTCTCAGCATATGTGTGCAAGCAGGTCCCAAGATAAAGAAGGGGAAGAACAAGATCTAGACCAATTATTCGGGTTTTACCAAAGCTCCTTTCAAGCTGAACGATTCTGATTTATGGTTCTAAGCCATCGTTGGCTGGATGTGGCAGGTGGGAAGAAACCATATTCATCATGGGGTTACTTCAAGATGTCTGGCTTCAGCCAGTGGCCCTTTTAGGCATCCAGTGAAAAATAAGCGTTGCGGATTTCTTACGTGAATTTAAGTGTTAGAGAACTCCCAGAGCAAGTATCCAATCTCCATCCGTGGGGCTCTGAGAGTATATGCAAAGTCATGTGATTGTGAGCACCTGCGGGGAGAGTCCAGAACTTTACTTAGAGTCTCACTGGAGTCCATAATCCTAAAATGTAGGAATTGGAAGCTGCTGCTTGAATGATTTGTTGACTTCGTTCTCTTGTTATTTAAGATTAACCACAGTTGCCTTCTCATAAAGTGTTACAGTTTCTTTTTTGGGGGGCGGCGGAGGACGGGCAAGGGGCATTAGAAGGATTTTTTATATCTTTTTTTGTTTTAATTGCCCTGAGCATATGAGCGTTTATTGTAAGCTACCTTAAATCTTTTTTGGAAGCAGGTGGGATATGACAAAACATATGCCTTCCCAAGATCTTGGAGTATTGGATGATTGATTACAGGGTGAGAGAGGAGAGGATGTAGGCATTCCCTCAACCATCACAGGGGACAGAAAAATCGTCGCCAGTTGCTTGTTCTATGGATGGTGGCTGGGAAAAGTCTTCTTCAGATGAGAGGCTCAGGGAGGGAGGAATGAGACTTTGGTTGACCTCCGAAGTGAAACTAAGATAATTTCTGCCTGCCCAGCACAGCACAGTGGAGGCTAAGTACTCAGATTACTTACCCTGTTTTTAACGCTTCCAGTAGGGGTTGGGTTCTTGCTCCTGCTGGTTCACCGTGTACCCCCACGTGGACTTTGAGCTCCTGAAGAGTGAGGCCACTCGCTCCCTCTCTGCTGATCACAGCTGTTCCTTGGGCCGTGCCTCTCACGCAGCAGGCAAAGGGTGGTTCAAGTTAGCGATCAGGACAGGAACTGCCCGTGAACCTAACGCTGTCTGCTCTGTGGGGGATCCAGAGAGCACTGTGGGGTGGTTTGTGGTGAATGTGTCATCACCTTCCAGAAAATCTCAGAACATGTGCCAGCACTCAAGAGATAGACATCCCCTTCTAAATAGAGGTGACCGAGTTTAAGTCATAGTAGTGGATTGCTGACAATTATAAGATGCAGTTGCGTATTTGGCATATAAACATTTTCTCAGGAGACACTGGTGACCCTGGATAGGTATCAAGTATAACTTATGTGTTTAAACCCTGAACCGACTGCTAGATCTCTAGGCCACTGGATGCAGAACATTTTATCCCTTACGGGCAAGTGTATCTACCCCTCAGAATGGCTTATTTCCTAGTTTTTGTGCATTAAGCACATCTGTGTATACTTGTGTCTGCCTTTTCCTCTCCCTCAAATCCTAAGTGGAATTAATCACTTACTGTGGCCTCTTTAAACAAGACAGAACAGATCTCTGCTTAAAGCTTAGGTGGTTCCTTTATAACAGTCCTTGGCTCAGGTAGCCCATCTATGGCTCAAAAACACGTCCCATAAATGTCTTGAAATCGGCTTCCAAGTCATCGAGGCCGTCCTCTGTGAAGGCTCGTGAAGCAGTGTGGAAGAAGGAAGAAGGAAGAATTCTAAGGAGGGGTCAGAAGGTGATTCTTTTTTATTCCCCAATGTAAGTTTCACTTTCCCCGAAGAGGATGGTGGAAACTCCCCCAGGACAGTGCCAGGTGGCAGAAGGGCCGATGGTGAAGTCCACATGGGAGCACGAGACGTTAATCATTAAAAAGCTGTCGGCCTCCCAGCCTCCCCTGGATCGATGCCTGTTTGCCTTGACAAGCTTGGGCCCACTCCTGGCCCTCATACCAAGGCTTGGCTCTTCTTGTTGACGAAGCTTTTCGTCTGCCTCCCTTGTGATCCCTGGTTCTGGGCCGGCTCCTGTGGGTGGTTCACATCCTTGGCTGTCTCTGCAGGCCCTGGCCTGTCTCTACCTTCCTCCTGTGCGACCGGCTTCAGGCCCAGGCCCCGGAGGGTGCAGAGGGTGCTGGGATTAAGCACGACATTGGGTTTATGTTCCTCTTTCCTGTGTTCTAGTGTTCCGCGTTCCCTTCTGCTGGTCCTTGCTTGGAGCATTGAAGTCAAGTACAGAAAACATTACTTGGGCTTCGATGCCAAACGGGAAAGAAAAAGAGGTGTGTCAAAAGTGCCTCACACACAACTCCAGATTAAAATGGACTCCTGCTAAACCCCAGTCACACTTTTTAATATTCGAGTGCCGTCTCCTCAAGTGTGACATGGGAATCTTACACTCGACCAACACGTGTCAAATACTCTGTGACGCTAGACTCTTAGGGGTAAGTCCAGCACCTAAAAGAGGAGGATGGGGTCCCCCAGATCTATTAAACTTGGCCCCCTCTGTCTAAATGGCCTCTGAGGGGAAATCCTGGAGTCCAGCTTGGGAAAATCTCCAGTGTATCTAAGTGCTCAAATGAGCTCACAGAGAGAGGGCTGCTGATTTGTTTGAGGAAAGTGATGTACAGGGTTGGGAGTAGAGGGTCAATTTCTTTCTTTCTTTTTTTTTTTTTTTTAATTGAAGTACTGTCAGTTACAGTGTGTCCATTTCTGGTGTACAGCACAATGTCCCAGTCATGCATAAACATACATATATTCGTTTTCATGTTTTTTTTTCATTTGCAAATCTCAGACTAAGGGTCAGTTTCTCACTTTGCCAACTTGCTAACTACACGATCGTTGTTACTTGACTTCTCCAATCCTCAGGTTTCTCATTAGTAAAGTGGGGACAATAACATTGCTATCTTTGTTGTTGCTGTCATTAAAAAATCAGTAATAGTTGTACTTTGAATTTGGGGGAGTAGATTTAAAAATAGAAATAGCAGCAGTAATCAACATTGCCTGTTCTTGTAACGTGTATGTTCTTCCTTGGGAGGCATTCCAACCATGGTCTGAATTTTTCCAGCTCAAAAGTCATGGAGCGGTTGTCTTTAAACCTGTGGTGTGTGTCATTTCTAAGAAGAGTCTTAGATGCACCATAGTTGTAGCAGGGCAAAGCTGTCATCTCATGAATTTTCATTTCTTCACATTCATCAAATGGGAAAGAAATACCAAATCGATCGCTGTAAAGAGTAGAAAGAGAATGGTTCAAAATAACCCAGTTTCAGGACAACCTACCGCCCTGGGGGAATTCTACACTCCATACTCATTCCCTTTCTTGTAGTTAAAGGTAGAATTGGGGGAAGGTTTAACTAATAAAAACGAACGCACACCCCTGATCTCCCTTATATCCATTACATCTCCCTTATATTCCTCGTTCAGAGATGAAGGGAGTTTCTGAGAAATGCAATTGGAACTGAGCAGCCAAGAGATAAGAGAGAGTCACCTAGGGGACAGACAGCAGGGGGAGGCCAGACAGCTTGGTGAGGTTTGCAGCAGGGACCTGCCGGGGCCTCAGTATAGGTTATCCTGCAGCCAGAGCAGCAGTGACACTAGGAACACGAGGCCTGAAGTACCGGCTGACCATCCAAGGAGATGGGGAGATGGTACCCTAGCTACCCACTTCCTGGCGCATGGGAAGATATTTCACATGGCAAGTTAGAAACAAAATTCATTGTTGTACACGTAATAAATATCAGCGGTAAAAATAAAAATCACCCCTCCGGCCACCCCTCACCTGTTCCTGTGGATTGTGATCTGTGTGCCCTGTGAGCGTCCTTTCTTTTGCAGGAATATCCTTCCTAACTTCTTTTACCCAATGTTCTACTGTAGGCAGTTTTCCATTCTATTAAATATACGTCTATAACCTTTTTCTTTCCCCTGTATGTGACTGTGGAGTATTCCTTGGCCTAGATGGACTATAACTTATTGAGGAACTTATTGTTGGTCATTTGGTAGTTTGCAGTATGCTGTAATTGGTGCTGTGATTATAATAAACAGAGCCATTTTTTTTTATAGACCTCCCAATTCACTTTTGGCTATTTCTCCATAAAAGACCTCCCAATTCACTTAAAAAGAATTTTTTTTTTTTGTGGGGGTGGGGGCAGGTTGGAGGGAAGTTGGAGGTAATTTGGTTTATTTATTTAATGGAGGTACTGGGGACTGAACCCAGGACCGCATGCGTACTAAGCTGTACCCTCTCCCCTACTGGAGAGTTTCTAACCCAGTGAATTCATGTTCTAATGATTCCCCAGATGCTCCATATTTTCCCAGAATCACTTGAACGCTGCATGCCCAGGGCTAGGAGTAGACCCCAGGCCATCTGACTTTATCGAATGTAGATTTTGTTACATCAGCAGAGCTTGGTCAATTTTTGAGTGTAGACAGTTTCCTATCATTACTCATACCAGCCCCAGGATAGGCTCTGGGGATGTAAAAGGCGGGGCCGAGGCTGCCCTGTCCCATTATAGACTCACAGGGAAGAGACCCAGGAGACTGGGGGTAGATAAATATCTCAAGTGTGCAGGTGCTGCACGAGCATCCAGGGAGGATGAAGAGGACAGTGTGATTCACTGGGGTGAAGACGACTTAATAAAGGGAGTGAACCCGGAGCTGAGTGTAAAGCAGTGGGGAATTGGGGTTTAATGGGTCAGTGCATCCCCCAGGTTAAATCTGATAGTTTTGGACATTAATGGGGAGAAGGAGGCAGTGTGAGGTGGCGGCAGGATCACAGGCTGTGGAAACAGTTTGCTGCTGTTTGTGTCCTGACTGGTAGAACAGCACAGTGAGCCTCGGCTGTCCCGTTCGGGAACAGGATGATGATAAGCATTGAACGTGTGGCGTGTGGCATTGGGACTGTAGGGCGGGCACGGGGTGGGGCAGGGTCAGTGGCAGGCAGAGATGGTGGGTGTGGTAGTGGTGGCACTGACCGTGCGGGTGACACCCAGGGAGAGGCTGAGACTCAGCCGCTTTGACAGTTCTCACCTGTGTCACCAGTCGGACGGTGTGCGGCTTAGAGCTATGATTTCCACCTTGGGTTTCCATTATAAAATGAGGGGGCCCCTGAAGAAAAGGGACAGTGGGTTTGGTGTGTGAGGCTTTCCAAAGGACCCATTCTGGGATAGCGGAGGATTTGGTACGAGGGTGTGGAATGGATTAGAACAGAGCCCTTCTGTGCCAGCTCTCTTAGGAGGCCTTTGTGAGGTGTGGGCTGAAAAAAGGTTCATTTACCATCAGCTCATTCTGCGCTGTGTGTGGTAAGGGCCTCAGTTTACTGCCGCTGTAGCACCAGCTTGCACGGCGTGTTGCTGTTTTTGCAGCTGCTCCCTCCCTCCCCATTATGAATCCAACCTGTTGCCAGGTCCCATTGCCGCTACCCTAGGTCCAGCCTTCCTTCCTGGAATTTGCTCAGACCACTGGTTGTTCTGAATGATGAGCCCAGCCCAGGGTCTTTTCTCCCTCCCTTGGGTAATAGTAGCCGAGCCTCAGAATTCAAATTTTGTGAGTTAGGCACCGATTTCCCCCTCCTGCTCTAAAACTTTCCAGTGACTTTGCATCCTGCGTAATAAAAATGCAGGTACATGGCATTTGATATTTACCTGTGCACCACCTGAATCACCAGATGTCCACATCCCAGCCTGCACCACTGGACAGTCTCTCTTGCTTGGTTTCTGCTCCCCTACTTACTGTCATGGGTGGAGGCAGGGCCTGCAGTGGAGAGTCTTCTGCAGGTGATACTAATGGAGGGAGGATTCGTCACAGAAACCAGTGAAGGCGTGAAGGAAGCAGGAAAGGGCAGGCAAGAAGCTGTGCAAAGACAGACACGAGTTCCCTGCAGGCAGACTTCAGCCTGGGGAGCTCTGCGCGGGACTGGCCCCACCGAGCATCCCACCTTGAGGCTAGAAGGCGGGACTTCAGCTCCCGGGATCAATCAGTCATTGGCTGCAGGCTGCCCTCGGGTGGGGGAGGTAGCCATCCTGGCATTTCCGGTGGAGGTGACACTTGTAGCCCCCACTACCAGGGCAGTTCTCTGGAAATACTGGCAGCCAGTATTCCCAGCGCAGGGATGACTGTACTGGCCAAGTAAAGGGAATCTGGTCAGGCCACCGGAAGCTTCCAGTGTACCTGCCAGTCAGAGTCCTGCCGATCCTTCAAGACCCAGACAGATTCTACCTATGTTAAGCGTTCCCCGCCCGGGAGTCCTCATTCTGAATTAACGACATAATCTGCCATCTCTGCTTTTTCTTTATGCCTCATGATAGGCCTTTGCAAGGTCCACCTCACATCACTGTGCGTTGGCTTACTGTGGGGCTCCCTGCTAGACTAATGAGTTTCTTCTGGAAGGCACAGCGTGTTTTAATTCATCTTTAAGAGGCTACTCCCCAGACCCCAGGACTGTCGCTCTGTAGCTGTTTAGTAAAGGCCACTTGAATTGAAATGAGCTAGAACATTTTTCCAGGCTGCCTAGTGCTTTGACCCTGAGGGAACGTTTCCCCAAGCCTTCCCAGTTTGGGGGCGAGGGGTTCCCTCCCGGGAACGCTAGCCTAGCTCGCTAGTCTTTTCTCCCCAGGATGCCATCGCCATTGAGATTTTACAACCCGATGTAAGGTTTTTTTCTGGGCTAATTTTTTTTCACCTCCCCACCCCAACCCGCGCCCCCGAATGTCACCCTGCTTCATCCCCCTAGCCAGCCCAAGCAGGAAGCATACTGTCATCTGCTCCCTACATGGAGCCGGGCCCCAAGGGGGATGAAGTTGAACTGAGCATCACGTCTTGGATGACACTCTGGCTGCCCCTCAGAACCTGGCCGTTGGTAAATCCTGCCTTGTGTCATTGATGTCACGGCTTCTTGGTACAGCTGTGAGAATTGTCCAGAGGACAGCAGAGACAGCTCTGACAGACCCGAGAACCGTTTCTGGCGATTGGAAAGGGCTACTGCTTTGTAGTTCATTCTAGAACTCGATTCTGAATGTTGTGTTCATAACCCAGGAGGCAAATGGAAACATTCATCCAGTCATTCACTTACACCATGGTCTTTTCTTCCTTGTGTTCTGTTTGCTGTGTGCTGGGTAGGGGGAAATGAATGAGAGGTGGTCTCTGCATTTGAGGAAGTTGCAACCCAGGGGAGGAGATGGGACTGAGACAGGCATGTCCGTAGCTTGCAGTAATCAAAGGAACCCTCGGCTGTGCACCACAAAGAAGGAGGCATTCAGGGTGCTGGTGGAGAATTTAGTCTCAAGTTCCAGGGCCCTGAGGTCACATCCCAGCTCCCTTATTCCTTACCTGTGGGACTTTGGGCAAGTAGTTTATTTTCCTTGGCTTCACTTTTTCATCCATCAAATGGAAAGAAGAATAGTACCCACCTCCCAGGGTAGTTTGTGAGGATTAAATAAGCTGATCCATGTGAAGAGGGAGCCTGGAAGAACTGGTAAATGTTCGATATTATTGTGGATATTATTCTCGATGGGCCAGTTCCTATGGAAGGGCCCCGAGAATAGGTGGTATTTCAGTGAGGCCTTGAGATTTCACAGGCAAGAGGGGCTTCCAGTGGGGAAGAAACAGGCTGAAAAAAAGAATGAGGGGATACTTTATTTGGGAATTAACATGTGGCCTGGATGTAGGATGTACTGATGAATACTTAGTGGGTTTCTGAGGGAGCTGAAGCTGTAAAATCGGCAAGGTCCAGTGCCTTCGCTGCAGGTGGTGAGCCCTCAGTAAGTATTTCCCACATCTCTTTGATCTGTGGATCTTGAATTACCTTTTTGTGTTAACATTCATTTATGTTAAAGGATGCTGTTAGGCAATGGGTCCGAATTTATTTTATTGCAAAATAAAAAAGAATTATGAGGGTACCCCCTTGAACAAAGAGGGGGTTTTCAGAGGTCGGCGTACTGAAATCTCCACTGTCTAGGGCACCAGCCAGTGCGAGTCAGGTGGGGCCACTGAGCGCTCGAAAAGTGGCTAGTTTGGCAAAGAAACTGAATTATTAATTTCATTGAATTTTAATCAGTTTAAATTTAAGTAGCCCCAGTTGGCTGTGGGCTACCAGACTGCACGGCTCCGCAGTCTAGAAATCATTGTGGCTGTCCGCTGAGGGAGTGTGCAGACGTAAGGCCTTGGGTTTGGGTCGGCCTGGGCAAGGGAGATGTTTCCTCTGGAGGAGTCTGGTGCTGTCGGCCCACAAGGCAAGGACCACAAGACAAGCTGTTTGCTTTGATCCTGTTGTTTCAGAGTATTCAGGCAGTCTGTGACTCAGGGAAGCAGTGCTCCGGCAGAGGGCCTTGAAAATACGAGGCTGATTACTGAGCCCCGGGAAGCAATTGTCATAATCAGGCTCTGTTAATAAACCATAGACCACAAGCCAACGTGTGTTCGCCTCTCCCTGTCTTTCTCTCCCTCCCTCCCTCCCTCTCTCAATCCAGTGCTCACTCTGGCACAAAGTGCTCAAGAGTTATTTTTTGCCCCAGCCTCAGATTTTAAACAAATGGGAGGTTGCTCTGAAGCCCATTGAGTACAGGGGAAAACCTTATAGCCTTTATTGTGCGGGAACGGCTAATGAGGAACCGCTTGACAAGAGCTTGCTTTGTGTCGTGGCTCCTGGCCCCCAGCCAGTGGATTCGCTCGCTCGCTGGGACGACTGCATTCAGGCTGGCTGAGCTGAGCAACAGGGAGGGAGGGGGCAGAGTGAAGAAACCCAGACTTCATAAATCAGGACGATTCAGCAAGATTCCATTTGCATTGAGTCTGGGCCAGGGGCCTGAGTGCCACGGAGTGTCTGCGTGGAAGCCGACATTTTAATGATTTGATTCATTTAGGAAGAATATTTTTATGGGTTGCGTCATCAACTGTATCAAGGATGGAGTGAAGTTGTTACATCACGATGAACTTCCATCACCTTGGAGGTGTCCGCATCCTCTGGGTGGTGATTTCAGACGAGACCCTCAGGGTAATCGCGTGCAATCCTCTTAAAGAAAGCGCTCTTTAATGACTAAAGCTGTTAATCATATTAAACACACACAGCCACTCTGGGAAAAAGTGCCAAACAAGCATAAATTTTAAAAAAGGGTTCTTGAGTTAGCTAGATGGAGTGTTTCCGGAGGGATGTTGGGTGGAGGGAGCTGTCACGGGGGAGGGCACGGAGGAGGAGGTGGAGGAAGACGGTGGTCATGGACCCGGTTATTGGTCTCCTGTGTGGGAGGCGCCCAGTCAGTGAGTGTATCGGACCGCTTTGTGCCACACGCAAGAGACTGTCCACTTCCAGGTAGTTTAAACAATTAAAGAGAATTTACTACCTCACATGAAAAGAGGTGACAAGGCAGGCAGTTCTAGGCGGGGTGTCTGGCTGTGGTATTTGGTTTGTAAATGACCAGGCTCATGCTGTCAGGGTTCCAGGTTGACTTTTTTTGTGGTGAGCTTGGTTTTTCTCCAGATTTGGTCATTTTTGACCAAATGGAGTTTTATTTCCCCACTGGAGTTTCTTCTTGACCAGTGGCGGTTTATTAGACTAACAGGGTGCCTGGGATGTGAGGAACCCCAAGTCGATCCATTTGGCATCTATAACATGGGATTTGGAGATTCTGGATCCATACTCCTTCTGAGGCATTGGTGAAGGACAGGCTCCCACCCTCACTCAGCCAGAAGCCATTCGGGGAAATTTCAGCCGTGAAGGTAATCCCCTCCCCCCACCAACCAGCCACCTATTTGGGGTTTTTTGCAGACCTCTCAGTGGAGTTAGGTTGCTGAGTCAGACCACCATTCTACTTGAGCAAACATGGGAGCCCAGTTTTCCAAATACAGAGGTTTTGTGGGGTGATTCACTGAGTTGGAGGAGCAACCCTGCTTTCTCCTTAGCCCTTGTGTTGACTAAGGCAAGAATTTATAAAAGCAGCTTCATTGACTCCCATCTGCCTGATGTTCTTACGTAAACCAGAAACAGGGAGCTTTGAACATAGCATTGTACCGTAGAGGTTGGGTTTCATTAAATATTAAATACTTGCCCTTAGAGTTGGAACCTAGTGTTTCGACAGCCCAAGTTCTCCCTGTACCTGTGGTCTTCTGTGTTAAGAGGCTATGGCAGGGGCCTAAACAATAAAAATAAAATTAAATTAAAAAGCTGTGAGTTACAGAAATATATATATTTGGATTGGGATACTCAAGACAATAGAGTTTGGATGCCTCGAGGTTGTAAGAGTGAGAGGTGACTGAGCAGGCTTTCATGCAGGAAAAAGACCTGGGTCTGAGAGATGAAACAAGGGGTGAGTGGAAATGAGGGGCCCTCATGGTGGCAGTGACGGTGCTGGCTCCGTGCCCCTCCCACTGCTGTGTGGTTGCCCGAGAGCCACCACAGGTGGGTCATAGGCCTCCTAGCACTCACCTGCATTGACTTCTCTCCACAGTCCTAGGAAGTTTGCGGGTCTTCCTTTTAGAGATGAAGAAATTGAGGCAACTGGAGTCTAGTAAGCAGCAGAGTGGATTTTCAAGCCCAGATCTGTTTCGTAACTAAGCTCCTATCCTTTCTCCCTAACGGTGCTCTCAAAGCTGTGTTCTGCTGAGGCCTGAAGAATCTCCAGGTTAGATGCACGTCTGGGATCAATTCAGGGAGAAAGGACCACAGTGGCTTGGGGACTCCCAGCCTCTGCTTCTCATCAGATTTACATCTTGCTTGTTAACGTTGTGAAGGAAAAGTTCCCGTGCTTTAAAAATTAATAATAAAGGAAGTAGAAACTCACAGACTGCTGTCCTGTCCCTCAGTGCTTGATGCCAGTTTGTATCCTTTTATCTGTGGAGGGAGAGACCGGAGGTCGGGAATAGCCCTGGGTTTTGTGATCACCCAGCTGGCTGAGTCCCCGGGAAGTCACTGTGTCCCAGCTTTCATTCTGCAGCCAGAAGCTGAAAGGCCTGATCCCTTTGAAGAGATAGAGGAGAGCAAAGAGGGTCATCGAGATGAGAAAGGAGGGAAACGGAGTGTGACGTTCCTCGGAGGAAACTTCCCCACCGGGCACTGCCTCCAGAGCTTCTGCACTGAAGCTTAATGGAAAACCGCGTCCCCGGCCCTGTGGAAGCCCTGGGGACCTCTTCCCATGCCTGGGCCGACTTCCCCGGCTCCCCTGGCTCTCCTGGCTCTTCCATCTCTCCTTATTAGAGGCCTGGGGCTTGCTGCCTCCCTCCTCTCTTACAAAGCCAGCTCCCTCCTGCCCTGTTCCTCTGCCTCCCTGGACCCCTTCGTCCTCGCTCTTCCTGAAGGCAAGTAAAAGAGCTTTTCTTTCATTTAAGACAGTGAGCCCTCTGGGGAAACAGATGGAGGAGAACAAAACGAGCTCTCCACGACCTGCTCCTCCCGTGTGTGAGGGGGATGTAGGCTCTGATCATGGACAGGTGTGTTCCACACTGAAGGGCTTGCAGAACGTTGTGTCGAAGCGATGCATGTCAGAGAAGGCACAGGCGGTTCTGATGGGAAAGACAACCTTTGTCCAGAATCGGCGGCGGGAGGGCAAGTTTGGCTGGTGGGATGGTGGCACAGGTCCTGGGAGCTGCAGCCAGGGTTGGGTGGGTCCGTGGTGTGGGGAAGAGGGCAGCTCCAGGTGGAACTCGGCCAGGTGGTGGGGACCCCCTACTCTCCGAGCCTGTGAGCGGGAGTCTGGACTTGTTCACTGAAAACAAAACAAGAAGTGTGATGTGACACTTTCAGAATGCAGATTGTGGACAGCTGAATAAAAGCAGCAATGCTCTCTTCTTTCCATGCCCCATGCTTTTCTTCCCTCATTTGTTCATTTAACAAGTGTTTATTGATTAGTTACAACAAGCCAACCCTGGTCTAGGCACATGGGACACCAGTGCAAATAAGACCAAGAGGGACCCAGCTCTCTTGGTCTGTAGATGGAGTATAAACAAGCTAGCCGATGCTTGATTAAAATGCCCCCGAGTGACTACGGCTATGCAGAGAATTAAAGTGGTTTTATGATGCGCTAGCAAGTGACTGGACCAAGACCAGGAGGCCTCTCTGAAGGGGACTTTCAAGGTGGAAAATGAGTATAGAATGGTGCCGGTCTTGTGAAGTTTGAGGAAGAACATACCACTGAGGGAGACTAGCCAGTGTAAAGGCTCCGAGGCAGATGAGAGTCGTGTTCCAGAAACAGCAGGAAGACCAGTGTGGCTGGAGTTGATTGAGCAAGGGAAAGAGTGTTAGGAGTATTAATTTTGTATCCCTGCTGAGTGTCCTTGAGCAAGTTCCTCAACCTCTCTGGGCTTTTGTGCCCTTGCTGCCAGCTCTGGGCCTCACATACTGAATTTTGAGTGTCCTCGGATATGAATCCAAGTTCCTTTATTTTGTGTTTTCATTGTGATCATAATCTAAGAACAGTCCTGAAAGCTTTTTCTGGGTCATCATGATGCTCCAAGCCTGAGCAAAGCTGTGGATTCCATTACTGTTTATGCTGGTTTTGTGCAGTTGGATCTGGGCAGGCAGGACCACGTGTATGTTGCAGGTAGGGGTCCCCTTTTCACCCGTCAGCTTGCCAAGTTCATGCAGTCTGCTCCCAGACTCAGTAATTGGATTAGATACCATTTAATGCAGCTTTCAATGCCTCAGAACTAGCCTTATCTTCATTTGAACAAAACACCTTTTCAGATTTACCCAAGTGACTGCTTGGTAAAATCAGCATGGAGGGACTGCTCCCTGGTCTACATTTGGAGAAGCTGAAGTCTGATTATCCTGAGCATGTGAACAAAACTTTGAAGTTCTTAATCACTTTTTGTTCAACCTGCTTAATGGAAAAGGAAGTTAAAGCCCCCCAAAACAGAAAAACAACAACAAACACCCCCCCCCCCCATTAAATACAGAACCCGCCAGGAGCTCTGTTTCTCTGCTCTAAAACTCAACATGGGTCAATGGGTTTTAGCAAAACAACCCGATTTCAAATGAAAATAATTTAAAATTCCTTTGGTTTTTAAAATTTTGTGTTTGTGCCCAAGGACTCACATTTCAATAAAAGTAATTTAAGTGAATGCATTTACTTAACACGTTTTCCATGTAGACCTTTCCTTCTTCAAATGTGATCCATGTTAACTTAAGTTTGAGATCCACTGCTCCAGGTTACAAGCTAGCTACAGAGTATTTCAAGTGGTCCAAAATTCAGGACCCAGATGGGATGAATGCAAAGCTTTGGGATTCTGCCTTTAGCCACCATAGGAACCTTGAGAGATGAATATGGTTATTGGTAAAGGAAGAGGTCTGACAAAGGAATAGGATTTTGCAGTGAGAAGCCATTCTTTATTAGTATATCTGGGGACAGGCCCTTTGGAAGCATATTTTTGAAAATAGTTATCTTTAGAAAATACTTATCTCCATGCCTTTTTATTTTTGGATTCTGAAAGATCGATGATCTCGGTCAAACAGTGGTCTTAATATCTAGGTATTTGGATTTTCCTAGGTATTTGGATTTTCCCTCCCTCCATCCCACCCTTCTCTCCTTCTCTCCTCCCCCTCTTCCCTCCCTCCCTTACACACACATGCACACACCCCATATATTATAAATGTAGCTTTAAAGAGAATCAGTGTAGCTATAAAGATTTACCAGTTCCTAATATCTCAGTCTACCCAGGAAATGTACCCCTATAGCAATCTGCTTGGCTGTTGGAGAAGACTTTGTCAACTTGTCATGTTGCTTATATAAATATAGACGTATATATTTAAAACTCGATAGACATTTTGCCATCACATTCTCTTCTCCTCTCCCATGTCCTCAAGCCCTAATCCATTTTTGGAAAGAAGTTTTGGTGGTAGGTGGATCAGATGTGGGATATTCAAGAGTAAGTCTATCAGTTTTCTAAACAGAGATGTCTTCGACACCTTGATGGCGTGGATAAATGTTCTAACCCTTCTGAATATATGGTTAAAAGAATTCATTTGCATTCAGTTGCCTAAATGTGTCTTCAGAGCCTGGGGCGAAGTGGCAGTTGTCACTCGAGGTCCCCTCTCCTTTTGCTTGGTGCTTGCTCTCTTCCTCTTGATGTGTGAGCATTTCAAGAAAGATGTTGATTGGCTCACTGGTGGGAAAGACAGTGACTGACAGGCAGTCTCGCACTTCTCAATGAATGACAAGATCATCCATTTGGCCAGCTTTCCACCCTCCTGTTGAACACAGAGCTACAGCCAGAGACCCATCTTGAGAGAAGCATGTCAATATGGCTGTGTAAGCTTTGCAGTTACGAATCACTGGAAGGACCTTCATCTCTGATACACTTGCTTCAACCTCACCCCCATCACCCTGTTAGGAGCAGTTCTGGGGAATCTGGCATGGATCTAACCAGAAAAATCTATTGAGCTTGCCTCGAGTTTTTTTATTTTTCTTTCCTTTTCTTTTTCTAGTTTTGGTCTTTCTTTTTCATCATTTCATTCACTCAGCAAATACGGAGCTCCCACTCCATGTCCATTGACGGCATTACTGGCTAGTCTGTGAGTGTGAGAATCAGTGGACCATGTGTATGGTCTGTCATCGTGTCCCCTGTGTTGTCCACATTGCATAGCATGGAGTCGGTGCTGTTTGGAGTGACTGGGGGAAGTGGCTCCTCTTAGGTTTAGGTCACCTGCCTGTAGACCATCTTTTTTGAGCTTGTGTCTGGTGTCTCCGTCTTTGAGGGAGCTCTCTCTTCAGCTCAGCATCTCAGGTACTATGATACAAAACACTGCTTGGTCAGGCTTAACTCATAAACAGCACATATTGAGCACTTACTGTATACCATGCACTGCATGTGTATGAACTCATTTCCTTCTCCCAGTGACTTCCAAGGTGTAGATGTCCCAAGAGGACCCCCATTGATGAAGCCAAGGATGGAAAGGATGCAGGATGTTTCTTTAATCCACCTGGGGCTCAGTCATTTCAGTTTTTGATTTGGCCTTGGGCCTTTGGGTTATTTTAGTGGGAGCGTAACTCAAAGTCCTCAGCCTTACATGCACATTTTAGCCCATGTCACAAGTGCTTGCTCTATAAAGAAATGGTCTCACTTTTACTTTTCTCTTAAAAAACATCCTTCCTTTGTAATGCACTGGTTTAATCTTTTTGTTTTTGAAATATCGACCAATGTGTCAAGCCCTGCAGACTCTGAGCACAGGCATCTCTTGTCATGTCTGACAGATGCTCAGGCCTTGGCCTGAGATTTCACATACTTGAGGGTTACCAGGAGGGGAGACTTGTTATGAAATTCTGTTGGATGTGGGATCTGAGCCAGTTGCCAGTGAGATCTCTCCGCCCTCCTCGATTGTCATGTTCTAAATAAGTTTTCTTGCTCTTTTGATCATCCTGATTGTTTTGCCATCCTTGTTTGTTACTTTTCCAGGGAGGCATTCCTTCCTTGAAAAGAGAAAAAAAATTAAAAGTTTAAAAAAAAATCTGAAGATTTTCAAGAAAGTTTATGTAGAGAAAACTTCAGAATTTTTAGATTCTGTGTCTCCTGAGATATAATTTACTCTGTTGCCTTTTTTGGTTTGCTCATTCATGAACACATGCATACATACGTACGTGAGTTCCACCAGATATTTACTACCCGCCGACAGTGTGCCAGAGAGTCCAGCAGTTGTCATCAAGTCGAACTTCGAATAGTTGAAAGGGCAGTGGCCTTGGTTTTATCCCATCTTCCTGGAACGAACCATTCTTTGGTGAATCACCCAAATGTCTGGGTCTTCACCTTCGAAATGAGGCCATTGTCCTAGGTGTTCTCCGTCAGCTCCAAAGGTCGAGGACGCTTATGATAAGGGGTGGGCCTGCTCAGCTACGAGCAGCAACATCATTCATATCAAGCCATTCAACAAGGAGGAAGTTGCCTTCTCAACCCAAGGCTCCGCTGGACAAATAACACGCCCTCTGCTGCCTCTCGGCTTTGACTGTGGCAGTTACTATGAGAGGGAGCTGTTGATAAGCCAGAGAGACGAACGTTTGCAGGTCTTAGCCTGCAAGCAGGACCAACTACATGATTTACAGCGTCCAGCACAAAAGGAAAACGTAGGCTCCTAGTTCTAAAATTGTTAAGACTTTTGAGGCACAGCAGAGCATTAAGCCAAGCTTGCGACCTTTCTGAGAGTACCGGGGTTCTGTGTCGCAGCCTGGGCCACATACTTCTGAACCAGACCACCCTGCGAATGAATCTGGTGGAAAGACAGAAGTGTCTTTCTATTCTGTAAGCAGATTAAGTGGATATGCTACTGTTTCACAATGTATAAGTTATTTTTGTTATTATTGCTATAATTATTATTTTAAATGACACAGCTCCCTCTGCCCATCTTCTCTTATGAGAGTATAAACCCCCTGAGACAGGGATTACAGTTTACTGAATTTATGATTTCTGCCAGCCGGATAACTGGCATGAAAATCTTTGTTGAATGCAGTGAATGAAATGTTTACTTGTAAAAAGAAATTCTGATTTTTTTTTTCCCCAAGAGACCACTTCTTCCAGTGAAATGGGTTTTAAAACTCCACTTTAAAGATGTCAGAGTAACATTTAAAATGGTGTGTGTGGGAATTAAGACAGACAGCTTGGTGAACTGCTCGGACTTAGAACCGAGCCTATGCCGTGGAAAGGGGAAGGGCCCTAAAACAGTGAGAAGCATTTGTTTTGGTTTTGTTTGATACCCTTTGGATGCAACACAAATCAGTGTTTTTGTTGCTAGTTGGCACTTCTTAAAAGTTGGTAGCCGGATGAGGTAGAGCTGAGGCAATCAGCGAATGAAATTTACAGGCTTGCCGCATTCATAACTCTGCATTTATTCTGTGTGATACTGTAAATGTGTGTTATGTCTCTCGTTATTACATATCCCAAACGTGGCAGAGAATCCAAAAGAGGGCTCATTGAGGGAGTTACAAATTGCACGTATAAACCAGTGGACTTTTGAGTGTTGATAAGGCCTCCGAGGTGAGATTGATGAAATACATTATGATGTTCAGGGCTTTAGTTGCTCGTTTTCTTCTAGAATTTTTGGCAGGTCTTTAACCAAGAGATATCAGCAGTGCAGTTATTTTCGATAACCTGGACTCTCTAGGAAAATTTAGAAAGCCATCCAAGCAGAAGGTAAATAAAGATGTTTATAGGTAATGCCTTTTCTAGAAGCATTTTTGTTGGTCTCTAAACTGATGGAGTTGAACTGTCCACGCTCTTGCTTTTCGTCATTCTGTTTGACCTCCTGTATTGTCACCTCGGCTTCAGTGACCCTCCTCCTTCCCTCCTCCTACCCCAGTTTTTTAGAAGGCAGTTGTATTCATGAGCTAATGCACTTAGGTGTTTGAATTTACTTGGTAATTTTGGCAATTAATGATTTTCTATGGATTCAAGTCTTAGGCACCCCCCTTCCATCCCTGCACCTAGCTGTGACTCTGCATTAGTGATGAAGCCTGAATGACGACCTGGCATACCGTGTACAAGAAAGTAGGGGAAACTTGTCTGAAGAGCAGTCAGTTAGGTGAGCATTGATGTGGAGGCCCTATCAGGGGTTTTCCCTGGTCTGTTTTCCACAGAATTCACGTGGGTCCTGATCCCTAGGGTCACAAGCTGGAAAGCAGTGGTTTTGGATCTTTCTAAAATACTTTAAATAAAAAGGAGTTCTACCACCCAAGCGATCTAAAGAGCAAGATCAAGTGTGCCGTGACAGTTGCACTGGGACCGTGCTGAGGTTTTAGACTGTGTTCTTGGGAAGAGGCTCACAGTTGCCCCATAGAGTGAGTGTCAGCGTGCTGGAGTGCAAAGGAGACGGAACCGGGAGCAGCCTGCCTGGGGTCTAGTCCAGGCTCTTCTGTGGTCTTGACTTAGACCTGAGGCAGCTTGATAAACCCTCTGGGTCTCAGTTTCCCTAACTTTGAAATGAAGAGGCTCAAAGAGACAACATGGGACACGGCTGTTGTAGGACACTTGGGATGAAAGCGACGTCTTGTTTTTAAGCAATGACAGATAGTCTCATAGACCTAGAGTCACGTGCTTTTTGTAACTGGAAGAGGCTGTGAGGTTAGGGTTTGTCTTTTTGAGAAAAGATACTTTTCAAACTTCTGCTCCAGTTCTGAAATATGCCACCAGGCCTCTCCATGCACTGATAAGTTGTGGTTGGTTATTTTGGTTTGTTTTTGGGTTTTTTGTTGTTGTTATTGTTCATTGATCTATTCATTCTTTCAACACTTAGGTGCCAAGCGCTTTATTAAATGCTGTGAAAAGAATGACGGAGAGACAAACGTAGCTCCTGCCCTCATAGCTCTTACAGCCCTCTCCTGTCATGTGAGGAGGGCCACAGAATACAGCTTAGGGGGTGGGGCGTGGGGTGACATTGTATTTAGAAAATGTTTCTAAAGCATTTCCATTTCTAGCCTCAAGATATCCACTACAGCATTGGGATGGCATTGCCATAGTCCCTTCTTACCTAAAAGATTGCAAATCTATCTTTTGGGATATTTTCCTCCATGGAAACATGTCTCTACATTCATAATGAAAATCATTTTTGTCAAAAAGTAACAGAACCCCTGCTTTTGAGTTTTTCTTGAAGTGGGTTGCAGACTTGTAGGCATCCTTTAATGAGCCCATCACGTGTCAAAAATTGGATACATTTCAAGAGCCATTATATGCACTATTAATGACGCCTATCTGTGATCCCCTTTGAACCAGCAGACACCAGTATGCAGAATAAAGGGATGTTGATTTTGCCTGATCTTTCTCAGGCTTGGGTTAGGTTTTGTGTCCTCCTGACCCACAGCGGACCAGATTTTCCCTTCTCCCCATGCCCCTCTTCCCTCTCTGCCTGTTGTGCAGATGACAGTGCTTCTCTGGATTTCCTCCTTACTCTACGTGCCTTGGCCCGTAGTGATAATTACCTCTCTCTGAAACACCTGATGTAACCATGGAGGCCAGTGTGAGGTCAGTAGTACCCACATGGCACCGTAATTACTGGCAGCTGCTGATTGTCTTTGTGCTCAGAAGATTTGGAAAGATGTTGCATAAAGACGTAAACAGATAATTTCCTTTTAGCTTCAGTTAACAATAAGACCTAAAGGGGTTCCACTCGTTTAGCATTTTTTCCATTGGTTTTTTATAGCAGCCAAAGATACCGCCCACTGCCACCCCCATGCCTAGGGTACTACTCTAGGGGGTAGCTGATGACATACAAGTAAAGCAAATGTCTTAATTGTATGTGAACCATATAGATCAGATCAGCCAGTTCCTTGTGTGTGTTCTAATAGCTCTAGCCCAGTGCCATGCACAGAGAGGGTGTTCAGTAAGTATGTCACCAATACAGTAGAAATAGAGAAGAGAATTGTTCTTGCATCAGGCTGTATGAATTACCTAGGTATTTCTTAAAATGCAGGTTGTGATTCAGTAGAGTTAAGGCAGAATCTAACGTCCTGTGTTTCTAACAGCTCTCGTGCGACACCAGCTCCTTTGATCCCAGAGCCTCCTGAGTGCAAGTCAGGCAGGGCTGGGACTGTTTAGCTAGCTGCTCTAAGGCCCCATCTGGGAGTCCTTTCCAGTACATCAGTGATGGTGAGTGCATATCCCTGCGTTTTCCTTCTTCCTCTTATGTGGCCCCTACCACTGATTGACTGATAAGTTCATTCCCTGCGAGTCCCCGAGATGCAGCATCAGAATCACCCTCGGCAGGGTGCTCTGGGCCCCAGTTACTAACTGAGTAGACTTTTATTCCCACTCATACTTGGGGGAGGGTGGAGAGAAGAGGGACATCCTTACACTCCCTGTTGCTTCTCTAAGTCAATTAAACTTACCAATGATCCAAAGCCCCAACTAGCTTTAGCATTGAAAAATGTTACCTCTTTATCCTGTGATAAGTTTAGTGAAGATTCTTTGCAGCAAACTGTAGAAACTGAGTCTAGGTGAGCTCACCAGAAGAAGAAATTACTGAGGAGTATTGGACAGTTCACAACGTTAACAAGGTGGCTAGGACTAGGCCGGGGATACTGGCTGGAAGCTTCACTGGGACCTTCTCAGAAGCAGCCCAGATACACTGGGTGCTGGGCAGTGCCACCACTGGATCCTGAATGCTGCCTCTGATTGGCAGAGAATTCCTCCATTGTAGAAAAGGGGACCAGTTATTGGGCAGCCAAAGAGGTAGATGTCCACCGTAACTTTCACGCTCATAGAAAGCTACTTAGCAAAAGTTCCTAAATGAAACTAGAACTCGACTACCAACCAACTCTAGCAACCCAGCCACGTGCCCCTCTGCGCTTTTAATTGCTGTTAATTGCTGTTAGGAATCAACTGACCTCTTCAAATGGATGGCGGCATCTCCTTTCTTTAGGAAGGGAGAACTTGGGAATTGCAGGAAGGAGCGTAGGGGGCGGAGGTGCTGAGGGCTGTGTGGCTCAGGTAGCCTGCGGCGGTTTCCAGAAGACCTGTCTCCTTCCAGGAGTTGTTGCCTTTGAACCCAAATGGCTTATCTCCTCCTGCAGCAAATCCAATTGACAACTGAATGTTTGCAGTTCTACCAGGGATTTCAGTGAAACTTTTGAAGCTGCAGTTTTTGTAACTGGGGTTAGGGAAGAGAAAAGAAAAGAAAAGAAATCTGAATGAAGCGAGATAATCCTATATGGAGTGTGAGCATGTAGTTTGATTTCTTCTATCGTGAATGCTTTCCAGGCAGATGAAAAAACTTTTTGGAATGTTGAATATATGCGAACATTACAATCAAGGCTGTCTGCTGTGTCTGTGTGCTCCGACTCTCGTGTTGCTTTCCCTTTGTCATGTTCTGCTGTGCCCTATAGGAATGTGATCAGACACTCAGAAGTAGAATTTGCATTTGGGTAAATCAGGCCCAAGCTGTTTGGAGGAGAGGCTTCCCGTCTAGGGCTCAGTGCTTGGAGATGGCAGTCTCACATCTAGGTTTGGTTTAGATCATGGAAATAATGCCTTTTATTTGTCCAAACATCAGTTTACTCAGCACCTTTATATCTCTTCTTTCATGTGATCGTCACTCTAACCCCACGAAGTAGGCTGCATGGGAGTTGTTATTCTCATTTTGCCACCCAGGGAGTGATGCTTGGGGGAGAGCACCCAGATGAGACGCTTGCAGGTGGCGTCCGGGTGACGTCCTCTGGTGAAGTTGTTGGTACCCTGTCACGTGTGTGAACTGGCAGCTGTTTTCGCCCTTCGTGACTGGGACGCCCCTTTATGTGTCTCGGTGAGCTGCCCCACGAGACTTAATGAGCGGCGTCTGTAAGGAACAGCAGAGTCTTCAGATCAGAGGAGCACCTGTTCACGCTCACTGTGAAGCAGTGAGACTTTCTGAGTAGCTGCTCCCTTGTGGGTGACACTGGCCAGAGGAGTTGCTGGGGCCTGAGCGTTGCCTGAACCCTTTAGTCCCCGTTACCATCGGGAAATGCAGCCCTGCCTGGATGTTAACTTCCTAAGCTGTAAGTGCATTTTCTGAACAGAGAAAGGAAAATAGAAATCACCTTCTTGGATGTAACATGTTAGAGGATGACCTTTACCGTTGCTGCGCTCCCGAGTTCTACATATTTGAAGATACAGGTTTGTTCCAAATTGTACATCTTTTGTGTTTTGGGGTGGGAGGTGCCTGTAGAGCCCTGCTAGTGGCGGGGTCTCGCTTAATCTTTCGGAGAGGCAAGTGGGGCTCTGTTCTGCACCAGCCACTCCTGTTACTCCAGGACAGCTATGGATGAGGTATCTTAATAGCCACAGGTCTGTTCCTCCTCCCTCAAGTAGCCCCTAAGATGATAATGCCAACCCTGCTTCCCCAGGCATTTGGAAAGAGTGACTGAAGTAAAGGAAAGGCATTCGGAGTGCATGACAGCAGCTGGAAACACCCACTGCAACAACGAGTAGGAAAGCAATGCTTCCCGGGAGGTCGTGTATGATTCTTTTCCATCGTGTTTTCTTTGCCAAGTGAGAAGGTGGCCCATGCTTGGGAGATACGGCAGGGAAAGAACGCACTCGACTAGGATTGAAGAATGTGTTACTGATTGGTGAATAATTTTGCTGTTAAAATTTCACTGATACAGTTAAAACGTAAAAAGTTGATTTTTTCCGCCTCTTCTGTTCTCTCTCTCTCCCCTTCACACATTCCCAGTTCCTTCTCCTCCCACTCTTCCCCCTCACCAAATCGATGGTCAGCGTTACAGCGTTATGTGGTGTGATCTGGCCTCACATGAATCTGAGAAAAATAAACCAGAATTTAAAAACACGTCTAGACACGTAGTAAATATGTAAAACCTACATTCATTGTTTATAAGCTGTCATATTAGATGACCTTCCAAGTGACTTCAAGTCAGTCATTTTAACATGATTTGGAATTTGGACTTGAACTACATAGTAAGTGGTTATTTCTTTAAAGGTCAGGAGTCATCTTAATTTTCACTTTAACAAGCATGAAAGTAAAGAGAAGTTCTTACATTTTATTATTTTTCTATGGAGTTGAAGTCTCAGTTCTCCAAGCTTATGCAGGACAAAAACAAGGGTCTTCCCCACAGTAGAAGTAGCTGTTTTGAATTCAGCAACCTATAGCTTTTTTTTTTTCAAGATTTTTGGATGGCTGTTATTGTCATGTTCTACTGCCATGCGCCTAATGCATCATGTCAGCGATTGTTCACACGAGTTATAAGATGCCCCTAAATGCAGTTGCTTAAAACCACAGTTTGTAACTTCTCAGAATCCTGTGCATTGACTGGCTTGTTCATCCACTTCAGTGGTGTCCACTGGGGTCACTCATGTGGCCGTGTTCAGCTGGTAGCTCAGCTGGGACACCTTGGTTCACCTCCATCCATGTAGCCTTTCTCTCCAGCAGGAGAACTTGGACTTCCTTACAGCATGGTAGCTGGATCCTGAGAGGCAGGTTCCCAGAGAGCAGAAGCAGAAGTGCCAGGCCACCTAAGGGCCCCACTCAAAACAGACAGGGTCGTATTTGCTGTAATTCTGCTGGTTAAAGCAAATCGCGAGGCCACCTGGATTTAAGAGGAGGGGAAATAGACTTCACTTCTGGAAGGGAAAAGTAGCGTACGCATTCAGAGAAGGGAGGGATTGATGGAGCCGTCGCGGGAGACTGGCACAGGCCTTGTGCCTGTGCGGCAAAGTCATTCCGTGTCTATTGGGCCATAGTTCTAGGCGAGGATAGGTGGAGCATCTTTGAGGCAGGAACCCGTAGTGTTCCCGTGTTCCTTACAGGACCTGGAATCGTGCCTGATGCAGGGCAGGTGCTCACAACCGTTGAATGAAGGAACATGCTGTGAAATTTTAGAAGGTTGAGTATAATATCAATCCTAGGTTAACATGGCTGAGAAATAGGAAATACCAGCTCCATGTTCGGTGTAGTGATGTCTCTTTTGTTCCACCACCTCATGCTGTTTAAAAGCCGCATCACAGGAGGCTTTGATGCTCAGAAAGGAAGTTGTTTGGTGGATCGCAGTGTTCACTGGTGGCTTCAGTAGCCTTCCTGGAAAGGGCTCAGGGCCCCCCATGCCAACGTTCAAAAGGGCAGGATCCTTGCTGCCAGGCCCTCACAGTGTGCTCACCAAGCCGTGCAGGGGCTCCGAGCACCTGGTGGGCACTCAGTACCTGCTAAGTCAGCGAGGGGCAGCGAGTGAGAGAGGAGAAGCGAGGGGATTTCGGTGCTGTGCACACAATGCAGATACACCAGGCATGTACCTTTGGGGTGGAATGTATGATTGCTTGTCCAGGCACACCCTCGTCTCCTGTTCTCTCTTTTCTTCCTGCAAGAGACCATTCTACTGGGCAGACAGAAGGGATGTCAGTATTACACGCTCAGGAGAAGGTGCAGATACGTTCATCATGCCAGGTCCAAGGAGAGCTTTGAGTCTTGAGGCTATCCCATTAGCTCTGTTGAATAAGTATTAGATCATCCACCTCAAAACTTTGGGGTGAGAATTGTATGAAATCATCTTAACAAGGAAGATGTTAAAGAAGCATAAGTAGGTTTTTAGATTTTCCTGGGAGTATTAGGATGAAGATAAAAAATGATGTTAGCAGTAGGCAGCTACTTAGGAAAGATGCTTTTACAATGTGGTAGCTCATGAAAATCCTTTTCTCTTCTTTAATTTCCTTCCCAGCAACGCTATTACTGATACTGCTATCTTGGTAATGTCTGGAGAGAAGGAATTGATTTTGATAGGTGTTCTTGAATTATTTGTACTCCCTTTTAGCCATTACACTCTGAAATAGTTTTTTCTTAAACAATATTGTTTAGACAGAAACCTAAATTTTTTTTTTGTTAAGTGTCATTTCTAACTTTAATTTTGTCATTTTAGCCTTTTCTCTGCTTTGTCATGCTATTTTGCTATGTATATATTGTCATTCCAAAAACTAAGTGGCAGGCCTCTATCCTGAGAATTACACATCTCTTAAAGAAAAAGAAAGAGGAGGCCTAGCTGGGTTTCCTGGGTAATGGATGTAGCTCTGTGTGTGTGTGTGTGTGTGTATACACATGTGCGCGTACGTGTATGCTGTCACTCTGGGCCCTGGGGACTGGTATCAGAATTACTCTGACCTAAAAGTGCACTCTAGATTTTTCTCCAGTCAGAGAGAGGAGAAAACATTTGCAGCATGGAATTATCAGTCCCATTACCACCCAGGTGTCAAGGAAATGAAGCTTTTCTATTACACGATTGCAGTAAATCACACAAGAGGATGACAGCCTCGTTAACATGGCTAAAGTTACTGTAATTTATGTATAAATAACTTTTCTGTGTCAAGACGTAGTATCATTCAGTCCCTCCAGAATAACATCTTTTTCCGTCGGGAAGAAAAAAGTGAAAATGCCAAAAAAAGCCATTTCTATCAAAGAAATCCACAGAAGACAGTGGTTTCCTGCTATAAAACTGGCTTCGACACAACCCACAGCATCTCTGCTTTATAATTTTAGGTTTTACATTCAGCCAAAACAGGAAATTTCAGGCCTTATCTCAAAACAGTGATGTGATATACAGTGGACTCTGATATGTAAACTGGCCGGGAACCAGTTTAAGGGCAGGTTACTATGTAAGGATCTCCTGGGTGTTCTCCTCGACCCAGCTCGGTCTCTCTTAAGCCCCCAGTTTCCCCCTCAATAAATGTGGCCACTGAAATGAATCACTTTCAAGATCTCTTCTAGCCTTGAAGGCAGAGAATTTTAAATTACTTTTTAAATATAACATTTTAGTTGTTTTTTTTTTTTAACACAAAATTAGTTCTTGATCATTAAAATAAACGGAAGAGTAAGGAAAGGAATAAAGGAAAAAGCAAAAATTTTCCGACCCTCTCCTTAGGTCCCAAAATACATAATTTTAAAGGGGGCCGTCTCTGGATCTGGAAGAGATGATTTCTTCAGATCATTCCTAGAGGTCATCTCTAATGGTGACGGCGTGTAGCCCTGTGAGATTTTCTGGGCAGTATTCTGCAGTGTGTAGGGCTGGACCACTTCCAGGGAAGCCTTCTTAGCTTAGGTCTTGATCAAAGAGCCTGTTGTATCTGTTTCTACCATCTTGCCTTTAGTAGTCTTTGTTTCTTCTTCACATGTTTGAAAAACAATTCTCTTCTTCCTCTCTCATCTTCTTTCTTCCTTCTCCTTTTCTTTCTCGTCCTGCGCCTCTCCCCATCCTCCTCCTTTCCTTGTCTTTTCTGCATTTCTGTAAGTATCCTAAAAAATAACTATTCCTTGTATCTCCCTGTGAGAAAGGTGTGTTGGTATTGCAGATTGTCATTGTTTTTAGAAAATAAAATATTACTGTTAGTCAGGTCCACAGGATTTACTGAGTGCTTGCTCTGTGTAAGACATCAAACTGAGTACTAAAACACGCTGTAATAACGTGGTGTTAAAACCATATTTGCGCCGGCCAGCACAGATAGAAATCTTGTTCCTAAACCAAAGTCTGATCTGCTCACCTGCTGCACAGGGAATCCAGTCTATGAACACTGGGTTATGATGAAGGAAAGTACAACATTTATTTACAGGGGGTCAAGCAAGAAGACTGGGCAGCTCATGCGCAGAAGACCCGACCTCTCCAGTGACCTTCAGGCAAGGGTTTTTGAAGGCAACATTAGGGGTGAGGGTGCGCGATTAGTTTGTGGACATTCTTCTGATTGGCTGGTGGTGAGGTTTCAGGAAACTTAATCATCAGCCTTCTAGTTCCAGCCAGTCTGGGGTCTGCGTGCTTGTGTCAGTGTGGAGTCCCCATCCTCCACTGGGTGGGGGTGTTAGTTGCTGTAGAACGACTCATAGATACGTGTCAGACAGTTGTCAGTATCCCTTCAGGAGGAGCAAGGATTCTGGTGGCTCTGCTGTTCTGATCATTAACTGCTTGAGTCTGCTCATTGAGCTCAAAAGCCAAACGGGAATCCGGGGACACAGTAGGACTTGTACCCAGGAAGGCTCTGCGGAGTCCTGCCGGGTTTCAGTCTGAGGGAGGCTGGTGTCCTGGAACCTGGTACTCTTTGCTGAATTGTGAAGAGGAAAAAGGTATAAAAAGGAACACTTTTTACAAGCTCCCCCTCAAAAGTGTATGAGAAATGTAAAATTTAGACCCACCATTTGCCTCCTCGCCAAGGCCAGTTTTCTCAGAGGGGGTCCCCATTTGCTCTTCGCTCTTGATTGGCTTAGGGCTGTTGAGTGTTGCTTTTTGTTGATGGCGGCTGTAGACATTTGCCCCTCATAAGTGCTTTCTTTATGGTATTTAGACTCAGTTACCCACTGGACGGGGAATCTGAACAGACCATTCAGACTGAGTTTCATCTGTTGTGTTACTGTGGGTGGAGAGATCATGGTCAGAGTCTCTGCTTTCTTTGGTGGTTAGTGGAATGTGCTTCCTGGCTGCCCCACCACGTACCAGGGAATAGGAAGTCTTGGCCGTTGTCTTAAGCTTATTTAAGGCTCATTTGTTCTGTGATCCTTTCCTGCCTTTGGTTTGAACACAAATGGGGAAGTTTAATCACAAAAGAATTTAACTTAATAATTCAAAAATATGTACTGTGTACCAGGCTCTGGGCTAAGCACCCACTTGTACCCAGAGGCAAGTACTACTATTATGCCCATTGTAGAGATAAGGAAGGTGGAGTTTAGAGAAGACAAGTGATTTCCCAGAGTCACTCAGCCAGTGAGTGATGGAGTCAGAAATCAGCCTTGGGCAGTTTGACTCCAGAGCCCAAGCTCCTCCCTGATTCCTTCCAGCATCATCCACCCCTGTAGCCTGACATCTCACAGATTTAGGTAGGGCTCACCAGCCTGTTTGTGATTTCATTCCATGTACCAGTGACATGCAACAGTAGAGCTATTTCTCAGACACACACCAGTGCGCTAATGGACTAGCTTGCGTCAGTGGTCCAGGTCCATGGTCTTGTAGACCTTGCCATGATCTTGCAGAAAGAGTTCTCAAGGTGGAGTCAAAACTCTTGGTCCTGTAGCTAAACTTTTCTAAGCTCTGGTCAACCCTTCTGTAAAAGAAGGACAGTAACACTTGACAAGGTCGTGGTGGTTGTTAAGCTGCATGGCATATATGAAGCCAGAGACATAATTGCTCAGTTTACTTTATTTCCTTTTTTTCCCTCCCCACCAATTCCTCTTCCTCCCTTTATTTCCTGATTTTTCTCTCTTGCTGTCCCAGTAATTCAGTGTGTCTGTTGCTGGGCTGTGGTTTCCCGTAGCAAAAAAGTAGAACTGGATGTGTATCTCCATCCCAGGCTCTCAGAGTGAGACTGTAGTGTTTGGAAGCTGTGGTCAGACCCCACGCCATGTGGACCATCTTCCCTGGAGTTCTGGAGAGGAAAGAGGGCCTGTCAGTAGACAAATGTGTCACAGGAGGAGGTGGCCAACTAGGGGAATACACTTTCGTTCTGATATGTCTTTCTCCTGGGAGTGATTTTATCTTCATCAGCCATCGTCTTGACCTCCCAGGACTTGCCTTGTGTGGTCTTAACTGGAGCTTGTGGTAATGATGTGTCTGACAGAGGCATTTAATCCACTGTAGAGACACCGTCCTTAGAGGACACGGGATGCGGTTATGCTCACCATGGAAAAAACGTATCAGGCCCCATCCTGGACATCTTGTAATGAATTCCTTCTTAAACGTTCTCTAGCAGGAGTTCCTGGGAAAGGGAAATCATCTCAGAAGTGGTGATGATGAACGAATGATGGCACATGAATAGAGTGTCCAACTGTGGTCTTTTTCTTTTTGAAATTACCAACAGCATAAAGTGAAAATAAGTTTTTAAGAGACGTAAGTCACCAGCAATTATAGGACTGCAAATCAGCCTTACCTTTTTTAACTTTTTATTTTGAAATTATTATATACTTAGAGAAAAATTCCAAAAATAGTATAGAGAGTTCCTTTATATCCTTCACCCAGCTTTCCCTAAAGTTAACATATTACATAATTGCAGTATAAATATTCAAACTTAGAAATTAGCACTGGTACAATACTGTTAGTTAAGCTACAGGCTTTATTTGGACTCCATCAGGTTTTTTCACTGCTTCTCTCTCTGTTCACGGATTCAACCCTAGATCCCACGCTGCCCTTAGTCTTCATGTTTTTCAGTCTCCTCCAGTCTGTGACCGTCCTCACTCTTTCCTTTTCTCTCATGACAGGCAGTGATTATTCATTCTAATGCTCCTTTTCAGTCGTTATGTCTAATTTGTTTTATAGCCAACATTGTCCTACTGTAGTTATATTTTTTCATTTAGCATCGCAGTATAAGCAGTTTTCAATGTATGGCATATTAAGTGGCAGGAATTTCTCTCTGCAGTAAATTTCAGGATTTGGTTAGTGACTCACTTATTTAAAGCTTCACAGTCACAGAATGAACAAGCAAAAGGACTTCTGATCATTTTCTCCAGCCACCCTTGTCATGCCTGCAAAGAAACCAAGGGCAGAGAAATAAACAGACAGCTAGGGACTCACAGATGGTGACGGTTAGGGGAGAACCCAGTCTCAGCCTGTTATCCTATGGAGTCTTCCTTAAAGCCCCCAAAATGTTCCCATCACAGTTGGAGGTGAATCTGGTCCTGTTACTATTACTGTGGTCTACCAGGTAGCCTCAGCCTGCCTCCCCCGCCTCATCCCCACTATTTCCCCACCTCCCTCATTACTTTCCAGCCACACTGGTCTTCTCTTTTCCTCAGACATCCCAAGCTCATTCTTCCTTCCCATCTCAAGACCCAGATCTGGAAAGCTGTGTATTCCATTTGGATTCTCGTGAAAGCTTGTCACTATATCCTTGATTTTAATGATAAATATTGGCTAGACAGTAAACAAACCTGCCTTTCGAGTCAATAAACTGGCCTTGATATGTTCAGTTTACTTTAGTAAGTCTTCCCTGAAGTGCTGTCCCTAGTAGAACGTGAGCTCGGTGAGAGGAAGGACCTCAACCTGCCCACAGCTGTATCCTTAGGTCCAAAAGCACACCTGGCATCTAAGAAGTAGCTCAGTAAACAAGTATCTGTGGACTTGAGTGAGTACATTTTCCGAGCACTATGATCGCAAGAAGAAGAAAGCTGTTCTTACCTTTCTTCTGGAGCATGTGAGAACACATCTTTCGTGGGTCACCTGGTCAACGAGAATTCATTGGGGGAGGGGTCTCCACACCTAGCAACACAATAGAGCTTTTGTTTAATCTGCCCTTCCCTTTTTTTTCTGTCTAATTGGAATAGTGTAAGCGACAGCGAAAAAAATGAGCACTGCAAAGGCATTTAAATCAGTGTCAGCTCTGCCAGTTGGCCTTTGACAGGGCGCCTTCCATGAGGACTCCACCCCTTGCCATAAAGGTGTTATAGGACACCTCGTTCCCAAACATTTGGAGTAGAATTAGTCTTTAAAGGATAATAAAATGCCAAGGTTTAAATACATTTCTGTTGCTTTCTCGACAGCTTTATTGTTACTCTGTTGTCATGGGAGTGGCCGAGGGGGAGGGTTTCGGGTGGGGGCTATGAAATGGTCTTTACCAGCAGATCAAAAGAACGGAAGTCCTAAGGCACCTCCGGGTTCACCAGCCTGAAACAAAAGGACCCTGGTTGCCTTTGCTAAGGCATTGCCCCACCCCTCTCTACACTTTTTATTGTTAGATTTGGATCAAGACCTGTTAGATTTGAGAGCTTGGGCAAGCTTTCATTAAAAACTTTTTTTTTTCTTTTGAATTTCCTTAGTCAATTCATTTGGTAGGGCTTACAGAGGCACCTATTGATAAACCTGCTGTTGTGACTAGCAGTGAACCAACTCTGCGCCGTCGGACATTTAGAAATGCCCTCGGACATTTAGAAATGCCCCATCAGGCCACTCAGATGCAATTAGAAGTATAAAACTATCCTTTTCACTTCCAAGAAAAAAAAAATCACTTCTAGCATATCATCTTTATCATAGTATCAGTCCATTCACTGATGAGAACTCTGGGGTTTGAAGAGATCAGGTAGTGGGTGATAGAAGATGAACCAGGATCCTAAATAAACTCACCTGCAAAACACACAGAGTCTCAGACATTGTAAATCAAGGGGAAAGGAGATGGGAAGGGATAAATTTGGGAGTTTGAGATTTGCAAATGTTAACCACTATATATAAAAATAAATTTTTAAACATTTCTTCTGTAGAAGCACAGGGAACTATATTCAATATCTTGTAATAACCTTTAATGAAAAAGAATATGGAAACAAATATATGTGTATATATGCATGCCTGGGACATTATGCTATACACCAGAAATGGACACATTGTAACCGACTGTAATTATAGATATAAATGTATTTGATTCTGCTTGTGGAACAGTAGGCATTAGAGTTGTTTGATTTAGGAAACTGGATAAGTGACGAGTAAATTCTAAACAGGCTGTTTGGTTTTTATTCTCATTTTGTTTTATATTTATTTTATGTTCACGAAACAACCGAATTTTGGCTGAGCAGGAATTCCTGAAAAAGGAGGACCAGACAGGGACCCAGGAAGCCTGGGTAATGCCTGCTCTTCCTCTGTCACCAGCTAAGCTATTTGGAAACTGGGGCAGAAAATACCCTCTTTAGGCCACAGTTTCCTTTACCCGGCTAGTTCTAGGTTATTATCATTGTCTGACCCTATTGTAAAAATCAGGGTTTTTTTTTTTCCTGTTTCAGTTTTATTAGGTAGAATTATTACAGTTTGACTGCATATATACATTATATTGCATGTAAATACATATACACAATATACTGCACATTTTTTAGTTTACATATGTGTACTGATTATTGTTTCTAAGAACAGATTAAAACTTCAGCTTTATAAAAATTAGGTTTTTAAGAAACTGATTTGTAAGAGATATACAACAGTTTTAAATTTCATTTCCCCGCCAGGTTTGGAAAGTAGTTCTCTTCAAAGAACAAACATCATTCCCCTGAATTCTATATTATTGATAACTTGTCTTTGCTTCAAGAGACTTTTTGGTGCACAGTATTTAGTGGATACCAAATAAATATTGCCTAAATTAGTAGAAACATTATGTTTGGCCAAAATGAAACAAAAAGTCATTCCTTTAAAGTTTAGACCATATTTGAGAAAAAGAAATGTAATCCATGTTGGTAAGACTGTCTCTTGGCATTACGGATCCTGAGGAAGTAGGTATATGCCTCCTGAAATATTTTCTTGCTAATGCTATCTTACTATTCAAGGTTTAAAAAAAAAAAAAAAAACCCATCACGGGTGGCTGGTGTATTTTATGGGCTTTTAAATACCAGAACTGACTAACAGGCTGATCAGCAGGCTTTATAGTTTGCTTTAAAAAGTGAGAACTTCCTAATAGGGGAGACATAGTTCCCAGTTCATTTGTTTTTAAAATGAGAATTTCATCAGGAAGACTTGAGATGCATTTTCACCAAATGAAGTGTGGCATGACAGTAAACTTCATAGCACATTTTATTAATTCATATGTAATATGGCAGAACGAGTGGCTACGGAGAACAGCAAAGCAAGAGGATATTCCTCATTCAGAGTATCTCATTTTCCATTATTAATAATTAATAGAGCTTTTCATTTTTAAGTGTCACCACTGAAAGCTCCAGTGTGCTCAGCAGTAGGCGATTAGAGAGTGTTATTTTAAGGTAATAGTGTTCCTGCTAACAACAGAAGCCAGGGGCCGGGCAGGAAACACACTTATTGTCAGATGTGGGCATCATCCTGAAACAGACGCAGGCTTTGTGGATTGTTCTCCAACTATTTGCACACGATTCTGATGCGAGGTACTTAAAACAAGCACTTTATGGTGTTCAAAGGCTTTGAAAAATAGGAGTCAAAGTGGAACGAGGTTGTTGATAGTGAAAATGGCTAGACCCTTACTTAGATGAGCTGGTTGTTTCAGCTATTAAAATGCCCACAGTTCCCTGTTACCTGTTTGTGTTTGGACAAGAAACTGGATACTGGTGGACTTGTCTGTGTGAACGCATTTGCTTTGCTAAGGTAGCCTTGTTTGATCCGAGAACTGTTTGAGTGTGTGGGGTGGAGGATGTCAGGAAGGAATTCTGTGGGGCATGCTGTGTCCTTTAACGGAGAATGCGGGGCTGCTGTGGGTGAATGTGCAGGGTCAGGCATGGTCTGGCTCATCACCGCACCGAGGGATGAGGGAGATGTGCTAAAACAAGTGGGCTCTCTTGTTTCTTTTCTGCACTTGAAACTCTGCACAGTTTAAATAACAATTGTTCTGTATTAGCCAATAATATGGGATGGGTTTGTGGGGGAGGAGTAAGACCTGTATGACATGACCTCTGCCTTCTGATCTCAGAGATCTGACACCTGCTAATCTCACTGTCATTCTCCTTAAAATAGGTGTAAAACACATGTGCACTATTTTTTCCCACAGAGACGAGTTTTCCCTGTATATTTATCATTCATTTATTTTTCTGTTGCCTGTGGTATTTTTTTTTTTTTGAGGTATACCAGTTGTATGTAAAAAGCTTAACACACAAGGTATGAATGTTCTGTGCTCTGAGGAATTACATAGGAAATAGTGCATGTGTTAAAACAGATTTTGGAAATGTGTTCTGAGGTTATGAGGTCTTGAAGAGCTGTCATTCAGGAGGCTATTTACCCCTGGGGATGACTAATGGATTTTAACAGATGGCAATTCAGATCAGTTGGTAGTGGCTCCCTGGTCTGCTGTGTTGAGAAGGATTCTGAGGACTTTTTCATTCAATGGGAAGGAAATCTCTTTCTTATGTCTGTCACAGTCATCAACCTTGTCATTTGTTTTGCCATTCCTGGTTTATACACTCCTCTGACACAAGACTGAGCAGGGACTTAGTATAAACCACTATTTAGATAAATAGGTTCTGAATCAATGTTCCAAAATTAAATCAAGTCCAAGAATTATTTGTTGATCAAAATTAAATCATTGTTAAGCTCTTACCGTGTACTGTATTCTGTGAAAACAAATATGCAGAGTTAAACTGAAAGGTAAGGCACTGAATGTTGGGAAGTGGTCAGACAATAATAACTGCTGAAAAAATTAGGAAGAGAAAGCCAGGTAGAGAGACGGGAGAATCAGAAATAAAGAATGGTAAAGGGGAAGCCATTCCTGCAGGGAGAGATGGTTTTATGCAAGCAAAGGCAGCTGGCAAGAGGTGTAGCATTTTCAGAGGAACGGGGGAAACCAGTCTCTGGAGAGATTGTGATTTCCAGAAAATGGGAGCCGCCAGCTAGTAGAGGGCCTCGGAAGTGCATTGTTTTCATGGTTTCTTCTTGCTACTTTGTTCTAGATTATAGTTCCCTAGAAGGTAAGAAGTAGGTTATCAGTCATCTTTCACTCATCAAAGTTTTATGAAGCTGCTCACCCTGAGCCAGGCACCTTATTAAGATGACAAAACTTGGTATGGAATCTGACCTGGAGGATTTTTCAGAGTGGAGTGGAAATAGCGAAGGATGCAATTACCCATTCACACCTGCATGCGTCATAAGGAATTTATCATTCACTCCATCATGCAGAAGAGAAAACCGAGGCTCAGAAGTGTTAACTTGCCCAAGGTCACCCAGCAGAGCTGGATTTAGGATCTAGGTCTTCGGCACTTGAATTTTGCCTTCTTTTCCCCAGAGTTCTCATAAGAACAATTTGATGAAGTGGTATATTTGTGGTCCTTTCTGATTTGATTTCTCCTTTGCCTAGAGTTAGGGAAAGCATGTTCTTGTAGTTTGTTTTGAAAGACATTTAAAGTAAGCATTTTTAAAGAAGCATAATACGCATACCAAAAAAGTCCACAAATCGTAAATGTGCAACTTGACCAGTTTTCACAAAGTGAACACGCACTTTATAACCACTACCCAGAGAAAATTAGTGTATTTCATTTATTTGAAGTGAGTGGAAACTGACCATAGGGTAATTGACTATTGTGCATTTCCTCTTCTTCCCTCCTTTTCTTCCTCCCCCTCTCCTTCCTCTTCTCCCATTCCCCTCTCCTCTGCCTCTCTTCCCCCGCTCCATTTCCTCCAGGCTGAAGTGTTTCCTTGGACTTCTTGATCACAGAACTTTGTCCCAAGGACTTACGTGAAACTGCCTGGTGGGTTGGAGGGGACAATGCTTGTCTTTTGCGAATCACTTCAGTTATACAGACTGAACGGGAGAAGTGCCAGCAATCTTGAGTGCTGATTTAATGTTATTCCAGCCACATTCTTCTCACATTTATCATACACCTAGAATGTACCAGACATTGTGATATTTTAAAGAATATTTTCATGTCAATTTTCACAGATGCACCCATTTTGCATATGAAGACACTGCAATTCAAAGAGGTTAAGTGACTTATGCAAAGTTATGTATAGTCTAGTAAGTGGTAGATTTCTGTACACTCACCCATTTTTCCTTAAAATGCAACATGGTTGCCTGCTTTTACCTTCACTCCTTGCTAAACTAAGTTTGCGTGACTAAAAATAAAACTAAATTAGCGAAAAAGGGCATAGACACACCAGGTTTGTTACAGGAACTGCTTCCTCCCCCCACCCCTTTTCTTTTTTAGAATAAGAACTCTGATTCCAGATAATTGCAGTCCTGGAAATAGGACACAGTCTCATATTTTGAGAAACTGTTCTCACATTTCCAGATCTCTGTAAGAGCCTGTCTTTGCAACCTTGTTTAGTTACACTGTTGGCTTAAAGCTAATGCAACTGGTTTTCTTAGACCCAGAAGTTCCTGAAGAGATACTAACAAGAGATAAATAGATTTCTTTGTGTTGTTAGTTTTAAAAAACAAATTTTAAGAACCGCAGGTCAATTACTGTCCCTTGAGTACACCCATGTTTTAGGAAGTATTTACAATGCCCTTTGAAGATTCAGATGAAGTTCAGGGGAAGTGCATCTAAGAATTTTTTTCTGACTTCTGTCATTAGAACAACCCTTACAGTTCGAGTTTTTTGGGAGTGAGAGTCTCCTTTGTTATTTTTAGTTCCTTCTCATGCCTTTGCAAACCTAGGAATACTGACATGTTAAAATTGATCCTGTCCTTAGATTATTGATTAGAGGCACCATTTAATTTGCTATTTTAGTAAAGACAGTCTATGTCAAGTTTGTAAGACTAACTTCTCTGTGTGAGTGTCAAACAAGGAAGAGGACATGAGAGTTGCAGTACAGGTCATTGGAGATTGAAAATAATTTTTAAGACTGTAGGACTCCTTTTAGGATGCCATTTTGATGCATGATCAGTTGGATCTATGATAAATCTGTAAACGTTTGTGTTTTTAAGAGTCCATCCTAACTCAAGGGTGAGCTAGGAAATTTATAAAATGTTCTGATATGTTCACAATAAACACAGTTTTTGAAGTGAACAATGAAAGTATTTTCTTTCCCTCCATCACTCATCAGGGATTTGGGCTCATCCAGGGACTGTGTTCTGGCGAATCGCGGGAGCTGAATTCACACCCCTCCCTTTCCCTGTTTTTTCCTTAATGTCTTCAGGAGTATTAGAGTTTTTGCCTTGGCAACTTTTTACTACTTCTTTTTAGCTTGAGCCTTCAGATAACCCTGAACATAATAAAACAGTGACCAAATAAGTGAATGCCAGAAGGAAAGGCACGTGGTTTTATGCTTCCTTTGTGCTGGGCATTGTTTCTAGACAAAACAATGTTGTGTGCATATAAAGAGCTGAATAAATATGGATGGAATGAATGAATGATTTATGACAGTGAAGATTGCATAGCTCAATAGTATATACACAGATCCTGGTTTCATCTTTCTGGTTTGTAGAATAAAAAAGTGAACTTTCCTTTATGAGGTTAGAGATTTGATGGGAAAATCAAGGAACACCTAAGGTGCTAAAGAAAAATCCCTTGCGCCCAGATTGTTGAGTGTATTTGTAATGTCCCTCTCCCTGTCTGCCGATGACAAGGATTCTATTTAAATATAGGTGGGCTAAATCAAGAAACTGAGAGGCTCCTTCGCCTTAATAGAGGAGAAAGGAAAATGTGAATGGGAGAAGATGGAAAATGAATTGTTTTGCCCATGGGTTCCCCCCTCCTTCTTTGCACAGGGTTACCGGAGGCTGTAGCGGGTGATTCTGTTGTTCTCTTAATATGTTTTGCCATCTCCCTTGTTTGGCTGGGAAGCCATACCAGTGCTGGGGAGCTAATTATCCGAACTGCATCAGGTACTCTAAAAGCCAGGGCTCTGGTGTTGCGAAGCATTGCCCTGGAAAATTCTAGACCCAACACTGCTGGATTTCATTTATTGCAGAACAGAATTCTGACTTCACTAGGACTTCTTCCTGGATCTGCTCTGCTTCTACGCAGGACTGAGTCGTCGCAGAGTTGACAGTGTCGACCTGAGTAGGAATCAGACGATGCTGTCAATGGCATAGTAGGCTTTGGGGTCAGACAGATTTGTGCTCAACCCATGGTCGTTCTGCTCACTAGTCGTGTGTCCCTGGGCTTGTTACTTAACCTGTGAGCCTCATCAGTAAATCTGGGGAAGGTATTACACACTTCCTGAAGTAATGATGACTTGAGGAGACATTACTACCAATGAATGGTAGCTACTAGTTCATACTAATATGAACATCCCCTTTTCTCCTGATTTTCCTAACCCCTCATTCCAGGAGCCATCAAATCTATTGCTGACAATGAGTCACACAGGGATTATGAGAGTAGGGGTCCTGGAAACAGCAGATCGTGTCATGGAGGTTGGGTCTCCAGCTGACCCTAGACGTCTGCTGTTGAGGAATTCACCTTGGCAGCTGCAGTGAGTCAGTATGTGCTAGTTGTCCCTGTTTGCCAGTCACAGGAATGATTGCAGGTGGAGTGGATTCCTACCCCAGAAGAAGATTTGCAGCAGACCCCAGCCTGCAACAGTGGATTTCATGGCATCAGCCACGATGCTCAGCCCACTACACAGCCATTCCACATCTTGAGTTGGGATGAACTCGGGAAGCGGCCATGCCCCGGGTATTCTCTGCCAGACAACAATGCAGTGAAATTGTGTGGAACTTACTTTTAAAAACAGCGAAGAACATCCTCATAGGATTTTGATAAGTGAGAAGTGTACATTTATTGAATCCCATGCTTCCGGAGAATTAACAGTGCTGGTGTTGCCTTAATGAACACTGCTCTGCTCAGCTGGGTGCTTCAAGATGAACACCTAACTCAGGCCACCTTTCCTCATCTCCAGGTGGGAGTTTCCTCTTCTTCATGCCCCCACAGAACACTTTTCTCAGAGCACCCACCACATTGTGTAGAAATGAGGACTTACCCTGCTAAGACTTGAGCCCCAGGAAGGCCAGGACCCTCCTGAAGTCATCATGGCACATCCATCTCCTAACCCAACACTGAGCATGACGTGGGAGCTTGATCCGTTTTGCTGTGGTTGACCTGAACTTCACCAGGGCATTTAAAGCCTCTCTTCCTCTTGTAACTCCAGTTTGAATTTAGACAGTCTCTTAGGGTGCACACACACAGTGCAGGGAAAGATACTCAGACATGGAGTGTTCCGTGCTGAAGTCGCCACAGAGAGAGACCACTTTGCTCAGACATCTACTTTCCTGATCCTCCAGCCCCAAGAGGAGGCATCAACTCCAAAACCCCGGCAGCTGATAAGCTTTGATTTTATGCTGGTTGCAGTTATTTTGCTGGTTCTTCAAAACATGGGCCTGTGTTGCCTTTGAAACATCCCCTCTGGTCTTCCCCGTCCCTCCAGAATGGATGAATAGGTGTATGTAGCTGAGGAACACATGCTGCCTCAGAATGCTGGTGTGTTAACCCAGTGGGAACCTAGCCGATCCTTTTGAAAGCAACTTTTAAGAGAAACTGATGCCCCATGAACACAAGCTGTCATTGCCACTTCGTCAGCAAGCTCGCCTTGGAGCGGCTGGAGACTCATTTCAAGACTGCCTAATTATTTATGTGCCCACATCTCTCTCCCTTCCAGTGATAGGCCGAGACTGAGCTGGTTCTTAAATACAGGAGGATATGCCGTAAACGCTTTATCATGAAAATAGATCGCTTTTCTGTTATGTTTTCCCAAATCTTAAAGCTCGCATTAGATAATTGTATTTCTACCAGCTTCTGGAGATGTAAAACCGTTCTTTCAAAATCTTACCTTTATAGTGTTTGCAAATGTGAGTACAGCATGTCTCACCATCAGTTTAAAATGTGTGTGTGTGTGTGTGTGTGTGTGTGTGTGTGTGTGTGTGTGATTAGACAGAGAATGCAAATTTAATCCCAGTAAGTGCTTATTCTGTAGACCATCTTCTCTCCAGTGTAAACATGTGCTTATCAGTATGGCATAAATATATTCCAAAAAAAAAAAAAAAAGAAATAGAGTAAATGGCCTTTTATTCAAATTGCACTTTTTTTTTGATAGTGGTAAAAGCTTTATTTATCAATCATTTCGGTTTTTTTTTTCCACCTACAGATTTAGAGGGTAGGGAAAGAAAGCATTTGAGGGCCAGTGTTTTGAATCAAAACAAATTAGGAATTGGCAAAAAATGTGGTTTCCTGACTATTTACTGACCTGATTGGTATCATTTTCTGAGCTTGGGAGAGCAGTAGTCATTCATTTTTATTTTACGTCTACAGACTGAGTTTAGTAGGTAATGTGGAAACCATCTACCATAAATAAATTGCTGCAAGATAACAAACAGAATTAGAATCCGTGCTTGCTTTTGTCTGGTTCTTTTTTTTTTTCTTTTTTCTTTTTCTTCCCTTCCATCCAGTGCTGCCTGGAAAGGTCTGTAAGACGCTTTTCAGAATGTTTGATAGTCTAACTTACAAAGCTTCATGTGGCCCTCAGCCGTCCAGGCATTTTACAAAAGCTACAAAGGGGCCACTTGAGGGAGGAAGTTACGATTAAACTTGTCATAGAGGCATAATGTAACAATAGCTGAATCAGAAAGATGTGATTAAAATCACACTTCAGAATGTAAATATATCACGATTTTGGGAAACAGACTGCATTTCTGAGCCACCGCTGTCGAATTCAGCATTTTCGTGGCTTTAGAGTCCCTAACCCCCTCCACCCACTGAACCTGCAAGACTGAAACTGGAAGATAGAGTGAATGTTCAGAACATCCCCATGATGGCTTTGTCTAGGGCGGTGCCTGGCATCCATGAGGAGGCACCTCCTCCAAAGAACTGGCTCCCCACATATCAGTCGTGAGAGAAAGTAAATCAAAGTAGAGACTCCAGTGTGGGGTCATGGAAGCCCCAAGAGTGTGTGTAGCTAATCTCATGCTTCGGTTGTAAAACAGTATAGATAACTTCCTTCTTGGTCTTTCTTCGCACAGTGTAGTTTCAGGGGGTGATAAGAGGGTGTTGTGCTTTGGAGTCGAGACAAATGAGGGAGCCCATTGACTTTGCTTCCTGGGAGGATGACTTTACTTTTCATCTATAAAATGGGTATAACAACGACAGTAATGGCTCAGAGATCACTTTTGTGTGCCAAGCCCCATGCTCAATAAAAAATATTCTTCCATTCAAAGAGGGGTGAACTTCGTATGTAGAGTCTAGAAAAAGAAAAAAGAAGACAAATGAACTTATTTACAAAATAGAAACAGACTCACAGACAGAAACAAACATGGTTACTGGGGGGAAAGGGGGTGGAAGGGATAAATTGGGAGTTCGAGATTTGCAAATATTAACTACTATATATAAAACAGATAAACAACAAGTTTCTTCTGTATAGCACAGGGAACTGTATTCAATATCTTGTAGTAACCTACAATGAAAAAGAATATGAAAACAAATATATGTATGTATATTTATGACTGAAACATGCTGTACACCAGAAACTGACACATTGTAAGCCAACTGTACTTCAATTAAAAAAAGAAGCAAAAAAGCCCAAAGAGGAGTGAACTTGAGGCTTAAAGATACTAGGTGACTGGGCAAGATGATGTTCTTGGAATGCGGTGGATGTAGGCTATGAGACCACCGCCACACCTGTCACCTGGTGATCGGCCCCTTTTGAAATCACCTCCACTCGGGTGGGTGATAAATGTGTCTGTCTGTGCCCTGCTGGATATGGTTTAATATTCTCATTTCTGTATTAGGGGGAGTTTTGACAGGTTGTAGGTAACAAGTGAAAAAGCCACATGCAGCTAGTTTGGTCCAGTATGGAGAAAACAACTAGTCTGGCTGAATTTTTTTAACAGGCTGCTGCTTTGGCGTCTTAGAAACCCAGCCTTAGCTTCATACTCGTTTCCATCAAAAAATATAATGTAATTGCACAGCAGGGACAGAATAGCTGACAAGGGAGGGCGCTTTTGGAGCAGGGAGGAGGTGGAACACTGTCCTTGAAGATGATGGGGCAGAAGCTAGTGGGTTGGGACCTGAGGGGGGAAAAGTCATGCACAGAGTTCATCTTTCTCCCTGGAGATAAAACCTGTAAAAGTGAACCCTTCATTTAAGGGCAGTGAATTTAGAAGGCAGCTAATCTGTTTGTCCACTGTTCTTTCTCTCAGTGTAATTAAGAAGACTTTGAAGAAGGAATATTGTGCTAAAGCTTAGATAAGAACCCGCTCTCCATCCACCTCCCCAAATCCCTACAGCCTCGTTTGGTTGTAATATTTTTCTTTTGGATTCCACTTTGCTGCCATGTGAGGGGCAGCAGGTGGGGAGGGTAGAGAGGAGGGTTCCTGGGGAAGCAGAAACCCTTGTGGGAGCCCGTTTTTAATCTGGATGATGGCTGGGTAATGTAAGCAGTGAGAGTTGGCAGAGGAGTGAAAACTGTAGGATTAATGGCCTTGAGCCTAATTCCCTGATACCTTTTAAAAGGCCAGCTAACCAGCTGGCTTTCTCCTTTTGCTCCACATATACTCTCTCCCATATCCCTAGTTTTTTCTTTTCTCTTTAGCCGTTTTTTTAACCCCTTCTCTGAATCTGAATTTTTAACATCAGATATGTGTCAAAAGAGAGCGTTGGATGGATGTATATGATCATATGCATCAAAGATGCTTAGAAGCTCATATACTAACAGAAAGACTTTGTCATAAAATACAAGAGATGACTATTTGCACTACAGAGTTACCTGGGGCTTTTTTTGGGGGGGGGGTGCAAGTTTTTAAAAAAATATAACCTCTTACTGATGTGAGTGTGTACACATGGTCACGTGCATTCATGCAGATGTGTGCGTGGACGTGGTTTTCCAAGTTTTAACCTTTGGGATGTGTATTTTCTTATGTAATTAAAAATAAAACCCAACGAATGTTACCAATTCTTGTGCTGTTCCAGATACAGTATAAATGCATACCCTTTCTCATACTTTAAAAATTTTACTGCTTTACCCAAGTGCCCAATCTAATGTCTTTCTGAAGCCCACGTGATCTCTAAGACAGGCAGACCAGTGTAGCAGTAAACAGCTGTGTCGCAGCACAGCCATGTGAACCCCTACAGGTGTAAGTGCACGGGTAATGACCATTACTTTGGGTGCGAATGGAGGCGCCAGGCAGGAAGCAAAAGGAGTGGGACTGACTCCAGCAAACAAGAACTTGATTACTGTTTCCAGCATGAAACCTTTGAAGTGGGTCAGTGGGAAGGGGACAGAAAGGCGAAGCAGTCAGACTGCGAGAAGAAGAACATTTCTTGTTGCCTAGGTTATTCTGGTCGACTTGGAAATTCCCATCCCTGTCAGTTTGGTGGGCAGACATTCTCGTTATTTTCTGTGATTTGCATTATTATTGGGAGGTAATTAACAACACTGACATTTTCACGTAACACTCAGACCTGAATGGGTCTTAAGGACATTCCCTTCTGTCCTGTGGGAAGTTGTTTACTGTTTGATGTTTGAGTGCCTGAGACGGCTTAAGGATCGCTCTGGCCGTGAGTGGACTCTCCTGGGCCTGCTGCGTCTTGTGATCTGATTGCATGTGCCCTGCCAGTCTGATGGGCTTCATTCTTTCTGCCCTGTTCTCTCTAATGCCTGGACGTTGTCTGCCGCAGTGATGATAGCGGTGGTTACGGCATTCGTTGACCCAAACGTGGAAGCCTTTTTCTAACTTGTCGTCATGGCTGGTTCACGTCCAGAGACAACATCTCATATTTGGGGATCGTGGAGGGCTTTTCCCAAATCACAGGTAAAACCACCCCAACGGTCCCTATCAAAGCCGAACCAAGCAAGCCGAGATGTTATCCAGTCGCTCCCGATAACTTCACAGCCGTCCTTGGTTTACAGCCGTCTTGGATCATGCCATCTCAGATATCCCATCGACAGTGGATTAGCTCATCCATCCAGGCTTTTGCCAGTTTGATAGAGCAAGCCCATGAAACCTCTAGACGTCACACTCACCAGCTGATGCTTGATCCAATCAACCTGTTCAGATTCAGTTCAACACTCATGTCTACGCATTTCCACGTTTATTTTTGGCCCTTTTCTCCATCGCTTCCTATCATTTCCCTTTGCTGTCCTCTCCCCTCTCCAACCCCCCAGATGTGGTGCGGTGGTTAAACTGGACGCCCTGATAAAGGAGGCAGCATCATTTGCAGCGTGTTTCTTGTGATGCATTTAATCTGCCCCAGTCAGGATCAGCCGAGATCTCTCTAACTACAAGTGACAGAGGTGGCAGTCTTGGGGAGGAGACACAGACACTGTCCGTACTCTGCTTTGAAACAGGGCCCTGGTTGTGGCCGGAAGAACTAATTCAGAGGCAGTTTAAATTCATTCCAGTCAGGGATTCCCATATTACTTAAAAAAACATTGAAGGTGGGAAGGGAGGGAGCAGGCAGCATTCGGAACAGAAGGACGAATAGGGCTGTCATTATCTCTCTGGAGTACTGATCCTGTTCATTTGAACAGAACTGTGCAAGAGAGATAGAGTCAGGATCCACTGCCTCTCCCGCCTTCCCGCCGGCCTCAGACACCACCCAGCACGACCGCTGAGGCAGAAGTGACTCCAAGAGGTATTCACTCGGCTGCTCAGTAAACGTGAACCAGAAGGACAGCAAGGGAGCAAGAGTTTTGCCGCCTCAGAGCGTGGTCAGTGCCATGCCGAGGTGAGAGCAGAAGGCACCGGGGATTAGGGGCAGGCTCAGATGGTAGGCACCACACGCCGGCTTTATGGGTCCGTTCAAGTGCAAATCTCTTGAATTGATGCTGCGGTACCCCAGGGAGGTCAGCCTAGACGCTTCTTGCCTCACTGCCCAAATTCCATTTGCACCCAGCAATCCTCAGAGGATTCCAGAGACCTTTTGTTTCTTCATGCCATTCTCCCCGTGAGCCTCCCATATGGCCCTGGCGTGGGACAGGCTGATCTAACCCAGTGGTATTAACAACGTGGCTTTGGTTGCTCTCGGAGACCTTTGCTTCTGTCCAAATAGCTTTTTTCTCTGCCTCCTCACTCAAAAGATTAGAAAATGCTGGTATTTTTCCCTTTTACTCTGTATTCTTCTGTTCTTAGTTATTTTGCAGAAAGTTCATATTGATAAGAAAGATGGTGTATCATAGCCATTTCTGTTCTGAGGGAAGTGACCCACTCAAGGAAAGAGGAGAGAAGAGTATATCGTCCATCCATCAATCCAGTCTCATCTTCAGCACACGCGCACACACACACACACACACACAAATATATACACATAAGCCCCTACATATGTGTGTATATATATGTGCCTGTATGTGTGTGTGTGTAAATGTGGTTCTAATGTGTTGGATGCTTTTTCAGGAATGTCCAGAAATGAAACCAGCAACACAGTTTTCAACACAGACAGTTATCTTTTGGAATAACGTGTCTACAGCCCAGCTACCTGTTCACCCTCCCTGCTGCTACGTACCCTTCCCATCTCAGTAGAAAAAGCAAGTCCTTTCTCAGTTGCTTAGGACAGAAGCTTTGATCTTGCCTTTGACTCCTTTCTCTCATAAAGCATGTCCAGCTCACCAGAGCATCCTGTTTGTTGTAACTTTGGGAGACATCCAGGATCCAGCCGCCTCTTATCTCTGCATCTAAGCCATGGTCACCACCCGCCTGACCATTGCCGTGGCCTCATGGTGCATTCAGGCAGCTAGAGCAAAATGTCACTGACTGGGTAGCCTTTTAACAGCAAATGCTTACTTCTCCCAGCTTTGGAGGCTGAGTCTGAGGTCAGGGTGCCAGTGTGGTTGGGTGAGGGGCCTCTTCTGGGTCACAGACTCCCTGGCTGTGTCCTCACATGGCAGAAGGGACATGGGAGCTCTCTAGGGCCCTTTTACAGACACATTAATCTCATTCACGAGGGCTTTGCCCTCTTGATCTAATCCCCCTCCCCAAAGACCCCGCCTCTTTAATACTATCACTTTGGACATTAGGATTTCAGCAAGGATCCTGGGGGGACACAAACATTCAGACCGCAGCAGCCTCCTGACCATCCTCCCACCTTTGGTTCAGTACAGATCCTTCTTCACACAGCAGCCACCAGAGGAAGCCTTTTAAAAGATAAGTCAGCCCTCACCCACCCTTTGCTCTCAATCTTGAGTGGCTTCCTGTCTCATTCACAGTGGTACCCACGGCCCTTCCCCAGACCTCCAGGACGGCGGAGTCTGATGTCACCCCCTCACACTTGTTTTCCCCGCTAGTCTCTCAGTTGACACGTATTCTCCAAACAGCAGCAGCAGCAGTAGAAGTGGTAGGAGTGGTAGACATAATTTTCTTGCCAGATTTAAGCTGGCTTTTGCTGGCCAGAATCCTCCCATTGAAAGTTTCCTTACAAGATCGCTTCCTTTGGGCGTTTTCCTCGGTGGCTGCATTTGAGACCTCACTGATAGGTCCTGAGGCGACGCCCAGCAGTGGGCTGTGTAGTTTTGAGGTTGCTGGAATCTCCCACTGAGAGTCCAAAGCTCAGGAGTTGGTTAGACTGGATAGCGAAGGCATCATCAGGGGTCAGCCTCTGCCATCAGCGAGCTTGTGCCAAGAAGGCCTTCTCGCCCCTCACTCCCGCGTGGGATGTTGTCTTCAGCCAGAGTCTCTGGGATGGGGGAACGCTCCTTTGAATATTTTCTATGTCTGGATTAATGAAAAGCAAAGTAAGCCCCGTGGCATCTGGTGCTGCCGCTGCGTACGAGAGTGCTCCGTGACTTCATTTGACTTCATATGGAAAACGTCTTTAAATGTATTGAATCCAGGGTGATGATGTTGATCACACCCACTCTGTCTTCCTGACTTGGAGCCCCCCCCCCCCCGCCTTTTTTTCCCCTCAAGGGCATTTCCAACAAAGGAGTCTAGCTCTCACATTTGTAAACTGCCACCTTATTATCCTATTAGTCAATTACAGTTGCTGAAGAGCAGGGTAAGTGACAGTACAGCAGATTACAGCAATTTATTTGCCGTTCTCATCGTCTTGTTCAGCAGATCGTCAGGCTGTTTAAATTTAACGGTAGGACTTCTACGTGTGTTTCAGAGCAGTTAAAGTTGTAATCAGAACATTTAGGAAAACCCCTACTGACCCGCGTAAGTGCCGCCTCCTTCAGTGTTGCTGGTGATGCCTTGCCATCACTTTTATTAGCCAAGCTGACTCTCATGAGGAGAAGCAACCTGTTTGCAAAAGAAAGTTGGGCTCTTGCGGGCGCATGTGCACAAAGCTGAGGAAAGATGTCTCAGAGTGAAATTTCTTACTCGGTGAGTGTGCAGATAGCGCCAGGTGGCTGAGTCCCCCCGAGCAACTTGATGGAGTCTGTGGGAATAGAAGAGGCTGTGGGAGTGAGGTCAGGATGTGCAGTGGTGTACAGCGTGGTGCGGGGAGTAGCTACTAGCTGGGAGGAGGTGGAGCTGTGGTAAAGGAGGAAAAAATAACTGCCCTCTGTGACATCTGGTTCTCTTTCAAGCTGAGGGCGATCGTTTCTTGTAATAGTGGCTGCGGTGAAACGAAAAGAAAATCTCTGTAAAAAGAAAAAAGGTTGAGTGCTTGCTTACAATCTTTGGATCTTATGGGCCAGGAGGAGGGGGTGGAGGACTGTTACCTTGCACTTGTTCACGCCTTCAGCTTCATTGGTGGATGTGAGGAGCTTTTGTTATTAACGGAATAAAGGGAAGACCCCCCCCCCCGACCTTGGGGATACCCAACTTATTCTAAACTTCACTGAACTCTCTCGTCCGCACTGATGATTATATACTTACTTCAGTTTTACTGAGCTCTCAGGGTACTTTGTTAATTGTAAAGTCAACACAACCTTGCCTCCTAAGAATTTAAGCTCAAGAGTTTTAATACTCATACTCAGGGTTTCTCAACCTTGACACTATTGACATATTGGGCTGAATAATTCTTTGTTGTGGGGGCTGCCTTGTGCATTGTAGGGCTTTCAGCAGCATCCCTGACCCCTACCCCAGGGATACCAGTAGCACCCACCCATCACACAATTGTGACAACCAAAAATGTTTCGAGATAGTGCCAAAGGTCCCATGGGAGGCAGAATCGACTACTCCTTGGTGATTCAATCTTTGTCACTGGCAAGTAACTCAGACTTTTGGTACATACTTAACGAAAGTTGAGTAAATCTCCACCTGTGTAAGTCAGCACAGAAGATACTGAAGTACAATACTATTCTTACTGTTTTGTGAGTGTCTAGTACCTTGTTGGTGTAAAACATTGCACCCCAAATTTCATAGTAAGTTTGGGGAGGCAATTCTCTCTTTCATTTTTAAATCATATGTTCTTTGAAAGTTATTTCCAACGGTTTTGTAAGATAAATCACTATTTTGTTTCTATAAAAATTGTCCATTATGTGCCAGAATCTGGCTATAGGTTTTTCACCGTTGGCAGGGTAATTGACTAGCCTGGGCACTATATGCTGTAAAGCAGAAAGGTGGCGTTGCTTGAACTTTCGCATGCAGTTAGATGTGAAGGTGATTTCAGATTTTTGGCACATGGTGTTCCTCCCATAATGTAGGGCCGTTGAATGCAAAGTATTTCTGGCGTACTTTTCTCTGGGGGTGGACTGAGTCGTTAATAGTGGAAAGAGCATGGGCTTCGGCAGCCTGCATTACTTACTAGTTTATGGAGCAGAAGGTAATTAAGTGATGATGATACCAGAATTCAAACAAAGCGTGATACCAGGGTCCAAGGCAGTCCAGGAGGGCAAAGGGGAGGAGGAACTGGGACTCGAACAGGCCTTGATAGAAAGATAGAGCTCGAATAAGCAGAGAAATGGGGAAACCAAACAGAGTCTACTATAAAGAGACACCTCAGCTTCTGTCTGCCTTAGAAGCCTTAGGGCATTTCGCTAAGAGAGAACAAAGAATGGCCAGTTACCTTGGGTTCCAGCAAGCAATCGTTTTCTCCAGACCACTTGCCTCACCCTTAACTAATCACGTTGCCGTTTCTAGGATATAAAAATATGGTAGTGCGACCGTATGCAGTGATGGCCTTTAGGATTTTGAAGAATGAGACGTATTACGTGATTTCATTCAGCCTATTTCCCAAGCTGTTAAGCAACTGAAAGATCTGAGACTCATGCTGTCTTCATCTACAAGGATCATGAACCTATATGAATGTAATTGTAGTATTTAATCTATTATTGTAACTATTTTTATTATCACTATAATGTTGAAACAGTTCATGACAGCGTAAAATGACAACCTCCGTGAAAATGACTTGACATGTATTTCTAGTAACTTCCTATATTTGTCTGGGTACCAGAGGTCTGCAGAATTTTTGCTTTGATTGTGTTTTTAAAAATAAGTATTCTGAGAAATGGCATTATATTTGAATAGTCTTATTGTTATCAATTTTTGGGCAGTAACCTTCAAATTGTGGCTATTTGATCAAAAAGAGAAGTCAGATAAGCAATGAGAAAGAAAGAAATAATTGAATGAAAAGAATAAGAAAGAGATTGGAGATGTTCCGGAAAACTTGTTTTGCTTGGTGATGAGTCCTTAAAATATTTTTTGAAGACTGAATATAGCATGGTCTTTCTTGGTAGAAGTAAGATAAAGAAACATCACCAAGTCATATAAATACCATCCTGAACGAGCCTATAGCTCTATCTAAAGAATTATTAACCAATAGATGCCTTAGAAAATTAAGGTATGGCCTGGAAAATAAACATAACAGTGTTTGTTATACATTACAGAGGGAAGACAAAGGTGATCCTTTTTCACAAAAAGAAAGCTTTCTTGGTCGAACTGTTAAGCAAAGATTATATTATCAGTAGCATGCTTCTGTGATTTATTTTATTCCTATCTTACAGATGTGTAGTGGAGGCACAGAGACTAATTAACATACTCAAAGTCACAAGCTAGTAAGTTACAAAACTGGGATTTTTTGGCAATCCAACTTCAGATTCTAAGCTTTCTTTCCCCCTAAACCCTAGAATTTTTATCACTATCCTATATTATATGGGGTTTCTAACTAGAAATATTGAAGCCCTTGAGTAATGTTGCCCATGTAAGCAAGGGAAACAGGGAAGAAGCCCAACCTTCTGAAACTGGTAAATGAGATGACTATAATTGGCTTGATTATCTTGAGCACAGAATGAGAAGACAGAGCAAGAGGTAATGATCTGGGAATTTCTGCAGGGTCTTGCCCAGTGACTGGTGGATGTCTAGTGTAGCTTTCCTTTGGAATTTGACTGTGTTTTTTCCTTGTGCTGAGCCAATTTGCAGGTGAATCCGTCATATCTGTCAGCGTAGTGCTGGCAATTCGGTTTAGTAAATGTTTACCAAGTCAACAGCCTGGCTGCTTTGTCTTTGAGGGTGGGAGTGCTCACTCTCATTCGTGTATGGAGGACACAGTTGGTAGCTACCAAATATTTGTGGAGTCAAGTTGACTGACAGGTCACTTGGGCAGTGTTTCTATTATCACTCACAGTGAGACGGAAAGAAAGTACCACTGAAACGCTAGTGACTGGCATTCCCATAAGACTGAATCCGGTGCACTATAAAGCGGTCCATTTTGTACTCCACGCAAGAGGGTTTCATTGCTGAAACCTCAAAAGAACTTTATTCTGAGGCCAGCTCACTTACAAGTTAAATTTTTATATATAATGTTGTTGCCATTAAGAAAAATCTCTATTCTACACCTGGTATTCAACTAATATATCATTTCATAACTACCTCATGAGATATGTATTATCAGACCCATCATATTAACATGAAAACTGAGACTTTGAGAGAGGTCACACAGTTGAATATGTACACAGTCACCCGACTTTCAACTGGTATATGAAGCCAGGTCCAAACTTCTCAGTTCATTCTACTATTCCCTAGCATCTCCCACCAGCATTAGATAAACAATCAAAGGGCCAGTGTCCACTGGAGAAGAGAACAGAAGTATTTATTTTGGGGAGACTGTGGAGTTGGGAAGGCCCCTAGTACACACACCTGGATTAGAGTGAACCATAAGGTGGGTAAAAATCATGAGTGAATTCCTTCATTATGTAGCCACTAAAGAGAAGCCTTCCACTTCCTCAGAATATGTGATTGGCTGTCAGAAACGCAGAGGCAGGACAGGAAGGTAAGTTTTGATGGGATAAGTCGGGTGGAGTAAGAGTCTTGCCAAGAATCCCAGCACTACATTTTGAGCCAAGAAGTTGATTTTTTTCCTCCTTTCCTGGGATTCATCCTTTTGGACCTGTAAGAGTCGCTGATGTGTCTTCATAACTGTACCTCAGAGTTGATAGTCTAGGTTTTTTTTCTCTATTCCTTCTCATTTTCAAGGAGAAAAAAAACTATTTCAGGGTTCCCTTTGCCTCCGCTGCCAATATTAATACCAATATTGGTAGAACAACGTTAGATTTTAGATATTAAGAAACATTGACTTAATAGAACAATTTGATTTTGCTGTTTAATTTACATGTAAATCTCTAGGCAAGCTCCCATCTTTTAATATTTACTTAAAATATTTACTTTCACATGTATACACGACACTTGGTAGGAATGCATTTAAGATGAGTGTTCATGTATTTGGTTTGTTCTTTAGGAGAGAAGCCGTCTGTATTGAAATGAGTTGGAAGGGGGTCATTACAGCAGTTAAGTCTTCAGCCTAAAGAGTATGTTGGCACCGAGGCTATGCCTTGACACCATTTTCTGTACCTTGATAGTGTTATGGTAGCTTTCAAAATGAACACCTATTTGTAGCTCATCTCGAAGGTAGCATTCAAGCAGGGGAAAATAAACCTCAGCAGACCTTGTATTAACTGGAAAGCCACTTGTGGGTGCATTTCCATCCATTTAAGCTAAAGCTGATTAGCACTTTTTGAAAAGTGAATCTAAATCCTTGTGGTAATCAAGGGAAATTGAGCCATGTTGTTACTCCAGAAAGCCGGAGAGAAGAGTGGATGTAATGGCAAGTTTCTTTTTTATTAATCATGCAGTATATAGCTTGGTTCCACGCCTACCCCCTTCCCAACAAACACCTCTCCTAAGTGCTTGTTTAATAAAGTAACCCAGCAGGTGAATATTTAGGTTTTAGTGGAATTCTGATAGTTTCTTTTCAGTGCAGTAGAGAGAATAGAAGAGAATTTGGGGGTGGGGCCGTTTCCAGCATGCTGTTAAGGAAAGTGTGCAGACTGGTGTACATTAATGACACAATCGTAATTTTCAAGCAGGATGTGTTTGTGGATTGGCTGTGTGTATTTACCGTAGTTAGTGGCTGTTCATCCTGGGGTGGTGTTTTAAGATGCAGGTTTTGTTATTATTCACGTATGGTGAGGCTGACAGACCAGGAGATGATTGCTATTGAAAAGATAGTGTGTTATTGGCAATTCCCAAAGGGAGGAGACATGCTGTGTTACTCAGGGCCATGCGGGGAAGCACCTGGGTTGGTCAGGATGCAGAGGGAGCAAGGGGGAATCCCGGATACAAGTCTTGTGGTTTTGGTGGGATGGAAAGGGTGAGTCGGGATAAACAGGCTTAGGATTGGGTAATTTGAACGCTTTCAGCTGAGTCTGGATCTCAGGGGCTATCTCTGATTGTCTGGTACCTGGCTTTAGAGAGATTAGGGCAAGAGAATAGTGGCCTGGTTGTAAGATCCTGATAAAGGAGGTGGCTGGAGGTATGGGCTCTGGACTGATGGGTTTACTATCTCTAGGAATTAGCTAACTCTGGGAGGGGCAGTCCCTCCAGTGTCCACAAGGTCGCAGATGCCACAAGCACCAGCAGAAAGATATGTGTAATACAGGTGGTAGGAAGTTGACTGCTCTCATACATCTAGCATTGATGGTTACATCTAGGAGGAACATTCATCTACTTCTGCCACCTCCAGGCGGGTGCAAAAGTCAATGGCTGGGCAGGCCCGAGATAGACTTGACTTGTAGCTCATTTCATTCTTTACCAAGCAGTTCCACCAAAGAGGCATCGGCTAATCCTTTTCCCCCTTCATTTTCCTTTGGGGACTCTTGGAATTTGTGAGATTCCTATTTGTCTTTCTGCTGCCTAATATGGAGCAACTGATGCCAAGGAATGGGGTGGAAAAGAGAGAGAGAGGTAAGATAATATTTAATTTTGTTCTTTTCATGCTTAAACAGATTCAAGGAATTTTCAGAGAAGAATCTTGTTTCAAGGCGATGGCCAGTTTTCAATTAGAGTCACTTATTAACTTCCTCTTCCATGAGCCGAGGCTCCTGAATCTCTTTGAAGACCCAGAGAAAAGATTTCTTCTCTCTCCAACCCTCTTCAAATCCCCAGGGCTACTCCTAAGCTGGTTGAAAAGCTCACAGATGTGAAGACAGAAGCAGATTTTCACCTTTATCGCATGAAAACTCTGATGTCTTCTCAGAAAGAAGCTACGCTGTGTAATTCAAAATTTTAAATGTACATTCAGATCTGACGTAGTTTACCTGCTAATTCTGTTAAAGGGATGTCTGGCCTGGACCCCAGCTGGTCTGTGGTCTCCAAAAAGCCACACAAAGCCACTTGCAGAGCTCTGTACCCTCCAAAAGGTGGGCACCTTTCCAGGGTGCACTCCACTGCAACCATTGCTTAGCTGCGGGACGTTCCTGAAGATAGGTCTAATTTGGGTTCGTCTAGTTGTGTACTATTAAGGTAACAAGGGATCTCAGAAGGCTAGAAAGAGAAGTGGTATCATTGGAAGTGCCTTTAGAAGGGAGTTTGAATTGACTCAAGTCTTAACTCCAGCCGTTCAGTGTGGCCAGTGGGTGTTTCATGGCCATGATGGTTTTGATGAGCTTTTCTTGTTGCCTTTGCTGGCAGCATCATCTGGGGCAATAAGGATAAGCACTGTCTGGAGAAGAGCAGTTTCTGAGATTATTTGGAAGTGAGTTGTAATTTCAGGAATTGTAGCACAAAAGCCAAAAAGAAGTTTATAAAGGAAGTAGAAGTTGACCAGTAAATGATGCCAGACAAATGAAACCTTGAGATGATTTTTTTCCCCCAAATGCTGGGTACCCAAGACCACTTTTAAATGTTCCATTACTTAAGAGGAAAATTCAAAATCACATCAGTAGACCCTCTTTTAAAAAGAAAATATCTGTGATTGAAGATAACATGCATAGCTTTGGGTTGTGTTAACTGGGTTAGAACCTTCACTGAATACTGAGTGTTTTTAATCTCCATTGCTTTCTTTTTCTTTTTTTTTTTTACATCTACAGTCAAGACAGTTTTAATTTTTATTTTTTTATTGAAGTATAGTCAGTTTATAATTTGTATTAATTTCTGTGTACAGCATAATGATTCAGTTATATATACATATTCCTTTTCATAAACTTTTTCATTATAGGCCATTACAAGGTATTGAATATAGTTTCCTGAGCTAGATAGTAGGACCTTGCTATTTATCTATTTTATATAAATATATAGTTTTTTTTTTTTAGTACTTGATAGTCCATGGGCTTAGGCCTTTCTTTCTCCCAGACAGTAAAACCTCTTTAAACAAATATAACATACAATGCCATACTGTATTTTTATACCCAGAGCACCTAACACAGACTGATAGGCATGAAGGACTGACTGAGTAACCCTGCTTTAAAGGCAATGAATTGCCTTATAGCACCTCTAAAGCTGCAAAGTAATGATTCATGTTCTTATTCTACTCTGGGGATTTTTCTGAGGCTAACTGTGAATTGGTAGAACGAGTATTGATTGGGGTGGAAAGTCTTAATAGCAGCAACATTAAGAAAATAGGAAATTAAAGTAGCCTGCTTGACACTGCCTCTCCCCAAAAAACAAACAAACAAAAACGAACAAACCTGCCACTTGTCATTTAAAATAAACTAAATAACAGCAGTAAAAATCTTGATCACTTGGCTTTGTCCTGCATATAGTTCCCTTACTAGGTTTTGGTCTTGAGTTAAGTATAAATTGGCAAAAAATGCCCGTTAGGTTTGTCACTGCTTAATTTCTTAATAGTGTTTCTCATCAGAATAACAGTTGGGAAAGGTCCTTTGTGCCAGGTCGGTCCCAGGGCATCTCTGGAAGAAGACATGTATTTTTTGTGTGTGGCAGCAACTGTAGTTTGGGAGAAGCAGTGGGCGTGGTTTTGTGGTTTCCTTCTTTTCCGGGCTGCTCATCACTTCAACCACAAAATCACTGTCAACCTTCAGAAGGAGAAAGAAATATTGGCCAACCTACAGTTTCTTTTTTTAATGACAGGCAGTGGCTTGGGTTCTTAGAGACCGGCCAGGCAGCTGAGTTGTGTCTGGAGTTCCCCAATATAGGCTTCGCAGAAATGTGGGCTGGTTCCTATGCTGCTACAAACCAGTCCTCTGCATTGGGATTGGCCTCTGTCCTGGAACCACAGAAGTGGTTTGCTCTACCCGTTGACTCATTCTGCTTGACTTCTATGTCACCAGGAAGAACCAGCACCCTCCCCAGCTCATGACGCTGTGAGACAGTGAACATTGAAATGAGTGGTAAAAGCCAGCCAGCCTGCGTTGAAGATCAAGTCATTCATTCAGTCATTCACTCATTAGGTATTTATGGAACCCCCCCGAAATTAGCCAGGTGTTGGTCCAGGATCTATGGATATGGTAATGAATCAGACTGGCAGTTGCAAACTTTTTCTTTGATGTGTCAGATAGTAAATATTTTAGGCTTTGCAAGCCTACTGTTCTTATTACAGCTCTTCAATTTTGCCTTTTTTTTTTTTGGCAGAGTAGTAGCCATAGCAGCATATAAATGACTATTAACTACACTCTAATGAAACTTCATTTTTAAAAACAGGTAACATGTGACCCATAGTTTACCACCGGCTGAACTCAACCATAATATTCTTGTCCTTGCTGAGCATACATCCTAGTAATCTGCATTTAATTTCTACTAGGTAGTTATATTTTATAAGGAAGGTACATTCCTAAACATCTCACCTAACTCAAAACAAGAAAAACTGAAAACTTGAAAGTTTGAGTTCGTAAGCTAAAAGATCCCTTAAGAGGTTAAAATGTCAATATTGACCAGCAAACAAAAAGACTCACGTAAGAGTCAAAACAAAACAATATTTTAAACAACACATTTTTTTTTACTGGTTCATTAATAATGAGTAATGGTTACTAACTATGGAATATAATTTCTAGATATTAAACATCCACAAAAAAAACTAAATCATCTGTAGCTTTTGATGAATGGACCATTCCTTTAATGCTATGAAGACAAGATGGAAACTTGTCAGTAACTTCAGAAATCTTAAGTTTTTAAGATCACCCCATCTTGTCATGTAAGAACTACTGCAAACTCCATAAATGGCTTAAAGAAGCAAGTTGTTTATAAATTTATTGAATGCAGAGAAGTGTTCATTCAGTCTGCTGTCTTTGGTGAACTGGCCATTCACTGATTTGGTAACTAGGCATGTTGACTTTTGACAAAGGAATCTAGAACTGATCAGCATAGTTCTGGGTACGTGTTGTGGCTTAAAATGCTCTTTAGATGAATGGCTGCATACTTGATGAACACATGCATGTGGCCAAACTTGCTGGCAGAATGGTATTATCAGATTCCTACATAGCAAAGGAATTTCATTCATGATTCTATGTAGAGAGTGTTTGCTTTTGGAGCTGAAAAATTTAATTCAGTTCTGGGCTTGCTTATAATCCCCCCCCAACATTTTATTTATAAATTAACATTGATACATTTTCAAACATGTAGAAAAGTTGGAAGAATTGTCCAGTGAACACCTTTGTGACGTGAATTTTTAAGAAGTGGTAGGCTCTCTGTTTCCAAAGTAGCTAAAAGAATATCAACTCAGATCTTTTTTAGGATCATGTCTTTTCAGGAGTGGCCAGAGACTGAACTGAACCATTTCTTGTTCTCCTTTGTGTTTCTTAGGAAGAGTCGTAAGATATTCCTTAGCTCTAGGTTGTACATGCTCCTGGACTTGCTCATGCTCACTTTCAAAGAGTTAAAAAGGAAAAAAAAAAAAAAAAAAAAAAAGCCAGCCTTAGATTTCTGTAGTGTCATAGAATCCCCATTGCCAAGCCTTACAGGAACTGAAATCAGCGTCAAAATTTTTAATGCTGGGTGTGAAGCAGAGCGGCTGAATACTGAAGTTTATTTCTCAGCATGTTGATAAGAACCTGAGAGGCTTAGGGTGCCCTTTGGAGTTGCCAAGGTATGTCTTCCCAGTGTTAGAATTCCAATTTAACTGCTGCGGAATGAAGATTCGAGGCGTCTGTTACCCCAGCCCTGTCTCCTTCCAAATGGCAGTAGAAGGTTATCACGTGGCCCTCGGGAAGAATTTACTAGCTGCAGAGTGAAATGCAGTCTTCCACACTGTAATTTCTTGAGTTCCTTTTCCTTCATGTGGAAAAGAGTGATTGAGGGGGAAGAGAAGCCGTTTGACATCTAACCACAGAAGGGAAGAGGAGCCTCCTCCAATGCCTCTGGGCCGTTTGTGTTTCATTCCGCATCCTGTGGGCTTCTGAGGAATTAGGATGTGAAAGGGAGTGATTTCCTTTTAGAAGACTCGGTCACCATTTAATAGTAATCACAAGTTCGGGAAAACTGAAGGGTTGGAAAAATTTTCTGCGTCTTTCTGGGTAGTCGGCTACACTCTGATGGGTGCTTTGACCAACCCATCAATGATTATTTTGTCGGCCACTCCTGCCTTGAGATAATAGTATATAGGGATACAATATATGCCCTGTTGACCTCTAGCTGTGTTACCTGTTTTTGGCCAATGAAATTTGAGCTCAAGTCACCTGTGCCATTTAGGAGGAAACGCTTAAAGAGTCATTGAATGGTTCCACCATTGTCTTTGTTCACTCTGACCTGAAGGCAGTAATGGTGTCCTGGACGAAAGCTGCCTGGATTCCATAGTGAAGATGTGGAATACAGCCTTCAGCTGACCGACAGTGGCCGTGTTATTGGAAGCCATTGATCTGGGTGCTGGGGGTGTTTATTATCGCAGCATCGCTCAGCCAAGCTGGCTGGCATCCCACCCTTATCATACTGTAGTGCCTGTTCATAGTTCTCTGGTTCTGGAATGAATCATTGAAAGATTGTAAACCTGCACTTGTGTGATTGTGAGAGGGTGGGGTGGGGTTGGGGGGCTCTGAGCCAGCTGCGTTTAGAACAGTGGATTTTTCTGCCTATAGTAATTGTTGTTTTAAAAGTCCTCTTTCTCCTTCCTGGATTCTCTTCAAATGAGCCCTTGGAGAGACTTTAAACGGAATCCCAAGCAACTTGTCCATCCTTAATTAGAATAAAGCCTTCATGCGGGCAAGAGTTTGTTTTCATTGATGTATCTCAAGTGCTCGGCACACAACAGGTGCTCACCCAATATTTGGTGAATGAATGAACAACGTGATTTATTTCCAGTGGATTTCTCTTTGGATTTGACTTTAGTGAAGAAGAGAGGATTATCACATTCCTTAACGATGTTTCTGTGCCTCTAATAGAAGATTGGACTCTGGTTAATTGGTTGAATATTTATTTCTCTTAATAAATTAATTGACATCCCAAGGTTAAATCACCAGGCGTCATGACCTTAGTTAATGATAGCCAAGGTGTTGTCAGTTACTTGAAATATTGCCTTTGCCTTATTTGGGGGGGAAAAGTTAACTTGTAGTTGAAAAGGAAAAGTTGATGGTGAACCTTCCCAAAATTAGATTCTGCTTGACTTCAGTATTCTGTTAACCGAACTGGATCAGAAACGAAACACGTGTCACCACATTGGATTCCTGGCCACTCTAGGCCTGGCCCTGATTTCAGGATGAGGGTATTTCCGCGGACTTAGCGCGTTCAGTCAATTCCTCTGCTTTGTCATCGTTAGTCTGGATGTAAGTAGCATTACTGTAAAATCTCCCACCAAGAAATTTCCACACAAAGAGGTTTTCTGATGTCTTTAAAATAAAATGGTTAAAAATAGACCTTGTGGGAACAGTTTTCCACTTCCAAAACAAAATCCTGCAAAATGTTTTAATGCAGATTTGGGACCTAATTATTTTTTCTCACCTCAGCTTAGCAGTAGTTGAGCTACAACGAGAACAGTGAGTCTTGGTTTTACAGGGTCTGGCCAGCGAGGCCCTCCCTGTCCTGTGGAGCTTTTGTGTTGACTTGGCCATGGCCCGCTTCCCCACCCCTCCCCGGGGCCTTGCTAGGGGCAGTGGGTCCAAGTTTGAAGCCCTCTGTCTAGCTCCTCATTAATCCACTGACCTTCCCTGAGGAGGCCTATGAAGGCCCAGCCTTTTCAGCTTCTCTGGCTTCTGGTGATTGCAAACACTGAAGTCTGCGCTGGGCAAAGGGGAAAAGACTAAAAGGAGAACAGGACACAAAAGAGACTCTGTAATTAAGATCCAGGGTCTTCTATTGACTCGGGCTGGTTAAATCAAGCCTCTGTGACATGCCCAGGGCCTTGGTTAGTTTGTGGCACACAGGGAGCCTCTATATATAGAAAAGTCTGGGCAGGGAGGGTATAGACCAGTGGTAGAGCGCGTACTTAGCACGCATGACATTCTGGGTTCAATCCCCAGTACCCCCATTAAAAAATAAATAGATAAGTAGATAAACCTAACCCCCCCCCAAAAAAATCAAAGATATTCTTTACAAAAGGGGAGTGGGTGTAGCTCAGTAGCAGGCATGAGGTCCTGGGTTCAGTCCTCAGTACGTACCTCCATTGACAACAACCGGAAAAAAATTCGACTCCTGACTGGTCATGTAGTTTTCTTATTTCACTGTCATTCCCTTTCCCGCAGCCTGGGAACCCCCTTCTCTGAGTGCTCGTGACATTTCTTTACAGTTCTTGTTGCTGTTCCTTTATCTCTGTAGTTCTGACGCCTTAGAACAGTGCCTGGGACTTAGCATGTGCTCAGTAAATGCTTGTTGAATGCGGAATGAATGTCACACTGATCGGTGCATCTCCAGTATTACAAGTGACTAGTAATTGTTTAATTCTGCAGCAGTGTTTAGTCCTTTACCGCCTGCTGGGTGCTGTATCAGGAAAAAAGACTTAGACAGAAAGTTCCAGATGTTAAGATCGTTTGTCATCCAACGTGACCCACATCCATCATTGTTACGATGATGATGACTTACCCTGTGCCCTTACTACTACTAGCAGGTGGAAAATTCTCTGTAAGAAATGGCAAACAATCCAAACTCTAGCGACAAGGAATGGAATGCAGTTCTCGAAATTCCCTTTGCTCCTGTGTGCGGCATTTCTAAATAGCAGTTGTATGAGACTCCGTCCCTAGCCTGTGGGTCTAGGGTCTCATATCTCTTAAAATGAATTAGAATGTTTCTGAAATAAATTGCTCTGTGCCTCTCTTTCTGTTACAAAGTTCTCACTTTTCTCTTTTGTGCTCACTGCTTCCATGTGTCTCCCTGCACAGGTGTATTCCTCCTGCCTCTGTCCCAATAATCCTGTCATTCTTTAAAATTCAAGTGACACTTCCTCTGGATATGCCCCCCCCAGTAGATTAGCTGCTTCTCCCGAGGTGCTCTGAGTACACTTCCAGCATATAGTACTCATCACCTTTCATTGTTGCTGTTTGGTTAATAGATAGATGGTTAGACCTTTAACTCCTCTCAGCCAAAGCAGAAATATTATTCATCGCTGCGTGGTGGGCAGTTGGCATAGTGCCTGGCACCATTAGGTGCTCAGAATATTTGCTGCGTGAATTTAATAGTTTATGTGTTGAAGGAAGTTTCAGGTAGATGCTTACAGTCTTTAGCATCTCTCTTTACACTGGCTAGTTGCCCTTCCCGCTGCCTGGGAGGTTTAAATTTAGGGCTGGATTCAACCGGCTGGGGCAAAACCCACAGCCACTGCCCACTGCTGTGTGGGAAAAAGGGCCAGTGGGCGTTGCTGAGCAAGAAACCTGGGATCTCGCATCCTGATCCATGTTTTCTTGGTCATTGTATTCTTCCCTGTCCTTTTTTTTTTTTTTTTTCCCTCCCCTCAACTCCTCTCCCCCAGAGGCAGGACTTGACAACTGATTATTTTGCCCTTATTTTGCCCACTTAAGCATCATGGACATATAACAAATAAAGGGGTGACCCTGGCAAGTCACTAGAACACAGCTGGAGCATTGCCTGAAATGGCTACGCATGTGGGATTAGCAGTCAGGGCTCTGAAATCACAGCTGTTGCTCGAGAAACAAGAGGCAGGAAGGGATGATGGTGAGGCTTCTTGCCGCTCCGTTCCCTGACTTCAGCTCTTCATGATTCCCAGCCTTAATATCAAAACATCAAGAAGGGTGCAACCATTCCCCTTGGCAGTGTCTTTAGATGTCTCATGCATAGAGAATCTGACCGGCATCTTTATTGTTTAACACCTTTATTTTGGTACGATTCCTGTGCAGTAAACTACATCTGTCCAACATCTTAATAGTCTTTTTTTCCTCAAGCTGCAGTTGAGATTCTTTCTCTCTTGCAGCTTATATATGTAGGAAGGAGAACGGCTGGCTGACCCTACTGTCAGATCTCCTATCAGACCTCGGAGAGAAGGAAATAAGGAAATAAATAAAGCAGTGTTAAAAAGCTGGGTAAAGCAATTTTTAAAACGCAGTCACCTGAATCTGTGATGTGACGCTAAGGATGCTGAGGAGAAGGCGTGTATTAATTAGTTTCTGTGATCGTCAGTGTTGGAATCCATTGGGACGTGAGACCTTTTGAAGTTCATGATGTCGGTGAAGGGCTGCCTACATCTTTGTAGACACGTGAGTAAGAGAGCAGATCAGTTGGCGGGACTCCATGGTAGCTCATTCAGCTAACTGCCCAGGATAACTGGGGGAAAGGGACAGGGTTCTTACTCTAAGGCTGTAGTTGAATTTGAAAAAATGAAATTGTCAAGCAAACTTGCCAGTGTATATCCATTCATAATCACTCATTATTCAGGAATCTAACAAAACCATTTTGTACCTCTCTGCTCATTTCTATATTAAAAAGAAACAATTATTTAAAATTTGGGAATTTCTCACAAGCTGGACTGGCTCATTATCTCATTTACTCACCTACTGATTTACACTTAAACGAATGCCGAGGTTGACAAGGATGAAGAGGATTGAGGCGTCTTGGGCAAAGGAGATGCCTGACAAATTCTCCCAGGCCGCTTGTGACCTTCCGTGTACCTAGCTACCTGGCTTTCAGGATGGAGGAAGATAGTCTTCGAGTGTTATGTTTGGGTGGCATTCTAAACAAATAAATCAGAAATGCAAACCAGAAATCTCTTTTGAGTATTGACCCACTGGTATCTGTATGAATCCCTCTGACCCTGTTTTCTTCTTACAAGTGAGAAAGAGGTCAATATTGGTCTTAACTGTGCTTGCTTATTTTTCCCTGTTCCTTAAGTCCCAATTTCAGTGGAAACTATATAGTTTTACTTTCAAAAAGAGTTTTGCATTCGTAGATTATTCTTTTAGGGAACTGTTTTGAACTCACTGACTGAAGTATTTACTCTAAGAACTCTAAAGCCCTCTCTCTTTAACTTCTTCCTCATCCCTGCTGTAGAAAATTCAGATTCTATTACACAAAATTCCATCTTGGCTTTCTCAACCCTAAGTGGACGTATATTTTCTTTTAGTTTTTTTCTCTGCTCAGTCTTTGATCTTAGAAATTGAGTGAACAGAACTTACAGAAATTAGATACCAAACTGCATCTCATGAATTTGCCATTTTTTTCTTTTCCATATTGCTAATATTGAAAATAATTATCTTTTGAATAAAATACCAACAACAGCAGTCCAGCTTTTCTTTTAATGCTGCACAATTAGCAGCTATCCAAACATCACATAGTAAACACATTAAAATCCACACCCGTATTTTTAGGTAACAAAATGTGCATTGAGATCCTCATCATTTTGTAAATTAGGTAATCCTGGTAATGTTTGATAGTGTTATTCTCAATGCTTATCTGTAGCTATACAGTCATTGAGCTGAATAAAATGTCACGATGTAGCAATTAAGAACATCCTTTTTTTTTTAAATCCACAAGTTCAGTAAATTACAACTTGATTGTCTGAGTAAACAATGTTACCTGCTGTGTCTGCTTTGTTATAGAATGGAGTTCTGCATGCAAATTAACAACAGTTAGTAATTCCCAGGATGACAGAGCATATTTTTCCTATATTTTAAACTTTCCTTCTCCCATCCCAGGGAAACAGATTAAGATAAACACATTATCCATATTATTCTCTTTCTCCAATTTCATGGCCCCAGGCAACCATGCCCAATCCAGCCCTACCCTAGGGAATACTGTGGAAGGACACCCCTCTGCTCTCACAAGTGCATTTAGCAATGCTTCACCAAAGCGTCCACAGCCTAATCAGGATGGAGGAAGTGTCAACTCATTTCCTCATTAGGGGATAGAAACTTGTGTGGACCAGACACATTACGCATCGTCATTCTTGCATGGGGGTAACCTGTGGTATTTCAGGGAGGTCCTGCTCTTGTGTACTGCATATGGTTTACTGTCAGATAATTTAACACCCAAGAAAACCTCCCTTGAATAAATTAGAATATATTTGCAAAGTAATTGGTTAATTAGGTTTTAGACATCTCCGGGGGACTGAGCTGAAACAGATGTGTTGAGAGCCCGTCACAGAGCTGGGGACGAGGGCTTCTTACTGAGCTTTCTGAAGGAAGAGCTCTCCTCTCACTTGCTCCTACCCATGGCGCCAGAGTATTCTGCTGCGTGCATTTACGCACAAAGCAGTGGAACATTTCTGCCTTGGACTTAATTGTTACAGGGACATGCTCAGAAGGTGCCACGTTCTTCAAGTAACTGTACGGTAAAATAAAGCACTATTAGAGTCGATTCTTTCTTGGTTATGTCAGGAACCATATGGGGAGCCACTTAAAACTAAAGGAGGACGAGGTAGGGAGTACTCTTAAATACTTCTGTATGACATAGGTGGTGCCTGTGAAAGTACCGTGAAAAAGCCAAAGCTTGAGCTCAGGCCTCGGAGGTTGAAAGCAGCCAGTATTTGTCCTTTTCCTTTTATTTTCTTTTATTGTATTTTCCCTCTGTGTCTTTACCGTTCTGTAGAATATCAGTTGGCATTCCGGTAAATGCTGCCCATAATACTAACGTGGCTTTTCTCACTGGATCATTAGAATAAATTCCACTTTGTTTATTCATTTTTTTCATGAAGCATTTATGGTAGACCCCCGGGTCCTAAGATGGATGCCAGCCACCAAAGAGAATGACACAGCCCCTGCGTTCAGTGACCTCTTGATGCTCTGTGGAACAGTGAGATTGGTTTGCATATTTCCTAGCCCTTCCAGTGGGAAAAGGTAGCCCATTCTGGAGCAACTTGCATGACAGGGAAATAAATTTAAAGTTAAAGACTGAGTACAGGTGAGCCACATGTCCACAATTCTGAACTGACTGTAGCAGAGCCACTCTCTGGGAGCGGGTGTAGACTGCTGGGCCAGGTGCTAGAATCTGGAAACAAATGGTGTAGCCAAGACGTGAGTCTCAACATCAGGCCTCCCCTTCTTCTTTCTGTTTGACACCCACTTGTTACATGGGTTGTCAGCTCCCAGAAGACACTTTGGCGTCTCCTACCCTTGGAAGAGTTCCTCGCAAAGAACAGACTGACAGCAAATGTTGAACGTGAGCAGATGCTTGGACCTAACAATTCTCAGATGTTTGAATGAAAGAGAGACACCCCTGGAGAGTCATCGGGGAAGACGAAAAGTCCAAGATGGATTTTTAATAAGACTCTGCATCCCATTTTACCTTGAGATTTGAGAGATGTGTCATATTCTCACAGCTAATTGCTTCACTGTTTGTTTTGCATACATGGTAAGAAATGTGTGCTATCAGAAATAACTTAGGAATAGAATAGTTGGATTGGCTTTTAAGGAAGTTTTTTTCTTTTTCTAATACTGATTTTTTTTTTTTAAGTAAGAGGCAAAGCCTTTAATGTACAGAAATGATATTCTTACTTGAAATTAGTAGTATTTCAAGCTTGGAGGCCATTGCTTCTTGTCATAAGGGCTAGGAATTGTCACCACATACTGTATTTTTTATTCCATGTAAATGGGTTTTTCTCCCCAAATCTTAAAAAATTAGTTCACAGTCTAAAGAATTACTGTATTTGATTGGCTTTACTCAGAACGATATTATTAAAAGCACTGTTCATCTAGCATAACCTTATTTCAAGGAGAAATATATATATTTTTTCAGTGTGAGAGAAAATGAATCTGTATAGCAAAATAATTTAAACTCTACCTTTCTTTTTCAAGCAGAATCCATTAAAATGTAGCTTAATCAAATAAAGTTGCTTGAAAATTGGAAACGTATGTACTGGTGGTGTTGATGTTTGACACTGAGACAGGGGTACCATACAATGAAATGTAATTTTGTAAGTGGACTTTGTTCCTGCCGTGCTGTCCTTCAGTTAAGAGCTGACATTTTCAGAATGAAAGAAAAAGAAATTCACTAGGTTGGTTTTATTCTAATTTCCAGGTGTGGTTTATGGGGGGGGGGGCTGGGTGGAGGACCTGGAGGATTTCAGAGATTTCTGGCACTTGACTTCATCATGCACGTGGGACCAGAGTACCCCCTGCGTCCTGTGCTCTGGGCCCCGAGCTGCCCTTGAGCAGCCCTGCTCCGAGAGGAGCTTACAGCTGGTCCTTCCAGTCCTTGGGGTTGAAGAGACAAACCAAACTGCTGTTCATGTGCAGGGCCAAGCCTCTTCAGCTGTTGGCGTTTCTGTTCTATTCGGATACTGTGGATTGGCAGACTGCGTTCCTTTCCTTAAGTTCTTCCCCATCCTGGATGTGAAGCAGGCACGGGCCAGTTAATCGGGGTTCACAGAGGAGACGGGAGCCTGGAGAGAAGCCTTCCCTAGTGGAGTGGGGCAGGCGCCGGGAGTGGGGGCGGCCTGCGGGCCCTGGCAGCAGCAAGTCCAGCCCGCCGGGCAGAGCGCACACAGCCGGGAGCACAGGGTTGTGCAGAAAGTGAGATTTTGGGCAGGCAAGTGGCCCTGGAGAGGTCCTGAGGGCCCCAGGGCAGGTGAAGGGAGGAAGTTAGGAGCAGAGCCGTCAGGAGAGCGCGGCCTCCCTGCCGTCAGCTGTGAGGCTGCCTGACGCTGGTTCCTGGCCCTCCTTCTTGAGTGAGGACTCTGGCAGGACTCTATAGAGTTTATTCTGAGACGTGGCTTGCCTTTGTTTTTGTTTTTGTTTTAATTCTTATTTCTTATTGAAGTGTAGTCAGTTGTGAAACATGTTCTTATTGTAACATACCACTTGGCAGTGAGGATGTGAGGAAGGATCTGGGTAGTTCCTCCCTACCTCTGTTGCCGGGACTAGCATCCCTGACTGAAAGAACCTGACCAGAGGAAGCAGCCGTATTGGCTTAAGTGGCTCCCAGTGCCATACCTAGGGTACCGTGGCCTGGGCTGTGCTGATGTGCCGCATGGCTAGGAGTGGACTAGGTCCCCCACCCCCCAAAGGACTGTAGCTCCTCCGAGGGGAACTGGATGTAGGCAAGGACGGCAGCGATTATCCAATGTCAGAACCCACAGGGATGACACGTGTGCTTTGGGTTGAAATCCACCTTGGACTCTCCTCTGTGAGGCTGTCCACCCTCGTCTGGGGCTCCGTTTGTCTGGAGAAGAACGTGGGCAGATGTGCCGTTGGCAAGTGTTCGTCCCTGGAGCCACGGTCCTCAGATTGGAAGATCAAGTATGGACTTCATGTCTGGAACAAGGGAAAAGCCCAGTTACAAGAAGTTGAGATAAAAACCTAAAAGGGCTAACGGCATCAGTTGTGTGCTGAATGCCTCAATCTTGAACCCAAGCTTCTCAAGGCTTCTCTCTCCAAAGTGGACTAGTTTGAGAACTTCGCGTGGAATTAAACTTGCAAGGTGGCTGGTCATGTGTTTCCCAGTGGGGCTTTGAAGACAGCACGTGAAGGGGACCAGCAAATTTATCTGGCCGAGCATACAAACTGGTTATTACTGGGTTGGTTGATTAAGAGGTATGTTTATGTTCAGAAGAACATACAGCCTCCAATTAGCAAGAGAGCTTTTTGAAAAGTAAAGGCAAAGAAGGAAGGAAAAAAAAAAAGATATGTTGAGGAGAAGTGGGGAATCAGGGTCTCCAAAGATTGTTAAAGGTAAAACTCCAGTCTGGGATCCAGTGGTTGGTGACTGAAAATCATTATCACATGACCATTCACTGTTTGGTGGAGTGTTTGAAAAGGGCTTGTTAATCCCATTCCAATTCACAATGGGCAGGTGGCCAATTCATACGAAACACCTTGACGGTCCGCACTAATTGGTTTGTCTCCATGGAGCAGCCACATTGAATTGTCCATAGAGATGGATGGATGGTTCCTGCAATCCATCCCCCTCTTACAGCTCTCCTCCTCTCCCTAACCACCACCACCCACTACACACACACACACACACACACACACACACACACACACACACAAATGCACAGGAATGATTTTGCCTTTAAGTAGCATCATTTTTTTCCTACCCATCTTTCTGGGCTGTAAATTTCCCCAAGCTTTCTTTTTAAAAGAAGGAGTGGATTCGAGATAAGGAAAGTAAGCTGAATGTCTTTGGGACATTTTCAGGGTCATTTGTGTTTTCAGAGTTGGTTTCACTGCTGAGGATAGTAAGAAAAAAGTTATCTGTGAACAAAGCAGAAATGGACTTCATGTTTTGGAAAGCCAGGGAAACAAATTCCTAGACAAAGATTCATGCAGCCTAGAAATCATTTCAGAAAGATCTACTGACCCACAAAAACTTGTACCAGCCCACAGAAGCATTTCCAAGAATGGCTAATCATGTACTTTTGAGAGACAGACCCAAAAAAGGATAAAAACAGGCGTTTATGTAACTTCGATTGATAGCTGGTTCCTGAATAAATAATTACCCTTTACACCTGAAAGGCGGCTTACCAAGCCCTGACCGCCTCTGAGCTCGGCTGATGCTCTGGGCATTTCCAAGGGGCAGATAGGACCGATCACATTCGCTTCTTTCCATAAATGTTCTGTTCAGTCTAGCCGGGCCAGCAGTGGCATTTGGTGGCAGTTAATTTTGAGCTCTGGAGCTGGACTGAATCCTGGCTGTGATCCTGACCAGCTATGTGACCTTGAGCAATCCCTTCACCTCCCTGGGCCTCAGTTTTTTAATCACCCATCCCTGCCGTAGAGGCTCTGCTTAACTGAAAAGTATATTTTATAATGAACATGTTTTTAGTTTTCAGTTTAAAATGACTTAACTTTTGGTGCCTTTGGGTTTTACATAAGGGAGAGAAACTTCCATGTAGTGAAAAACTGTAATATCTGCTTCCTTTGTTAACGTGGCATTGCCCACCCCTCCTTCTCTACCCCCTCCTCCACCAACTGAGGGTAAATTAAAGCAATATAACCCAGTGTAAACATTTGTTAACCCAAATGCATTTCCAGACATTCAGTGTGTGCAGACACCTGGTTATACGTTTAGTGCCATCATCTCTAGGTAGGATGAATTTCGAGGACCTGCTTCTGGTAAGCCTTGCTGTGAGTTTTGACAGTCAGAAATAAACAATCTTACCTATAATTATCTCTGTCTGCAGAATGTGGTAGATAGGGAACAATGGGTATGAAATACTCCAGCTTCCTAGGGTCCAGGAGGGGTGAAAGAAATAGAGAAAGTTTTTATAAAGAGCAGGACAAAAGGAAATCGTGTCTGAATAAGCCATTTGATATTTTTCTTGCTCTGTAACCACCACTGCATGGAAAATGAGCTGATAGGCCCCTCTTCACTGCTCCTTGAGGGTAAAAGGAGGTTTGATTTGAGCCTCCTGGCCTCCATGAAAAGTCAAATAAATAGGAAGTGAAATTTACAAGGGATTCCAACAAAATCAACCAATGTTTGCGTAGGGTGGACCAGCACATCTCAAGCACTTGTTCTGGCTCTCAGAGGTTCATTTGGGTTTCCGTCATGGTAATTGGTCTTTTATGCAGATAAATATGATGAATGTTAGATGCACGAAAACTATACAAGAAATCCCAGCTTCTACTCTTTTGAAAAGTCCTTGTATCTTTGGAGAAGAGAGAGGAAAGTGAGGAATCTCTGTAGACTGCCCTAAAGAAAACCTGCAAGGCTTGGTAACCCAGTGCTGTCCGCTAAGTTAGTAGATAATGTCAAGGATACTTTTAATTTGGGGACAACAAAAAATGTGTAAACCTGTTTCCCAGACTGAGAAAGAAAGGAATTTTAAAAAAGGTTTCTGACGTTTGTGTTTTTGCTGTAAGTTTGAAATATGTTCTTAAGGTTTTTTGTTTTTTTTTTTTTAACATTTTGGTGCATTATTGCTTTCCCTTTTGAGAGGATGGGGTAGTTATGAAATTGTCTTGTCATGATGTCAGTGTAGTAAAATTCTGTGCAGCTAGTTGCTTGTGGAAGTGGTTGGAATAAACTGTTGCAGATCCAGGCTGACCGGCAACAGAAACTTTTCCAGCAACATGGGTGACAACTTCATCTTTTGGAAAATTGTATCCAGGTCGTAAAGGCTGGCAGTGATTTATGCTGACTCGGCTTACGGCTCCTTCTATGTGTATATGAGATACCACCGGATTCTACGGGGCTTCTTAAAGAACTCCACTCGGTCCACTTCTTTCATCCTTCTTCCTCAGGCTGCCTTACTGACATGTCTGAAGTGTGATTTGAGGGTCTGAAGGAAGAAGGAGTCAGGATCCGGAGCCATCTGGAGCCTGGGCAAGTAAGCACAGGGTGAACATCTGTTTGAAACTTTGTGGAGATATCTAGCGCCACTGATTGATAGTCCTTTGGGGAGTCTGTGTACAGAACCCAGACTCAAGAGGAAGCTGGCATCTGGCAAGAGTTGGGGTACACAGTTGTGCTTGATTATCAGGATATGACAAGTCTGTCTAGCCTACATTCATTGCCAAATTGTAGATTTCTTATTTGGGCCACATTGGTCCTCTCTGCCACCAAAACCTTAAAAAAAACCAAAACTCAGACTTATCATACTCACATCAAAGTATACAGAGTAATACACACATATCATAATGAAATGATGCTTCTGAGGATCATTAGAGTATAGAAGCTAAGGGTATGCACTTTGGAGTCAGGCGACTGGAAGTTCCAATCTAGGCTCTGGCATATAATTAGCTATGTGACTATGGGCAAGTCACTTAACCTCTCTGTGCTTTTGTTTCCTCATCTCTAAAAAGATGTTAGTAATGCTTACTTTTTAGAGGTCTTTTGAGAAGTAAATGGAGTTTATATATCAAGGGACTTTAAATAGCACCTGGAAAAATGAAGCACTATAGAATTTTGTGTGTGTTTTCTTTCCCTGGAGTGTATTGATTATGCATCAAATCCAGGGACACCCACTGCCCCGCCAGAAAAATGCCTTCAGTTGTATCAGTTCCCTTCCTTCCACCTCCACCACCACCACCCCACCCAGACTGGCTTGGTTTCCCTTGTTCCTCGAGCATGTCAGGAATGTTCCAGATTGGAGCTCTGCACAAGCGGGTACCTCTTCCAGAACTGTTCTTCCCACGCCCCCTTTAGGATGCTGCCTTCTCTTCAGCTTTCAGGCTGTTTCAAGTGTTGCTTCTTCAGAGAGGGCTTCCCTGACCACCCAACCCTGACTCAGATGCCACCTCCTACCGCAGTCACTCTGATATCTCCTGTCCTTCAGCCCCCATCAGGGTGCATAGCTGCAGATGATTTGCATTCCTTCAGGGTCCGAATCCCACAGTAGATGATGAACTCCACGGGGAGCACATCTCACTGATGTTTGAGTCCCCGTTGTAGAGCCCAGTGCAGTACTTAGTAAATATCGCTCCAAAGTAAGTGGCTGGCCGCCTGCTGGGCTCTGTTAGTCTGTTCAGGGTGATATGGCTAATGCGTCTCTTCTGAGCTGGCCAACCCTGATTCCCATCCCCCCGACCCCCATCCCACCCCTTTTACGTATATTGGAACAGAAGTCAAAGAGAAGTCAGGGAGAGAATCAAATGCCTCTTTTAGAGATGAGGCGTGTCCTCCTTCTCCCCACTTGGTATTATTTTGACCATCTGGTTGGGAGCTAAGGAGGAGGAAGCAGGACGTCCTTTCTGATCAGGTGAGTTCAGTGGGGACACTTGCCGTGTGGATGTGCCCCATCTACTGGTTGAGTCGAGTGGCTACATCCTTAAGGGATGGTAATACCCTGTGCAGGTAATGCTGGCCATCCAGCCTCTAAAAGCAGCTGAGACTGGGGTCTCTATCACACGTCATTACAGCAGAATGAAGGGTAGAGCCTGGTTTGTTTGTGGGGCACGCATTTTGCATCTCTAGTGTCTTAAATTTTCACCAGGGTCGCACACATTCTGTGGTGTGGGCTTTGCAAGTTTGAAGGGAAGAGTTTCACACTTGTGTCCACAGGTTAAAATCTGTAGTTTAACGTCAGTGTTCACTGTTTGGTTGTTCCTCGTGAATGTTATGTTGACCACATTTGCAGCATTTAGGGAATACCTTCTCTGCAGAGCATCTGAAGGAGATACAGACATCACACACACTTTTCAGTCTTCCGTTAGGGACTGTGGGTCCTTAAGATAAAAGTTTCAGGATGAAGATAGACTCTCTTTCTCTCTCTCTCTCTTTCTCACACACAAACACACACACACAGGCGCGCGCACACACACACAAATCACAACTTACATCACCTGCAAATCTCAATAAATAAATTGGGGAAGATGGAATTTGTCGGTTTGCTTAAAGAAACATAATTATTTTAAAATGACAAATGGTCCCTTTGTCAATAAATGATTTATATCTTAGCTTCCATGCCTGGATACCTTGTGTAAATTATGAATTAGCTTGTAAGTGGATTTAGCCAGGGGTACCCAGCAGGTCTCTGGGCTGAGGGCTAAGTGGGTAGCAGTTCTGTCACACTGCTTTTCTGCTGCTGTTGTGTCGGGATGCAGATGTCTGAACGTGAATTTGGGTGAGTGTAGCTTTAACTTGTGCTCCTTTACCAGGACTCATCCATCCAGCATCTCCATCCAAAAGAATCTCCCCTCGCACCACCCCTGCCAAACTGCAACATCAGAAGTAGCGAGAAGAACATAAAACCATCTTAATTCAATCACTCTCGATTATGGGTTTATTTTTTCTTTTTGAAAATAATTAAGTATTTGCCGATTCTTCCTCACTATTATTCTGCAGAGCCTCCCAAGGGAAGGCTTTGAACAAGTAGTTGGGGTTTGTGCCTGTATGTTTGATCACTGAGTTATTTAGAACTAGAGGATTTCACAGTGACAAGCGAAACTGCAGCTTAATTTGGTTTTTCTCCATTCAGAATGCTTTCAGGCACCTGAGCGCATGTGCCCAGCACCCTGTCAGAACAGAAATGAAAGAGGGAGGGAGGGAAGGAGAGAGAGAGAGGGAGAGAGAAAGGCAGACTGTGACTGCATTAACTTATCCGGAACGCAGCAACCAGAAAAACCTGGCAGTCAGCCATCTAAATGTCTGCATACATGTAAATTCTGTATGTTAAGGGTTAGTCGTATTTTATTTGAATTACCTATTGGAATGAACACCCAGTATTTTCAGTGCTCAGTGCTTTGAAAGATCGCATCTATGCCTCTTCTTAAGACATCAGAAACTGCCAGTGCAAAATCCCAGTGAAGCTGGCGGGTTCCTGTACTTCAGGTGCAGAGACCACGTTTGGATTTTAATTGTCCGTCTTTGCTGGCGGTGTAACTCTGGGCGAATTACTGGGCCTCTGGCAGATCTCGTGCTCAGCTGTGAAGTGGGGATAACAGTACCAACCTCAGACTGTGATGCTTGGATGGTGATGCTGCCAAGTGCTTCGCTCAGTGTTTATTGTATGAGTGTGCTAAAAGTTGTGACGCTTGTTCTGTCATTACCATTATTGTTACTTCTGTATGTGGTTATTATTTTATAAATATATTGTAGGTGTTTTTTACTAACAGCCTTTCCTTGGACATTTACATCAGCTTTCTTATTCTAGGGGAGATTTTGATTTAAAGAGTGGAAATGTATTTTGTGAGATTGAAATATATGTGTGTGTGTGTGTGTATATATACAAATGCATATTTTTTTCCCCCAACTTTGTCTTCTAATTGATTTTCTAAGGGATTTGCCACCTTACAGTTACAGGCGTCTGTGGTTTGCTCTGGTCTGGCCTCACAATACGATCTGTATTCTGCTGTGTGTCTGTCAGAGGTTGTGGGCAGGGCCTGTAATCCCTAAATTAGCCTAGGAGGTAGGTGGGTAGTCACAGTGTCTTTGTTGGGTGAACCCAGCTGAGGCTTTTCTTTTGTTCCCGGCCCCAGTCCAAACTAATGCCTTAATAACTGGAATTCCCTCTGTGGCCCCTCTCACCTTGAGGACCATTAAACTCAGTGGGAAGGACTCATCACAGTGGCAGAAAGGTGCCCTCCTAGGGTCTTTCCTGGCCAACAGGCCCCGGCCCCACGGTGGTCGGTACTTGAGCTCAGGCCCAGGCCCGGGTCCTTGGGAGCTGCTTCCAAGCACACTGTCCCGACAGAAGCTCCGGCTTCCTTTTCCTCTCAGGCCACTTCCACTGCATCCTCAGTCTGCCTCTTTCTGCAATTAAGTCATTTCAGCCTTTCCTCTCATGGTGTTTCTTCGCCCTAGAGATGTTCGGTGTTAGGGCAAAAACACAGGCATTGAAGCTGCTCGTAGCACTAAGGGAGTTAGGGAATTTAGATTTTAATTACTATGAAAATATGATTATTTAGGGATTCAGCACCATCTCTACAGAGCGTGTAGGATTTTGCGGCAACAGGAAAGGGGCTCATAAATAAGTCTAAAGTAGGGGAGTTGATAGGTACGGAGGGTGGGGGAGAGCAGGTAAAATGAACTGCAGCAGTCCTGTGTATCTTTCCTTCACCCTCATCGAGATGTTAACCCTCTTTTCTGCCACAGCTTTCTTCTCGGTACCACGGGTTAAGGTCTGATGCTGTGAGCTGCTGCTCAGCAGGTGTGTGGAATCCAGGATGCTGGTAATACGATCAACATGTTCAACAGAAAGTGCTTATCTGTGCAGACATCCAGTCTTGAATCCTCCTTTTCCCAGGCAGCAAGCAGCCCCAAACCTTTGTTTTACATACCATCCGATGGATTTAGTCTGTGTCCACTTGTTGAGACGATGAGTTGTGGTATGTGAATTTCACTGACCCGAATGTGTTTTCAGTCTCGCGATGGTCTTTGACAGCTGGCTGTCAACACTGCTCACGGTACCTCATCTCCGTCCGAGTCCTGCTTGACCCTTACTTATCCTTTAGGCTTCAGCTTAATCCCCTCCTCCTGACTAGGTCAGATTTCTCCTCCATGTGAGGTCCCTTGGGACCATTAGTCTCTCCTTGGATCACTCACCACCAAGACTGTTGATTTGATTGTGGTTAATTATTTAATATCAGTCTCCCAAACAAGACTAAATTCCATAAGGTAAAGAAACATCGTCATCATCATTATCTTCGCTTACCATTGAATTCCCCACTCCTGACAGTAGCGTGCCTGGTACAAAGAGTGTTCACAGTAAGTATTATTGGCAGATAGGTGGATGGATGAGTCTGCCAGTGAATGAGTGAAATGTCACTGTCTCCGACAGGATTTATTTTCTGTCTCTTCCCTGTCCTGTTCACATGGCCTTGGGGACCCACACACGTGGTAAGGGCTCCACACAAGCTTGTAATATAACTAAAGCATGTTGTAGGTCTTAGTGCCAAAGCCCCACAGTAGACTGGAAAAGTGAAAGTTATATAAATTCTTAGGAAGAGGCCGTGAGGATTCTGTGTCCCAGAAGTGGTCTTGTCGGGGATAAAATATGGCAAATGAACAGCCATTGGTTTCTCTTCTGCTCTACCTACTCCCCAGGACCTGGGAGTTTTACTTTAGATGGAGGCTGACCTCGGGAAGGATAGCTTCGCTAATTCTCAGCCAGATAAAAGATCTGGCATGATGCTAGGCATATCTCTGGTTAGAAGGTCATAAATCAGTCCAGTAGATTCCACCAGTGGTTCTCATGGTGACCCTCAAGACAGAGCTCATTTGGCTAGTCCATGGGACACCTCCAGAAAGCATTATAGAAGGGAGGCAGTGAGCCTGCTGTATAATGATTAGATCCCTGCAGTCAGAATGCCTGAGTTCAGATTCCACCTGCCTGCTTATAAAGTTTAGACAAATTAGGTATAATCTTCAATTTCCTCTTCTGTAAAATAGGAGATAATATTACCTACCTCCTAGGGTTGTTGGAAGAGCAAATGGCCAGACACCAAAAGTGTTTTGCAGAAGGTTAAGCATGTAATAAGCTGACAGTAAATGTTAGCTATAATTATTATTGCCATTTTTATTGATTGCAGGAATTTCCATTGCAAGCCCAAGCCAGTCCCCACGACTGCTTTTCCATTCTAACCCTTTCGGACTGTACTGGGACGCATGTTTTCCCCTGCCCTTTCTGCCCCCTTGCCTTTGGCTAAGATGTTTCCTAGAAGGACCCAAACACAGTGTCCAAGGATGGCACCAATTATATTGCATCTTTATTCTTTATGCTACTTTAACCTGCACTGTAAAAGCCAACTTGAATTGCCTGAAAATCCATGCTGTACAGTGATTTGGGAGGTATGCCCAGGCATTAAATAAACTAAATAATGCTGACTGTGTGTATGCGCTTCCAGCCACATTGCCCTGCTTTCTTAAATCATTTAAGCACACTTAATCTAATGGAATGTGTTATGACTTCAGCAGCTTCTGAATAAAAGTTGGAGGGGGAAAAAATTCTGAAACGTGGCACCAACTAAAACCCCTATACAGTTATTTAAGGCAGCTTAAGCACTTCCACAGAAACTGGGCTCCGTTGAAGAAATTGCCACTCCTCTTACAGAAGGAAACTTCATTTTTTTTCCTTTCTGCCTTTTAAAATACTCCTTCTTTTATTTTTAGATTTTGGATGAGCATGGGACTACAAATCAATTTTCAAGCTGTTTCTTCTCTTTTCTGCTTGCTCAGAATAATCCTTTTTATCTTGCTTCTGCCCCTGCTGGTGTCATCGTGGGCAAGGTACTGGCTTTGCTTGCTTCATCTGGGTGTTTTCACTGGGTGATCTTGGTGGTGCCTCTCAGCTGTTAACATTTGTTTGATTTCATGATTTCTCTCCCTCGTTACTGTAGAAAGCACAAGAGTTGTGCTTTAAGCCTAAGATAGGAAGGTATTCATTGATCAAGTTGAAAAACCTCCACATTCCACGTTCCAGGGCTCTGAATTTGGGCTCTGAGAGTTAGTGGTTTTCAGGCAGTTTTTGTGCAAAGGGTGGTTTGGAGTTTCTTTTCTTTTTTCCTTAGACTTTATTTGGATGTCTGGCTATTTGATCTTGGTAGAGAATACTGTGTCTTGACACACACCAGTGCCCTCACCCTTGGCATGTTTTGGAAGCCCACAGGCGGGGTCCTAAGGCTGCCTGAGTCACCATTAATGAACCAAACTGCCTGAAATGGTCCAATGGTTGCCTTTTGGTGCTTGGCAGGAAAATCCTTTTCATGTTCGTTTCAAGGTTGTCAGATATCATTATCCCCAAGTATTAAAAAATTTCAAAGAAAGGAGGCAGCGTGTTTGATTTATAGAATAATTATCTAGCTTTAGCTCTAACTTGGCTTTGGCAATGGTTTTGCAAGCACTCGAAAATTAAATCCATTTTTTATGGCACTACAAGGTATTATCTCACAGCAAATGATAATTAAACACCTGTGAAATCAATTAGCCCTTTAAACAGGGGGGAAAAAAGTTTCCAATTATGTTTTTGCACCTCCAAAACTTTTGTAATTCCAGAACCAGCCCTCGTGGAGAGGGATATGGTCAACTGGAGCTACTGGGTTAACTTTCCATAAAGATCATCCCGAAATTTTGCTTTGCCTTAATCCCGAGGAAGGCGGCTTGTGGTACAGGCTCCCTTCCAGAGAGGATGCACTTGCGTTTGGCGCTGACTCTTAGCAGCTATCCATCTGACACACAGCTGAGCTGTCAGCTCCTCTACAAAGGAAGTTACTCACTTTGTGTTTTGATGCCAAGTTTTACTTGACAGTTTATTTAAAAGCCAAGATACCTCAATGGAAACCAAGCAACAAGACGTTCCATGTGACAGAACTGCTCTCTCTTTAAGGGCCCTATAGCCAAGAGGTCTGAGCCACCTTCCTTACCAATTCATACCCTGAGAACAGGCTGAGTGGTTAATTGCTGAAAACTAACACAGTGGAAAACTGGCACTCAGGGCAGGCCTTTCAGCCCCAGAGGATCGTGTGTGTTTAATCATTTGCTCTGGTAACAAATTAGCTATTCCAGATGCCTCTTTTGGAAAATGACCTGCACTTCTGGAGAATTGAATGGATTTAGGATAGAGGCCATGACCATTTGAGACTCAAGAAGAAAGAAGAAGAAACGTAAACAGCGCCAGGCGTTTGACATCCTCTGCATTTTGCCTCATATGTACAAAGGTCATTCCAAAAACACACTTGCCTCATCCCTGCTGAAGTTCATATGTGCCTTAATTTGCGTGGTACTCTCATCTGTACTGTTCCATTATGTCCTCAGGAGACGTCATCATTAGGTAGGCAAGACTAGTATGTTGTCTCATTTTAGAGATAAGCATGTGACAAATCAAATCAAACAGTGACAAAGTCAGGACCAGAAACTACGCTTTCTAGGTGTTTGTGCAGGTTGCATACTGCCACTTCCATAATTATCTCTTAAAGACATTCTTTTTTAGAAAAAGATATTTTCTGAAGACTTTTTTAATGGGATCTTGCTTTCGTAGCAGATGGCATTTGGAGAAATTGATGAATCTTAACGTTAACGAGAGATACCACCCTGCCACCGCATAAAACAAAGATGAAAGACAACTTCTCTTATATCCTTTTAGAAACTTGTCCCTAGAATTACCCTTGTGAATGTGGCTGCCTTGTTGGCCACTGTATGACTGCACAGGCATCATTCACTGAGCAATAAGGCGATCTGGCATTCATTTGACAAACATTTCTTAAAAGATGACTGTGGTCCACGCACAGGTCTAGGAGCTGGGGTCACAGTGGTGGATAGCAGCAGGAAGGCCCTGCTTTCAAGGAGGATACATTCTATTTAGGATGTAAGCCAGGGAGACAAATACACGCATGGGTTCTGACAGTGGTAAATCCTGGGACTGAGATGAAACGGGGCAATGGCACAGTGAGTGCTGGGACCACAGGCTGCTCTGCGACTTTCTGTCTGAATGCTGATGTGCATCTTCAGGTAGCTCTGGGGGAAGAATGTTCCAGGCAGAGGGCATAGCAAGTACAAGTCCGTGATGTGGTGATAGATGTGGTGTTTCTAGAAACTGAGAGAAGGCCGGTGTAGGTGTAGATGGTGAGTGAAGAGAAGGGTGGCTGGAGCTGTGGGCCGAGTGCTGGGGGAGCCCTGGCCAGGGTAGGGGGTGTGATTGTTAGTCTTAGTGCCATGAGGAGTCGTTGGAGATTTTCAGCCTGGGAGTGACATACTAAACGGGTCTGGGGTTGCTCTATGAGAGACAGATTTTAGGGGGACAAGACTGAACCTATCCTGACCTGAAACTAATAAAAACCAGGGGGCAGCTCCCAGGGGGCTTTTGCATCATTGATTCCCCAGTATTTGGCGTGCCACCTGGTATAGAGGAGACACTCCATTTTCATTTGTCCAGCAAGTAAGTATCAGGGCATGAAGGCCTCCTGAGGGCCATCTGGTCTACCTCTGCCCCATCAGCTGTTCAAATTTTCTCTGTGTCCCATAGCCTCTTGCCAAAATGAGGCCACCTAGGAGTTGGCTAGCTCCTTAGCTGCTTCTCAGGGGAAACAGTGCTGAGCAGAGCTGGCTGGAGGGGTGGGAGGAGGGGTGACTCAGAGCTTTGCAGACTCTCTCCCCCAGGGCACTGTTGTGCTTCTGCCAAAGGAAATGGCAAAATCCAGACTTAACAGGCTTTCCCAGTCTCTAACGACCAAACCCCTCATGGGAGGGTGACCTGGTAAACAAACAATATATGGCATCAGATCGTTCATCATCACACAGATTTTTATGTCTCATGGACGCGTGTATGCAGCTGTACATTTATATATTCACGTACCCAGATGGGAGAGATTGAGCTTTCTGTAGACAACCAGCTTCACGCAGCTTTCGTGTAACGCTGGTGTCCTATAATTTTTTGAGGTTGCACCGTCTCCGCCTGTGCAGAGTTCTGAGGTCTCGTTTGCTTTGCTTGTTCAGTGCAAAAGGCCCAGGAGTGAGCTGGTCCTGACTGTCACAGTCAGAAGGTGGTACCCAGGGATGGTAGAGGTGGGAAAGGAGATGGGGAGTGAGGGCAGCTGAAAGCAACGTCATTTCATTAGCAGTGTGTAATTGGATTCTCGAGGTATTTTATAATCACTTAAGTGCAGGGACCAGACAAAGGCTTCAGCGCTGACAAAGAATACAGTGTATGTCAAATTTCTCCCCGGACGGCCCCTCCATCATGCCTACTCTGGTGACAGAACAGCCCAACTGGAATTCCAAACACCCTCCTAATCCCAGCACCGACTCAGGTTGGCTGTGCAGGAGAGAATGTCTCGGCTCAAGAAGGGAAAGGGTCTTTGTGGGGTGTGGAGTCATTGCCCTCGCCCCAAAGCCGTGTTTATCGTTACAGAAGCCGGGAGGAGTTTCTCCAGTATTTTTCTTTAGCTCAAACGGAGGAAAGCCAGGAGACAGTTCAGTTGGCGTAGTGCCATGGGTACGTTTAACTTGATTTGCAAATAATGCTATTTATCAGGGCTGGTGAGACACAAATCCCCTCCTCCAACCCCTTCATCAGTGTGCAGAGAGGAGGTGAAATTCTTAACAAACTGCCAAGCCTTTGGAAATAAAGACAGAGAAGGGATAGAAAATACACGAAAGGCAGACACTACATAGAAAAGACACTATTTTCCATTCGCTCAGTCCGTTGGACTCAGCCTCAACATAGAGTGAAAACCATCCTAGAAAGACCTGGCATAATCATGAGCTGGATGTATTGTCATCAGCCAAACAGAGGTCGTTGTCACAAAAGCCTTGCGCCTCTTCTGTGTCTCTCTGTTGCTTCCTCGGAAACCGGTGGACGCTGAGCACTTTTCTTCTATTCAATACCTGTGTTCTGAGTGGCCCCTGTAGGCCAGGCCCTGGGGGTGGGCGTCAGTTCAACAGAAAGGAGGACCGTGGTCCTGCCTCCTGGAGTCCAGTGGAAGGAAAACAAGAAAGCAGGCAACTTCATACAGAGCAAGCAGTGGACAGGTCAGCCTGGGTGCTGTGACACGGGGATGGGGAGCGTTTCCTCTCAGCTGGAAGTGAAGCAGAGGAAGGGAGGAGGGGTGTAGGGGAGAAGTGCCCCATGCACAGCCGGCCCCTGAGGAGGGGCTGCTGTCCAGGCTCGGCACCCCACGCCGCCGGCGCCTGTGCTGGGCTTCTCCGCTCAGTCCACACTCCTGGCCCCACTCCACTTGGCGAGTCTTCGTGGCGCAGAGCCTGGTGAAAGGTTAATGGTAAGATAATGACCTCAGGCTTCCCAGTTTGCCCCTGGGCCTGCCCCAGACATTTAGCTCCTGTAGCCAAGACCTTCGTGTGCCTCTTCTGGACTCGTCTATCCTTCTGAGGTCATGGTTGCTGCTGGCTGCTTAGTCGTCGCTCCCATCCCTTCCCCCCTGGACCCAGCGAGCCCCTTATTTAGCCTGTTCAGAAATGCTTCATTTCCACTCAGAGAGTTTGGATCTGCATGTCCTGGAATGGCACCTGTCTCAGAGCAGTTTGAAATCTGGCATTGCTGAGCACAAAAACTGGTGCTCCAAGACCTCGCCTCCTTCAGATGGCTTCCCAAGATGAACTCCACATCTTTCATTTTCCCTTTGCCTTGGTGGTGAGGCTCGATGAGTCCTGTAAATTTTCACAGACCGTGGGAGCCTAGACTTTTCCTTATGTTACTTACCAGACAGCAAGTAGAGTGGTGGACAGTGGACCCATTTTTCAGCTAAAAGATTGACTCCCACTCATGTTTCTCAGTTCAGATCTGTGCCTTGGGCCAATTTCATATTTTTACATGCTCTGGACTTGGGGTTTTTCTCAAAAAAAAAAATTGAAATTTTAAGTGTTAAATCTGTAAAGTCCAAGAAAGGGCCTATGGCAACATAGTTATTAAATAACTGAGCACCATCTTGGACTGAACTCCTGGTGTGACATGGGGCAGACTTTTGAGTAAGGGAGAAAGAGTAGTTGTAAATGGTAGCCATGTGTTGCCGATGCTTGGAACTAGGTGAACAGTTTAGGACTTCACTGCATAAGAAATGTTACTTTCAGACACTGCATGTGGGCTGCCCGAGGAGGCAGCATCATATTGTGGAAAGCAAATGCCCTTTAGAATCAGGAAGCCTGGAGTTGGAGCCCTGGCATGGCTGTGCCCAAGGCTATCTGAACTTAGTGCTCGCCTCTGAAGTTGGGTTATACCAAGTCCTAAGAACATGTCTTTCTTCTGTTTGAGCCCTTCAGTGACTCATGATCACCTGCACAGGGTAGTGTCTTGAGGTCCAGGAGACATCTTCCCAGTGGGACCCTGCCCCCTCCCTGCCTCCCCCACCCCATCCTGTGGGCAGTTTATCTCACCTTGGTGTCTTTATTCCCGCTCTTCTATCCCCAGAAATGCCGATCACCTCCGCTAGCTCTTTGCCGGACTGATTCTTGCTCTTCCTCTGATACTTAGCTCAAAGTCTCCCTTCCTCCAGAAGGCATCCCCGCTCCTCGCTCTCCCCACCAAAGCCAAGCTGTGGCTGTTGTTTCTCTTCTCTGCATAACCCCCAGCCCTTGCCTCCATCCTGCTGGTTCCCTCACTGAATAACAATCATTTGATAACACATCTACCTTTTCGCTGGACCGTCAATTCCTTGTATAGTACTTGACACATGGTATGCATGCAACTACTGTTTGTTGAATGAAGGAAAGAAAGCACAGAGGAGGTGCCAGGGAAGCTATTTTATTTCCCTTATCCTAGAGCACTTGGTGCAAATCCAACAGTCATAAGATGTTTGGGGGTTCTTTGTTTTTTTCTTATGGGATGTGATTCCAACCTGGGGGTAAGAAAAGAAGATTAAGTGCTTATGAGGATGGGGGCCGAGAGGGAACAGATCAGCTATAGATGTTAACTTACTTTATAAATAAATACTTGAGACAAACTGGAGGAACATCATGGGAAAACTCAAATTGTGTGACTGCAGAGATGAAAGCCTGCATCATTTGCTTCTTCCCTAGCTTCTTTTTTTTTTTTTTTCTTTTCTTTTCTCTTCTTTTTAATTTTTTTTTATATTTGGTGGGAGAGGTAATTGGGTTTACTTATTTATCTTAATGGCAGTACTGGGGATTGAACCCAGGACTTAATGCATGCTAAGCATGCACTCTGCCACTGAGCTATGCCCTCCCCCTTCCCTACCCTCTTTGATCAGCAAAAAGCAGGCTCATGTGGCAAATGTGCCTGCTTCAGAGGAATTGTGGGACGCACCGGAGGACCCCTGGGCACCCTGCACCAGCAACACCCTTGACTGTATAGCTTTCGATAAGAAGGCAAAATCCTTTCAATTAGAAGCTGCTGTCGTGATTCACAGCTTCAGTTTTCATTTTATTTTAAAGGATCTGCTCCACATTTCTCCTTGGCTCTGTCTTTGGTAATCTGTTCTTTTTTCGTTTGTTACTTTTTTAAAAAATGTTTTTATTCCTTTTGTCTTGATATAATCCATACAAAAACTTACAATTGCATAGTGCATTGCCATGTACCCTATATGTACACGATCTCATTTAATCTTCACATCTTGGAGGCACAGAGAAGCTAAGCAGTGTGCACAAGGTCACACAGAAGTGGTAGATCCAGAACCCAAATACTTCAACCCATGTCTTCTAACTTCAGGCTGACTCTGTTTTCCATTATATTCTGTTGCCTCTCTTCCGTTATAATGATCATTTGTGGATTGCTTATAAGGTGCCCATACCTCCATTAAAATTATCATTTAATCTCCACAGTAGAAGTATTATGCCCATTTTGCCAACCAGGAAACCAAGATCTAGACACATTCAATAACTTTCCCAAGATCATTCGGCTTGTAAGCAGCCAAGCTGAAACTGGAGCCCAGGTTTGGCTGCGTCCAAAGCTGCTTAACCACTAAGCTCTTAATGACTAAGTCCTTAACTACCATGCCAGTGGTTCTTAGAATTTAGGGTGCATCTTCATTACCTGGAGGGCTTGTTAAAACACAGGATTCTGGGCCCTTCCCCCAGGCTTCTGGTTCAGCAGGCCTGGGTGAGGCTGAGAATTTACATTTCTCCCAACTTCCCAGATGATGCAGCTGATGCTACTAGTTGGAAGGATGTGCTTTGGGAACCACAGCACTAATGCCACATTGCCCCCCACCCTTTTCCTGGCTGCAGTGCATCGCTGCCAGCAAAAAAAAAAAAAAAAAAGTGTTTCATATGGAGGGGAAGGATTTCAATTATGCAGTATTACATGGCCCATTTTAAATGAGGTGTATCCCGTACATTATTCAATGCAACTTTAAGGAGAAAATTATGACGGCCGTAGAATGGCTTGGGTTTCTAGGTTAAATACAGGGTCATGTCATTTTTATTGCATTTTTCATTGCAGTAGTTTATGGAAACTGGTATATCTTCTGTGTCATCACCTATCAACAGGGGACTTAATGGCCATCTGAAAAGGGGAACAAAACCATTTATTAATTAAAGCTGAATGTTCCCTGAAATTAGTTGCCTCCCTCATCTAGTTACCTTACTGCTTAAGATATCCTGGGTTCATTATCTCCGGTTTTTAAGAAGTTTATGATTTTGATGTGATTTATATTTCTAAACTTAAGTCATAGGGCAGAATTAGTCTCTAGAAAGATTGTTCCCTCTCACTCGGCCTGTCATCTCCCAGTCTTTTTTCCCCAGCCCCGACTGCCGGTAAGCATTAATCGGTTCTCCATCCCTATAATTATTTCATGAATGCTATATAAATGGAATAAAGCAGCATATGTCCTTTGGAGATTGGCTTTCTCACTTAGCACCATTTCCTTGAAGTTGTTCTGTGTCTCAGTCGTTCATTTCCTTTCATTGCTGAGACGTGTTCTAAGCCCTACACGTACCACAGTTGGTTGAATGATTCACCCACTGAAGGACCTCCGCATAGTTTCCATTTGGGGCTATTAAGGATAAAACTGCTGTGAACATTCATGGACAAGTTTCTGCGTGAAAATAAGCTTTCATTTCTCTGGGATAGATGCCCAAGAGTGCCATTTCCGGGTCATATGCTAAGCCCATTTTTAGCTCTAAAGGAAACTGCCAAACTGTTTTCCAACATGGCCGCACCACTTTACCTTCCCACCAGCAACGTATGAGGTTCCAGTTCCTCCACAGTCCCATCAGCAGCTTTTATCATCTGTCCTTTTGATTGCAGTCATCCTAGTGGGTGTAAAGTGATACCTTGTGGTTCTGATTTGCATTTCCCTGATGGATAGCAATGTTAAGTATCTTTTCATGTGCTTATTGGCATTTAGTATATTTTCTTCGCAACAATAGCTCTTCAAATCCTTTGCCTGTTTTTAAATTGGATTATTTGTCTTTTGATTGTTGGGTCATAAGAGTTCTTTGCCTATTCTGGATATAAGTCCCATATCAGATATGTGATTTGCAAACATTTTCTTCTTTCTATAGGTTGTCTTTTCACTTTCTTGATGGGAGTTGGTGGGGAGCGTACTTTGGACTGTACTCGCCTAGGTTAGAGCTTCTATAAGGGAGAACTGGTAGGGGTGGTGATGGAGCAGGTCTTGGCTCAGATCTCACAGATGCTCACAGTTCTTGCTGAGATTTGGCAGATTTTTTTTCTCTTTTCTTTTTATTGAAGTATAGTTGATTTACAATGTTTCAGGTGTACAGCAAAGTGATTTGTATATATATCTATCCTTTTTCAGATTCTTTTCCATTATAGGTTATTATAAAATGTTGAATATAGTTCCTTGTGCTATACAGTAGGTCCTTGTTTGGTAGATTTTCTTGAACAAATGTTGTTCCATTTGTTGTCATGCCCTTAGGACAATTTCCAGAAAATGTAAATGAGTGTTCTTATCATTTGTACCAGTTAAATTGTTGTTTTGCTGGGAAGAGTGTCCACAAAATCCCACGCTGTGTCATTCTGGACCACCAGCCTTCCACAGTGTTCTTAATACAGGTACCCTCAGGAGAGGTCACGCCTTACATCTTCATCCGCCTTTCCCAGTTATCCAGTGATTCTTTGATAGGTGGAGCAGCTGGAGGAGCAGCTTCTCTGCACATCCTCTGCAGGACTAGAACAGTGCCTGGAACATAGTATTTCTTGAAAGAATGACTGAATACACGAATGAGTTTAAGCTCCTGGAAGGAGGGAGCTGTGGGGCGCGTGAGAACATCCGAGAGAGGAGTTGTAATACACCGGTGATTTTTAGGCTCACTGTCACTAGAACCAAAGAGAGAGGCTGGTCCCTGGGCCAAGCCTCGTGAGAAATCTGAAAACCACTATGTTAAGTTATGCATGCTTATGTTTCTCTATGTGCCTTGAATGTCAGTATAAATACACATGTTAGAGATTGTGTACAGAAGCAGGTTTCTATGGACAGACATACACACATACGTACAGTCAGGGGTTATGGAAACTTTGGGAACAGTGGGATATTCTCATGGGGACATTCATACTCCTTACCTAAAAATGATAACGTAAAGCATAATGGAATATCCAAACAGTCCTTAGTCCTCTTGCTCACCTGACTCATTTTGCAGATGAGGAAACTGAGGCCCAGAAAGCTCACTGTCTGGTTCTTAATGTCACCGGTTACCCAGTGGGTTCCTGAGTCCAGCAAGAGTGCTTGCCCCCCGTCTCTTCCCCCCTGCTGTGTGAATAAGCACAAGCTTCAGTCAGGGGGGCTTCATTCACTCCATCAGCAAATCCGCCTCCTGTACGACCAGTGCAAGATCAGCACCTTGAATGACTATCGTCTGAGTTCTTCCTAAAAGTTTTCTGCCTTTCCTCTCCGTCCACTCCCTCCCTAGAGGAAACTCTGCAACTGGCAACTATGAAACTTGTTACAGTCCAGAACATTAATGGGGTTTTACATTTTTAGCAGCCTAATGATGAGGCTGTACGAGCTTCTGTTCTAGTCCCTCAGGGGTTTCTATTCTGGGCATTTATTAAACTTTGCTGTAGCCTGAAAAATAGTTAACCTTTTTATATTAAAAAAATTTCAGTTTAAACTTTACGTGTGTGTATATATATATAGAGAGAGAGAGAGAGAGAGAGAGAGTGAGAGAGTGTATATTTCCCTCTTCTCCAGATACTCAATTAGATAGGTATTCAGACATTATCAACAGTTGAACTTGAAGATACTTGTCAATTACTTCCCTATGTTTGGTGAGGAAAAGAGAAGCCATTACCATCATAATTTAATATATTTTTTTATTTTGCTGAATTTGAGCCCTCTTAAAAGTCTTTTCCACTTTGAAGTCTATTTTGCAGTTTAATTAATGCAGCAACGGTTTTTTTTTTTTATTTTACTCTCAATGGAGATAATCTTAATCCATTCACGGTGACCTTTTCTTGTGCAAATTAGTTGTACACGCTTGTTTAAGCAAATGGTCCTTTGCATGATGTCTCTTCTTAATGACGGGTTTATAATTGAAAATTGGCTTACTCGCATATGCCTAGTTTGTATGAGAATATAAAAATAGATGTGGACTTTAAAAATATAAACGTATATATCAGTATCCCAAAAAGAGGAGGGAAGAATCCAATGCCTTCAGGCTATGATTAAATTAGACTATTAGAGTCAGAAGATGCTGGCGACATATGCTGCTGTCAAAGTCACACCTGTCTGACGAGCGGCGGAAGCTCTTGAAAACGGAGAGTGATTTCATCCCGACTGAGAACCTGGGCCTCCGCAGGCCGTGAGCCGCCTCCAGTTCCCCCAGGTTTTCTGACACTCCCAGTGAACTTTCAACTGTGTGCCTAGGAATGCGTTTGGGGAAATCGTTTTTAGAGTGAAAGCCCTAAACACAGTGGAATGCTTGTCCCCTTTCCTTCACTTCACCTGCGTGAAGAGGTGACCTGCATGGTCTGTTTTGCATTTTTTTTAAGTGCAAAACAGTGTGGTAAACGCTAAATGGTATTTGAATAAAAGAAACAAACATCTCTTCTGCAGCCTATTTGCTGCACCCCCTGCTAATTTTCCTTCTCTAGTTCTTCCTCTTTCCCCATTTCTTAGGCCCGCTCCTTCTGTCTCACCCACTCTTTCCCCCATAAGTCACGTCAACCATTCTTGCACTGGGGTCTCTGTCTGTGGTAACTGAATGTTCTCGGTTAAACGTAGGGGAGAAAATGAATGTTTTGCACGTGTAATGGCAGTCTCCTGAGTGGGTTTTAATACCGTGGTTTTGCTGGGTGGAAAACAAGGACAGGCTTCGTTGTCCAAATGCTGTGTCATTAGAAAAGAGCAGCTAGCAGTGATGATGGTTTAGGCTTATGGGGCAGTCTGTTTCATCAAGACTCAAACATCTGATTTGGGAAGCAATGGCTGGGCAAGCCAGTGTTACTGGGACCATCAGATTTGTCTTGTATGTACTATCTGCAAACGACCCTAACTTGCTTTGTCCATCGTGAAGGCTCACATTTGTCCTCGCTCATGCCACAACCCTCCCCACCTCCCCCCACGGAGAGGTGAGGCTCGCCAGTGCTCTCCTGTTGCTCTGGGTGATTTCAGGCAGGTGCGCACCCCCAGGGGTTCATGCATTCCCCCGCCCCATTCCTACCAGCTCTTTGTCTGCTACTGACTCCTCCTCTCCTTCTAGGTATGATTATCGGGAGATGCTGCACAATGCCACTTTCTGTCTGGTTCCTCGCGGTCGCAGGCTTGGCTCCTTCCGGTTCCTGGAGGCTCTGCAGGTAAGAGACCCCGGAAAAGTCCCCAGAACAGGGCTGAGGACTGACGTCAGACGGGGTGGGTTTACCCTTAACGTTTCTCCTGGGATCAAAACAGAACCCGTGGTTTATCTTGAACACCTGAAATCTGTTTTCCCAAGAAAACCTGCAGTATTTTTTATGATCTGGGGGCGGAGGGCCGGGGGGATGATTTACTCCCTGCCTTTTGACCCGAGGAGATTCAGTGGTTTCACCAGGAGAAGGGAGGGATTCTTCAGAGACGGGTTTGCAAACAAAGGACACATCTGATCGCCCGCCAGGCAGCCGAGCTGGGCTCCTCGCAGACTCAGCCCTCCTCCTGGAAGCCAGTCTCAAGAGCATGAAAGTGGCTGATGGTGCTACTTCCTGAAAGCACAACTGCCTGTTCTGTCCCCGTCTTAGTCGTCACCCCGGTCCTCCAAATTCTGAGTGTGATGCCCAGCAAGGTGGCGGCACTCACTCAGCCCAGCTGTTCAGAGGCTCTGCAGTTCAGAGGTCCCGAGCAGCCAGACGCTCTGCTGTTCACCTTGACTGCAGATGCGCCTTCACTGCTGAGACAGTTGCCTCCACTTCCTGCCTGGAAGTTGCAGCCTGCCTTCCTTGTTCATGAGAAAGCCTGTCCTCAACCTCTCTCCTCCAGCACGCCTGGACCCCTTGCTGCTCTCCTTTCCTCCTCTGTGCTCTGCCCCTGGCCTGAATCTGTGGGTGCTCTCTAACATGCACCTTTCTGTCACGTCCCCCGACCGGAGAGCTGCCTTCTCTTGAAAGTCCTTTCTGGCTCGCTCGGTGCGTTCTGCAAAGTGTACCATCACCTAGCCTCTTGGGATGTGGCATGGAGCAAATTGTTTTCTGATTTGGGTTATGAGTGATTTGCAAGCAGAATTGTGTCATTAGCCTGGTGTTTCTTGGCTCTTTGGTCACCGTGCGGGTAGTAAATTGGCACAGCGGTGCTTGGAGTCCCTCCACCCTAAAAGTTCTGGTTCAGATGTTTGCACACAAGGAAAGGATGAGCATCCTAGCAGGGTTAAGTCTGCAAAACGCCTTATCAGGAGTGCCGAGCCCCCTTCTGCTCTGTATTGCCCACGATGTAGGGGTGAACCACTTTCCAAGTGGACGGTGGCAGTTACATTGACAAGACTGTGTATGTTCAAAGTTGGTTTTATGCTAGGATTTTGTCGGTGAATGATTTTGTGACATCAATAAAACTTCTTCAACAAGACCAGTCATCTCCATGGAAATAAGGTCAGCCAAACCGTGTACTGGAATAGAAATGGGGATTTAGCATTCTAGGGCAAGACGCAGATAGCAAAACCTCTGCTGGATACATACAGCCTTCATGTATCTTGATAACTCAGAAAAGCCCACTTTTCTTCTGACCTAAGCGGTCCAGGATTCATGCCACCTAAGATGTGCCAGTAATTGAATTTGTACCAATTTCACCCCTGGTTGAAACAGCTCCTGCTGCCGCTTTACTCACACTCACGAAGTCCCCTTTTGTGTCCAGGCTGCCTGTGTCCCTGTGATGCTCAGCAATGGATGGGAGTTGCCATTCTCTGAAGTGATTAATTGGAACCAAGCTGCCGTCATAGGCGATGAGAGATTGTTATTACAGGTAAGGAAGGGGCAGTGGCCTTCAGCAGATCAGTGGATTATTGCTGCCCCCATCCAAACTTTCAAAGAAGATGAGCCAAAAGTTCAGCTCTATAAAAGAAATTTTATCAGGAGAAAATTGCCTGTGTCGTGGTGAATATGAAGTCATTTAACTTGACACCGTCCACTTCCCGACACACACCCTGCCCAGGTCCAGAGAATATATTCAGAAAGGGAGGAGTTGCAGGTGGAGGATGTGAACTTTGATGCTGAGAAGAGATATGTATCTGCCCCCGTCAATATCCAGAATGTTTCAAAATGATGCCAGCCTGCACTTTGTGTTCCTTTCCCCTGTTTCCATATTTGCCTTCAGATTAATTTTCAGAAAAAGAGGTCTCTAGGGCTGATTCTTTTCACTAATGTTTGCTCAGATAATCTAGCCTAGGCACCTGAGTGACTGTTTAAAACATGTATTTTAAAAAGCAGCCTCTCATGAAAATGTGTGGGTTTTAACGTATTTTTGGCCATTTCAATTTTTTTTTCCATTTAATGTTACTGTCGTAAGAACACATAATATGAAATCTATTCTCTGAACAGATTTTGAAGACTTCTCATTCTGGTTGAGTATAGGTGCCAGAAGTTCTGTAAAGCCTATTCATCTTGCTTAACTGATACTTTATGCTTGATGATTAACGCTTAACTTCCCATCCCCCAACCCGTGGTAACCACCATTCTACTCTTTAATTCTATGAATTTGACCATTTTAGATACCTCCTGTAAGTGGACTTGGCAAGTATTTGTCCTTCTGTGACTGGTTTATTGCATTCAGTATAGTGTCCTCAAGGTTCATCCATGTTGTCCTGTATTGCAAAATTGGGACTTAATATCATTGGAACATCTGTTACCCAAAGTGATCTACAGATTCAAGGCAATTCCCAGCAAAATCCCCAGTGGCATCTTTTTTTTTTACAGAAGTAGAAAAACAATCCTAAAATTCATATGGTGCCACAAAAGACCCCAAATAGCCAAGTCAATCTTGAGAAAGAAGAACAAAGCCAAGGCATCATAGTTCCTAATTTCAAAATATGTTACAAAATTACAGTCATCAAAACAGTATGGTGCTGGCATAAAGACAGATATATAGACCAACAGAACAGAATAGAGAGCCCAGAAATAAATCCACGCATATACCTCAACTAATCTACAAGGGTGCGTCATAAAAGTTTGAACTTCTCAAGAGCTGCCTGGGAAGGGGGATCTGATGCTCACAGAGAAATCCGAGGGCAGGAATTGTTGGTCACTGAGGATTTCTAAAGCCCCTTTGCAATAATGTTTCAGGTTCAACGTAAATTGCTGTGCTCTTTTCTCTAAAACAATGGAGTATTTTAATGCTTTTCTTTTGTGGCATCATGTACTTTATCTTGAATGACCACAGATGTTTGTAGAATGATATTTTTAAAATGTCCTTGCTTTCTTTGCTGTCCAGAAAATTAAGTTTTTATCATTGGTTCTTCTTCTGGGCTGCTGCCAGTCTGCTAGCTGGCTGGTGAAATAACTCAGTACCCTCCCTCAAGTGACAGGCAAAATATGCGTCACCAAGAGGGCTATGAATTAGGCAAGCCATGCTGAACTCAGCTCCCAAGACAGGCCTTGTGTCTGGTACTCAGGTCTGTGATCTCCAAGGCTCCTGGGACCTCAGGTGCAAGAGAGGAGCCCTGCTGTAGCACAGTCCTCCCCGTGCAAGATGGTGTGTGCCAAACACATCCACGCATGAAAGGCCAGACGAAAGGATAGTTGTGGTTGTTTTCCATGTTGCCTTTTTCCTTCCTCTTATGATTTTTTAAAAAGATAATGCATGCTCATTAAAGGAAATTTAGGAAAGATACAGAATAAAAAAAAAAATACCAGCCATAATTTCTCCATTTGTGTACCACTGCTCCCCTGAGTTTGATGTAAGTTGGAAGTTTGTCTTTGAGATGGAGAGTACTCCAGGATACTGACTGGTGGCTGTCCAGTTTCTGCCATTTCGCCAGAAGCATTTCACCTTCTGAAGCGACTTTTTGGCCTGACACTGGGGCTGTCGTCTTTCATTCCGCACCCACACAAGCTTGCTGGCATGTTCCTCCCTCACATGCAGTCTGTCTTGGCACAGCTGCCTCCATATTGAACGGTGACTGCACTGTCATTGATAGTGGTTTTAAAGAACTGGCACCCAGCCTGCATGTCTGCTCTGGGAAATGTTTTTTGTTACGTTACCATTTTTCATTTCCTGTTTTAGAACGTCTCGGATGTTTTTATTTGCATATGTTCTTGTCATGTCACCAAAAGAGCTTACTGTTGCTTTCCTATATATATTTTGGTAGATTCCATTAGTTTTGTGACCAAACATGACCTTTTATTAAGACTTCACTGCATTCTGCAACTTCAAACAATCTGGCCAAATTGAAATTAATTTATCACTTGCCCATACCTGTCTCTCAGGACAAGCAGATTAATAACCAATAGCCAAATGTCATTAAAACTTGGAACTCTGTCTTTTCAATCAATTGGAATTACCTTCCAGAGCACTTTACAGAGCGCTGTCAGACACTTGTATAGTATGCAGACAGAAAGGGTGTGCTTCGCATGGTGTAGTAACATCAAAATGTGGCTTACATCAGAGAGGAGAATGTCCTGATAGGCTAATCTGCAATGTTCCCTTCCTCCCTTCCTAACCGCAGCTACTCAGTTTTCTGGAGACCACACAGTGATGATAGTATTTGACATTTTTCTAATGGACTGGTTTCTCGTGACCATGATAAATCATCAGAGTCAACCCGTATGACTCTTAGAAAATACCCCGATGTTCAGAAGAGGGTAGGATTATGACAACTGAGGAGGATCATTTTTTCTACTCTTCCTTTGGCAATCTAGGAAATTTTCTCAGTAAATAAAAATAAATGTTCTTTGACTTAGGAGGGATCCATGATCCAAGTGGTTTCTCTGCCTTCTCCAAGCATGTTTTACTTCCACTTGACCTTGAGCTCTGACTTCAGGCTAATGTTTGCCTGCCAGTCTTCCTCCTTCACCTGTTGGCCTCCATGCTGCTTTGGTGTTGGGAATCCAGATAGACACTTTGGGGCGACAGATTCAGTATCTGCTTTTGGACATTGCCAGGGCAAGCGAGCTTGTCCTCATGTGCGTATGACAAAGGAGTTCTGTTGCTTCTCATAAGAGTTAGTCTTGAATCAAAAAATGCACTATTACCTCCTTCCCCATCCCTGGAAATACAGATGTAGTCTGAGTCACAATGCCATGGGTAATTTTCTTATGAAAGCAGCTAACAAGAGTATTCCTGCTTTGGCCCAGACCCCCATGTCTGTCCGAGTAGTTCCACATTAGCGAGGCAAGCATGCAGAAAGAAAAGGGCAGTTGCTAATCACAAGGAATCTCCCCTAAGAGTATAGGCTCCCAAGGTCTAAATGTAATAGACCTTGGGCTGTAGGTGAAGAGAGGGAGCAAGCCAAGGAAACTCGCCAGAAACCCAGGAAGTACATTTCAAAGCTCCAGACCCAAGCAAGTTCACAGGCTGACATTAAGCAATTGGTACAACTTTGAATATCATTTACCCTTAAGTCAATAATAATAGTAATAGTAGTAGCTGCTTTCTTCATTAAGCTTCCCATGTGCTAGGCACTGTGCAAAGCACTTATATGACCTTCATTACACCCTTATGATGTTGGTACTATATCTCCATTTTATAAGTGAGTAAATGGAATCTTTGAGAGATGGAGTAGCTTGTCCAAGGAAGCACAGCTAGTAAACAGCAGAGCCAAGCATCCCACCTTGGTCTAACTCCTGTGTCCCTGCATTTGACCATTGAGCAATACTGCCAGCGAAAATAACGATGTCCCCGTGGTGGCTGCAGATGGCCATGTTCAGCTCCACTTGTATTTGCTGAACACCTACTACAGGCGTCCCTCATGTACTGTGCTTTATTGCACTTTGTAGATGCTGCTTTAAAAAAAAAAAATTGAAGGTTTGTGGCAACCCTGTGTTGTCACATGATGGGTAGCATCTTTTTTAGTAATAAAGTATTTTTTTAACATTTTTTTGAGTTATAGTCATTTTACAATGTTGTATCAAATTCCAGTGTAGAGCACAATTTTTCAGTTATACATGAACATACCTATATTCATTGTCACATTTTTTTCGCTGTGAGCTACCACAAGATCTTGTATATATTTCCCTATGCTATATAGTATAATCTTGTTTATCTATTCTGCATATGCCTGTCAGTAATAAAGTATTTTTAATCAAAATGTTTTAAATTGCATTTTTAGCCATTTTGCTACTGCACACGTAATACACTATAGTGTAAACCTGACTTTTATTACACTAGGAACACCCAAAAGTGCATGTGACTCATTTTATTGAGATACTTGCTTTGCTGCGGCACTCTGCAGCAGAACCCGTGGTAACTCTGAGGTAAGCTTGTACAACAGAGCCACTCTACTAGCTTGAAAATGTGTAGCAGGATGGACAGCAGAGGATAGGACATCCCTTAAAATTGTGCAGCCTATGGTGGCAGGGAGCAGTGATGGCTCAATGTGTATGACACGTCGTGTTAGTTTGGGGTAAGTGCTGGAGCTGAAAAGAGAAGTGTGGGAAGCAGTGAAGCTCTCAGGGAGCGGAAGGAGATACGAGCACACAGAAATGACCAACCCCAGCTGTGTGTCAAAGGGAGGGACTCAGAGACAGTCCCTGAAGAGCCCTTTTGTCAATCATTTGTAGTCCCTGGCGTGGCATGTCTTAGAAATACTTGGGGGGACGATGTCTTTCAGCCTTGCCCCAAGGCTTGTATAACTGGGCTGTCTGTGGGCAGGATCCAGGATCTGTGGGACTCGGAGACCAGAAGACAGCAAAGGCTACTGTAGAAACGCTCTAAGCAACTGATGAGCCGCTACCAAATCTCAGATGCGCTCTCTAACTCCCATGCATTAAAGGTCATTAAAGCTGAGTCCCAGTAAGTGCTGTTTGTAGCTGACACCTCTTAAGGGCGTTTCGGTGCAGAGGCTGGTGATTTATAGTAGGTCTGTGTGCTAGAACCTGCATGCTCTGAAGAATGAAAGCCTCGGCCACATGGGTTCTTTTGATCGAATGGCGTCTCGTTGTTTTCCAGGTATCGTTATTATGTGTGTTCACCTTGTGTTACAGATTCCTTCTACAATCAGGTCTATTCATCAGGATAAAATCCTAGCACTTAGACAGCAGACACAATTCTTGTGGGAGGCTTATTTTTCTTCAGTTGAGAAGATTGTATTAACTACACTAGAGGTAAGTGAGAACACTTGGCTCTCCGCCTTGAATGATGGTACTTTATACATTTCTCTCAGCCCTCTCTTTTGCTGTTAGTGATGTGTCATTGGTCAAATGGGGCAAAACCGAACTTTCTGTGCTTGGGTTTCTCAGTTAACCCCCTTTTACCCACCCTGCCCTGCCCAAGCCAATACCTCCTTTCTTGACAAACTCCACAGAGGAAAGCTGACGTAGGAGAAATTACCTCCTTGACACAGAGATCGACTGTCGGACACCATTTCAGGGATGGGTAGCTAATGACTGTCCTCCTGTCATTTACACTCAGAGGCATCCTTTGAAGGCATATTTCTGGAGCCCACTTAGGGACCAGAGAGTGACCAAGTAGAGGAAAATCTTCTCCCATTCTAAAAATACGAATAGTTTACCAGGTACCACAGTCCAGTGGCATTCGGGTACAGCAAAATTAATTCTCAAGACACACACCACCCAGCTAGCATCAGTGTGGCAGGGATGCTTTAAGGAAATGAGGATTACACCCACCTGGGACAGAAAGTGTTAAACTTTAGGAAATCAGAAAATCTTCTAGGCAGATGGGTGCCCATCTTCAAGTTCCTTTTTTTTAAAGGCAGGAGGCAAAACGGGAAGGGAAGCATGATGATTAAAACCCTTGGAAGTAGAGCAGATAGCCGTGGCCTGAGGCGACACCAGAGTAGCACAAAGAACTAAGAAAAGATTGAGGACTCTGCACACTCACGGATGAAGGGCTGACAGGAAGGGGAGCAGAGGTCCTCAGGTGAAGCACAGCATCGGGGTGATGCTGCAATGTCACCACAGCAGACGGGGGTCATTTGTGGCCTCACTTTTGAAGTATTTTCTTTGGAAAAGTGATCGCTGTGCCAAAAGCGAATGTAATGGGGAATAATACACCACGAGGAGTCTGAGAACTTCCAGGAAGTTCTTCCTGTTTTGTCCACACCACTGTTTTCTTGCCCTCCTGGGTGTCGGAGGCTGTGCTGGGCACCTGGGGCATTGCCCTACCCCTGGCCTCGCCGGGGCTCCTGTTTTCAGAGTGATGTGTCTTGAACGGCATGTTGTTTTCATCCTGGAACTAAGTTGAAAGGGCTGTTAGGACCCAGGCCCACCCATGAAATGGGACAGGGTAGAATGTCTTCCAAAGGCTTCCTTATAACAGGCAGGCTTCCCTTATTCCTCCGGAAGCACTCTCCTCAATGAAAGTTGTGTTCACTTCTATTCCAGGCAGCAGATTTCAATCTGTAATAACTTCTACCCTTTTCTTTGATCCCTTCCTCCATCTAAGACCCTTCAAGGAAAGTTGAATGTCATTTTTTTTTTTTTTTGGAATGAGTGCTTTTTATCAAAGAAGTGCCTGTTCATTTTATAAAATAATAGAAAATACTTATAGCACAGAAATAAAATAATCTATCCATACAAATCACCATTGACATATAAACATATTTTTTTCCTATGCAAATGTATAAATATGTTGTCATTTTTAATATAAGAAGGAATCTTTCCTTACTTGGCGTATAACTTGTTTCTTCTGCTTAATATTATATTAATATTATCTCATTAGGTTTTTCTACAATTATTTTAATGACTATATAATATTCCATTCATGATATCACTTGATTCCATCAGTTAATCCTCAATTTGAGGCCATTGTTTCTGGTTTTTCCATTGTTATACACATCATCAAAGCAAAGAACCTCAGCATCAAATTGTCGTGCAGGTTCAGGGTTTCTTCCTTAGGATAAATTCCTTGAATTCAAAGTCTTGGTTCAAAGAATATGCCAAAGGTTAAGATTTGTAATGTGAATTGCCAATTTTCCTGCAATAGAATTGAATCAAGTTGGATTCCTTCCAGCTTATATGAGTGGATCTGTTTTAATTATTTTTGTTTTTTTCACTTTCACCATATTGGACATTATATCCTTAAAAATGGTAAATAACTATTTTCTCAATTTCTAGTTCTTAAGACCTTAGTAAGAATGAATATTTTTCATATATTTTTTGCTCAGATAGCTTACAAAGGAAGAAAGAAAAACAGCCACAAAGTTGTCTTACTTTTCTCATTAATTTTTAAGAACTTATTATGTTAAAAACATTAACCCTTTGATTCTTTTGTTGCAAATACTTCCCCTGAATTTATGGTATCCCTTTCAATTTTGTTTAGAATTAGACAGTTTTTTTTTTTTTTTTTATCTGTATGGAAAAGTAGCTTTTCCATTTGCTACTGTTTAGAAAGGACTTTTTGACCCATCGTTTTATTTATACACACAGCATATGCGCACACATTCACACACTTTGTTTTAGTACTCTCGTGGTTAACTTTTTATATTTACCTATTCAATCCAATTTACTTTTATGTATTATCTATGTTGAAAAAATCTAACCTTTTTTTTTTGACAAATCATTGTGTAGTTGTTCTAGTACAGTTTTTAAGTTATTCTTTCTTCTGTGGTTTCACATGTCACTTTTATGAATCTTTGGGAAAACATCCAGACCACGCACGTGTTTTCATTTTTTGTTCCTTGGTGAACCTGTATTTATTTAACCAATCTGTTCTTGTTAACTGTTAATGTTGTTTCTAATTATTTAATTTTTATAGATAGAGATAGAGATGCCTTTATCCAAGCAAAGACTTTCTGCATGTACCTTAGACTGTCGCTATTTCTTTAGAATGGAGTCCTTGAAGTGGGATTATTCAACCAAAATAACTAATGCTCATGACACATATTGTCAAATTATTCTTCAAAAAGGTTGTTGTATCAGTCTGGGTTCTCACAGGCTGTCTGGGGGAGACCCTGTCTTGCTGCACCCTTTTCAGTCTTTAGGATCACAATTAAAACACACACATACACAAACTTTGCTAATTCCCCAGATGAAAGATGGTATCTCATTAATTACATTTCTTCTGAGTATGGTTTATTGCATAGCTCTGGTCTCTTGCCTATTAAGTTGCAGTGCTCAGTTAGCCTATAATAACAGTCGGATGTGTTAGATTCATCAGAATGGGATCTTAGGCTGTTTTCATCTCTGTGCCTGGAAAGGCCTTCTTCCCCTTGGATTTAAGCCGTGCAGTTCTTCAGAGATGCAGTTGTTTTTAAAACACTCCAAACCATACGCTTCATTCAAATTTATAGCAACTGTCAAAATCTCCTTGTATGGTTCCAAAATTGGATTGTAACAATTTGACCTCTGAACTGAATTGCGTGAGAGATACCATCCGGTTTCCCTTTCTAATTCAGAGCTCAGATTACCCCAGGATCCAATGTAAACAGAAAAGCCGAGAAAAAAGCGGAAAATGCCATCCACAGGGACAAATAAACAGCCAGTATGTTCATACGAACGATGTAACTGTCACAAATCAAAGATTCCTACTTGGCTTAGAACTTAGACATTTAAGTCCTTGCAGTCCCTGCTGAGGGCCCACGGTCTGAGGCTCCTTCAGTCCCCCTTAGACAGCACAGGTTTGAGGATCCCTTGCTTTTGGAATGTTCTGCACTCAGGCTCCTCCTTCCGTGCTGTGTTCTGGGTCACGGGAAGGGAATTACTTGCTCTTCGGAGATTATGAGCTTTGGAGCTGCAGGTCGTGCTCAGACACAGCTGAAAGCAGGACGCCTCACCCCTCTGCCCCGTGCCCGGGCCAGGCAGCTCGTACATTCGCTCGTGCTGCGCTCTGTCCTGCTGGGGATCTGGCTAGTATTTCCAGTCTGATTGAAATCTCCTGATTCGGTGTCTCGGAATTAAGGAGTTATTAAAGAAGAGCTGGTAGGCTTTTTGGAGCTTATGTTTTTGTTCGAGTTGAGAAGTGCTGGTAAGGACAGTGATAGAGTGCTGCAATGGCAGGGTTCCTTCGTGGATTCCCTTATCTGTGAGAGTATTTCACGCCAGTAACACCTGGCACTAAGGACTGAACCCTAGGAGCTCGTTCAGAATCAGGCTGAGCAAAAGAAAAGGACACAGAATTGTAATAACATTTGAAAACAGCTCGTGGTAGCTTGGAAAGCACATTTTTAGTGGAGTTTTATAAGCTCTTCTCCAGCTCTCTCCTCAGTCATCTAACTGTACATGTTCAAACCACAGTGTCGCTGGTGCTTTTGTCAGTGAACGTTGAAAATCAGTGAGAGAACAGAAGTAGAAGTTTGCTTTGGTTTGGAGCGAGGTGGCACATGGCAGCACTGTGTGTATTGGGTAACATCGCACTGGTCAAAAGGCCAAGTCAGGGTCACACAGAGTGACTGTAGCCTATAACCAATAGTCCATTATTTTAAAAACAGATGGCACATAAACATGAAAAATAAGGAGCCTGCCGCTCTTCCCTTTGAATTCCCATTAGTAAGAAATATTTTCCGTATTGAGGGTGCCATTGGGGCAATTAGGAAAAATTGTGTGTATGTGTGTGTGTGTGTGTGTGTGTGTGTGTGTGTGTGTTTGCATGTATGTGTGTGTTGGTTATGTGTGTGCTGATTTTCTCAGTAGTCCCCGACCTTTAAGTGTGATGTCTTCTTCACAATGATCAGGGGTGAGCACTCAGTGCCAGGGAGGATCCTGGGAGCTGTCCAGTGTAGCAGGAGGGAGAAGTGGACATTAGGAGAGGGACAAAATGACCTTTCTGTTTGGTGAAATAAGATCCATCTCCTTTCAAACTGTTGATAAGGCAAGTGGACATCAATGTTTCAGAAAGACGTTTGGCAGTACACAGGAACAGCCTTGAAAGTGTCTGTGCCGCTTGACAGAGCCCTAAAGCATCAGTCCTAAATGTGGGAAGTTTTAACTATAAAGATGTTCATTGCTTTGCTTGGAAACAGTTACACCATAGTTGGTCACTTAGGATAAGTAAACCATGAATACTGTTAATAATATGGAAAAATATCTGTAATATAGGATATCTGTGATATTATAGCTGTATAAAAATGGGAAAATCCGTACCTAGAAAGTGAACAAAGGAATGAGATTTTTTGTTTTAAGGCAAAAAAAAAAAAAATCCAGCGTCATGTATAAAGACTTAGACAGCTATTCCTAACAGATTCTGAGAGGTTGTTACAATTAATCTGATATCTTCATTGCTTATTACACATGAGGATAGTGAGACACAGAGGTGGCAAATGGCTTGACCCAGGTTGAATTCAATGTTTGCTGTTGCTCTTAAACCTTTGCTGATACCGTTCTGTCAAGATCCACTGGAAGAGAGTATAAAATGCTTTTTGGTATTTCAGAAGAATACTATAACTGATCATATCCCTGAATTCAAAAAGATAACAGTTTTGTGACACTGAGCCAGAAAGAGTCTGTGACACTGAGAATCACACCACACAGAGTCCCGAAGTGAGTGGTGACCCAGCGTGTGATGTCTCTGAGTTCCATGTCATTTGTATGTAAGTCGGACTTAACGATGCTGTCGAATGTCAGTGTGTCTGTATCTTGATATTCAGTCGTATTTACATGACCACATGCCAGAAGGGACATAAATTTGGAAAGCAAAAAAAGAAAGGATCTAAATGAGAAACTATAAAGGAGAGTAAGTAGACAGTAGAATTGGAAGGTACAAATAATTAAAAACTGGGGAAAATGATGTACAAAGTGAAATTGCTAAAACCCTTCACAACCATGACAGTTTTCTTCTAACAAATGCCTAGACAACAGCATTTTAACACATCTCCATTGTACCACAAAGAGCAAACATTAACATTTTATCTAGGTTCCTAAAATCTTCCCCGAATTAGAAACCTCTGCCAGGCCATTCAAAACGAGCAATTTCGATCTGGGGAAAAGAAAAAATGCAGATACCATTGAACTAAGATATTTGAGTTCTTCTAAATTTCCTCCCTGCTTCCTTTCTTCTCTCTCATTAAGAAATATAAACATGATAAGGTTTGCAAAGATAAGTGTAGTTCACTTTATTACTTGTCTAGTCACCATGTGGGATGAGATGAGAGTGTTAATAACCTTAGCAAATGATAAAACTCCATTTAAAATGGTCCGTCCTTAAAGTCACATTGCATTAAATGGGGACCTGGAAAATGAAGATTTTGGTCTTAAATCTCTCGAGACATATGCCAGGCTTTTTCTTCTTTTTTTTTTTAAATACAAAAAATAATTGCTGAAAACATGAAATTCTGTATCAAGTTAATTATTTGCAGAATCATACCTTAATGAGTGGATGGTATAATTATGAGAGTTTGAAAGTAACAGAGAGAAATCTGTAAAGTGGACTAATCACATTCATCTGACAAATGATTTAGGACGGGAGAGTGTTTGACTCTAAATGTAGAATTTAATGATCTGCAAGGTCTTAAAGTCCAAAGAAACTAATGAACTAGCTTGGCTATTATTAGTCTTCCTATGCCACGGTTCTTGTCCTATTATGTAGGATGTTTAGAGCAATTGTTAACTCACTGCTTTTTGAGATGAAAGATAGAAAAAAAAACTTCAACTAACTAGTACCCCAAAGTCCTACAGTTGAATTTGAAAGGACACTGAAATATGTCAGGCAAATAAATCTGCCTCCTGAAGTAAAGGAACAGCTCAAAACCTGCATCTAGAATGTTCCATGCCCTCAGTCTGCTCCCAGCGCTGTCTCCACATGCACATCTCTGTGCACTGGGAGCACATCTTCCTGAGGTGGATCTAGAAGAGCTGCTAGACGCTCAGTCATCAAGGAAAGTCTTCCACACACTCTACTTTGAAATGAGCATGGGCTTATTATTGTAGAAAGACGAGATGGACTTCATGGGGAAACTGAAGTCTAATTAGGAAATTTGGTTAGCCATAATTCATCTCTCTCCTCTCTCTCTCACTCTCTTTCCATTGCTCTGGCACTTTCTTTGTGTCCCAGACATTTTATCAGTGGAGAATGGGGTGGGAGGGGAGGGGTGGTTACCCTACGTTGAGTGCCAGCATCCTTCAGATTTGGATGAGTCGGATTGACTCTGTTTCTTCTCAAATATGCTCAGGGTCTCATCCTCGCCATGCATTGTTTTCATTTTCTAGATTATTCAGGACAGAATATTCAAGCACATATCACGTAACAGTTTAATATGGAACAAACATCCTGGAGGATTGTTCGTCCTACCGCAGTATTCATCTTACCTGGGAGATTTCCCATACTACTATGCTAATTTAGGTAAGTGAGTGCCTTCTAGGCAGCTACTCCTGCTCACCCTCCAGACGTTGTCCCTTGAGTTTCCTTTGCTGTGGTGGCATCTTCAGAACATCCTGTGTTGGAAATTGCCTTCGAGAGCCCCATCATAAATGGTGTATTGAGATCAAGAATTCTAGATCCAGCCAAGCGTTGCAGAGCGAGAAAGACTCCTTTCTTATCTGAGCAGCTCGACTTTATATTCAGTGAAGTCATTTCTTCTTGAGAAATAGGCTCCCCAAATTACAGATCACTTCGAACGTTGACAGTGGGTTAGCTGTCATTTCAAGTCTCATTATCTATAAAATGGAGCTAGAAGAGCTCTCCCTGTTTTTTTTTTTTTTTTCTCCCCACAGTCCCCAGTTTCTCTGTCTCATACTGAAGGATAAACAGAACGAATAAAGGGAAAGGAGAACAGATTTAAGACCCTACGACCAGGGGCAGACGTATTCAGTCATTTGGCATCCACGGTGTCCTTTTCTGGGCCATGTGAATGCAGCGCTAGCGGGTAGAAATGAAAAGTCAGAGGAGTTACAGACTCTGCTCTCAAGCAGCCTTTAGTCTGGTCATAATGGGGAAGAGGGGACGGGCAGAGGCAGAAGCTTGACAAGAGGCTCCTGTTCCTGCCACAGACAGTTAGGTATTTGGAGCCCCACCTGCTCTAAGTGTTCATAACATCTCAGACATTTCCTCTCACTCACAGTCCCACATTTGAGGAACCCTGGGATAAAAAGCCTTTTTCAAGTTGATACGGCCAAAAGACTCCCGCTTTTGATGTGGAGTTAGTGGTTAGAAGTGTGCAAATGATGCTTCTTAAACGATCACAGGAAAATCTAAAAGCAGCGTCTTGTCCTCACTGGTCAAAAGGGAAGGCACGCCCTCCATTATGTTGATTTTTCCTACTTGGCAAAGCGTTGAGTGCGTATCTAGAGGGTAGGAAAGTTAGCCTCTTTCTAACCTGCAATCGGAGTACTAGGTGGATGATACAATTTGCTCTGCAAAACATCCGTATGATCCTTTGACGTGTATACACAGTCTGACTCTTTCCTTTATCCAGTCACCGTCCAAGCTTCCCTCGAATGTCCCTGCACTCCCTTGTTCACACTTAAACTACTAGAATGTGTAAGTAGTGGGTCTAAACGAATGAAGTTTTCAAAGACTTTTCAGCCTGTCTCCAGTTTCTTGGCGAGTTCTTATGGAAAAACTCATCTAGGGGAGAAGCCATCCCACCTCTTGCTCTTTGGTGGCAGTTGCTGTTTTGCCCATTTATGTCCCCCTCCTGCCTGGGGCTTCCGGGCACACGGGCGGCAGAGGCCTGGATCACAGCACACAGAGGGGCTCCTGGGAGGGCGGCGCCTTCCACCCCAGACGAACGGTGGTGATGCCCGTGACGGCTGTGACGGCAGCAGTGAGCTCGCACTGAGCACCTGCTGTCTGTTCTGTCCTGTCCTAAGTGCTTTGTGTGCATCACCTCATTTGATTTAATTCTCATAACAACCCCGTAAGTTTGATGCTCTTGCCATCAGCTCCACTGCACAGCTGGAAACACAGAGCGTGAAGAAATTTTTCCAAGCTCCCACCCACCATTAAGTGTCAGAACTGGGCTACAGACCTAGACAGCCAGGCTCTGGGTGTTCTTTCAACCTTTCCTACTTGATAGTTAATGTTTGAAATAGTATGAGTCAGGCAAAACCTCCTTAACTACAGAATTAATATGAATCAGACATATGCAAATACCTTGGAAGAAAGAGCACGTTTACTAAAATCCAGACTGAGATGTAAGTGACTGGAGTAGAAAGTAGGGTGTGTGTGTGTGTGTGTGTGCGTGCATATGTGCGTATTTAGGCTTTGGGTGCCTAAAAAGCAGAAGGGAGATCAAAGATGCATCCTCAAGGGAGGAAGGGAAAGACTATCAAAGGGGGAATCTGGAAACAGGCATTGAACTGTAAATTATCCAGGTCCCTAGACTCAGGCAGCAGTTAACTAGCTGCTTTTCACCTTGTTTCTGTTCTGTCGAGACTTAAGAGGCGGAGGGAAGCTATGTGAGAAGCCCATCAGCTCCAGGGTGAGGCGGCAGAGCAGGGAGGGACGCTTTCCTAAGTCTTGTTTTTCAGGGCTTCATTAGGTGCTTCATCTCTGCCCTTTCTCTTGCAGGTTTAAAGCCCCCTTCCAAATTCACTGCAGTCATCCACGCGGTGACCCCCCTGGTCTCTCAGTCCCAGCCAGTTTTGAAACTTCTCGTGGCTGCAGCCAAATCCCAGTACTGTGCCCAGGTGAGTGGCGGGAGGGCAGTGGTGCCTGCCTCCTCAAGCTCAGTGGACTAGAGACGCCCACTCCTTACCTGCACCACACTGGGCTCCCCGGGACTCATTTAACGTCGTGCCTGTTACCCCCCTTTCATGTGTCATGCCTTGTTGTGCCCTTTTCTTCAGCTCAGAGGTTCTTGGAAGTGAAATGTAGTACAGGTAAGGGGTGGGTTACAAAGAGACCTTTGCCTGTAAAGTTACATACACCCATCCATCTGTCCATATATACACACCAAGATATTCTTTAAAGAATAGATAAGCACTTTAATAATAAAGATCAGGGAGGAAATAAATAAAATAGAGATTAAAAAAACAATAGAAAAATCAATCAAACCAAAAGCTAGTGTTTTGAAAAATTGAATAAAATCGACAAACCTCTGGCCAGACTCACAAAGAAGAAAAAAGAGAGCACAAATAAGCAAAATAAGAAAGGAAAATGGAGAAATTACAAGTAACATAGTAATACAGAATATCATACAAGAACATTATGAAGCAGTATATGGAACCAAAATGGATAACCTAGAGGAGATGGACAAGTTTCTGGAAGCATACTGTCCACCAAGACTGAACCACGAAGGAACTGACCACTTGAACAAACTGATCACTACAATTGAAATCAAATTAGCAATAAAAAACCTCCCTACAAATAAAAGTCCAGGACCGGACGGCTTCACCAGGGAATTTTACCAATACAAAGAAGAACTCAAACAGATAAACAAGGTTACACTGTATAGCACAGGGAAAATATATACAAGGTCTTATGGTAGCTCACAGTGAAAAAAAGGTGACAATGAATATGTATATGTTCATGTACAACTGAAAAATTGTGCTCTACACTGGAATTTGACACAACATTGTAAAATGATTATAACTCAATAAAAAATGTTAAAAAAAAAAAAAACAACTCATACACTCATACCAGTCCTTCTCAAACTCTTCCAGAAGACTGAGAAGGAGGGAATACTCCCAAACTCATTCTATGAAGCCACCAATCACCCTGATACCAAAACCGTGCCAAGACACCACCAAAAAAGAGAATTGCAGACCAATATCATTTCCAAATGTCAAAATGATAAAGTAGCATCAGAAAAGCTACTGAGAGGACCCAGGAAACGTTCCAACAGCAGAAACAGACTGGTTGGTGTCAGGAGGCATCCGCTTTTCTTTCACAGTGACCGTGACTAGTTATAAAATAGGGAGCAGAAGATTATATCTGTGGTGACAATGTTTTCCAAATTAGCATTGCTCTCATACTCTGAGCAGTGGTTTTTCTGAATTGTAAACTGCACGAGAAAGTTCATGCCCGAGAAAAGAGTGGACTTACGGTGAAGCATGCATTGTTGAGCTAAATGCATGCATTGGAAATAATTAGATCACCTAAAATCAGCAGCCATCCTGGAGAATCCAAAACATGAGCTCACTCCAGTTCTGACTTGAATTCTCGTCTCTCTCCCACGTTGCCTGGTGTAGCGCAAGCTCGTAGCAGATGTTCGGCGCGCACTTCTGTTTAATTTGATCAGGGCTGTTATCTCAGTGTTGTTATCTTACTCGTCATCATAAGACAGCAGAATTTAGGAAACCACTTTAAGAGCCAGCCACCCTGAAATTGCTTCATTTCTCCCCAGCTTTCTCCTACCCGCTTGACACAGCTTTTTCTTAGGTTACTCTTTGTGTCCTCGCTCTCGTTGTTAAGTGATCAGGCTCTGAGGGTTCAGTGGGACTGGACTCGCTTGAAATTTAGTTCTGATGCCTGCCATTCTGCCTCGCTTAGATCTCCATATCCCCTCTCTCTGTCTGTAAGAAGAAACTTTGGGTTGGAGGCCTGCATAAATCCAGTCTTACCGAGCCACCTAATGACCCCCTGTCCCTTTCAGATCATAGTTCTCTGGAATTGTGACAAGCCCCTACCAGCCAAGCACCGCTGGCCTGCCACTGCTGTGCCTGTCATCGTCATCGAAGGAGAAAGCAAGGTAGGACGAGCGGGGGCTGAACTGTGGGGTCCACGTGGACTCTTTGTTCCTTCCACGGGGCCCTTTGGGTGTTGGCCTTAGATGTCTTCCTCCTGCTGCTGGGTGGTGCTGGCCCTGGACTGTTTTTTCTAAAACTGAACCTGTCTCTGAATGTCCTCAGCGTGGACAGCCATCAACTTTAGAATCTGGGACTCCTGGGTCCTAATACTAACTCTTTAGGAGATGTGTGACCCTGTCTCTGAGCCCCCATTTCCTCATGTACAGGATGGAAATGATAACACCTACCCCAAGGGGTACTATTAGGAATAAATGAATTCAGGGCCTGGCAAGACTCGTCTTTCTAGAAATGATGAGGATGAAGGTGAGGCCGTGATGGTGCATGAGGTTTCCTTCGCTGACTGATCTGAGTTAGTTGTGTCTTTCAGAATAGTGGTTCTCCCTCACACTGATCTTAACAAGGGCATTTCCACCTTCATTTTGTTTTGATGTCTCCATCAGAGACTCTCAGGACCTAGCTGGACCCCTGCTTCCATACTCCAGCTCATTTTTCCTAGAACCAAATGATCTTCTCAGTCATCCCATGGCCCTTAAGGGACTCTTTTTGCTGATGCTTTACATTCACACTTGAGTCCAGGTATATATAGTCTGGCCTTAGCCAGCCTTTCCGGTCTTCTCTCTCATTGCTTTTCCTCTACAAATGTGATCATTCACAGTTATCTGACCTGCACTGTGTCCCTTCCTGCCTCTAATTTTTGTCTTTCCCGTTGGCTGTAAGTCTTGACCATCCCTTCCTCTCTGTTGTCACGATTCCCATGTGTTCTTTAAGCCCTTGCTCATATGGCTACCACCCCTTTGAAATATCACCCACTCTTGGCAGCCGGAGATCAGTTCTTTTTTCTCAAGCTTCCGCTTGTTGCTTTCTTGTAGATCTTACCCCCTGGGCCGGAATTGTCTCTATCAAATGACACTGAGACTGATGAAGCAGTTTCATCTAAGAGACTTTCCCTCTCAGTCCCCAGAGAGTTAGGTCATGGGAGGTTGTCTCACACTAAGTAAAACCTCTCTGAGCCAGAGTAAAAACTGTCCATTTAATTTGGTTGAACCATTTGAAATCATCCTTTGGGTTGCTGTCGGTGTCGGTTTCATATTGTCCAACAAGATCCAGTGAGAACTGTAACTGTCGTGTGAACAAGGTGATCAGGGCATTGTCTGTTCAGTTCCAGTGTAGGGCTGCCTGCCGTGGGCTGGGCACCGTGCAGCATGTCAGAATACAGGGAGGAGTATGACGAAGCTAGTCACAGCCTCATGGGACTGGAGTTAAGCCATGGGGTTATCAGAGGGCTGCTTGGTAAACATTTAATGAGGAAAGGTGGGAATAGAGTAATCACATACCTCTTGGCGTCAGTCTGACTTCCCCTTATGAATCCATCTTATGAACAGGTGTGGTTTCACATAAGGGACTGGCGCACAGAAATCTGCCTACAACCCCATATGTCTGTCTCCCCAGTTCCAGTGCCTGAGGCCCCGAACAGTGCTCAGATGCTGCTCTTCGCTTTGAACTTAGGAATTCTTTGTTTCTTATGCTTCTGCGGGTGACTAGCTCTCTGTCCGGTAGATGAGTCTTTCTTTGACTAGATCAGGATATTCAAACAGGAGCCAGTCTGACTCCGAGGGTTCATGTTGCATTTTTATGCACAGACTCAGTGATGGACTCTGTGTTTTCATTCCCAGTGAGCATTCCCGGTGCCTGTATTTATACGATTATGATGCTGATAATAGCACCTCTCTCGCAGGCTTTATCAGATATGTCTTGCAAGGTTCCTCACGTTCTCCCGGCCTTACCTGCGTCTGGGCTTCTGGCCATGTGTTGTGTCCTAGCCTTCAGCTTGGCCACTGGCCTGCGTGGGCCACGACCTCTGTATTTCAGGGAACCTGGGCTAAGACTTGCGCCCATTTTGAGGATTCAGTGAGAGACTGCATTCCAGTTGTTCAGCGCTGGGCCTGTTACACAGTGAGGTTCAGTGAGTGTCAGCTACTCTTCTTGAGAGGTGGGGGGCAGCATGGTCCTGGCTTGTCTTGTGAGCTCTGGAGTCAGACCGAAGGCCAGGTCTTTAACTCTCTGTGCCTCAGTCCCTCCTTCCGCAAATGGGAGAAGCCCTTATACCTAACTAACAGGTTAGCTAGAAGGGTCACCTGGCTTGATACTCTCCATGGAGATAAACTTAGGAGGGTGGACGCACCTGGCAGGCGCCTGATGAATGGTGACTCACTGTGCTTTGTACTGTGACTTATTTCTCACTGTCCCCACTAGACAGGAAAACTCTCGAGTCGTGGTCATTTCCTAGTCATGTTTGTTCATTCTGGAAGGTTTCGGGCTATCACCTGGTAGCTAAATATTTCTTGAATGAGCCAACAAGGAAACCCCAGTTCACTCAGGACTGGCTTTGGAAGGACATTGGCTCCTTTCATGTGCGTCCATTCAGCTTTAGGAATGTAGCTGAGCCAAGGCATTGGAACGCGAGCCTGTTTCCTGCACTAGCACGTGCAAGCGGCTGGCTCGTGGTCTCTGAGCTCTTGTTGACGAAGCTGGTGCAGGAAAAGGAAATGGATCCCTTTAAACTCACTGGTCGGG